>NW_024063086.1:0-636314 GCF_006381635.1 Hibiscus syriacus | reverse complement strand
TTACAAATTTTGTTTTAGAATTTTAATTTCTAATTAAATTTTGTTGTTCAACAGAAACAAATGGTAAAATAAATTGAATTAACTTTCAATTTATTGTTGGAATATTTACAAATTTTGATTACGTGTTTTAAACAAAACAATGGTAACACCACTAATTCACCTAACTTGTGGTTTGAAATGTTGATTCATATTCAGACTTTGAATAAAATTCAATGATGTCAGTGGTTGTGAGCCACAATGAGAAGCATGTGAAATTCATGGATAGAATTTCAAGACATAGCGACATAAGATGTTAATCATGGAGAATATGGTCAAATATAGGATGATCCTCCTATTCATAGAGAGGATGAGATAAACATTATTGTCATTAAAGCTTGAAAGCGTTCTAAGTTTCTATGTCAAAATTACATATTGAATGGATTGTCATATACACCATATGAAGTGTATAGTATCCATAAGATTGCCAAAGAATTATGAATGACATTTGGCCATGTTCTGAGTTGTTACAGAATGTGTGGTGGAAGCTATTTTATTAGCAAATTACCTTTAAATAAGGTAACTCACAAGAAAATAGGTGAGACACCAATATGAGTTATGGAAATGTAGAACATTTTCCTACAACTACATCAAAGTGTGAGGGTGCCTTGTATAAGTATAATGGTAAGTTGAGACACATACGTCGTCGGCATAATATCATTAAACAATTGATCTCAACTAGAGTTATTTATGTTGATTTTGTAAGATCAAAAGATAACATTGTAGATCCGCTAAACAATAAGTTGAATCGATATCAAGTTGATAAACATCTAAAGGAATGTGATTAAAGCCCATTAATATTTAAGGCGCTATGTGAAGGAAAAGCCAACCTAGTTGACTGGAGACCCAAGATCTAGGTTCAATGAGACAACCTACTTGCATAGACATTGTGAGGTCACTATAGGGGTCCTTATCCCAAATTCATTCCTATGATGAAAATAGTGACTAAAATGTGGAAAAGGTTAAGTGATGATTTTAATGACCACTGTGTGTTTCAGTGAGCCAAACATCATAAGTCACATATGTGAGAGTGAAATGGAGTCGCTTCAAAGAGACTATTGAGGCATAGTTCTCTAAGCTCTTGCAGAACCATGAGATGTCCACGGCTATATAGACATAACCATGAGAACCAAATTCTTGTCAGTGAGATATTTGTGTGAGATATGTCATTGCTTACACCAACGACAAGACAGTTCAATGACATCACGTCTACTGGACAGCCAGTAAGGTAAACATATTTTCACAATGGAAGATTCAAAGGGGGCGCCTACCTGTCCTATGCAAATATCAAACGTAGAATCCATCACCATATCGAGTAAATGTTTGAAATCATCAATTTCATTCATGTAGGGGATTGTTGGAAAAATAATAGTTTAATTGAATAAAATTGATGCTATTTATAATAAGTTATGTCACTTGGTGAATGAACTTATTTTTTAGTTTAAAGTTACATCCATTTAATTATACCTATTAGCTTTTCAATAATTCTTTTCATTAAATATTTTAACTATTCATCAAAAGATCCTAACATTTTGATTCATAACCCCTCACTATAAATAGGTTAGTTGAGGCACAATCTTAGAGACAACTTTGAGACACAATTCAAAAAGTTGAATTAGGAAACCACTTAGAAAATTTCTTTCAAATTCGTTCTTTTCGGTGATAGAGAAAGGCAAGATTGTGTTTGACTGACCACTACGATTGTGCTTACTGTTGTGATCGTTTGTTGTTGTATATTGGGAGTCCGACGTTCAACGTTACTTAAAGCACTTAATTAGTTTATCCTAAAAAATAAACTACAACATTTTACATCCTACTGTTAGTAGGTTTAAGTAAATTAAATTTTTTACTTTAGTCATCAAAGTTCTTTTTTTTTCTTTAAAAAATCATCCTTAATGTTGTGTATTTTTAGTTCATGATAATTAAAAATTAATAGAAATAATAACGTTTTTGAGTATAATAATAATTTTAACGTTAAAAAGATTATGTGCGCTATATTTTCCTCGTTTCTCTATTATTTCTATCTCACCTATCTCGTTTGAGACCAAAAACTAGCGATATACCATTGCACAGGTCATTGTTAACCATTGTTGTTTATCACTGTTGGTTGAGATGATCTTTTGTTTAAAAATTTATCACCAATCTCTTCTTGACATTCCCTTTCAGTCCATTAGACTGGATTTCTTTCAAAAATGTCTCCTGAAGTAGGGGTGTTCATTTTTCGGTTTTAACCGAATTAACCGACGAACCGAATTAGTTCGGTTAATTCGGTAGGTCACCGAATTAGTTCGGTCAAGGAACGGTTAATAAATTTTTTAGAATTTGGTTAATGGTTAATTCGGTTCGAAATAAGGTAATTAACCGAATTATAACCGAATGAACCGAAATTAAATTTTAAATTTTAAATATATTATATATAACATATGGGTTCAACCTAAACCATTTAAAATCCAATTAATAATTTAAGATCCAATAGTTTTTAAACCTAAATCAATATTAATTAATCAAAAAATCTGTATAAAATTTTTATTTTATAATTATATATTATTTAAATTAATTGTAAATTATTTTTTGAATTAAAAAAATATTGAATTTTTATATAAATTAGAAAATTTTTAAAAATTTCGGTTAATTCAAAAATTAACCGAATTAACTGAAATTTATTCGGTTCGGTTAATATTTTCAAAAAAAAAAATCGGTCGGTTAACGGTTAAAGAAAAAAAAGTTCGGTTAATTCAGTTAATGATAATTCGGTTCGGTCGGTCACCGTTTTAACCGAATGAACACGAAGCTTTGAATTTTTCTTGATCTTAAAATTCAGTGGTTCGATCTACATGATCTTATAATATTATATTCTATCCACTTCTTTAAAGCCTTTTATCTAGGGATGAGTACGAGATTCAAACTCGACGGATTTCGACCCGACCCGACCTGATATGATTGGTTTGATTTTTTTAATTCGGGTTTGGGTCGGGTTAGTGTTTTTAGAGTTTATGTTCTGGTTGGGTCGGATTTAGGTTGAGGATGAAAAATATCCAACCCGACTCAAAAAGTAATTTTACGTTATATATTTAGGGATAATTACAATAATATCCCTTTATATATTGTTTTTTTCCAATTAAATCTATATTTTATTGAATAAAAATAATATTTTTCAATAATATATTATTTCAGGTCTGGTTGGGTCAGGTTCAGATTTTATCTAAAAAAGTCGGGTCGAATTCAAGTCGAGTGGAGAGGGTGTATATTTTTTGAGTCAGATCGAGTGGAAGATGTATAATTTTAAAGTTGGATCAGGTAGACCGAAAACTCGACTCAACTCATACTCATCCCTATTTTTATCACTAGAATCTTGAAGACGATACTCTGATCACCAAGAAACTTCCACCTCTTCTCTCGTCTCTTTTTTTTTTTTGTGTTTTTTACTTTCAATTTTGCTTCTTCTTTTTTCTTTGCTTCCATTTCCATGTTTACCTCTGATGTTACCCAAGAACTCAAAGCTATTTTATAGTGATTCTTCTCGAATATATCACTATCTGAAATTTGTAGTAAAAATATTAATAAAAGATTCTTATATTAAAAGGTAAAATCATCTTATATTTATTTTATTTATTTTTATGGTAATTATCTAGGTGTTGATCGTATTCTAAATAAAATTTTCAAAAATAAACTTAAAATAGTAAAAAGCTAAAAATAAAATGTAATTTGTAATATACTATCAAAACTCCCAGATGAACCATGAAGATAAAAATAAAAAAATAGTGGCAAATCTAAGTATCAATAGTTTGTTCAGAATTTAAAAGTTTATTTGAGGTTCTATTTTCATTTGTTATTTTTTAACCTAATAAGATCTCAAGAGTTTTCAAAAAGGTTGAAGTAGATGAACAATGAGGAGGGAATATGAGAAATTTTGTATTTGTTCAAAATATCTAAAATGTTCAAATTAAGATCAAATTGATAGAATATATAAGTTTTAAAAACTAAAATAGTGTTAAAATGCAGAGAATTAGGAAATTTTCATTATATTTCATCAGTAATATGTACAAACGATGTATCCTATTTATACAACATTTAAACTAAATTGGTTAACCACTAATAGAAAAGAAAACTAAATTTGTTATTACAAACTTTAATTCTATAACTCCTAATACTCCTGATAATTCTCCAAAAGAGTTATCATTTAGATTATTTGTACCTAGGTTTAGCTTAAACTTTAGCAACATTAGAAGCATATTAGGATTATTTGTATATATTTTTACATCATTTGCATCATGGGAGTAGTTGAGGAACTTTGGGGTGAATTTTGATGATTATTGATGAAAACTAATACACTAATGTTGTGACATTGTCAATGTTGTAGCCGATGTTGTGTTGCGATGCTACGCCGAATTACTGAGTCAAATCTGCGATAACTACTGAGTCACTGGCAGTTACGAAATTCTCTTGAACCTGGTAGTTGTTTGGGCAACTGACATTTTGTACAAATATCCAGATATTTTCGATGCATTTTGATTGGATGAAAGATTGTCTATAAAAGGGTGGTGGAGTCGCACTCTTGGGGGCTTCTTCTTCATTGATTTTTATTTTCTTTTCATAATCATCCACACCATGGCCACCTAGCTCAATCGTCGGGGAATATACTAGCAGTTGTGGAGTAGTCGTGTAGTAGTGGCGACCAATCGAGGTTTAAACTTTCTTTAGTCTCTTTTTCTTGAAAAAGTAAGACATTTTGTTTAGTTTGAATGATTTAATTTTGTGTTACTATTTGGATTTGATTATAAGTGTTTGATGAAATGCTTACTCTATGTTTTTTTTGCTTTAAAAAATATTTTTATGTGTTAATTTTTTATGTTACAGTCAAGGAAGGATTGACACCCTTGTACTACCATTTCGGTACTAATTTAATTTTCGGTTATCTTAATTAAGAAAATTACAAGTTAAATTAAAAAGTAAAAAATTGATCCAAATTACTTACTCATAATCGAATTAAAGTACTCCTAAAGGTCAAAAAGATGTTAGATTTGTAAAATAAAATACGAAAAGAGAAAAAAAATTAACAAAAAGTTAAATTATAATACTTTGAACAAAACAAAGGGAAAACAAATATATACATATATATGTGAGAAATTAAAAAAAAAATTAACATAATGGAATGCTAAAAATAAAGAAAACTAGTTCTTGCCACGTGAAAAAATAAATTACACATATTAAAAATATGAAGTGATGAAGAATATGATGCAAAGAAAAGATTAATAAAAAAATACCAAATGCAAGATCAAGTACAAATGAGGACAAAAAAATCAATTAAATAAAAATAAAAATAAATAAAATAAGAAAAATAATAAAATAAATAAAAATGTAGGATCAAGAACTCAAAAATATAATAACTCTTTAAACATAATTAAATAGAAAAATGAATTAAATAAAGAAAGGACCAAATTGAAAAATAAAATAAAGTAAGTGGTGAATTTAAGAGAAAAATCAGAATTAAAATTAAATTTAAAGCACAAAATGGGTTTTAAAAAATAACTCGGGGACCATCTTTGCAATTAGACCTTACCTGAATAAAAACGCGCGGATCCTACGGTGAAATGGTAGAGTTTCGGGTCGGCTATAAAGCCCAAAATAGCTTAAACACAATTCATTTTTTCCTTCCCCCCAAAACGGATCAAAATAAAACTTTTAATTTTTCTCTGAATTGTTCTTGAAGAACATTCAACCGGAACCTTGGGAAACCCAGATTCCAGGCCGTACTCCGTATCACCGGTTGTCGTGGCCTGGCGTCGATCGCCGTTTATCGGTGGTAAAACCTACCTCTTTTTACACCGTTCGAAAGGTCTTTTATCATTCTTTCAAATATCTCCATCGTTTTTTCTAAAATAACCTCGATGAGGGCTAGATCTAAAAAGATCTTTCGCATGCCCCTCCTCCGATTCATCGGTTTCTTTTTCGGGGGCTTTTCTGTTGAAAACATTTTGATATTTTGATATAACAAATAACGTGTTAATTAATTTTAAGATTTTATATTAGATTTAAATATTATATTCGAATAAATTATTCGAATATTACAAATATTACTCCATGTCTTCCAATATCAATTTTTTACTCCTCACTAAATGAAAAATTGAGATTTACATTTAAAATATTTTTGAAATATTTTTTACAAAGTATTTCGAACCATAATCGAGTCAAAATTGAGATTTCAATAGGATAGTACCGATACTGCCTTTAACAGTATCGATACCCACAAACATCGAATGTTGATACCTTACACAGTAACGATACCCTTACATATAGAAGTACCAATAACATAATCATGGTACCAATACTAACCCTTTGTTTTTGACTCAGAATTTTAACAGAATGCAAAACGGGTACCGATACCATGTTAGGTATCGATACTACTTTACATAGTAGTATGGATACTCACTGGACGATATCAATACTACTGCATATAGTAATATCGATACTCCTTGGACAGTATCGATACCGTTGAGTTGCAACGGTCGAAATATTTAAATTTTATACAGGTAATATCGATACCCCTTAGTGGAGTACCTATACCCATACGCTCCCAGCAGCTTTTTCAAGTGGATTTCACACTACAACGACTCTATTGACTCCATAATCATCCCCAACATTTAGAATTGATCTGAGGAGTATTTAAACAAGTATTGAAGCCATTGGTGACAATGAGATTGTTGAGTTAATCGATCGATGGAATACGCCAAGAGGGGGGTGAATTGGCAATAAAAAATTATGTGGAAGCTTTTGTAGAAAATTGAAAATATTTGCACAACAATTTATAGTGGTTCGACTTTCTCAACCAAAGTCTACGTCCACTACCTTAGCTATCCACACTAAGGATTTTCCACAAATTCACTAATTTGTCTTTCTTTTGAGGACAAAGAGTAACCTTACAAATTCGTCAAGAATTATACCCCAAATTCTTGAGAAAACTCTCTCCCAAAGAGAACAATACAAATTTTGCAAACTTACAAGAAAATCCTCACAATGAAAGATGTTTGCACAATTATAGAACAAAGAAAGAACACTCAAGAATAATACAATTGAGAACAATAAGTGTTCTTGAAAGCAAAAATGAATATTAAATGGAATAGGCTTGAAAATGCTCAAACTTGAGGTTTGATGCTTTCTCTTTGATTCTCTCTTGATTCTTGATAATTGTTGTTGATCAATGGCTTCTATGCTTGTTTAAATATTCATTGGATCATTTCTGAAAGTTAGGGATCATTAATGGAGTTAATAGAGCCGTTAGTGTGTGAAACCAATTAATAAAATAGCTTGGAGCATTGGGGGTATTGGTACCCTGCTGTGTAAAATTCAAATATTTCGACCGTTATGAGATGGGGGTTATCGGTACCTCCTGGGGGTATCGTATTCTCAGAGCAATCTGTTATTTCTCAGAGCCAAATCTTACATAGGGGTATCGGTACCCTCTTGGGCAATCTGGTTTTTTAGTTTAAGAATTATTAAGAAAATATTTTTGGCTCGATTAAAGGATTAAAATACTTTGTAAAATTGTTTAAAGGATTAAAACACACTTTTACACTTGAGTAAGGATTGAATTTGACATTTGAAAGACTTAGAGTAATATTTTGATATTCGAATATATATTTGAAAATGATTAGAAAATCTTGGAATCCAATAACATTTAATTTGTTATATCAAATCATCAAGTTTTCAACAATCTCCCCCTTTTTGATATAACAAAACATTTTAGTAATTTTAAGATTTTCTAATTGAAAAACATTTTTGAAATCAAGTTTTGAAAAATTACTCCCCCTTACTCTTAAAAATTACTCCCCTTACTCTTAACACTTCTCCCCCTTTTTGTTAAATAAAAAAGATTCTAAAACGTTTTTAATCAAGGGTTTTGGAAGTTAAGTCAATTGATAGAATAATAAAGCGTAAGCTGGTAAGATCACAATCAAGAGAAATGTTAGCCATTAGTTCATAATTCAATATTCATAAACGAATGTGAAATGACAAAATTGGTCATATAACTAAAATGATGTAAATAATGCATAGACTTAAACCAAACCAAATAAATATAAGCATTAAAAGTTAAACAATCAACATCCATAACAAATTCAAACATTCAATCCAAACACATCAAAATGATTAACAATTCAAAGTTCTAATTCCAAAGTTCTAAATCGAAAGTAGGTAATGTCTACTCCATTGGAGGATTAGAAAGAGATAGATGTGTCCATATATTGGCTACATCTCGTGTAAACGCATCGAGTCTATCGTCTATAACATTGAATCGATTATCCATTGCTTCACGATTAGCCCGAATCTCTTGTTGATTCTCCAATTGTTGAGTCCACATAGCAGATAAATGGGACTCCATGGATGTAAACCGTGAATCCATTGATGCATACCGGAAGTCGAATGTCTCCATAAAAGATCAAAACTATAGAGGCATTTGATCCTCTTGTTGTGCTTGTTCCTCGTATTGCTCCGGCTCATCGTCGGGAACTTCGTCAATGTCTTGCATCAGTTGTTGAAGTTCAGGATCATCATCCGCTCCCGGTGCTGGTGGAGCTCTTGAAGAACTAGCTCCCGGTCTATGCTCAGCAGATCGAACCCATTGCTCGATTTGCTTATCCTTTATCCATCCTGATTTTGTTAAGGAAATGAGGTTAATTTGATTTTTGAGAGGGATTACGACATCAAGGATTACCCTAAGCTCAGATTTGGAAAGCAAATTACTTAGAATACAACCATAAACTAGAGATGAACAAAGTTTCTTATTAGGTGCAAGGTTTACAGTTTCAACAATTTCAGCAAAGATAATCTGAGGTAGATTTATTTTATTATTGTTTTGGATACAATGTATCCACCAAAGATCTAGGGCTCTAAAATTGGAGTATTTTCCTCCGGATGGTCGAAACCACCAAGAGATCATCAGATAAAGGAAACGATCATGGAGATCTAATACACTCACACTCTCCTTTCTTTTATAAGGAGTACCTACCATTTGTTTTTCATTGTCTAAGCCGTCATTATCTAGTCCAAATGCACTAGCTATGTATTCCGGGTCAATATAGATGAATTTTCCTAGAAAATAGGATCTAATTCCTAAGGTTGCAGTTTTATCCCGGTTTTGGACACAAATGGCATTGAAATAGAAGATTCAAACAAGTTGATGATAAACTATTGGTTCGAGTTCAAAAAGTTTATCAAATTTTCACTCTCGTATGATAGGAAGATATCTAAAATTTATTTATAACATAGCTTGAAGAGATGGGATTCGTTCCTCCCGGATTTTGTATGACTCAAAATATTGTGAATACATGAAGAAGAGATTTTGTATACGACTAGGTTCATTGAAACACGAATCACGAATAGTCATATTAGGATCATCGGGATTAGGAAATTGTCGAATAGGAGGTGAATTTAGAGGTGGGTTTGGCGGTTGGTTTGAACGACTAGAGGATGTTCTAGGGCGTTTTTGAGACATGACTTAGGAAATCGGAATAGAAAAGATTAACCTGCAATTTCAAAACACATGTATGCAATAATATCAATCCCAAAACTCAAATGAGTCTTCATTATGTGAAGGTTCTCTAAAATAATCCTAATGGGCAATTTTTGAAAAACGAGTTTGAAAACAAGGTTTAAAAAATCAATATATGTATAATTTTCATGGAAACAACATAATTAAATCAAAAACTTCAAAAATGTTTTTTTTAAAATTTTAAAAATCTTAAAGAAAAATCTTGAAAAATCTTGTGTTTTTAATGAAATTAGTTGTATATTATAGTTCTAAATCAAATCTAAGCAATGGTCATTGTTTATTTCAACCTAGAACTAATTAAAACTAGTCCTATGTTCAAAATCAATAAAATAGAGGGTTTAAAAAATTACCTTGAAAAATGAAGATTGAGTGTATTTTGATGTTGTTTGCATGAAATTGATGATGCTAGCAGGTTTAGGAGATGAAACTGAGTGAAATCCGACTTAATATCGTTGTTTTCAAGCAATGTAGAGATTAGGAGGAAGAGCAGGGGTGAATGGCGAGAGAGAAGATCAGAAAAGGGTTTTGGCGTAAAAAAGAGATTCTGGGCGTTTAATAACCAGAACCTGTGGAGGGTATCGATACCCACACAAAGGGGGTTCGGTACCCATGTAAGGGGGGTATCGATACATAGCGCACCAAAATGTTAAAAATATGATTTTAAACACTTAGAATGGTGGTATTGACAACTCATATTACGAAAATTAACTATGTTCTATCATTAAATTCTATTTGAACATATAATCAATTTTCACATAAACTCCCCCTATCTAATAGAAAAGAATGCAATCAAAATAGTTATTTTATAAGCATTTTTCATTTATCCTTAAAAGTGCTAAAAATATTTTAAACACTATGTGAAGATAGGTCAGTTAAACCTAATTCTCTCTTAAGTGTCCAAAATCTTTCTTTGTCTAAAGGTTTTGTAAAAATATCTGCTAATTGGTGCAAAGTATCAACAAATTATAGAACTACATTTTCCTTAGTGACATGGTCTCTAATAAAGTGATGTCTAATTTCAATGTGCTTAGTTCTATAGTGTTGGATGGGAGTTTTAGTGAGACAAATAGCACTAGTATTGTCAAACTTGATAGGTATGGTACCTACTTCAATTCCATAAACAAAAAGTTGTTATTTCATCCATAAAACTTGTGCACAACAACTACCCGCTGAAATGTATTCCGCTTCAGGGGTAGATAATGCAACACAATTTTGTTTCTTTGAAAACCAAGAAATTAACATATTTCCTAGGAATTGGCAAGGACCGGAGGTGCTTTTCCTATCTATTTTGCATCCTCCATAATCCGTATTATAGAAGCAAGCTAAAGCTAGAGTCTCTATGATACCAAAGTCCTAAACTAGGAGTGTCCTTAAGGTATATAAAGATCCTCTTAACAGCTAGTAAATGTGATTCCTTAGGGCATGATTGAAATGTAGTACATAAGCAAACACTAAACATAATGTCCGATCTACTTGCGGTTAGATAGAGCAAAGAGCCAATCATTAATCTATACAATTTAACATCCACAAATTTACCTTCTTCATCTTTGTCAAGTTTTGTTGATGAGCTCATTGGAGTGGCATGAGGTTTCCCATTTTCCAGTCCAAACTTCTTGAGCATATCCTTGACATACTTAACTTGATTGATGAAGATGCCATCTTTTCTTTGCTTGATTTGAAGTCCCAAGAAAAATGAGAATTCCCCCATCATGCTCATCTCGAATTCACTTTGCATTAGCTTAGAAAATTCTTGGCAAAGAACATCATTAGTAGAACCAAATATTATATCATCAACGTAAATTTGAACTACTAATAAATCTTTACCTTTATGCTTTAAAACAATGTAGTGTCAACCTTCTCTTTTGAAAAGCCTTTTTCAATTAAAAAGTTTGGCAATCTTTCATACTAAGCTCTAGGAGCTTGTTTTAAACATAAGCGTTTTTGTCAATTTAAAAACATGATTTGGAAATTTTGAATCTTTAACACCCGGAGGTTGTTCCACATACACTTATTCTTTTATAAAACCATTTAAAAATGCACTTTTAACATCTATTTGATATAATTTAAATTCATTGAAACATGCAAAGCTAATAACATTCTAATTGCTTCCATCCTAGCTACGGGAGCGTATGTTTCATCATAGTCTATGCCTTCTTCTTGAGTATACCCTTGAGCAACAAGTCTAGCCTTATTTCTTACTATATTACCACTTTCATCAAGCTTATTTCTAAATACCCATCTAGTACCTACAGTAGATTTATTACTAGGCCTTTCAACTAATATCCATACTTTACTTCTCTCGAATTGATTCAATTCTTCTTACATAGCATAATCCAATGTTCATCATTTAATTCTTCTTTAATATTCTTAGGCTCTATGCATTAAATAAATGCAACATAATTACATATATTTCTAAGAGAAGATCGAGTTGTTACCTCTTTGGATGGATCACCTATTATTTCACCATCCTTGACATAGTTGTATTCCCTTGGGCAAGAGACTTCCCTTTCTTTAATGGTTGGGTTCTCAAGAGGATCTTGAGTTTCCTCATTTTTTGTTTCTTCCTTTGATGATGGTTTGTCAATGTCATGTCTAATGTCATTTGTGTTTAAAATACCTGCATCATCATTCACACAAGAATCCTTCCTCGGAAGGGGATTATCATCGAAAACAACATGCATAGACTCTTCTACAACTAAAGTTCTTTTATTAAAATACTCGATAAGCTTTAGAATTTAAGGAATAACCCAGAAAAATTCCTTCATCACTTTTAGCATCAAATTTGCCAAGATTTTCTTTACCGTTGTTTAAAACAAAACATTTACATCCAAAAGGATGAAAATAACTAATGTTAGGCTTTTTATTTTTAAAAAGTTCATATGGAGTTTTCTTCAAAATAGGCCTAATCATTACTTGATTTACAACATAACAAGCGGTATTTGTGGCTTCTGCTCAAAAATATTTTGGCAAATTATTTTCACAAAGCATGGTTCTAGCCATTTCTTCTAAAGTTCAATTTTTCCTCTCAACAACTCCATTTTGTTGAGGGGTTCTAGGTGCTGAAAAATTATGGCTAATACCATTAGAATTACAAAACTCAGTAAATCCAAGATTTTCAAATTCAGTTCCATGATCACTCCTAACACTAGTTATAGAGTAACCTTTTTCATTTTGGATTACTTTTGAAAACGTGATGAATTTTTCTAATGCTTAATCTTTAGTACTTAAGAATATAACCCAAGTATATCTAGAATAGTCATCTACCAAGACAAATGCATATTGTTTTCCACCCAAGCTAGTTGTTCTAGATGGACCAAAAAGATCTAAACGAATCAATTGTAATACTCTACTAGTGGATACGTCATTAATGGATTTAAAAGAAACTCTCTTTTGTTTTCCTTTAGCACCAGCATCACATATTTTATCATTATCAAATTTTAGTTTAGGCAACCCTCGAACTCAATCTCATTGAATTAGTCGTTGTAAAACACTCATACTAGCATGTCCTAGTCTCCTATGCCATAACCAACTATCATGCTCATCCTTAGCAACTAGACATAAATTAGCCATATCTATAGAATCTAAATGCACGATGTATATGTTTCCTATTCTATGACCAACAAGCATAATTTGATTAGATACAATGTCAATGACTTTACAACCATTAGTTTCAAACATGACATTGAATCCCTTATCACAAAATTGACTAATACATAATAGATTATGATTTAACCCATTCACATATAAAACATTTTGAATTTTTATGGAAGAGGTTTTACCTATAGTGCCTATTCCTTCAATGTGACCTTTTGAATTATCACCAAAAGTCACTTCTCCTCTATTTTTGGCGTTAAGCTCTATGAACCGATTCTTGTCTCCGGTCATGTGTCTTGAGAATCCACTATCAAGGTACCATGAATTTGAATTTGTTTCCCGTGCCTTGTAGCAATGCTCATTTTCCTACAAACATAGATTAAATTTTGATTTTTGGCACCCAATTTCTTTTGGGTCCATATTCATTAGTTTCCAAAATTCTAGTCCCCTTAGGTATCCATTTGTGTAGGATATCCTTATCTTTAATAGTAATGAGTTCTTTAAGAACCCATATAGTTCTAACAATTTTTCCATTAGAGGTTCTTCGGTGACTTCTATGATTGTAGTTTTTAAAACTTTTTCTAACAAAGTTTGATTTTGAATTTTCTCCATTTTCAAAACGTTTTGTTCCAACTTTATTAAAGAAAGTTTTAAGATCATCAATTTTCTTTTGATGATCATCATGTACTCTTGAAAGTAAGTTATGCAAATCAATATTTTTCTATTCAAATTCATCTAATTTGATTTGCAATTATTTGATCTTACTTTCAAGATCATTGTTGGTTTTGGACATAAACTATTTTCATTTTTCAATTTTGAAATATCATTTTTATATTTTGAAAATAAAGTCTTATAATCCGAAGCCAACCCATTGTAATCCTCTAATAACTCATCATAAGATAAATCATATAAATCAAATGAGTTAGAGGTTACCTGAGAGTTTTCCCCGATGGCCATCAAGCACAAGTTTGCAACTTCTTGTTCCTCTTCGTCGGAACCTTCTTCATCGCTTCATATAGCCACATGAGCCTTGTGCTTTTTCTTTGATTGACCCTTTTTCTTCAATTATGGGCAATCATATTTGACATGCCCTGACTTTTTGCATTCATAGCAAATGATAGGGTCTTTATCATTCGGTTCATTTTTGAAGCTTTCATTGCGTTTGAATTTTCTTCCTCGGTTGGGCCTTATTAGTTTTCTAAACCGTTTGGCAAATAATGCCATCTCATTGTCATCATCTTCATCTGAATCACTCTCATTCTTTGTGGATTTAAGAACAACTCCAATGTTTTTCTTTTTCTCCTTTTCTTTTGGTGTCTCATCAATCTTCTCGAGGTCTACCTCATCTTGAAGCATCATTTCGTGTGTAAGGAGGGAACCAATCAATTCATCAAGGGTTAAGGACTTTAAGTTCTTACCCTCGATGATTACTGTCTTCTTTGATTGTCAAGCTTTCGAAAGAGAATAGACTAACTTCCTCACAAGCTTCTCGTTTGGTATGATCTCTCCATACGATTTGAGACCATTGACAATTGTGGAGAATCTATCCGTTATAGCTATGATATCTTTATCCGATTTCTTCTTGAAATTTTCATAGCTATGAGTTAGAAGACTAATTTTAGATTCTTTTACCTCATTTGTGCCTTCATGAGTGACTTGTAGTTTATCCCATATTTCCTTGGCGGTTGTACAAGATGAAACTCTCTCGTATTCATCCGGTCGAAGAGCACAAAAATAATATGGATAGCTTTGGAGTTGAGCTGGAACATTCTTATCTCTCTTCACTCCATAATCTTGGATGAGTGGAGGGTTTGATGTATCCATCTTCTATGATATTCCATGATCCCATGTCACTTGCTTGAATGAAGTACATCATTCTATTCTTCCAATAAGCATAATTAGCTCCATTGAAGAAAGGAGGCTTGTTGACGGGCAATGAATCAAGACCGAAGTCATAGTTTGAAGTGGAGGCCATTGATGACTTGATTATCGATGTAAATATTCTCAAATCGAATCAAGAGGCGATTAAACCTTCAAATGAGTAAGTCTATGATACCAATTGTTGAGTTAATCGATCGATGGAATAAGCCAAGAGGGGGGTGAAATGGCAATAAAAATTCGGTGGAAGCTTTTGCAGAAAATTGAAAATATTTGCACAACAATTTAGAGTGGTTCGACTTTCTCAACCAAAGTCTACATCCACTACCTTAGCTATCCACACTAAGGATTTTCCACAAATTCACTAATTTGTCTTTCTTTTGAGGACAAAGATTAACCTTACAGATCCCTCAAGAATTATACCCCAAATTCTTGAGAACACTCTCTCCCAAAGAGAACAATACAAATTTTACAAACTTACAAGAAAATCCTCACAAGGAAAGATGTTTGAACAATTCTAGAACAAAGAAAGAACACTCAAGAATAATACAATTGAGCACAATAAGTGTTCTTGAAAGCAAAAATGAATATTGAATGGAATAGGCTTGAAAATGCTCAAACTTGAGGTTTGATGCTTTCTCTTTGATTCTCTCTTGATTCTTGATAATTGTTGTTAATCAATGGCTTCTAAGCTTGTTTAAATACTCATTGGATCATTTCTGAACGTTGGGGGATCATTAGTGGATTTAATAGAGTCGTTAGTGTGTGAAACCAATTAATAAAATAACTTGGAGCATTGGGGGGTATCGGTACCCCTGGATAGGGTATCGGTACCCTGTATGTAAAATTCAAATATTTTGACCGTTATGAGATGGGGGTATAGGCACCTCCTGGGAGGTATCGGTACCCTCCGAGCAATCTGCTATTTCTCAGAGCCAAATCTTACATGGAGGTATTAGTACCTTCTTGGGGGGTATCAGTACCCTCTGGGCAATTTGGTTTTTCAATTTAAGATTTATTAGGAAAATATTTTTGGCTCGCTTAAAGGCTCGAAATACTTTGTAAAATTGTTTAAAGGATTAAAACACACTTTTACACTTGAGTAAGGATTGAATTTGACATTTGAAAGACTTGGAGTAATATTTTGATATTCGAATATTTTGATCGAATATATATTTGACAATGATTAGAAAATCTTGTAATCCAATAACATTTAATTTGTTATATCGAAACATCAAAATGTTTTCAACAGAGATAAGCTATAAAAACAAAAGAGAAAGCCTTAAATAACAAGTTTGAGAAATTGAAGCTAACATCCATTTAATATTCATTTTGCTTTCAAGAACACTATTTGTACTCAATTGTATTTATTTTTTTAGTATTCATTTTTTTAGTGTTCTTTCGTTGTTCTAGAATTGTGCAAACATCTTACCTTGTGAGGTTTGTTTTTTCTAAGTTTGTAAGTTTGTAATTTTCTCTTTGAGAAGAGAGTGTCTCAAGAATTTGAGGTATAATTCTTGAGGGAGTTGTAAGGTTACTCTTTGTCCTCAAAAGAAAGATAAATTAGTGAATTTGTCCTTAGTGTGGATAGTTAAGGAAGTGGACGTAGACTTTGGTTGAGAAAGTCAAACCACTCTAAATTGTTGTGCAAATTATTTCTATTTTCTGTCAAAGCTTCCACCAAAATTTTAATTATCAATTCACCCCCTCATGGCTAATTCATCGATCGATTGACTCAACAATTAGTATCAGAGCTAGACTCATTTATAGGTTTTACCACTTGTTGAGAAGATCCGGGAAGAGTTCAATCGTTATATAAGTCTCCTTTCATCAATGGAGCTAACTACGCCTATTGGAAGAATAAGATGAAGTTCTTCATTCAAGCAAGTGACATGGGAGCATGGAACATTATGATGAAAGGTTACTTACACCATCTAAAAACATGGATTTGTGGAGTAAAGAAGAGATGAGACAATGCCAGCTCAATTCAAAAGCAATACATATTCTATTTTGTGCTCTTGGACCAGATGAATATGGGAGAATATCATCTTGTTCAACCACCAATGAGATATGGGACAAGCTTCAAGTCACATATGAAGGAACTGACGAGGTAAAAGAAACCAAAATTAGTCTTCTTAATCATAGCTATGAAAATTTCAGGAACAAACCAAATGAATATATCAAAGCTATGACGGATAGATTTTCTGTAATTGTCAATGGCCTCAAGGGATTCGGAGAAATAATCCCTAATGATAAGCTTGTAAGGAAGATAATTTATTCTCTTCCAAAATCTTGGCAATAAAAAAAGACTGCAATTATCAAAGCTAAAGACCTAAAGTCTTTAACTCTCGATGAGCTCATTGGTTCTCTCCTCACTCATGAAATGATGATTCAAGATGAGGTAGATCACGATAAGAAGGACGATACAAAGAAGAGATGGAGATAAAGAAAAATATTGGTGTTGCTCTTAAATCCACCAAAGATTAGAGTAACTTTGATGATGACGATGAGGAAGAAATGTCATTGCTTGCCAAAAGACTAAGAAAATTAATGAAGCCAAATAGAGGAAGAAAATTCCAACGCAATGAAGGCTTCAAAAATGAGTCCAAGGAGAAGGACCCAATCATTTTCTATGAGTGCAAAAAGCCCGGGCATATTAAATATGATTGCCCACAATTGAAGAAGAAGCATAAAGCACACGTGGCTACTTGAAGCGATGATGAATCATCCAATGAAGAGGAACAAGAAATAGTAAACTTGTGCTTAATGGCCACTGAGGAGGATTTTCAGGTAACCTTAACTCATCCAATTTAGAAGATTATTCTTTTGATGGGTTATTAGAGGAATATTATGAGTTGGCCTCGGATTATGAGAAGTTATTTTCAAAATACAAGAAAGATATTTCAAAATTGAAAGATGAAAAAGATCTCATATCCAATACCAACTGCGAACTCAAAAGTAAGATTAAAGAATTGCAAGTCAAAATAGAAGATTTTGAAAAGAAAATTTCTAATTTGTAAAACGTACTTTCTAGAGTTATTGATGATCATCAAAAGAAAATTGATGATCTTAAAGCTTCTTTCGATAGAATTGGATCAAAATGTTTTGAAAAAGGATAAAGTTCAAAGTCCAACTATATTAGAAAGAATTTTAAAACTTACAATCATAGAGGTCCCCAAAGAACCTTGAATGGTAAGATCATTAGGAGTATATGGGTTCCTAAAAGACTCAAGGCTACTAAAGATAAATTCATGCTACCTTGATAGTGGATGCTCGAGACACATGACTGGAAACAAGAGACGGTTTACAGAGCTTAACGACAAAAATGGAGAAGGAGTAACCTTTGGTGACAGCTCAAAATGTTACATTGAAGGTATAGGTAGTATAGGTAATACCTCTTCTATACAAATAGAAAATGTATTATATGTGAATGGGTTAAAGCATAATCCATTAAGTATTAGTCAATTGTGTGATAAAGGATACAATGTCTTATTTGAATCTAAAGATTATAAAGTTGTTGGCATTGCATCTAATAGGATTATGCTTATTGGTCATAGAATAGGGAATATCTACATGGTGCATTTAGATTCTATCAACATGACTAATTTATATCTAGTTGCCAAAGATGAGCATGATAGTTGGTTATGGCATAGGAGACTAGGACATACAAGCATAAGTGTTTTGCAAAGACTTAATCAAGGCAATTTAGTAATAGGCTTGCCAAAACTGAAATTTAATCTTGATAAAATCTGTGATGCATGTGCAAAAGGAAAACATAATAAAGCTTCCTTTAAATCCATTAATGATGTATCAACTAGTAGTGTATTACGATTGATCCACATAGATCTTTTTGGGGCAATTAGAACAACTAGCTTGGGTGAAAACAATATGCTTTTGCATTGGTTGATGACTATTATAGATTTACTTGGGTTCTATTTTTAAGTACTAAAGATGAAGCATTAGGAAATTTTATCACTTTTTCAAAAGTAATCCAAAATGAAAAAAGTTACTCCATTTCAAGTGTTAGGAATGATCATGGTACTGAATTTGAAAATCTTGGATTTACTAATTTTTGTAATTCAGATGGGATTAGCCATAATTTTTCAGCACCTAGAACCCCTCAACAAAAAGGAGTTGTTGAGAGGAAAAATAGAACTTTAGAAGAAATGGCTAGAACCATACTTTTTGAAAACAATTTGCCAAAATATTTTTGAGTGAAAGCCACAAATACCGCTTGTTATATAATTAACCGAGTAATGATTAGGTATATTTTAAAGAAAAATCCATATGAAATTTTCAAAAATAAAAAACCTAACATTAGTTATTTTCATTCTTTTGGATGCAAATGTTTTGTTTTAAACAACAGTAAAGACAATCTTGGCAAATTCGATGCTAAAAGTGATGAAGGAATTTTTCTGGGTTGTTCCTTAAATTTTAAAGCTTATCGTGTATTTAATAAAAGAACTTTAGTGGTAGAAGAGTCCATACATGTTGTTTTCGATGATAATCCCATTTCGAGGAAGGATTCTTGTGTTGATGATGACGTAGATATATTAAATGCAAATGACATGGGATAATCATCATCAAAGGAAGAAGTGAAGGATGAGGAAACTCAAGATGCCTTCAAGAATCTAACCATTGAAAAAAAGGGAAGTCACATACCCAAGAGAGTACAACTATGTCAATGATGGTGAGATATTAGGTGATCCACCCAAAGGGGTATCTACTCGATCTTCTCTTAGGAATATTTGTAATTATGTTGCATTTATCTCATGCATAGAGCCTAAGAATGTCAAAGAAACATTAACCGATGAAAATTGGATTATGGCTATGCAAGAAGAGTTAAATCAATTTGAGAGAAGTAGTATGGACATTAATTGAAAGGCCAAGTAATAAATCTACTATAGGTACTAAATGAGTGTTTAGGAATAAGCTAGACGAACGTGGTAACATAGTGAGGAACAATGCTAGACTTGTTGCTCAAGGGTATACTCAATAAGAAGGAATAGACTTTGATGAAACATATGTTCCCTTAGCTAGGATGGAAGCAATTAGAATGTTGTTAGCATTTACATGTTTCAATGAATTTAAATTATACTAAATGTATGTTAAAAGTGCATTTTTAAACGATTTTATAAAAAAAGAAGTGTATGTGGAACAACCTCCTGGTTTTGAATATTTAAAATTTCCCAATCATGTTTTTAAATTAACAAAAACATTATATGGTTTAAAACAAGCTCCTAGAGCTTGGTATGAAAGATTGTCAAATTTTTTAATTGAAAAAGGTTTTTCAAAAGGGAAAGTTGACACTACATTATTTTTAAAACGAAAAGGTAAAGATTTATTAGTAGTTTAAATTTATGTTGATGATATAATATTTGGTTCTACTAATGATGCTCTTTGCCAAGAATTTTCAAAGCTAATGTAAGGTGAATTTGAGATGAGCATGATAGGGGAGCTTTCATTTTTCTTGGGGCTCCAAATCAAGCAAGTGAAAGATGTCATCTTCATCAATCAAGTAAAGTACGTTCAAGATATGCTCAAAAAGTTTGGATTGGAGAATGTGAAGCCCCAAGCCATTCCTATGAGTCCTTCTACAAAGCTTGACAAAGATGAAGGAGGTAAATGTAGATGTTAAACTCAATAGGTCAATGATTAGCTCTTTGCTTTATCTAACTGCAAGTAGACCCGACATTATGTTTAGTGTTTGCTTATGTGCTAGATTTCAATCATGCCCTAAGGAATCACATCTACAAGCTATTAAGAGAATCTTTAGATACCTTAAAGACACTCCTAGTATAGGACTTTGGTATCCTAGAGACTCTAGCTTTAGCTTGCATACCTTCTCAGATGCGGATTATGGAGGATGCAAATTAGATAGGAAAAGCACCTCCATAACTTTTCAATTCCTAGGAAACATGCTAATTTCTTGGTTTTCAAAGAAATAAAATAGTGTTGCATTATCTACCACTGAATCGGAATACATTTCAGCCAGTAGTTGTTGCGCACAAGTTTTATGGATGAAACGATAACTTTTGGACTATGGAATTGAAGTAGGTACCATTCCTATCAAGTGTGACAATACTAGTGCTATTTGTCTCACTAAAAATTCCATCCAACACTCTAGAACTAAGCATATTGAAATTAGACATCATTTCATTATAGATTGATAACTCCATAAAAAGACTTAAATTCTAGTCTTTTCACTTAAGTTATTGCTCGTCTAAACAAAGTATGCACTACATTTTTAGTTGGATTTAGTTACATATAGGTTGTGGTGGATAAGTTTTGCCTAGGCAAGATTTATTTGGCTTAACTGATGCTACTGAGGAGAAGGGGTTGTTTGAGTTGTGTTTGTGCAGGAATTCTACAGAGGAAGAACATTTCAGTCGTAACAATGAAAAGTTGCAAAGGCCAATGGAGCATATGAGAACGTGAAGAGCAGATTTATCTCCCCGATGTAAGATTTTTGAAGAAGTCTGAAGCAAATATGGAAAAACCGCCTATGTCACATGCCAGCTGGATGACCTATTTCACGTGCAAGCAAGCCTTGAATATCCTGACAACCGCCAGCCATCTTTCCTTTTTAAGTTTGGGAAATTAATAATGGCTAATTAAGGAAACTCCAAAACCATGCAATGCCTTAGGAGATTCTCCTTATAATTACCAGCCGTAGCCGCAAAAAGAAAGAGGCAAGGAAGAAGAAAGAAGAGCTTTACTTAGGCGTGAGCAAGCAACTGCAGTGTTTTCCCTCCATCTACCCCCCAGTCTTTTTCCTTACTCCTTACGTGAAGATGTGCTCAAACTAAAGCTTTTTCCTTACTCCTTACGTGATAGGGCAAGAGCTTGGCTCAGCGGAGTTCCTTCCGGATCAATGGAGTCATGGGCAGATTTATGCAAGAGTTTCCTACTTTGATATAATCCGCCCAATATGAATACACAGCTTCGGAATGACATTGCGAGTTTTCATCAAGGCGATGATGAATTAATGTACGAATGTTGGGATAGGTATAAAAGTTTATGTGTTAATCATGGATTTCATGATTGGACGCAAGTGGTGATGTTTTACAATGGAGTCAACGCACCAATTCGAATGATATTAGATGCC
The DNA here is from genome assembly GCF_006381635.1 of Hibiscus syriacus. Lineage (NCBI taxonomy): Eukaryota > Viridiplantae > Streptophyta > Magnoliopsida > Malvales > Malvaceae > Hibiscus > Hibiscus syriacus. Next base: position 614,151 of record NW_024063086.1, on the reverse strand, counting down.
TCAGCAAATGGCACCCTACTAGACAAATCACCCGAGGAAGATTTTTACATCCTCGACAGGATAGCAAATAATGAATATCAATTTCCAAATGCAAGATTGGGAACCGACAGAAAAACCTTTGGAGCATATGAATTAGAAAGAAAAGATTTGGTAGCAGCCCAACTTTCTGCCATAACTAATATGTTGAAAACTTTGCAACGTCCTAATGAGGTAAGAGAAGTCAAGGCGACCAATAATGTGTGCCTATTATGTCAAGGCAACCATCATGAGAGTGAATGTCCTAAAACCATGAGTTAACTAATTTTGTGGGCAACTACAATCGGAACAACAATAATCCCTATTCGAACACGTACAACCCTGGTTGGAGACATCACCCAAATTTTTCATGGAATAATCAAGGGAACAGCAACAATCAAGCCACAAATTACAGGCCACATCAAAATAATTCTGACCATTGGCATATTCAGAATCAGCATCAGCAGCCCTGGCAGAACAACAAAGGTACAACTTCTTTCTCTAACACTCATTCCAATACTAACTCCTTGGAATTATCCTTGCAGGAATTCATGGCCTCGACAAAAGATTTCATGGCGTCTACAAAAACCTTGATGAACGAACATTCTGCAACAATAAAAAATCAAGGAAATTTGTTACAAAGTCAGGCAACACTTTTGCAAAGCCATAGTTCATCTCTCAGAGCATTGGAGAATCAAGTGGGACAGATTGCCACGACATTACATTCTCATCCACACAGAAATCTCCCTAGTGATACTGAAGTCACTAAACATCATGGGAAGAAGCAATGCAATGTACTTACGCTAAGGAGTGGAAAACAAGTTAATCAAGATGACAAGTTTAGGGGAGAACAGGTGAACAATTCTCGCCAAGGCATAACACAACCAGATGAGGAATCTGAGAATGTTGAACAAGAGAAAGCGCATGAAGAGAAGGAAAGAAGTGAAGGCTCAGAAAAGCATCAACCGGATAACAAGAAATTTATGGTCAAGGCCAGCGATTTCCCTGCACCATCAGTAGATGATGTGAGACCTCCACCACCGTTCCCTCAACGGTTGAAGAAACATGATGATGACATCCAGTTCAAGAAATTCGTTGATGTTCTAGACCAGTTGTGTATTAATGTGCCCCTACTCGAAGCCATCGAGCAAATGCCTTCCTTTGCCAAGTATCTGAAGGAAATTGTTACAAAGAAAATGAAGGTAGAACGTGTCGCCACGACAACATAAATCTGCTCGGCAGTGAGGAAACTCCCACCAAAGCAAAAAAACCCTGACAACTATGTAATACTATGTTCCATTGATAATGATTTCATCGGACGAGCTCTCATTGACTTGGGATCAAGTGTAAACTTTATACCAAAATCGATATTCATGAAACTAGATGGGTATCACACCTATCCCACCTCAGTCATTCTACAGTTGCCTGATCGGTCTTATGTGCAACTCGAGGGCAGAATTGAAGACGTCATAGTAAAGGTAGATAAATTCGTATTTCCAGTGGATTTTCTCATTCTGGATTGCGAAGTTGATGAAAACGCACCAATCATTATGGGATGCCTATTCCTAGCCACATGCAGAATCCTAATAGACTGTGAAAAGGGAGAATTCACCATGACAGTTGGCGAGCAAAGTGTCATGATCAATGTATTCAACTCTATGAAAAACGCAGATGATCCAGTGGAATGACAATGCATTAATAAGATTGAATAAAAGGTAATCATGGGACGAGGTGAATCCCTAAGGCTCGATGAGTACATCAATTGTACCATGAACCTTCAACCGAAATACATAAAGTAGAAAACTTTGGCCCTGATGAAATATTTTCAGAACACGGTTCTGACAATCATGGCCACGACAACGAAAATTTGTACACTGAACACCCTGAAAGCGATACCAAGGCAATATGCGAAGGAAAGAAAAATGACCAATTGAGATTTCTTAATAGGTCAGGTATGAAATTTGAACCTTTAGATTATGATAAAGTTAAATCTCAAGAGTCATCTTCACAACATGCACCGAAATTGGAGTTTAAGACTTTACCATCACATTTGAAATATGCTTATCTAGGAGTTGATGAAACTTTACCAGTGATAATCTCTGTCAACCTAACCTTCGAACAAGAGAAGAGTTTGTTGAATGTTTTATGACATCACATAAAAGCTATAGGATGGATGATGACAGACTTGAAAGGAATCAGTCCAACCATATGCATGCACAAAATCAATCTTGAAGATAGCCACATCACCTAGGTGAAACCCCAAAGATGGCTCAACCTGATCATGAATAAGGTAGTCATGAAGAAAATAATAAAATGGCTAGATGCGGGAGTGATTTATCTATATCCGATAGTTCATGGGTTAGCCTAGTCCAATGCGTACCAAAGAAAGGTGGTGTAATCGTGGTTAAAAGTGAGCATGATGAATTACTCACCACGAGAACAGTCATGGGCTGACGCATATGCATGGATTATAGGAAGCTCAACAAAGCCACAAAGAATGATCATTTTCCCCTCCCTTTCATTGATCAAATATTGGATAGATTAGCTGGAAAGGCATTTTATTGCTTCCTCGATGGATACTCGGGGTATAACCAAATTGTCATAGCACCTGGAGACCAAGAGAAAACAACGTTCACATGCCCGTATGGTACCTATGCATTTAGGCGAATGCCGTTTGGACTGTGTAACACTCCATCTACATTCCAACGTTGCATGATGGTAATCTTTTCAGATATGGTGGAAGAGTGCATAGAAATATTTATGGACTACTTCTCTGTTTCGGGTGATAACTTTGACCGATGCCTCGACAATTTATCCAAGGTGTTGAAACGTTGTAAAGAAGCCAAACTAGTACTGAATTGGTAAAAATTCCATTTTATGGTAACTAAAGGAATAGTGTTGGGACACAAAATTTCATGTCATGGCATCGAATTCGACAAAGCCAAGGTAGATGCAATTGCAAATCTTCCTCCACCTACTAATGTGCAAGGTGTATGTTGTTTCCTCAGACATGAAGGATTCTATAGGCGGTTCATAAAAGACTTTTCTCAAATCTCTAAACCCTTATGTCTTTTACTTCAACAAAATCATCCGTTTGAGTTTACTAATGATTGTTTGAATGCCTTCACAGATTTAAAGAAAAAGCTTTCAGCAGTGCCAATAGTTATCCCACCAAACTGAAACGAACCATTTGAGCTTATGTGCGACGCTAGTGACTATGCATTCGCAGCAGTGCTAGGGCAACGAAAAAGTAAATTTTACATGTTATCTATTATGCAAGCCGAACACTTAATGATGCTCAAGTGAACTATACCACCACTTAAAAGGAACTCTTAGCAGTAGTATTTGCATTCGATAAGTTTAGGTCATATCTAATAGGCACTAAGGTAATTGTGTACACAGATCACTCAGCTATTAAATATCCGATTAATAAAAAAGATGCAAAGCCTAGACTAATTCGGTGGATATTATTACTGCAAGAATTTGATTTAGAGATCAAGGATAGAAAAGGTATAGAAAATCAAGTGGCGGACCATTTGTCTAGGCTAGATAACAAACCTGATTGTTCTGACATCACAGATATTAAAGAGGATTTCCCTGATGAGAAAATATTATTTGTCACTGTTGCACCGTGGTATGTTGGCATCGTTAATTTTCTTGTTAGTGGTATTGTTCCTCTTGATTTATCTAGCCAGGGCAAACGGAAATTTCGACATGATGTGTGACATCACTATTGGGACAAACCATTTCTATTCAAGCAGTGCAGAGACCAAATAATCCGAAGGTACATTCCAGAAGAAGAGCAGCAAGATATCCTACTCCAATGTCACTCGTCACCATATGGAGGGAATTTTGGTGGGATGAGAACGGCAACAAAAGTGCTTCAGTTGGGATTTTATTGGCCAACTCTGTTCAAAGACGTGCATGAATTCTACAAGTCATGTGATAGATGTCAACGTACAGGAAACATCTCGAAACGACATGAGATGCCATGGCAAAACATTTTGGAGATCGAACTTTTCGACGTATGGGGCATAGATTTCATGGGACCTTTTCCAACATCATTCGGAGATATGTACATTCTCTTGGAAGTGGATTACGTATCAAAATGGGTTGAAGCCATTGCAACACCTAAGAATGATTCCAAGACGATGTTGAAGTTTTTGCACAAAAATATATTCACCCGCTTTGGAACACCACGAGCTCTCATTAGCGATGAAAGGACACATTTTGATAATAAATTGATTGCCAAGGCACTGAAATGATATAGAGTACGACATAGAATTGCTATGGTGTATCACCCTTAGACGAATAGACAAGCCGAAGTACCTAACCGAGAAATCAAGCAGATCCTGAAAAGTGCTCAACTCAAGTCGAAAAGATTGGTCGCCGAAGCTATATGAAGCACTATGGGCTTATCGCACAGCATTCAAGACACCGCTGGGAATGTCTCCGTTCAAATTAGTCTATGGAAATGAATGTCATCTACCAGTTGAACTTGAACACAAAGCTTATTGGGCCATCAAAAATATAAACATGGATGCTCAGCTTGCTGGAGAAAGAAGACTATTAGAATTGAAGAGATGGATGAATTTAAAGCATATGCATACAAGAATGCCCGCCTTTACAAGGAGAAAACAAAATGATGGTATAACAGAAAAATATTGCCGAAGTAATTTTATTCTAGACAACAAGTACTGCTCTACAATTCACGCCTTAAGTTATTCCCAAGCAAGCTAAAATAGCGATGGTCATGACCATTCATCGTATACCAAGTCCATGACAATGGAGCAATTGAAATCTAGAATCAAAATGATAATTCCATCTTCAAAGTGAACGGGCAAAGAAACAAGGAGTATAAAGGAGCCCCAGTCATGCGCGACAAACCGGCATCGTTGGCACAAGAAGCCCAAGAGTTTACTTTTCTTAATTGAGCAAATATTAGTTGCCTAGGCAACGAAAATCTGAATTCTGTACATAAATAAGTTAAGTTATTTTATACTTTAATCCATTTTATTTTATTATTTTCTTCTTTCATATTGTAGGCAAGAAAGGAACACATGGCAGCATGGGGAGTTGAAGCATGCATGAAGAAAAAAAGCCCTAGGGTACGTGATTTGGCGGCAGAATAAAGAGGGAAAGAAATCATTTCTTCATTTCTTCCCCTTTATGTCTTATCAAATATTTCTTATTTAATAAGAAATCTTTTCCCACCGTGTAAAGACCAAAATGCCTCGAAACCACCCACCACTTTCCAAGAAAAACTACCCACTCTTCTTCTTCATCGTGTTTCCTTATTTCTTTACAAACCAGAAAATTTCTTTTATTTCTCTCAAAACACCTCCCCATCGCCACCACTAAAATCAGCCAAGAAAAATGGTGAGATCGAGACCGGCCCCAGCCCCTAGACAGAGTTTCGAACGTTTCCAAACAGTCGAAGCAAAGGCACGCTTCAAAACCATTCAGCAACGTCAAGTCTTTTTGGAAGATGGATTCGTTTTTCCAGCCAAGAGAGAAGAGAAGTTTGGCCCTGAGGTGATGGACATCATAAAGAAGCATAACTGGGAGAAGTTTGCTCGTAATCCTAACGCCATAGCACCAGCAATGGTGAGGGAGTTATATGCCCACCTCGCGGACACCTCCAACCACATGATATATATTCAAGGAAAACTCATTCGCTTTTCCCCTTCTGCACTTAACAAATACTTTAAGTTGGGGAGAGTGGATGACCAACATAAGAGATTTGTTGCTGAGGCAGATCAAGAAACGTACAGTGGAGTGCCCCTACAAGAAAGCGAGTAGATCGCCGAGCCCTCAAACCACACGTGAAACTATGGAACCATTTTCTTAAAAGCAAGCTGATGCTAACGTCCCACAACACCACTATTCTCGTCAAGCTACTGATGTTGTTGCACTCGATCATTTACGGTAGGAGGATCGATGAAGGTGAAATCATCTTTGAGTAGATCCATGACTGTACCAAGAAGAACCGTTGTAACCTATTGTTCCCAAACCTTATAACTGTGTTGTGTAGAAAGAAAAAGGTTCCTGAGGAACCATTCGAATACTTCATCAAACCCAAGGAGGGTATTACAAAGAAAAAGGTCCCAGGTTTATAAGCTTCAATGATGACAACCCAAAGGAGGGTTGGAGCGAGGAGCAAAATCGGTTGCCGTGGCTAGAATGGTCGTTGTGGTCACGCACACACGAGAGACGCGTGAAAAGATTGGGCGCCTGGAGGACCACATGAAAATTTACTTTGAATACGCCAAGGCAAGAGACATGTAACTCAACGCCTTCATCAAAGAGTTGCTCCCAACCACAATGATCAGACTGCCAACCTTCCCCAGTGTCATCCTCAACTACAATGTGGGCGGCAACACGTTCCATGCCTCGACATCTTATGTCCCTCTAGACATTCCACCAGAGGTGCCCACCGATGTACCACCATTGGCAACCCATGTCCCACCCATACAGAAGAAAGCCACGGTGACACCGAGGAGTTCCTCAGTTCCTCATCCTTATCCACTACCGAAAGCAGCAGTGATACTTCACCCCACTTCTTCAATGATGAAGATTTCACGCCATCACCGAAGTAGCCTGAGCAGAATCCTATTCCATCCCCAGTTTGATCAACACCACCAGCCCCAACAGTAGCTTCTAGTCCACCACCAGTTCCAGCACAACTGACTCCCGTGACCGAGCAGTCTACTCCAGCCCGAGCTTCGACCAGCAAGAAGCGATACAAGAGAACGGCGGGGCATATACTTCAACTGTCTCCTTCTCAGCTAGAAGTAGTAGACTCGGGATCCTAGCCCTTCCCTTCCCAAACGACATCGCACAAGGGCGTCCAGTCAAGCCACACCACCACAGTAACTTTTGTAGTTTTCGTTTTTTTCCACATTTGCATATAACAACATTTAGTGTAGTTTTCATGCATTGAGGATAATGCATCCCTCAAGTTTTGGGGAGGTGTTGTCCATTCTTTCATACTTTGTTAAATAGTAATGATGTTAATTGGTTGAAAATTTTGGTTGTCATGACATAAGCAGATTAGGATTATTGTTAGGAATGAATTAGGGATGCTCAATAATGAATGCAAAATTTTATTGCCTAGGCTAGAATTATTGTAAAGACTGTCTGAAGAAGAGAACCAACCCTAGGCTTGATCCTTTAAAACTTATAAACACGATTGTAGGATGTCTTTGCTCTAGGTAATATGTAAAATTTTTAGGAAAGAACTTTCTAATTGCCGAGACTTCAAAAATATTCTAAGGGTAAGGTAAAAACTCTCTAGTGTTTAAAAACTTGAAAACTAAAAAAATACAAAGGGACACTCCTCTGTGAAAAGGCATGAATAATAAAAACTCCAAAAGAAAATAAGAGTAGATGAAAGTAGTCATAGGATGACTCTGTCCGACTAGCTTAGGGGTGGAAGGTATGCTCCCTTTCACCTAGAGTGTGAAACGGTAGTTGTGATGAGCTGACTCCCCTATATAAAAAAAAGTGTGAATAAAGAGAATAAACGTTGATAAATAACTAGGAGTATAAACTAAGCCTGATGAATAATTTATTTCCTTGACAACCTAGAAGTGCTTACTTTAAGTTTTCTAATTACCTCTATGCATAGACTGGTTATAATCACACACACACAATAGCAAAGGATCCTGACTAGGGAAGGGACTTGACTAATATGACTGTCGAACATGTTCAGGCCACATATTTTTGCTGAGGGCTGAAATCTCAAACCTGATGATGTTCTTGATACTGCTTTGTCATGACAATTTTGATTTTCTTTTAGCTATTATCCATTGCTTGAGGACAAGCAATAGCTTAAGTTTGGGGGTATGATAACTCCATAAAAAGACTTAAATTCTAGTCTTTTCACTTAAGTTATTGCTAATCAAAACAAAGTATGCACTGCATTTTTAGTTGCATTTAGTTACATATAGGTTGTGGTGGATAAGTTTTTCCTAGGCAAGATTTATTTGGCTTAACTGATGCTGCTGAAGAGAAGGGGTTGTTTGAGTTGTGTTTGTGCAGTAATTCTACAGAGGAAGAACATTTCAGTCGTGACAATGAAAAGTTGCAAAGGCCAATAGAGTAGATGAGAACGTGAGGAGCAGATTTATCTCGCCGAGGCAATATTTATCTAAAGAAGTCTAAAGCAAATGTGGCGAAACCGCCTATGTCACATGCTAGCTGGATGACCTACTTCAAGTGCAAGCAAGCCTTGAATATCCTGACAACCGCCAGTTGTCTTTCCTTTTTAAGTTTGGGAAATTAATAAAGGCTAATTAAGGAAACTCCAAAAGCATGCAAAGCCCCAGGAGATTCTCCTTATAATTATCAGCCGTAGCCGCAAAAAGAAAGAGGCAAGGAAGAAGAAAGAAGATCTTTACCTTAGGCGTGAGCAAGCAACTGCAATGCTTTCCCTCCGTCTACCCCCTAGTCTTCCTTGGTGTCCTCCATAGCCAGACGATAGTAGAGCAGTAATTAGTCCTCGAGAAAGGATGATCACCATGGCAGGTGTGGTGCTGATCAAGATTGTCACGACGGAGCCCCCGGTTTTGGGAGTCGTTCTTCCTTTGTTCTTAAACTCTTATTTTATTTGGGTTGTATTAAACGGTTTAATCTTGGATGATCTTTGATAACACCATGAATGCTTTACTTGGTGTTAAACTTTGTTTTGCCTGAACAATATTTTATATTTAAGAATGATGAATTATGTTTGCTTATGACTGTTTTGCTCATAGTTTAAATATTTTGCCTTAACGCTATAAGAGCATCGAGAGATCGCATGGGGTTTTGATAAAACATGTCTAGGCATTGTAAGAGCATCGAGAGATAGCCTTTTGTCTAGAAACTGATTCTTGAATTCGAGAGAATTAAGAGAGATCAACGTGAGCAAAGTAATGAATCTGGGATGGTGAAGTTCTAACTTGTCTACCTTAGAGATAAGGAGCGAGTTTCAAATGACTAAAAAGGATAAAGGCTATAATAGGTTAAGACAACGTCTATAGTTAACGCCGAGAGGTATTCTCATAGCAACCGTCTAAGAATACCTAGTAATCCTGTCGGGCAATTTAGTGAGTCATAATAATTCATTTGGGATTAAAATAATTGTTGTTGAGACAATGGTTTAGTATCAGTGCTCTGTGACACGTCTGAATATGTGAGGTTGTTTGTATTATATTTAATCCAATACTTGTTTTTTTGTTTTATTTGTCTGCATATTTTCTTTGTCTCGACCATATTTGTCTGAATTCATTGAATCATTATTCCTAGCTCCTTAATATTAGTTCTTAGCTCTAATACTTAGTAGGATTAATTTGTGGCATTAGTTCTAGTTGTGGTGAAAAGATATTTCTAATTCAATCCCTGTAGAGATGATACTCACTCACTACTATATTACTTGCATCGATTATGTATACTTGCACAGATTAGCTAGCCTTAGCATATACATTCACAAGCGATCATAGATCATGTCACAAAGGAAGATATAGTTCTAGAATATGTAGATACTTTGCATCAATTAGCACACATTTTCATAAAACCTTTGGATAAAGAAAGATTTTGGACACTTAGGAGAGAATTAGGTTTAACCAACCTACCTTGATTTAGTGTTTAAAATAAATTCAGCACTTTTAATGATTAAGAAGAATTGCATGTAAAAATGACATTTTTAAATTCCTTCTCTGCTAATAGTTAGGGGGAGTTTATGATTTTTAGTAAAAACTAAAAATATGTTCAAATTAGGCTTAAGTGTGATTTGATTGATTGCCCATAATTAATTTTCTTAATGTGAGTTGCCAAAACCACTAGAGTTGATTAATTTTGCATGTAAAGTGTTCAAGAACAAATTTTTGACCATTTTGTGCATTTGGTATCGATATGGTCACCCAGTACCGATACTACTAGCATAGTACCGATACTACTCTTGCTAGGTATCGATACTACTAGCATAGTATTGATACTGCTTGAATGAGTATTGATATTGTTCATATAGTACTAATACTACTTGAATGGGTATTGATACATATGTATCGATACTACGCGAAAAAGCCTTGAAGTATCGATACTCCTCGAGGAGTATCGATACTACATGTCGGGTTTAGGCTATAAATCCCTAAAATATCAACATTTGCCAAAACCCCAAAAACAAAAACACTCCCACCATTTTACCCTTTCAAACCCCAAATCTCCACATTGCTCTATTCCAACAATTACAAGTCGGAATTCAACTGTTTTTCATCTCTAAATCCTGCCAAGATCATTAATTTAGTGCAATCAACATCACATCCCTCTCAATTCCGAAATTTTCAAGGTAAATTTTTCTAAAACACTGTTTTATTTATTTTTGAATCTAGGACTAGTTTTAATTAGTTTTAGATCAAATTAGTGAATGGGCATTTCGTAGATTCAAAAACACAAATTTCTTAAATTTTTTAGAAATTTCGAAATTAAAAAAAATTGTTTTTGATTTAATTGATTTTTTTATTTAAATACATTGTTTTCATAAAAACTATACTTATTATCATTTTTCAAACATCGTTTTCAAAATAGTTTTCCATTTTGCCCATTAGACACTAGTGTTAGAGAACCTTGAATTTGACGACTCATATTGAGTTTTGGGAATAATTGTTGCATACATATGTTTTTAAATTGCAGGTACGTTAACCATTTTGAGTCATACAACATTAGGGAAGAGCGTATCCCATCTTTACAAGCTATGGTAGAGATGAACTTTAAATACCTCCCTACCCTTAAAGTATGGAAATTCGATAAACTTTTTAAAGTTAGGCCAGTTGTATTTCAACAACTAGTACGCATTTTCTACTCCAATACCGTTTGCCTACAAAACGAGTCCCAAACTGCCACCGAAAGTATTCAGTCCTATCTCTTGGGCCAATACATTACCATAGACTCGGATTACATAGTTAAAGCCTTTAGATTAGATAGTCAAAGGGTAGATAATGAGAGAGATTTAGTACCTTCTCCATAACAAGTCAATAAGAGCGCTAGTGTTTTAGACTATCAAGAGCGTTTCCTTCATCTAATGATCTCTTGGAGGTTCAGACCATCTGGAGGAAAATACTCCTCTTTTAGAGCTATTGACATATGGTGGATTCATTACATCCAAAACAAAAAGAAAATAAATCTCCCTCAAATTATCTTTGGGGAACTAGTAGAAACCGTAAACAACATACCTTCCAAACAAGTCGAAACCTTAGTTTATGGGTGTCTACTTAGCAACATATTCATCAAAGATGGTCTTACGATAGACCTCGATATAGCCATCCCTTTAGGCACCGAAATCAATCTAAAATCTCTTCGAAAATCAGGATGGACATGAGAAAAAGAAAATTGGGTTTGATCAATTAAGAAAACTCCCAGTGCTAGTTCATCACGACAGCTCCGACCCTAGCTCCAACTCAAGAACTCGAAGATCTTTTACGGGATGTCGATGATCCTATAAATCAAACTGAAGATGAGCCAGCTAGGCAAGACAGTACAATGCTTCCTTACTTTTATTTCTTTATGGAGATATTGGACTTAAGCTTCACATCCTTGGAGTCCCATTTGACTGCTACGCAAAGTAATTGAAAATAGATTCAATGCAGTAGATGAGAGGCTCGACGCACTTACTTACGATAATGTTTTCCTTAGAGCACATCGATACGATCCCGATCCTCATACGGATGACTAACCGATCTTGCTAGTTTTCTTATGTTGAACTATATCTATGAACCTATGCATTGTTTTAACATTTAATGAATTTGGTTATTTAACAGATTTGGATATTTGGTTGTTTGGATATTTTGTGTTTTGATTGTTTGATTCTGAATGATTAGTATTTTGAACTTAATTGCATATTTATGTGATTTCATTTATTATTTTTGCATCATAGTAAATATTATTGTTTATGACCAATCCCTATTGCATATTGAAAATGAATATTGATTATATTGTCTAACAATTCTCTTGGCTTCATCTTAGCGGCTAAATATATATAATCAATTAGCTATCTTGTTTACAATATAAAGTCTTTTTGATTTAACAAAAAGGGGAGAAATCTTATAGTAAGGAGGAGTAATTTTTCAAAAAAAAAATTCAAAAAAAATATTAAAATTTCTAAAAGGTTTTGTTATATCAAAAAGGGGGAGATTGTTGAAAATATTTTGATATTTCAATATAACAAATAAAGTGTTAATTAATTTGAAGATTTTATATTCGATTTAAATAGTATATTCGAATAAATTATTCAAATATTACAAATATTACTCCAAGTATTCAAATATCAAATTTTACTCCTTACTAAATGAAAATTTGAGATTTACATTTAAAATATTTTTGAAATATTTTTTACAAAGTATTTCGAACCATAATCGAGTCAAAATTGAGATTTCAATAGGGTAGTATTGATACTACCTTTACCAGTATCGATACCCTACACAGTATCAATACCCTTACATATAGTAGTACCGATACCATAATCATGGTACTAATACTACCCCTTTGTTTTTAACTCCGAATTTTAACAGAATGCAAAACGGGTGCCGATACCATGTTAGGTATTGATACTACTTTACATAGTAGTATCGATACTCACTGGACGGTATCGATACTACTGCGCATAGTAGTATCGATACTCCTTGGATAGTATCGATACCGTTGAGTTGCAACGGTCGAAATATTTGAATTTTATACAGGTAATATCGATACCCCTTAGTGGAATACCGATACCCATAAGCTCCCAACAGCTTTTTCAAGTGGATTTCACACTACAACGACTCTATTGACTCCATAATCATCCCCAACGTTTAGAATTGATCTGAAGAGTATTTAAACAAGTCTTGAAGCCTTTGGTGACAATGAGAGAAGCTAGAAAAACAAAAGAGAAAGCCTTAAACAACAAAATTGAGCAATTCAAGCCAACATCCATTCAATAGTCATTTTTTTGTCAAGAACATTATTTGTTCTTAATTGTATTCATTTTTTAGTGTTCTTTCTTTGTTCTAGAATTGTGCAACCATCTTATCTTGTGAGGTTTTTCTTCTAAGTTTGTAATTTTCTCATTGATAAGAGAGTATCTCAAGAATTTGGGGTATAATTCTTGAGGGAGTTGTAAGGTTACTCTTTGTCCTCAAAAGAAAGACAAATTAATGAAAATCCTTAGTGTGGATAGCTAAGGTAGTGGACGTAGACTTTGGCTGAGAAAGTCGAATCACTCTAAATCGTTGTGCAAATTATTTCTATTTTCTGTCAAAACTTCCACCAAAATTTTAATAGCCAATTCACCCCCTCTTAACTAATTCATCCGATCGATTGACTCAACAATAAACAGTCGGGTTTCGGGTTGGCTATAAAGCCCAAAATAGCTTAAACACAATTCATTTTTCCTTCCCCCCAAAACGGATCAAAAAAACTTTTAATTTTTCTCTGAATTGTTCTTCGTGTTCTTCATGACACGAAGAACATTCAACCGGAACCCATGGGAAACCCAAATTCCGGCCGTGCTCCGCCTCTCCGACCACCGTAGATTGGCGTTGGCCACCATTCATCGGCGATGAAACCTACCTCTTTTTATACCGTTCGAAAGCTCTTTTATCCTTCTTTTCAAATATCTCCATCGTTTTTCTAAAACAACCTCGAGGAGGGCTAGATCTAAAAAGATCTTTCGCATGCCCCTCCTCTGATTCATCGGGTTTTTTTTGGGGGCTTTTCGAGTAAAAAATAAAAACGAAAGGAACCAAACACCAACACGCAAGGATAAAGTCGAGAAAGGTAACAAATAATACCTTACTTTTTATTGCTTTTCTTTTCGAGATTTATAAGTCATTTCCTTCGATTTCTAACATGTTTTTTCTTTTGTTTTTGCAAGGATTTATAGCATTAAGAGTCCCCTTTTCGTTCGTTTTAGAAATCTATTAGGATAGAAATACATACATTTAGTTGTTTTTGAATCCTATGAAACTACGTTGGGTTGATTGTTGATTGTGCTGAGAAAATAGTTTCCCACTAGGAGATGACTTCTTTAAATCGGCTGAATTCCGCTTTGCTCGGCGGTTGGGAGTTGTTGAAAACCTTAAGATTGGTCTCTGTTTTGGGCCGTTGGATTGGTTGTAGATCCAACGGCTCAGGATCGACTGTGCGTGATAACATTCTTAGGGTTTCATAAACCCTAGCTGATATGTGATCTGGGTCATTCGATCGATGCTTGATCCCATGGCTGAGAATTATGTAGCGCTTTTACTTAAGTTGAAAACCCTAGTTCGCTGGGTCAGGTGAACTTGTGTCGGGTCAGTTTGCTAGACTCTTGGCCGGGTTGGCTTGCTGGGTCAGGCCTACCACCCGGTTGGGCTCCTTCATGCCCTTATTGGACTTCCCTATTTAGACCAAATAACAAAAAGGAAGAAAATAAATAAAAATAAAATGAAAATAATAGATAATATAATAAATAATATATAATATTATACCATAATATAATATATAAATATTTTTTTAAAAACTATATAATATATATATTTTCAAAAATTATATATTATATATATGTTTTCAAAATGATTTTAAAAACTATATATTATATATATATTCAAAATATTTTCAAAAACTATATATTATATATATTTTCAAAATATTTTCTAAAAACTATATATTATATATATGTTTTCAAAAACTATATATTATATATATTTTCAAAAAATTTTCAAAATATTTTCAAAAACTATATATTATATATATTTTCAAAATATTTTCAAAAACTATATATTATATATATGTTTTAAAAACGTTTTTAAAAACTATATATTATATATGTTTTAAAATTTTATATATATTATATATATTAAATAGCACCCACAACGAAAATGAGTGGACTACACACTGATTTTTATTTTATTTTCATAATCATCCACACCATGGCCACCTAGCTCAATTGTCGGGGAATATACTAGTAGTTGTGGAGTAGTCCTGTAGTAGTGGCGACCAATCGGGGTTCAAGCTTTCTTTAGTCTCTTTTCTTGAAAAAGTAAGACACTTTGTTTAGTTTGAATGATTTAATTTGTGTTACTATTTGGATTTGATTATAAGTGTTTGATGAAATGCTTACTCTATGTTATTTTTGCTTTAAACAATATTTTTATGTGTCGAGTTTTTATTGAATGTTTTTAGAGATGAATTCAAACTTAAGTATGTTAACTTAATTATTTTTTGAAATAAAAATCGTTGAGATTACATTCTACTTTAGTTCCAACATTGGTGTTTATAAAAGTAAACTTAAGCATATGAAGATGTATGATGTCATTTGTTTTTGCTATGTTAACTGTTTGATCTATAGTTTTGATGAAAGTTAAATCCATTAGGTTAAGTGTTTGATTCTCAAAAGAGGATTATCGTGTTAATCATTGCATAACTCATAATTATATTGTTACAACATGATCATATTGTCACCCACCAAATATTAATAGCATTCTTTGGTCCATTGGTTTTATTGCTCTTATGTTTGCTAAAGCATTCCTCTACTTTTATCATTCTGATTTTATAATTTGTTGTTATTCTTTTATTTTACATTGCAACCATATATGTTCTTGATACTCATCACACAACTCTCTTGTAACCTGTTTTGCTCTCTGTGGGTTCGACATCGGAAGCTTTTATAGCTTTCACTTTATTATTTGGTTGCACTTTTGTTGTAGCATCAAGTTTTTGACACTGTTGTCGGAGAGCAATATATTGCATTAGAGTTGTCCCTTGAAATCTGGGGAAATCCTATCAAACGATAGCAGTTCTTCTTTCGATGCCCCTTGAAAATACAATACTTACAAGCCCCTCAAAAAGGCCTTCGATCCGTTCCTTATGAATCATTTGAGAACATAATTGAAGTCTCAATAGATCCCTCTAGAAGCTATATCCGCTAAGATTCCTCTTTAGCAATGATAGAGTAATCTTGATTAACTTTGGGAAGCCGTTTCATGATCAAGATTTGACTACTCATCGCCGAATACGTTTCCTTTAAACCCATCAGAAATTGAAAAAGTTTTTGCTGAACAATGTGAATTGAATTCTGTTGCGCAACTTCACAATCACATGATGAAAAAGGAACTAACGAGCTATATTTATCCCATAACTATTCAAGACGAGTGTAATAAAAAGAAATATATGAACCACCTTGTACCAAAGTAGCTATCGAACGGTGAAGAAAAAAAAAACCTAGACCCGTCGATTTGTCGAAACGCTCCCTCAAATCTTCCCAAACAGCTGCAACACTTAATGCGAAAATGATTCCAGCTGATAACTCTTGACTCACTAAGTTAAGAATCCATGAGAGAACAATGGTATTACACCTCTCCCATCGTGAATGAAGAACAAATCATACTGCTCCTTGCGGTAATATCCATAAACAAAGCCAAGCATGTTCTTCGCTAGAAATGCGATCTCATGGAGCGACTCCAAACACTATAATTCTCAAGACCGACGAGCTGACGCGAAACTAGATGCACACTCGACTTGTTCGATGGATGCATGTATAGAGGAGGATTACTATCGATCTCCATCGTTGAACAAAGAGAAGAAAAAAAAGAGAAAAAACGAATAGTGTTTTCGGCTAAGAAGTCGACAAACCAGGGAAAAAATTGAAACCCAAAAAACAAACTGGGCCTCAAACATTGCTCTCGATACCATGTTAAAAACATAGAATTTGGAAATTTTCACCATATTTCATCAGTAATATGTACAAGCATTGTATCCTATTTATACAACATTGAAACTAAATTGGTTAACCACTAACAGAATAGAAAACTAAATCTGTTGTAACAAACTTTAATCCTACAGCTCCTAAAAAATAGTTATTATATAAGGGTATATCATCTCTGTTAAGTTTAACAAGAAATTTAACTGTCAATGATCAAAATTAAAAAATATAACAATCTTACAAAAAATGGTTGTCAAAGTAGAAAAACAGAAGTAATTAATTATCAATAGTATAATTTACCCATATTTTTTTGTCACGCCTCCCCTAAACAAATAAAAAGATATTGAATTTTAGTTTGACTTGGATAAAAGGTCTTTCTACTCAAATATCACTCTTCAAAAATTTAATAGCTAAAATAGCACCTTTCAGTTTATCTTTTAGATTGTATACCCTTTTATTCTACGTAGGTTAAAGACGTTTCGTGTCAGATACACTTTTTTTATTACATGGGAGGATTAGTCTTCTATCTCAGCTCATCTCTGCATACTACAGCTTTCACTTCTTTAGAGGGTTCCAAAAGTTCTTGTGTCCCTTGGGATAGTGACCAGGTGCATTTTGCTAGGCCATCTGCTACCATATTACTCTTTAAAATACGCTTTTGATATAAAACACCTTTACTTAAGTGTTAGGAAGATGGTTAGTGATGGTAAGGGCACGTTTGGTTTATAGAATATAGATTATCTTTGGAAATAAAATACTAGAATGTAACATTACCTAAGAATGTTATATTATAATGTTTGATTTGTTTAATAAGAATGTAAAATTACATTGTTGGTTGGAAGATTATAAGATTACTTAGATGCGTATTTTACCAAAATATCCTTGTGATATATATTTTTTCAACAAGTTAAACTTTAATATTAAATTATAAATATTTGAACCAAAATTCATAAAAATATTTTAATCATTACACTATCTAATTTTTGAGGGAAAAATGCATTTAACATAATTAGTATAATTAGTATATTAAACTTATATTTTTTCTCTCTTTTTCCTTAGCCGCTGTTAGTCTTTTTTTCTTCTTCATTTTTGTGATCAACGGCGGCATCAGCTTTGGTGTAGTCGTTGACCCCAATATTCATTATTTTTTTTTTAATAATTCTGCCTTTATGACATATTTTCTTCTGTCTTTATGACACGCTTTTCTCTGTTTTTATGGCATATTTTCGGTTGTTTGGCCGTTGTTTTCATTTGTTTTCTTTTTCAGGGATGGATTTGACATTTTCACGGCTGGTCAAAATGGGGCTTATTTGTTATCATGATGGTATTCCCTGCTTTTGGACCCTCATATTGAAATTTGAACGCGCTTTGCATTCATGGATAGTATTTTTACGTCGCTCGATTCTAATTTGCATTTTTTTGGTGGTCTTTTAATATTTTCATATCCTTTTTTGATTCGTTTACCGATGCAATCAAATATGTTCGTATCTACCGTTTGTTCGAGTTTATTTGGTTAGGTTTTTTTAACATTTCCTTGTATGATCATTGTGTGATCTTAAGTGGCTAGTTTTGTTTTTTGGAAAATGCCTTATTATGTGTTTAGTTTACGATTTTGGTTGTAAACCTTAATTGTAATTTGGATATTTTCTATTTTTTATAAAATTAGCTGCTTTTATAAAAGAAATTTATATCAAACTTATATTTTTTAAATAATTTTCGTAAGTATCATACTTATTTATATAAAATATAATATAATATAAAAAAGAATATTGTGGTCTCGAGTGGACAAATATATTATTTTTTAATGTATAAGATCCATCTTTTTAATAACTCAAAGTTAGATATAATTTTAAATAATTATATTTTTTTACAATAATATCATTTTTCACCTCATAAAATTATAAATAATTAATATATTAAATATTAAAAATTAATTTTAACTACTCAAATTTATTAATATATTACTAAACCAAATTCTTTGTATATTATTATTATTATTATATTTATAATTTTGAGTAAAACGCGAAGAATGAGAATTGAAAAGGATCCATATAAAAAAAAATTTCATTATTTCAGGGGTGTTTTTATCTAAAGTTGTGAGAATTGTGTAATACCTAAGAATTTAGAGATAGTAATATTCCTTCCATTTTAAACAAAAAATGATACTATTGGTAATAAGTTATTACATGATAATAATCTTTTCCGTGAACTGAACGTGAGAACACAATTTCGGAAAAGAGTATTCCCCTAAGTAATGAGCTTTTCCACGAACCAAAGGCTCCCTAAAGGTTATGTCAAAATAAAATAAAGGAGAAAATGGAAAAACTATTAAAAAATTATACGAATTTTATCAAAAAAATATATGTATATGTGTTACATGTTTATGACACAGTTACACAAGTATGAGCATGAGGTGGGTCAAACAACTACAACAATGCACATATATAGACTTTATTTTCAATCACTTATTAAGCGCATGTTTAAAATTCTACATTTAAACAATTGAGTATTAAGGGTGATATTTGGACTAAAAAATATGGGGGGGGGGGGGATTATCACTTAGACACTATATGAATTTCAATTTACACGTAATACTTGGATAAACTGTATACCATTAGTTGTACAAGTGTATTTATGTTTTGGTCATCAAATTATAAACTTTTTAATTTTGTCACTAACGTTTTCAATCATTTGTATTTTGATTATTCTCTGTCAAATCATTAACAAAGTTGGTGTATGATCTTCTTTAAATTGGTATAATAGCCCATTCCCCCTAAACAATTATATATTCTTTAAATTTAAATTTAATTCAACACACTAACATTTTGAAATCTAGCCTAGAAGTTTTTAGACTTGAATTTATCTTTCGCTAACCAAAAAGACTCGATGGCTCCCGCCATGAAACTGGCAGCCTCACTAAACGTTACTACCCCTTGAGGGATGTGTCCTCTTAACTTCTCTCTTGAAGGGCTTTGTTTTATCTGGAAAGGACTAGTTTCCTTTCCCACCCAACCAACACAAAACCGACAACATGATTTGGATTCAATAGCTCGGCATACGTTAAATCACATACTGCCATGCAACCAAGTAAAACTGTAACAAGATTTACCCTAGAAATATCACCTGACAGTATCTCTACAGCCCTTCGGGAACTTGAAGGAATGGAAGAGGGCCCAAGGACGCCCTTCAAAATA
Source organism: Hibiscus syriacus (assembly GCF_006381635.1). Classification (NCBI taxonomy): domain Eukaryota; kingdom Viridiplantae; phylum Streptophyta; class Magnoliopsida; order Malvales; family Malvaceae; genus Hibiscus; species Hibiscus syriacus. The sequence continues at coordinate 594,249 of NW_024063086.1, read as the reverse complement.
GTCTGACACGACCACACTTTCCTGCACTAAATCGCCCTTGAATCGTTCCCTACTCGAGAAACACAAATACTGCACCTCTCAACCTCACTAAAAGCGTCATCAACTTAGTATTTCAACCCTCGATTGATATCATCCTCCGATATTTTCTCATCACCAGGCCCAAAATCCTTGATAAATCCCTGCGATAATCGCCTCTTCGACCAGGGCCTCAAGGGAAAGTGACAGAAGACGAGTAGTGTATACACATTCTCTACCTCTGTCCTTAATAAAATCTACGTCAGCTTATCCATACCCCCATAAGCCACGATCCATCAGAGAGGAAAATTGAACCCTCCTCAAAACATTTGAGTCACCATTATTAACTTTGAATGATCCAAGTTCAGCTCTCGTCTGGTACTCCAATAGATGATAGACTCTCCGATTTTGAATACCTTCTTGTGCCTTCATATAAAACATAGTAGCCTTGTACAACCTTGTTGAGCCACAATATTGAAAGAGTAAGACTGCACACTATATCATCGAAGTCACCCATCCTTTGTCCAAAAAAAATAATAATAACCTCTGAGGATTCACTAGGATGCTCCGGTAAATTGACTCGTTGCTATCTCATAATAATCCAATACATTACTCACAAAGTTGTGCAAGGAAAAACGAAATTCAGCCCTTAAAAAAAATCACGTTGAATTCTCGTCGCTACCATCTCCATGGTCATTCATACAATATGAATCAGAATGGATGCTAAATTCAAATTCGTAGTTCTCCCACAACATACCACAACTAAATATCAGATTTTTTACCTCCATTCTATGAGTTGTGCATTCAAAAGTACCACCATCTGTTGGTCGTTGACAATTTACTTCTACTCTCTCCTTTGTTCAACACAACCTTCGCAACATTCTTTTTGACATCATAAAAGCGAGCTCGAATGAAAAAGTAGAGAATTTTTTCAAAGAGAAAAATAACAAACAAGATGATTCACGACTGCTACACCAGACCCTCCTTATATAGTTAGATAAACGATACGTCTCTAATAGTCAAAATAGCATGCTATTCCATCGCGCTAAACGCAAGGCACCACACATTTAAGCCTCTAAGTCGTTCAAGAACCAATAATTGCGATGTTTCCCCAAAAAAATGATCTAATAAATACATCAACGATCAAATAGTCAAATCTCAGGTAAAGTCATTTTATGATATTTCGTCGACTAAGGGGGGACAAATCCCGTCAAAGGTCCTCCACATATTGTTCCCGTGCATTATTCCCTTAGAGGACCCAAAAGCATCTTAGGATCTTTGACACCCATGGAACTTCTAACAGGCCCGCTTGACCTACCATAACTAAATCCATTATCACCTGATCGTATACACCTATCTGTTGACCTACAAGTAGTCATCATATGCTTACACTTAATGCTAAACTAAGAGTCACTATAAAACCTCTTGACCAAGACCAAGAAAGAGGATTTTGGAACGATCTCACCCTCACATATTTCTCTTCTACCTCCTTATGGAGACAAAAAACATTAGTACCTGTCAACAATCGATCTTTCATCAATTACGACTCTTAACCCAAATCAAAAACGATAAACCACCTCAAACCAATCCATTTATTCCTATCAACCATTCTCAAATGCAGATGGGGATAGTGGAAGACACCGATATATGCATTCCCCTAGACATGAATCCAGCCTTGCTTCGGGACTTTACTCATGAAGAGGTTTATATGGCGTTGAAATCAATAATCCTCTTAAAGCTATTGGTGAGAATGGTTTATCAACGGTTTGTTTTGATCATACAAGGATTGTTTTGATCATGAGGGTAAATAGCATGGCAATTGACCTAATTTCTTCCTATTAGCTAAGCTTATTCAACTTCATATAAAAAATTGTTTCCAAACTGACTAAATATGTAGACGAAAAGCATCATTTTAGTTTAACTGATGTTAAGTGTTTAAGTTTAATTAAATTTATAATCTTCCTTCAAAGAAGATGAAACAATCAGCTTAATTTTTTTATTTTTGTTTAAAAAATAATTTAGTAAATTAAATTACATTATAGATGTATCACACTTTGCAATGAATGTAGATTCCACTGAAATTATTAAAAAGCTAGAGAGATTTTTATCTCAGATTCTACACAGATGGAAAAAAGAATTTTTCTGCAATTTTTTTAAATGTTTCTTATGAAGTGTACATAACAAATATATACGGATATATAACCTAATAGAAGCCGTAACAAAGCAATCTCCATAATCTGAGTTGTACAATTCAACAAAATATTTCAAATTAAAGGTTTAAAAAATGGGAACTAGAAAAAATGAACATGTAATGTTTAAAATAGAACAGTCTGGGTATGTGGGAGCCTTACCAAATGAACTGCCCCAGCCATTATCTTCCTACACCAATGGGGAACTCTTCTGAATCTTGTATCTTTTCGCAACTTTTTCCGAAAGCCAAGAACCCTTGCTGGAAGAGCGATACGAGTATCCTTTTCCCACACGAAAAAAATACATTGATCGATTGCTATGTTACAAACTGAAAAAGAACGAATTTTCATGGCCGTGCTAGAAAATGCAGGTCCTTTCCACTAAACTGTTGCACTCTTTAGCCCAAATTTTCACCCCCTTACCTTTCTCGATATAATTTTCAGGCTGCAATAAAACACTCGACTTGCTAGTGTCTCTTCTGTGTTCATATTGTGCCGTCTAACCCGGTTAACTACAATTCCAAAATGTGGCAGTTCCTAACAAAATCATTGGAGTAGTTTACATACTTTGTCCAAAATGGCCGGAGATGCTCAAAGCCAATCTGCAGCCATGGTTTTGATTGGCCATTGTAATGAATAACTGCAGCACTTTTCACATTCTCGACATTGGTCTTACTCTGATAGCCCAAACCGAGAATATGCCATGACTGATCAATTGGATGAATGTGGCCTTTAAATGCAATCAAAGCAGGTGGCAGAGTTCCGAGTTTCCACATTGTTAGGTTCGACTTCAGGTTCTACCACAAAGAAACCAATAATCAAAGTAAATGAGTGAAATTAATGTAAAACAAAAATATAAGAAGATTCCCAATGTAGATCGGTAAATGTAACTGATGACAGTGATGCGATTCGAATTCGAACAAGGGTAGGGTAAAATTATACGAACAGTCAGGAAAATGAGTAGCCGATACATTACCTCTTTCAGCCAGTAATGATATGTTTCTCTTATATTTGTATTTCTCCATGCACGGAGATCAAATACATTCATCCCATAAGCCCATGCACATTCATCAGGATTCAAATGCTTAGCTATGAGGGGATGGGAAAAATTGAAGTAGTTTCTGAAATGTTTGGACATCACCCACTCATCCTCGCCTTTACAAGTTTCAACAGCTCCGTTAACCTTTCCCCGTAAATCAATCTCCCAAAGAGGTGACAAATCACGCTGAATTACAACGTCATCATCTAGAAACACCACTTTGTCAAGGTTCGGAAATAGCTGTTCAAAATGCAGAATCAAAACATATTTTAGGAGGAAAGATGATGCATGTAAGAGAAGAAATTGTTATAGCCGTCCCGAATTACCTCCGGTAAATATATCCGAAGATGGTTGAGTAAAGATATGTATTTTGGACTTCTAGCTTGCAATTTTGAAGCAAATGTTCGAGGAGTAGTGTCGGAGAGATTTGCTCCCGCAATATGATTGCCATGATAATAATTTCTGATGCCATGGTGGTTCTCCACAGCTTCAAGCACGGGAACATTCTCTCTAGTTAACCAATCAAACTGGTGAACACCTTTCACTTCGACTATTGCTGGGGACACAGGGTTTAGCGCAAACCAGGCATGCATACCCGCATAAGTCTTCTTGTCTGTGATGATATGGAAGACAATCTTTTCGGGTTTTAGGGATGATCGGACGGAAGAAGTGACGACAACCGATGCAGCCAATATGTTGTCCGTTGACAGGACAAAGTGGTGGTAAGAGTTGTTGGAAAGCACAGGGAGGAGCTCAGGAGAAGGCAGTTGTCTGCGTGCATGAGCGTTCGAAGAATATTCATCGGTCAAACGCAGAGAAAGACAGTATAAGCCTTTTGGAATGGAACTTGCCGCAAAGTGTTTGTTCATCAGCTCAGAAAATTTAGATTCCCTAATTTCTCTTTCGAGTTTATCCATCTGTGCAGAAAAGACAAACACTAAGGAAGTTCTCCAAACTCACAAATTTGTGAAAATTAGAATTCATACCGAATGTTAACCCAAACTGCACTTTATACATTCATCGAAATACAAGAACAAATTGTTACCTAGTATCACTGGAAAAAAAAGCATCCTACAGATGTGAAACAGTTAAAAGCCCCAGCTTTCACCATTTTTGTTAAAAACAGCTAGAGTCTTTATTTTTCTTCTTCCCTAGAATTTATTAACATCACCATGACTCAGTTGAACAGAAGATATAATTGTTAAATTATTAGGCTGAAGATCTGCAGCTTTATATTTGAAAAAGAGAAAATGTAGACAAGGGGATGAGATTGGGGGAGGGTGAAAAAATAGATCTAAACAAAACATCTGATAGACATTAACAACATGAAACTTTAGTTCATTTTTCTGATTGTGCATCCGTGATCCCATTTGTTCTTGAAGACCAATATACTAAACATATATATATGCAATCAAAGGTACATAAAACCGCAAAAGTGAAAAATCCATTTAAGCTAGGAACTTATAGGTCTAATATAGTGACAAGAAAATGTTTGCAAGTCTATTCAATGTGCTTAATATATTAATTGATGCAACAAAAACAATTAAATAGTAAATAGAAATAGAGAAAAATTGAAAGTAATGTAACATGACTGTACCATTGCTCTTAACATGAGTGCGAAGGTCTTTGCATCATATTGATTGTTCTTCATTTCAGAAACAAGTTGATTAAATGAATCTGGAAGCTTTATACCATCTGGAATTTCCTCAGTGTTTACTTGATTGAGAATCTTATAAAAGTCCTTAACTAGTCTCTGCTGCACCATCACCACGAAAGACAAATTAAACTTAAAATCATAAATAAATTGTCGACCACCAAAAACGAATCAAAAAATTGGTTCCAGCATGGAGAGAATGGATTACTTACCCCTGAATCATCTCTACCAAGAAGCCTCGGTCCTAACCGCCTACCTAAACAATCTGGGAATGGTGAAACAAGTAGAAGAAGAGTCATGGACCCAATAACAGCATTATATAAAGATAAATGGATATACCAATCTAGCAAGTTAACTTGGAATACAATATGAAAAGCAGATCCAGTTCATAACTGAACGAGATAAAATTAATTGATATAAACGTTAAAATGAACCAGAAGAACAAAGAACAAGATCAAGAATCAATAAACACATAATTATATAAGTTTGAATTAACCAGTTCTAATCAGTTTTCATGGTATTTCCATCAGGAAAGTTAAGTGCTCAAAATTATTTAGATAACATGCATAAATAAACTTTTGAAAACAGAAAGATCCGGTTCCAAGTTGAACAATTCCACAAAAATATAGTGTTTGTTAAACCTAGAACTTCACTAAGGCTAAGATGTGTAAATCAGTAAATAGACTGGAAAAAGAAGTCAAGTGATTATAAATAAAAGAACAGCAAAAAAGAATATAAAAACAACATGACAATAAATCCATAAACCCAGAATACAACTTCAACTGAAATAGACAGCAGAATTTTTTTGGTACAAACAGAGCTGAGGAGAAGCAAAAGGGTTTTGAACTTTCAATTTTCTACCACCTGTATAATCCAGCTAGTTCAATTGAGCTGATAACCAAAGCTTTTATCGATTAAAAGCTGAATTACACTAGAGATTCAGATTCAACCAGCAAAATTAAGAGAAAAAAACCATTGACAAATTCGTTTTTGTTATACTTGAATCTTATAAGACTGCAGATAACTTCTAAGAATGCAGCATGAAGAACAACAATTTACAATTAACATAAGCAACAAATTAGACATTTATGGACCAAACCAATTATGCCACATAACAACCACATATCCCAGTCCATCTATAATGCAAAACAAGTCAGCTTATTAACTAATGTGCTCAATCAGCACACCAAATCAGATCGACGTGAATCTATAAAATGGAGCATCATCACATCAACCAAATGAAGTAAAATCAAAAGTGCCCTTCGGCAAAATCAAATGCATGACCAAAATAGAATCAGGATAAACTAAGATTCCAAGAAAATAAAAGGAAAAAATGTCAATGATATGATGAAAACTAACATTGTATTAAGATGATAAAGAACCGAATTTGCTCCATGAGCACTCCAAATCAGATTGAGTTGAATCCAGATATTATCAAATGCATCATAATAATAATAAAATTCAAATGCATAACCAAATAAACCTGAACAAAGTATAATTAAGATTTCAAGAAAAGACTAAGAGATAAATAGAACTAGCATCAAATGTCAATAACTAAAGAAAACCTAAATCAAATCAGATGCCACCTGAATATAGAAAAGAACCCACATCAGATTCAATAAAGATGTATTAGAAAACAATAAAAAAAACATGGAAACTAAAAGGGCATACCAAATGAGGAACACTTGTTGACACCTTCAAGGGTAACAAGAGCAGTAAGAATGAAGACGAAAGGCAACAAGAAAGCTAGAATAAGAATGGTATGGAAAAGGGTCCTATATGAAATATGTCTAGCTGCCACCTTGATCTTCATCAAGTCAATAAACCCATTGTTGCTTGATATCGTTAAACTTCTCATGCTAGGCGAGACGTGAAGCTGCATCCTTGTCTATGCAGCCCCACCACACCTAAACAAATCCACTGCCTCCAAAAATACGCTACCCCTGTCCTTGTTATCAAATCCCGCTGGTCCACGATATCTCTCGCTGCTCGGATCTGCACCTAATCCCAATCCCACCACCATCAGATCCAACCCTTTCCTCCTTTTTCCCTGATTCAATCTTTAGTTTCTTGATCTGGGTTTCCCTTCAAAAACTCTCCCTTTTAAGTTGGTTTTTCTTAACGAAGTCCTTCACTGCATTGAATTTGTTTATACCCAACAAAAAAATTGGGTGTTTTTTCCTCTTTATCTTCCCCCTATTTCTTGTTTAGTTTGTTCGATCAAAGAATTAAACTATGGGATTTTTTTAGATCTGGATAATGGTTATTGAAGCTCTCCCATAGATCGAGGAAGAATAGGAAGGAAAACAAAGAGGGTCCCTTTTTTCTTTAATTTTGTGTTTCAAAAATGGGTTTATTCTATCTTTTCGGATTCTAATCAAGCTCTCTCATTGGTGCCGATGGATCAACTCATCTAATTTACTTTTTTTTTACTTAATTTAATTATATATTTCTTAAAATAGAAAGAGGTAATTAAATCAAGGGTAAATTATATGTTTGGTACTTAAACTATCAATTGTTATCCGTCTTAGTACCTAAACTTTCAATTTCTTTCACAATCATACCTAAGTTTAGTTTTTATTTTATTTTAGTACCAGACGTTAAAAACTTAACACTTTTAATACCTAAAATTTCAGTTTTAGTTCGTTTTAGTACCTAAACTTTTATTTTTTTCAAAACTTAAGTATGGTTTAGATACTAAACATGTTTTGGTACCTAAACTTTCAATACTTAAGGTTTGGTACTAAAAAAAATAAAAACTAAACTTTAAGTATGATTTTGAAAAAACTGAAAACTTAGGTGCTAAAGCATATCAAAACTGATATTTTAGGTATTAAATGCTAGTTTGCCCTTAAAAAACTAAAAATAAAGGGTAAACTATATATTTAATCACTCAAATATTCTTGAGGTTCCGTTTTGATCACTCAACTATTTTGTTTTCAAAATCTGACCTAAATTTATGTTTTTTCGTTTTGGTCTCACGTCGTTTAAAAATAAACATAACTATTGACATAATATTTTTTTTAGTTTTTTAAAAATGGCATGATATTACAATATGCTGATATTAATGTATCACCATTATTTGTTAATAGTGAGTGATCAAAACAGAATAGAAATATAAATTTATGTATGATTTTGAAAAAAGAAATAATTAGATGATGAGAACGGAATTACAAAAATAGTTGAGTGACTAAATGTATAGTTTACGAAAAAAAATAAAAATGATAACTTTGATTTTGACGAGTCAATAACGTGTGGGATTAGAGAGAGGAAGGTGGAGAGGTTGACCTTTGAGAGCGAGAGAGCAAAGCAAAGCTTAACAAAGGAATAATCTTTAAAGTTAAATTTAGACAACCCCCTTTATGGGTAAGCAATGTTATCAAAATTGGAACCGTTTAGTCGGTTCGACCGGTTGAATCGAGAATCGGTTATCTGTCTGATCCGATCAGCCTCTAAAATCAGTTTTGTAATGAACCACTAAAGAATCGATAGAATCGGTTGGGAATCGGCAAAATCGACAAGAACCAGCGGTTCCATTTTTTTTAAAATTAAACCAAACGACGTCGTTTGTTATGATTTTTTTCAGCCCTAAATTTATTTAGTTATATAATTATCATCAAAAAACAATGAAGGTTAATTTTGCTTGTTTATTTTAGTTATATAATTATATTATTATTTAATATGTTTTACACTTTTACTTTTATTATTAAGTATTGTTTGATAATTTAAATTTAATTTTGTATTTATTTACCATATTGCTAGGTGATAAAGATCTTGATGATGTGGACTTTCAAGTTAAAAGTGATGCTATGAAGTTTCAAGTTCAAAGTGGTGATGGCGGTACTAATGAAGAAGTTTTTCCCAATATTTTGAAATTTGAGGGAATCAATTTCAATGAATATTATGATATTGATACTATATCAATTATGTACTTTTTTATTTAGTTGTTGATGAATTTCATTAGGTATTGACCTTAAATATTATGTTTTAGTTGATTTGAATCATTTTGTTTAACTTGATATTATGATATTTAACTTATATATGTTATGAATTATAATATTTTTATACCTTTTAATATTGTTTTGAATATTATGTAAAATTTAAAAAAAAATTATTTTATATAAATCGGTTTAACCACGGTTTAACCCGGTTGAACCAGTGATCTAGTACCTTCACCGGTTTAAGGTCCGGTCCGATTTTAAAAACATTGTGGGTAAGCATTCACTCTATGTGTGGATGTTATTTTCTTAATTTTACTCCGATAAAAAACACTTTTTTTAGTTTTATCTCATAATAATTAAAATCTAGTAATTTCATTTTGTTATATTTATATTTTTAAACTTTAAGTCTGAGTTTTGAATTTTCTAAAATTTCAGTCAGATTTAATTTGAATACTATTTTATTTAAATTGAATTATGAAATATATCAATTTAATTTTAAAATATTTTTATAAATTTTGAAGATTTTAAAAATAATTTAATTTTACTTAATTCAATCTCAACCAAAGTTGAAAGAAAGAATAAAATTTAGGGGCGTGATCGTGTATTCCTCTAAAATATGTCTTTTTAAAATGGATGAGTATAGAGTGATTGACACATGCTGATGTACACCAATAATGATGTACATTGTATACGCCATTAATATAAAAATATGATAAAATTTATAAATGGTTATTAAATTTATTAAAATGATTTTATTTGTCATTGAATTTAAAAGTTATAAAATATATTAAAATTTAAATTTTATTAAAAATAAATAACAACCGTGAAATATTGTTAAGAGGGTGACGTGTAATACTAAATTAATAGGAAATATCTTATTTGACCCCTCAATAATAACAATAATTTTAGTTTTTATATTTTTTATTATTATTTTTAAGTAAAAAATCAAAAATAAATTAGAAAATTTATAATTTTTAAAAATATATACTAAAACAATTTATTTTTAAAATTAAAAATTATAGTTTTTTTTGGAAAAAGTCATTCATAAAATTATTTGTAAAATTAAAAATTTATGATTTTTGAGATCTGAAAAATCATAACTAAAATATGTATTAATTTTTTTTTATAGTGGAAATTTACAAGCCTTTTTCCTATTGAATTATGGCATACCATTTATTTTATTAATTCATAATAGTTTACTTTTCCCCAAATTTTCTTAAATCTCGATCATTTTTATTTAAAAGAAAAATAAAATCATATTTTTTAACGGTATAAGTGGTTACAAGATAATATTATTCAAAACTTTCTTAATTTATTAACTACATACATACACAGTACATATAGTTGTTTGAACCTAAAATCTCTAATAATAATAAATTTTCTTTTTACACTACTGAAATTGATGGGTACAATAAGATCTTATTTTTAAATATTGCATATAGAATTGATTGATATTATAAAACATTACATATATAACTTGTCTTATCGGTCATTCGTTGCTGTAAGTGATGACAATGAGTTAGAATAAAAATGAGTTTGACTTTAGCCTTGCTAGTTGTTCGTACGACGGAGAATGCGAGAGTTTCCAATGGGCTTATCGGAAGCAAAGTGGAGTTGATCGGATCATTTCCTTAAACATTGCATTGTTGTCAAGGGAGGATTTGGCCTCGGTACAAATTGGAGTCATGATTAGGGGTGCTTAATTGAGCAATTCGTTACTTGTTCCAATTTAATTCGGGTTGACTTGATTCGAGATTTGAACAAGTTAAGTCGAGTAATATCCAACTCGATTAGACAAGTTCGCAAATAGGTCATTAATTTTTTTATAAGTCTTTAGCAGTTACCTTTAAAAATTATTCCATTAAAAAAAAGAAAGTCTAAATAATAATGACTAATTTACTAAATAGATAATAATTATTAATTAATAATTACAATTAATTTACTAATCTATTAATTTCCTAATAAACAACAAAAAATAATAAATTAATAATTAATAATTTACTACACACAAAATCAAACTCTAATTACCCTGCCGAACTCCACTCTTCGTCGTCGCCCCTCTCCCGGGCCTCCTCACATCTCAATTACTCATCCCTTTGTTATTTCTCAATTCTCAAAATCATAAATCATCCTATTAAATCACGATTTCATCGTATGTTTGTTTACCTATCTCCTATTCTTCACGTTTATTTAAATCTTTTATGTTTTCTTTTCGTTCTTTAAATTTAATATTATATATTTTTTGTTTTTATTCTCATTTGTCTGTATTTTCTTTATTTTGGTACGTTGGTTTTATCTTGTATTTTCTTTATTTTGAATATATTCACATGAATCATATAGCATGTATCAAATCATATAAACATATATAACTCATGAATGTGTTTATAATGATCATAACATATGCATGCTCATAACTATTGGACCATGAAACTAATATAGGAAATAGACTTATCACAAGTCTTGTTTCCATTGAACTACACCTATAGTATGCATTCACCTTAGCCTCACTTAATTCCAAATCCACTTCTATGATTTTCTCTCTTTGGATCGAACCTAACTCAGTGGTCGTTCTGGAACTTGCTTGTGCTCGATATCTACACAATCATACATATTATATACATATCAACATTCCAAATACCATAATTCGATCCTTAATTTCTTAGACCAAAAGAAAGGCTTAATTCTATTTTCTACTTGGAGTAGTATTGGTACCCCCTGTAGGGTATCGATACTTCCCTAGTTGTGGTATCGATACCAAGCTTAGGTATCGATACCAAGCTTAGGTATCGATACCCATTTTTCATTTTGTAATCTGCATTTCAAAAATGGTATCGATACTCTTGGTATCGATACTACCTTCCCAGGTATCGATACCCCATGAACGCCTTTGTCAAATTTAGGCTTATGGTATTGATACTGTTCAACCAGTATCAATACCCCTATACCAATTATCACTCTTTTACTCTTGAAGTATCGGTACTGGATGAAGCAGTACAGATACTCCTAACCCATAATTCAATTTTCAAACCCGAAAATTCACCCATATTAGCTCAATTCCTTCATGTTTTATTCCCTTTCATACTCATAACTCAAGTACACACACTCAAACTCATTTATATTCATCTAACACATCCTTATCTTCAAAATCCCATCATATATATTGAAATTAAGAATCCTACTAATTTTTCAAATGTTCTAATTTCAATTCTAACACTTCATACTTCTTAATTAAGTTGATGACAAGTCAATCTAGTCTCAAACTTTATTTACCAACTCTCTTCCAAAATTTCACTTATCACCCTCTTAACTTTAATTCTTCCTAACTCCCTCATCTTTTGATTTTAGAACAACTTAAGCTTTCCCTTAAGCTTAAGTATTGCTCAATGAACATAACCAAGCTTAAATTCAATAAATAACTAACTGATAAGAAACTCACCTTAACAAGCTTGGGGTTCACGGTTGAAAGAAGGGAGAATAAGAATTCTCTAGAGTTTGATTATTTCCTTTCTTCCATCCACGTGGTTAATATATAACCTCTTTCAAATTAATTACCTTCTCTACCAAATGACCATTTTGCACTTCCATTCTTCCTTCTTTGTTATCTAATCCTACACCAAGTTTTCAATATAAGTCCCTAAACTATTTAATTTATCTACTTTAATCACTAAATTTTGAAGTTTTATAATTTGGTCAATATCCTTAGTATTGAGGATGTTACAAATCTCCCCCTTAAGAATATTCGTCCTCGAATTTTACTGCACAAATAGATGGGGGTATTGACTTCTCATGTCCTCTTCACGCTACCACGTTGTTTCCTCTATCTTATTATTCATCCATAATACATTGACCAAGGGAATAGTCTTATTTCTTAATTGTTTCACCTCATATGCCAATATTTGAACCGATTCTTCTTCATAAGTTAGGTCAGGCTAAACCTCTATTTCTTCAGGCATCATCACAGTATGGGAGGGATCAGATCTATATTTCCAAAGCATTGAAACGTTGAAAATATCATGAATCTTCTCCATTTCAGGTGCAAAAACTAATTGATATGTCATTGGTCGCACTCTCTTAACAATCTCATAGGGTCCAATAAACCAAGGACTAAGATTTCCTTTTCGTCCAAACCTCAACACCTTCTTCCATGGAGACACCTTTAAAAAAACTTTATCTCCAACCTGAAACTCAATTTATTTCCTCTTCAGATCAACATATGATTTCTGTCTATCAACTGCCGCTTTCAGATTATTCTAAATCACTTGAACTTTCTCTTCTACTTCTTTAATTAAATCGGGACAAGGACTTCTCGATCTTTAAGTTCGTACCAGTTCAAGGGCGTATGCCACTCTCTTCCGTATAGAGCCTCATAGGGAGTCATCTTGATGCTTGACTGGTAGCTATTGTTATAAGCAAATTCAGCAAGTGGCAAATATTTTTACCACGATCCTTTGAACTCAATTGCACAGGCTCTCAACATATCCTCCAGAATTTGGATAGTCCGCTCGGATTGTCCATCGGTCTGAGGATGAAACGCTGTGCTAAAGTTTAATCTAGTTTCTAATGCTCTATGTAAGTCTTACAAAACCTCGATGTGAATCTAGGATCTCGATCAGAAACAATTGAAACCGGTACACCATGTAATCGATAATCCCTGATGTACAATTCAACATACTTATATCCATGGAGAATCAATTCTTACTAGAATGAAATGAGTTGATTTAGTCAATCTATCCACTATTACCCAAATTGAATCTCTTTTACTTGGAGTCAATGGAAACCTGTCATAAAATCCATCATCACATTCTCCCACTTCCATTGAGGAATAGACATTGGTTGCAATAGTCCTGATGGAACCTGATGTTCAGCTTTGACTTGATGACAAGTCAAGCACTGGACACAAATTCTGTAATACTTCATTCCGGCTACCAATATTGACTTTTGAGATTCTATACATGTTGTTTCCACCCAGGTGCATCAATGGGCTACAGTGAGCTTCTGTTAATAGTGCATTCTTCAACTCGTCATTCGAAATCACTAATCTCCCTCGATAATACAAATTCCAAACTTGATTTCATAATCATTAAGTTCTCCTTTCTTTATTTTCTATAACCTCTTCAAACACTTTCATCTTGGTTGTAATTCCTTAACTCTATCTAGCCATGATGGCTTAAGGGTCATTCGTACATATTGTACCATCTCCTTTAATGACAACATGGCATTTAAAGCTCGTAAGGATGCAAACGTATTTCGACTTAAAGCATCCGCCACCACGTTTGCTTTTCCAGGATGGAAATCAATTACCACATCATAATCTTTTAGAAATTCCACCCATATCCTCTACCTTAAATTCAACTCTTTTTAGGTCATCAAATACTTCAAGCTCTTATGATCGGATATAAATAGTAATTCACCATATGGGTAATGATGCCAAATCTTAAGAGCAAACACTACTGCAGCCAACTTCAGATCGTGTGTTGGTAGTTCTTCTCATGCGGTTTCAATTGTCTCGATGCATAAGCCACCACCTTGCCCTCTTGCATTAGCACACATTACAAACCATTATGGGATGGGTAGCTATAAACACGTAGTTCTTGTTAGATTCAGGTTAATCCAAAACTGGAGCTTCTGTCAAAATCTTCTTCAACGTTTCAAAACTTCCTTGATATTCAGAAGTCCAATCAAATGCCACATCTTTACATTATTAGTTAAAGGTAAAGTTATCATTGAAAAGTTCTTAATGATTCTTGATAATAACCTGCAAGTCCTTTATCCAACAATCCCAACCCGTACCCGACCCGAATACGAATTTAAGGTGTCACATTGACTATTCAAAACATGTATATTATAAATTATAGAAATTTAAATTTTCATTAACATAAAGATATTTTACTTAAGTATGTTCTAAACATTACAAAATCGATCAGAGCATACGTACTTCACAACTTGTTTACATGCCAACTATGTAAAAACCATACTGTGCAAAGTACTTCTGATATGATCTTCGAGTGGATGTATGTTGTCCTATATCCTAAGCCTGATCCTATTGCTTTTCTGTACCTACGTGTAAAAATGCTACACTCTAAGTCATAGACTTAGTGAGGCATACAAATATAACAATGCATTTCATATGAGTATGAACATGCAATCTGATTATTTAAATACAATCCAACATCATATCATAATTCATCATGTCACATATGATTCAATGTAAAGAATAATAACATAATAGCATATAATCATGTAAATACTTTTATATCTTTTATAAGCCCATGTACATTATGAGAACTTAAGGTATACGAGTACTTTGAGGTTGTCCACATATGCTGTCACCATAGCTCGTATAAGGATCCACTTAGTAGCATGTGAAATCTATATCCCGAAGGGCTATGCATATGTCCCGAAGGGCCTATGCATATGTCCGAAGGGCCTATGCATATGTCTCGAATGGCCTATGCATATATCCCGAAGGGCCTATGCATATGTCCCGAAGGACCTATGTAACCCTCGACTCTTGGCATGTCAACTATACCTATAGTTCTCATATCACATAATATGGGCATTATCATTATGCTTCATATTCATGTATTCATATTTCTTATAATCAATATTTCTTCTCTTTTATCCCATATCAATGGCATATGATCATCAATCTCATCATATAACATATGTTATTTTAATATATTCAATGATCATATAGCATGTATCAAATATAAACATATAAATCATGCATGTTTTATAATGATCATAACATATGCATGTTCATAACTATTGGACCATGAAACTAATATAGGAAATAAATTTATCACAAGTCTTATTTCCTGAACTACACCTATAGTATGCACTCACCTTGCCTCACTTAATTCCAAATCCATTCTATGATTTCTCTCTTTGGATCGATCTAACTTAGTGGTTGTTCCGAAACTTGCTTGTGCTCGATATATACACAATCATACATATTATATACATATCAACATTCCAAATATCATAATTCGATCCTTAATTTCTTAGACCAAAAGAAAGGCTTAATTCCATTTTCTACTTGACGTAGTATCGGTACCCCTATAGGATATCGATACTTCCCTAGCTGTGGTATCGATACCAAGCTTAGGTATCGATACCCATTTTCATTTTGTAATCCACATTTTAAAAATGGTATCGATACTGACCTTATGGTATGGTACTCTTGGTATCGTACTACCTTCCCAAGTATCGATACCCCATGAATGCCTTTGTTAAATTTAGCTTATGGTATCGATATTGTTCAACCAGTATCGATACCCTATACCAATTATCACTCTTTTACTCTTGAAGTATCAGTACTGGATGAAGGATTACCGATACTCTTAACCCATAATTCACTTTTTAAACCCGAAAATTAACCCATATTAGCTCAATTCCTTCCTATTTTATTCCCTTTCATACTGTTAACTCAATTACACATACTCAAACCCATTTTATTCATCTAACACATCCTATCTTCAAAATCCCATCATATATATTGAAATCAAGAATCTTATCAATTTTCAACATGTTTTAATTTCAATTCTAACACTTCATATTCTTAATTAAGTCGATGACAAGTCAATTCTAGTCTCAAAATTATTTACTAACTCTCTTCCAAGATTTCACTTATCCCCTCTTAACTTAATCCTTCCTAACCCCTCTTTTGATTTTAGAACAACTTAAGATTTCCCTTAAGCTTAAATATTGCCCAATGAATAACCAAGCTTAAATTCAATAAAAACTAACTGATAAGAAACTCACCTTAACAAGCTTGGGGTTCACGGTTGAAAGAAGAGAGAAGAAGAATCTCTAGAGTTTATTATTGCCTTTCTTCCATCCATGTGGTTAATATATATCCTCTTTCAAATTAATTATCTCTACCAAATGACCATTTACCCTTCCATTCTTCCTTGTTTTTTATATAATCCTACACTAATTTTTCAATATATGTCTGAACTACAATTTATCTACTTAATCACTAAATTTGAAGTTTTAATTTGGTCACTAACCCGGTATTTAGGATGTTACAATTTTGATAAAAATAAAATGTTTTATTAAAATCACCCGGCTTTTATGGTGTCCCAATCTCACCTTAAACGATTGGTGGCGGCTCTTCACATTTCGAAAATTCTTTTCAAAGAGAAAATCTAGGGTCGGTATCGGTCTTTTTTGCCCGGGCGAAAAACGGTGTCGACAGGTCAAAAGTGGGGTTCACACAAAATAACATTAATCAAATGATTTTTTATTAGTAATCAAATGAAATTTAAATTAACTTAGTCGAGTTAATATATAATTTGAACTTAAAGCATAATACATATATACAAACATTAATTAAATTGAATCGAATTTAAATTCAAATTAATTTGGTTGGGTTTTAAAATTTGAATTAATTGTTTTGGTGAATAAAGAGTGAAAACTTAGCAGAACAATTAACGAGTGGTACCTAAATCATCCTCAAGTACGATCGGAAGAATAGCATTTGGGGTGTCGAAATTTTCGTCCTGCAAAGTCGTCTTTCTAAACCATCTTAACCATGCTATCGGCCAGTCTATTTTCTTCTCGCCTAACCTGCAAAACCGAGATTAATCAGTTTCTATCCATCAACACTCGTCTATGATGCAAGAAAGAAGGCGATGCCACCTATGAGAAATCTGAACCAGCAGCTAATAAACCTCTCCATTGTCGATCTCAAGAATAACCTGCCTTGTCCCAATGCTCCAGGCGTGCTTTAAACCTTCAAACACCCCCACAGTTCTGCTTCAACCACAGAACAAATACCTATAGCCTTTGCGAAGCTGGAAACTCATTCACGACTGTTATTTTGAATTACCCCCCACATGACGCATAACCATCCTGTGTATCCTTGCCCTGTCCGTATTGACCTTCAACCATTCTTCCGATGATGCCTCCCACCGAGATAAACTTAGCTGATCCGAATGTCACAAATAATGTCACCTGCAAATATTGAAATTGCCAAAGATGGAATCCATAGGCTTAAACAATCTACAATGTTAAATAATTGAATATTTCCTCAAGAAAAAAGAACGAGAGAAGATGAATTTGGTGCATGACCATCATGAGTATGATTATGATCAAATGGACGATTTTGATGAAGAATATGAAAAGCAAGTGTTAGGATCCTACCGAAAAGGGAAATGTCAAAAATCAATGAATCCAAATGTTAAAAGACAAGACAAATTGGTCCAATGGATGCTTTTATCAAATCTCCTACATAAAAAATGGGTAACAAAAAGACCATTAATGAGATTTATAAGAAAGAACAAATGGAGAAATATTTGATTTTGCTAAATGGATGTATGATGTTGTGATTCCCTTTAATGCTCACTCATTCTAGTTTTAAAGTGGCAATTAATTCAATTGCTAGAGTTGGAATTGGAATGAAGCCACCAAGTGCTTACGAAGTAAGAGTCCCTTTGTTAAATAATGAAGTTGCAAATACCAAAAAACTATGAGAAGTCATAGAGAAAATGGACGAAACAGGATGTTCCATTATGTTCGATGGATGGACTAATCAGTGTGGAAGGAAAATTATCAACTTTTAGTTCATTGTTTAAAAGGAAGCATGTTCCTCGAGTTTGTTGATGCATCAAGCTATTCAAGACGGATGATAAGTTATTTGAACTGCTAAGTAGAATTGTGAATGGAGTAGGTGTTGACAATGTGTGCAAGTTATAATAAACATGGAAGCAACTTTGTAGCTGCAGGGTAACTTGATGGTAAAATATCACTTTTTATTGGACTCCTTGTGCAGACCATTGGATTAACCTAATTCTTGAAGATTGGAGCAATTCATGTTATTGATAAGGTCTTGAAAAGGGCAATTCAAATTAATAGTTTAATTTATCAACGTCCAGGTCCGTTGAATATGATGAGACAAATCACAAAACAAAGGAACTTGATAAGGCCAACGAAGGCAAGATTTGCTACTGCCTTTATCACACTTTTATCAATACACAAGAAACAAGATAACTTTATAAAGATGTTTTTATCTCAAGAATGGATAGATAACAAATAATCCAAGGAACTCGGGGGAAAGAGCTGCTGATACTATTTTGATGTCTTCCTTTGTAATGGTATTGTATATGCATTGAAGTTAAGTAGTTTTTTAGTTCGTGCACTAAGGAAAGTTGATGAAGAGAAAAAAAAACCTTCCATGAAATACATATGAGGTATGGGTTTGATAGGGAAGCGGTGGCAGGTTAATGAACGTTGCTCTTGTTGAAGAATCAAACCTAGAAAGCTCTAGACTCGATAAGAACAAAGGGGATGAATAGGGGAAGGTGGCGGCAGTAACTAGGATTCTTTAGGGTTTCTTCAGGCAATAAGATTAGAACAAAATAAACAAAAGATAAAGAAATTGAAAATAAAATAAGATAAGATAATAAAGAAATCAAAAGATCTCCCTTACGAAGGTGGACGGTAAAGATGATTGATGGTGCAGATGGATTTGTGGAAAAATAGAGGATAAGTGTCCTATCGAACCCTCCTAGTCGAAATGAAAGGCAAACTCGATAAATGGCTCTAACCAACCCTCCTAGTCGCGATGAAAAGGCAAATTGGAGTGTGAAGATTAATCTCCCTCACAAGAACTTGAAAGAACTCCAGGAAGAATCTTCGAAGGCACAAAGCAATCAACACTTGCAAAAACGAACTCTCGTTGCATTATTAATCAAAGAATCTGATTTACAAAGTTGAATGAAGCCTCCTTTATATAGGGGATGAATTCTAAAGGTCCTAAAAAACTAAAGAATAAATATTAATAAACTAAACATGTTTTAACTCTAATTCCTAATAAAATAATAATAACTAAAAATATTGTTTTAACACAACTTTAATTCCTAATAAAATATAATTCTGATCCTAAAAGATAATTAATCATACTATATTAAATTATATTACAAATAATCAATATAAATATTGAAAATTCGTAATATTTAAAAATAACGTATTAATCCCGTATAAGATTTCCTACATGCACCGTCTTCAGTAAAATGGTCATATCTTGAGTTCCCATATCGGATTGATTCAATTTAAGAACCGTTGGAAAGATAAGAGATAGACGGTTGTATCCCCAGAAGACAGGTTGACCGTATAACAACTGGATCCCCTTTAAAAAGTTGTTGCAAATCTGCTGCTATTAGACCCTTACGGATGAATGCTTGAACTGCGATTTGAAGCTTGTCTTAAGAAGTTTTGTCTGGCCTCGTGTGATAGGGACAAGTGGTATAGTAAATTCATCATCCTTAGCTTAGTGCGTGTGGTGCAGTATCATCTCCCTTCCTTAAAAGGATTCGTCCACGAATCTGAAATATCAAAAGGAGATAAGTCAGAAACATTAAAGGATGCACTCACGTATACTCACCGGGAAGATCAATGCGGTAGGCATTGTCATTGATTCGTTCAAGGACTTGGAATGGGCCATCGCCTCGTGGGTCTAGCTTGGATTCCTTTGTTTCGGGAATCTTTCTTTTCTCATGTGAATCCATACCCAATCTCTTGGTTCAAAGGTGACATGTCGTCGGCCCTTGTTAACTCGGTTTGCGATTGCCTCGTAGGTTTCTCCATCTTGAGTTTGGCTTTGGCGTGAATGTTTTTGACAAGGGCAGCCTTCTTTTCACCATCTAAACTGACAACCTGATCTAAAGGTAAGGGAATAAGATCCAAAGTAGTTAATGGGTTAAACCATAAACTATTCGAATGGAGAATAACCTGTTGTGGAGTGAATGGATCGATTATAAGCAAACTCAAAAAGGTAAACATTCTTCCCAATTACGGGTATTCTTACCTACCACAGTTCTTAGCAAAGATCCTAGAATCCGATTTATTACTTCGGTTTGTCCATCGGTTTGAGGATGACAAGAAGTGGAATAGAGAAGTTTTGTGCGAATCTTACCCCACAATACTTCCAAAAGTGGCTTATAAACTTAGTGTCACGTGGACACAATGGTGCGAGGAATGCCATGAAGGTGGACTATTTCTTGAAAGAATAAATCAACAATATGTGTGGCATCGTCCGTTTTATGGCAAGGAATGAAGTGTGCCATCTTTGAGAATCTGTCCACAACCACAAAAATACTATCTCGTCCTTTCTTAGTGCGGGTAAGCCAAGTATAAAATCCATCAATAAATCGATCCAAGTAGAAGAGAAATTGGTAAATGCGTGTACAAACCATTAGGATTTACCTTTGATTTTGCTTGTTTGCACGTGATGCATGATGCACAAATCTTTTCCACTGTTTTACACATGTGCGGCCAAAAGAAGTGTTCCATGACCATATCTGTAACATCCTTAATACCGAGTTAGTGACTAAATTGTAAGGTTTCAAAATTTGGTGATTTAAATTAGAATAATTGAGTGGTTTAAAGACTTATATGAGAAATGAGATGTAAGATCAAATTGAAAAGAATAAGGAATGAAAGGATAGTATGGTCATTTGCAAAGAAAAGAAAAATATAATAATAATATATGGTATATATAAATACACGTGGAAGGAAGGAAACAAAGTTTAGAGGTTTCCAGAGTTCTTTTTTTTTCTTCTTCTTCACGTGTGAAGCCAAGCAAAGGTGAGTTTTCTTGAGCTGATTTTGAGCTGATTATGTGCTGCAATTTAAGTTTAGTTTTGATTATTAGATGCTAAGTAAGATTAAGGAAAGATTAATTTGCTTTAAAACAACAAGATGAAGAGTTTATGAGGATTTAAAGATTTGGAGTTTTTGAATGAAATATTGAAATAAAGTTTATATTGAGAATTGGAAGTTGAATTTGACTTGTCCCGAACTTGATTAAAGGATATGAAGGGTTAGAATCAGAATTATATCATATGGGAATTTGAGTGAAATTCTTAAATTCTATGTGGAGGAATGGATTTTGAAGTGTAAGAGATATTGAATGGGTATTAATTAGTTTAAATAAGTGTATGAGAGTTAAGAACATGAAAGGAGATGAAATATGAAGCATTTGAGTTGTTTTGAGTAGATTTTCGGGATTTAAAATGAATTATGAGCTATGTACATCGATGCACATTCAAGGTGCACCGATGCATCAAGGGTAAATCTCTAGAAATTGTTCAGTGTGTATCGATGCACAGGAAGTGCATCGATGCACCTATTAAAATGGAAACATCGAATGCAATTGGTGTATCGATGCATAAGGAGTGCATCAATGCATCCCTTAAAATGAAAACATTGAAGGTGATTTGTGCACGATGCACGGGTACTGCATCGATGCACATGCTAAAGAATGCATCGATGCACTGTTGAATGCATCAATGCACTGTTGAATGCATCAATGCACTTCAGAGAAATAGAAATAAACCTTTCTTTTGGTCTAAGAAATGATAGATTAGAGATATTAATTGGATACTGATATGTATCAATGTATTATTATGTAGATATTGAACGTGACTTTGCTTCAAAGTAATCGAAGGGTTAGAATTGATTCAATTCAAACAATACTAAGGTGAGTGCATATGCATAACATGATTATGTTAGTATATTCAGTTCTAGACTTGCGATAAGTCTAGATTTAATATCTTGATACATGATTCATTCATATTATTAAAGATGATATGAATTTATACCTATGCATTATGGGATTACTATGCAGATTGTTGTAAGTCTATTTTCCAGATTAGAGCTTATATATGAATATGTGTCATATGGGATTGAATGAGTTACGAGATATCTATATTAGGTATATGAAGTGTGTGTGATGTGTTTTTTATGGTTATATATATGAATGATATGTATTGACATGTTACAGTATATATATTATATGAGTTGTGTAAATAGGTAGATAAATGTGTTAAATATGTGAAATAGTTAAAATGATCAATATGATTTCATAAGAATATGAAAGAAGTATGGAAAGGACATAAGAAAGAATATGAAATATAGCAATGAATATGAAATAATATGAGGGGTGGTGAATTATATGAAAAAAAACTACGTGATTACAAATATATGAAATATGCTAGTGTGATGGGACCTAGGAACTAGTATACGTGATATCGATATAGTTTAAAAAGAACTTGAGAGAAATAACTAAAGGATATACTATAAAGTGATACAATAAAATGAATGTTTATGTTTTTAATGGTTTATGAAAGTATAGGATAAGGTTAAACATTGAAAATACATGATGATGAAAGAGCTTAAATGAAGATATGATATTGGCCGAATGGTATGTGTAGTTCAACCCTAAGGATAATTGAATGTATTTGGAAGTTATTTGGGTGCCAAAATGAAGAGGAAGAGTATTGGCCGAATTGGAAGCATCCTTTGTGTTTTGGAGCTAATTGATGTCACATGGAGTGCACATGCTTGAATGATGCGCATGGCAACTACTTGAATGGACATGGGTCTTCTTGTAATGCTTTGGTGAGGTTGCAACCATAGGATGATGTATTGAAGTCCATGGAATGAATATAGGCAGCAACTAGGCGTGACTTAGCTTCTAATGCGCATCTAGGAGTCATGGTCTTCAATGGGCAGTAAATTGTCATGAAAGGTCACATGTGCGTAAGGTAACCTTTCATCATTTGAGCTACTTCTCATGTGTTTGAGCTGAAGATGATCTGGCCATAGATGAAGGACATGATGTGAGTCTTAAACGTACCAACATCTCCAATGGTGGTTGGCGAGTGATTATGTCAGAATAATAACGACATGATGATTTCGATCAGGTTTTGAGCGCACGATGACAGTGAGTTGATGGTGTAAGAGGTAGGATAAATAGGTGGCTAGATCGACCAGAATCAACGAAAAACAAACGGAGATCGAGTTAAAACCGATGAAGCTTTCGTTTGATTTTAACGACTAACGGTGTCGATTCATTATGGAATAAAGGTCAGGTTTTGTTCACCATTCGATGGTGGGTCTATTGGTGGTTTCGGATGACGAATGGTGGTCGGACGGTGGAGAATCGAGGCGACAAAGAGGGCCGACGAGGTAGGAAATTGGGGGAAAATATTTGGGGGAAAACCATATTGATTAGGGAGGGGGTTTTATTTTTCAACATATAAGGAAAATGGGTAAATTCAAGACTAGGTCCCTGAATTTCTTGTACATTCTAAAACTGACTATAAGTTTCAAAAACTTATAATTTTGACCCCTAAATTGGGGTGTGACAATTCTCCCCTCCTTAAAAGAATTTCGTCCTCGAAATTCATTCATGTCACAGAATTGCAGAAATGAAACTTCCATCAGTTCTTCAATGTCTTCTAGTAGCTTTACAAAAGGATTGATCCTTTACTAATTTTTAACCAGCTGAGTATACATTCTCATCATAACTCTCCCTCATTAATAAAAGAATCAGAACAAATTTATCCTTGTGGAATCAATTCAGCCTTGGTTACGAAAATAGATTCATAGAGCGATAACATATCCCAATTTCATTTCTAGAGTCAGGTCAGAATTCTCGAATGAGTAACTCTCATATTACTTGTGAGGCACTTTAAACGCTGAGAAAAACACTATTGGTATTCTTTTATTCAAGGTAGATCCCTAACAGATAGAAAACTTAGGTTAGATCATTACAGAGAGGGACTCGACTTTGGAGTTCCAGCTTAGAGAGGGACTCGACTTTGGAGGTTTTCTCTTTTGACATTCAACCATCAGGTCTATCTAAAAAAATTTGACTCAACCTGGCTCTGATATCACTAAATGTAACACCCCAGACGGATGTGGGTGACCTGATCCGATCAGAGTGTCACACTAGGGCCACTGGAGCGACCCACCGTAAAAATTTGGAAAATATAAAACTTTTATCAAAACATGTAGACTCATAAAATGATTTATAAATACAAAATAAAATTTACCAGTATTCAAATTAAAATAGATTTTCAGACTCAACATAAAAACAAAATACAAGTTACATGCCCCCAAATCACATACACTATACTCTGCAACAACGCCGGAAGAACTCCCATACTGAAGTCGATAGTTGTATTGGTACGATTCTTTTAACCTGCAATGGTGAGTAATAGAGTGAGATTTGGAAAGCTCTGTAATACATTTCTACCAGTTGATGCTACAAGTCATGCAGATAAATGGAAAACCATATAATTTCCTTATTGAATCAGACGTATACTGGTTTTCAAAATAATCTGGAGTTCCACTGGTAGGTCATCGAGTAAAAGCCATGAATATCTCAGGTCATAGGAAACATTCATAGTATCAAGTTTTCAGAAGATCGAATAGGATGTCTAGTGTATTCCAATCAAAACAGTGAAAAGATATAAATCTTTTAAAACCATAGTGAAACCCTCCAACCAAACTCCATTATGAAATTCCCCAAAATTTCTTCCATGGATTACCCTAAGCACACACCAAAGAGAGAAAACCTAATATG
This sequence comes from Hibiscus syriacus, assembly GCF_006381635.1. Lineage (NCBI taxonomy): Eukaryota > Viridiplantae > Streptophyta > Magnoliopsida > Malvales > Malvaceae > Hibiscus > Hibiscus syriacus. The sequence goes on along the minus strand of NW_024063086.1, from coordinate 569,036 downwards.
ACTTGGGGCCTATGGGCCTACCCAAGGGTATCCTTAGGTCTGTAAGGACTTACCAACTGGATCAGGGTTGTGCCTCTATACTCCAAAATCCCATCCATATAAAAATCCAATAGAAATCAGTTTAGCTGTAAATCGTAATATCTGGATCGTGATCCAGTAATATGTTATAACCGTGATAATGAAATAATCCATATAACTCATATCCACCTATATACCATAAGTAGTCCCATGATTAACCTAAGGAAATGCCTTGGGGCCTAAGGCCTACCCAAGGATCACATTAGGTCCGTAAGGATTTACCAGCTTGATCAGAGTTGTACCTCCATACTCCAGTCTACCTGATAGGGAAGCGGTGGCAGGTTAATGAATGTTGCTCTTGTTGAAGAATCAAACCTAGAAAAGATCTAGACTCGATGAAGAACAATAAGGGATGAATCGGGAAGGTGGCGGCAATAGATAGGGTTTTTTTGGTGCTGGAAACAGATAAAATAAGATTAAACAAGATAAAGAAAAGATAAATGAATTGCAAATAAAATAAGATAACCAAGAAATCAAAAGATCTCCCTTATGAAGGTGAACGATAAAGATGATTGATGACGTGGATGGATATGTGGAAAATCGATGGAATGTCCTATATAGCCCTCCTAGTCATAATGAAAAGGCAAACACGATAATATGGCTCTAACCAACCCTCCTAGTCGCGATGAAAAGGCAATTGGAGTGTGAAGATTAATCTCCCTCACAAGAACTTGAAAAAACTCAAAGAGAAGAAGCTTCGAAGGCACAAGGCAATCAGCACTTGCAAAAACGAACTCTCGTTGTATTATTAATCAAAGAAATCTGATTTACAAAGTTAAATGAAGCCTCCTTTATATAGGGGCTGAATTCTAAAGGTCCTAAATAACTAAAGAATAAAATTAATAAACTAAACATGTTTTAACTCTAATTCCTAATAAAATAATAATAACTAAAAATATTGTTTTAACCCAACCTTAATTCCTAATAAAATAATAATTATGATCCTAAAAGATAATTAATCATCCTATATTAATTATATTGCAAATAATCAATATAAATATTGAAAATTCGTAATATTTACAAAATAACGTATTAATCCCGTATAGGATTTCCTGCATGCACGTCTTCAGTAAAATGGTCATATCTTGAGTTCCCGATATCATATTGATGCGATTCAAGAACCGTTGGAAAGATAAGAGATAGATGGTTTTATCTCCAGAAGACATGTCGACCGGATAACAACTTATCCCCTTCAAAAGTTGTTTCAAATATGCTGCTATTAGACCCTTACGGATGAATGCTTGAACTGCGATTTGAAGCTTGTCTTTAAGAAGTTTTGTCTAGCCTCGTGTGATAGGGCCAAGTGGTATAGTAAATTCATCATCCTTAGCTTTAGGGCATGTGGTTCATGTATCATCTCCCCCTTCCTTAAAAGGATTCGTCCACGAATCTGAAATATCAAAAGGAGATAAGTCAGAAACATTAAAGGATGCACTCACGTTATACTCACCGGGAAGATCAATGCGGTAGTGTTGTCATTGATTCGTTTAAGGACTTGGAATGGGCCATCGCCTCGTGGGTCTAGCTTGAATTTCCTTTGTGTCGGGAACCTTTTTTTCTCATGTGAACCCATACCCAATCTCCTGGTTCAAAGGTGACATGTCGTCGGCCCTTGTTAACTCGGTTTGCGATTGCCTCGTAGGTTTTCTCCATCTTGAGTTGGCTTTGGCATGAATGTCTTTGACAAGGGAAGCCTTCTTTTCACCATCTAAACTGACAACCTGATCTAAAGGTAAGGGAATAAGATCCAAAGTAGTTAATGGGTTAAACCATAAACTATTTCGAATGGAGAATAACCTGTTGTGGAGTGAATGGATCGATTATAAGAAACTCAACAAAAGGTAAACATTCTTCCCAATTACAGGTATTCTCACCTACCACAGTTCTTAGCAAAGATCCTAGAATCCGATTTATTACTTAGGTTTGTCCATCGTTTGAGGATGACAAGAAGTGGAATAGAGAAGTTTTGTGCCAATCTTACCCCACATACCTTCCAAAGTGGCTTATAAACTTAGTGTCACGATCGGACACAATGGTGCGAGGAATGCCATGAAGGCAGACTATTTCTCGAAAGAATAAATCAGTAATATGTGTGGCATCGTCTGTTTTATGGCAAGGAATGAAGTGTGACATCTTTGAGAATCTGTCCACAACCACAAAAATACTATCTCGTCCTTTCTTAGTGCGGGGTAAGCCAAGTATAAAATCCATCGATAAATCGATCCAAGGAGAAGAAGTAATTGGTAAAGGCGTGTACAGACCATTAGGATTTACCTTTGACTTTGCTTGTTTGCACGTGATGCATGATGCACAAATCTTTTCCACTGTTTTACGCATATGCGACCAAAAGAAGTGTTCCATGACCATATCAAGTGTTTTGTGAATACCGAAGTGTTCCATAAGTCCTCCGGCATGTGACTCATGAACCAAGAACTCTTGCAAAGAGCCTTGTGGTGTACACAATCTGTTCATGCGAAAAAGAAAGCCATCTACAAGATAAAACTTGTTAAAAGCATCTTTTACACATTGTTTATAAATCTCAGAAAAATCTGGATCGTTAGGATAAAGTTCTTTGATATGTGCAAAACCCAAAATAGTAGCATGCATTCGAGTGATAAGTGTGTATCGTCGAGATAATGCATCAGCTACAATGTTATCTTTCCCTTGTTTGTATTTGATGATGTAAGGAAAAGATTCAATGAACTCAACCCATCGAGCATGTCGTTTGTTTAACTTACCTTGTCCATTTAACCATTTGAGTGATTCATGGTCCGTGTGAATGATAAACTCTTTAGGGAGAAGATAATATTGCCACACTTCGAGTGCTCGGACGAGTGCAAGAAGTTCCTTGTCGTAGGTAGAGTAGTTCAATTGTGCACCTTTTAACTTTTCACTAAAGTAAGCGATAGGTTGTCTTCTTTCATGAGGACGGCACCAATGCCTATGCCTGAAGCATCACATTCTAGCTCAAAGGTGTTAGTAAATTTGGGAAGACGAAGAATAGGGCAGAACATAACTTATCTTTAAGAAGTTCAAAAGCTTTTTGTTGTAGTGGTCCCCATTTGAATTCAACTGACTTTTTGATGATCTCGGTTAATAGTGCAGCAATGGTTGAGAAATATTTGACAAAGCGATGGTAGAAACTTGCTAAACCATGAAAAGATCTTACCTCAGTGATGGAAGTAGGCGTGGGCTATTCTTGAATTGCCTTGACCTTCTCTTTATCTACATGAATACCCTATACACTAACTATAAAGCCTAAAAACATAAGCTTATCACTGCAAAACACACACTTATCCATGTTAGCATATAAATGTTCTCGTCGAAGAACTTTGAGAACCATTCGAACATGAATGACATGAGAATTAAGAGAAGATGAGTATATAAGAATGTCATCAAAGTAAACGACAACAATTTTACCTATAAACTCCTTAAGAACGTGATTCATTAATCTCATGAAGGTGCTTGGAGCGTTTGTGAGTCCAAAGTGCATAACAAGCCATTCATACAAGCTGAACTTTGTCTTGAATGTTGTTTTCCATTCGTCTCATTCTTTCATTCGAATTTGATGGTAACCACTCTTCAAGTCTATTTTGGTGAAGATTCTTGCACCATGTAGTTCATCCAACATATCATCTAGGCATGGAATAGGATGCCTATACTTGATTGTTATCCGATTGATAGGTCGACAATCTACACACATTCGAAATGTGCCATCTTTTTTTGGAACTAGAATGACGGGAACTGCACAAGGACTAAGACTCTCACGGATGTGTCCTTTTTGTAATAATGAATCTATTTGTCGTTCCAATTCCTTCGTTTCCTCAGGATTGCATCGGTAAGCGGGGCGGTTTGGTATGGTTAATCCAGGGATAAAGTCGATTTGATGTTCGATTCCTCTTGTAGGTGGTAAACCATCCGGTGGGTTGCTTAAGACATCTTGAAACTCCTGTAATAGAGAAGAAAACACACTAGGCAAATATGTGTTAGTGATAGTTGATAAAATGGAGTCCTTGAAACGGACTAGAATGCACGGCCTATTTTGAAAAAGGGTCTCTATCATATCTTTTGCACTCGATAAATGTTTTGAGACACTATTTTATTTTCACATTGAGGTTCACTCACCACCCGTGGGTCATTTGTTTGGCTTTTATCGTTGTGACCTCTTTTGCCTTTTATTTCAAATTCCCTTTCTTGAGAATTCATTGTTGATCTATGAGAATCTCTTTGGGGGGGGGGTTAAGTCAGAACGGTTTACCTTTTATTGGAATTGTGTAAGTGTTCATTCGACCATAATATGTGACGTCGTTGTCGTATTGCCAAGGCCGTCCTAGGAGAAGTGGGATGCTTGCATGGAATTACATCAACCATACGTCACAATACTTTCCCATCTTGATATTAACGAGGCATTATTTAACCACCTTCATCTCGGCACTCTCATTAAGCCATTGTAAGCAATAAGGTTTTGGATGTCATTGGCAAGGAAGTTTGAGTGATTCAACAACGTTGGAGCTAATGACGTTGACACAACTACCATTGTCAATGATGATGGAGAATGGTTGTTCCTTGATTAGGCAGCGTGTGTGGAAGATGTTGGAACGTTGTATGTCAGACTCGTCGGATGCTTGGATGTTCAATGTATGACGGATCACCAAGATTGTGCCATTGTACCCACCGCTTCCATAGTCATCACTATCTTCTTTGGCTTCGACATGTACTGGTATGTCGGCGTGTCATCATATGAGTCAGAATTGTAAGATCCATCACCTAGTATGGTTAATTCCTCGTGTTTGGACAATTGCGGCTGATATGGCCTCTTCCTAAGCATTTAAAACACTTGATGTCTCTTGCGGTGTCGTCTTTAGGTGCTGGAAGTGTCTCATTCTTTGCTGGTCGTTGTCTCTTTATCGAGTTTGTCATCTCTGATTTTTTTTTGAGAAGATGAAGTAGAGATGAGGAAGAATTTGAAGGATTACCTTGGTAAGAGAATGAAGTACCTTGGTAATTTTCTCTGAATCGAAATCCTTTGTATTTGTGCTTTGATTGTCATTGCTTTCTTTAGTGTATCTTCGAGGTTTTCGTACCATGGAGGTCAAGAAGATCAGTGATGTTTGAGTTCAAGCTGACGATGAATCTTGACATGGTGTCCTCTTCTTCTTCAGTTATGTTAGCCCTATTAAGTAAGGACTGCATCTCCTTGTAGTAATCTTCAACTGAACTTCTACCTTGTCGAAGTGTAGTTGTTTAACTTCTGTGATAATGTGTCAGTAGGAATCGGTTACTCATGGCATGTTTGAGTTCGGTCCAAGAAGTGATTGGTTGAATTTGGTAGCTGTCGATCTTTTTCCTTGTTTGCATCCACAAGTGTGAGCATCCTTCGAATTCCAAGGTAATGAGGGGAATTGTTCAGCTTGGGGGCAGTCTTGGTATGCGACAAGAGATCAAATTTTCCTTCCCAATAGATGTACTTGTCTGGATCGTAGTCTCCTTTAAAAGACGGAATCGTGAACTTGGTTTTGCAAAGAGTTCGGGTGTTTGAAAACGTGGTTGTGCTCGCCTGGGGGCCAAAAGTTCAGCATTGTTTGGCCTTGGATTCTGGTTTGGTAGATCCAGTTGTAGTTCTTGTCGTTCTCTCAAGGCATTGTTAAGTTGATCAATTGAGTTGTGAGTCGTTCAAGTGCGGCTAAGATGGCCGTAAGTGTCTCATTGTTATTGTCGTCCATCCTGCAATTATAACACTCAAAAGAAGATTTTAAAGTAGAATAAAAATAAAAGAAAATAAATTTAACAAAGCAAGAAACCTCACAAGTCACTCCAAGAAAGTAACACAACAAGAGGCAAGTAAGCCGATCTTGTACTCTTTAAAACTCACTTTACCAAGTAGTTTTTCACAGTTCGTATCAGAGTTTGATTACTAGCAAAGGCGATAAGAAAAACCTAAAAGCTCTAAGAGGCCAAACAAAGGTTAGACTCCAAGAGAACAAGAATGCAAAGAAGGAAGAAGTATGCAAATCTTTAGTCCTACTAACAAAGGAAGATAATGTGTTAGATAATGCAAAAGAACAATAACAGGGAAAAACAAAGAACCTAAAGCACTAAGAGTTAAAGAAAAAAAGGACCAACCAGAAAACCTAGAAAACGCTGGATCAACTTGAGCAACATTTTTGAGGGGGTTACAGGTATCAAAAATTATGGAAAAATTCTTGAATGTATTTCGATGCGTTAGAAACCACCTGTAAAATTTAGAATCAAATACCTTCAGTAGTATCCAGTAGACTCTGTTGAACGGTGAGTCCTCAAACAATCTGTTTTCTTGATCGCTTTGTTGAAGTTGTTCTTGATCTCCAAAAATTCTGATTTTGTGTGTGAATGATTTAAAATATATGGAGTTTCAATCTGGAAATTTTCACCCAAATTCATCCTGTAGAATTTTCAAGAAATTTGACAATATTCTAGACCGAATCTGCCGATAAAACTTGAATGATGTATTTGAAGGTTGTAATGAACTCTGATCGAAGTGAATTTTGTACTGGAGATTAAAATTAAGACGAATATGATATATGGAGAAAATCAGCCCTAAATACCTTCGTTTGCAATTTTTTTTGAAATTTTGGCTTTTTTGTTTTTTTTTTGAAAAAAAAATAGCAAACTAACAAGAAGGATTTGAATCTAAATTAAAATTAAATAAAAATAACCAGAAACGATGAATCTTCTCTGAACTAGCTCTGTTAGGGTACCTTGACGGTGTTGTGTGCAAGAACAAACAAGATTGCTTGCTTCTTTCCAAGAATCGGCCCAAATCTAATACCAATTGATAGGGAAGCGGTGGCGGGTTAATGAACGTTGCTCTTGTTGAAGAATCAAACATAGAAAAGATCTAGACTCGATGAAGAACAATAAGGGATGAATCGGGAAGGTGGCGATAATAGATAGGGTTTTTGAAGTGCAACATAGAAATAAGAAATAATAAAAATAAGATTAAAACAAGATAGAAGAAAGAGATAAATGAATGAATGCAAATAAATAAGATAACCAAGAAATCAAAAGATCTCCCTTATGAAGGTGACGATAAAGATGATTGATGACGTGGATGGATATGTGGAAAATCGATGGATAATGTCTATCGAGCCCTCCTATTCGCAATGAAAAGGCAAACACGATAATATGGCTCTAACCACCCTCCTAGTCGCGATGAAAAGGCAAATTGGAGTGTGAAGATTAATCTCCTCACAAGAACTTGAAAGAACTCAAGGAGAAGAAGCTTGAAGGCACAAGGCAATCAGCACTTGCAAAAACGAACTCTCGTTGTATTATTAATCAAGAAATCTGATTTCAAAGTTGAATGAAGCTCCTTTATATAGGGCTGAATTCTAAAGGTCCTAAATAACTAAGAATAAAATATTAATAAACTAAACATGTTTTAACTCTAATTCCTAATAAAATAATATAACTAAAAATATTGTTTTAACCAACCTTAATTCCTAATAAAATAATTCTGATCCTAAAAGATAATTAATCATCCTATATTAAATTATATTACAAATAATCAATATAATATTGAAAATTCGTAATATTTACAAATAACGTATTAATCCCGTATAGGATTCCTGCATGTACCATATTCAGTAAAATGGTCATATCTTGAGTTCCGATATCGGATTGATGCAATTCAAGAACGTTGGAAAGATAAGAGATAGGTTGTATCTCCAGAAGACATGTCGACCGGATAAACTGGATCCCCTTCAAAAGTTTTTCAAATCTGCTACTATTAGACCCTTATGGATGAATTCTTGAACTGCGATTTGAAGCTTGTCTTAAGAAGTTTTGTCCGGCCTCGTGATAGGGCCAAGTGGTATAGTAAATTCATCATACTTAGCTTTAGGGCATGTGTGCATGTATCACTACCCATATAATATCCCAATAAAATAGTTCCAGTAGTAACTATATTTCATGGTCCATAAATCAATAACCATCATATTTTCCAGAAAACAAAACCTGATCACACATTTCAGTAACCGTAATTCATAAACCATTAAATTCCATGATTCTATAAATCAGGAACAATTCATAGTTTTCGATGAAAACCATACATATCCATAACATGTTGTCATGGTTCATAAACCAGTAAATCAATACTTTCGTTAAAACTCATTTCAAATATATAAAACCGTCATGTAGTACATGTGGAACACACTAGAGATCCAAGTAATTTCAAGGAACTTTGTAGTTTATCAGAAATGGAAAACAAAAACTGATGTAATTAGATCGGATTACAGGAACAATGTCCTATTAAAAGTGATCGATTACTAATGGATCTAATCAGACATTCAGAAATGATTATAGATCCTTATATGATTCAAGTGCCTCAGAAGGTGTTTAAGAACCTTTATACATAATAATTCTAGATTTAGATTTACAGAGAGTGATTCCATACTCATACAATAAGAGGTATTCAAGGTTTGATTAAATTTTCAAAATTTTAAGTCTAATTGAACAAAATGGGGTATTCAGAATAATTTCATCTGAGTTACTTGTGTTTTCAGATATAATGAGAGTGATATAAGCTGATAAGGGATAAACAAAGATTCATGACTTTACAATCTGTTTCGATCTATCAGATTACGAATTATCTCAAACAACTCCCAGAACTAATGCATAATGACCCGCCCATTCGTTGCCCTTCCAGGGTATTCACTTTTTAATACCAACAATTCTTGTCATTGATCACTTTCAGAATCATAGATGAATATATCTTATGGAGACGAACAGATATTCAGTAGTCTTATTTCATTTTCTCATTGCAATAATATAGGATTGTCGACGTACTTTAATTCGTGGTTCATTATCCATAGGGACAGTATAATATATAAGATCGTCAGTGTTTCCATACTTATCCAAGTTATTCACTTAATTCAAGGTTATCGGAGTACTTAATTCAAATAGTATTCAAATTTATCGTGTCACTTAGGAGTTTCCTAAGAAATTTGGTCGTTTTCCTCAAATTCGAATACAAAAGTACTTCATTATGTTTAACTTGGTCATATAATTTAGTCATTCTAGGACATAGAGATATTTTGGATTATCTTACTCTCCAGGGATATTTAGTTATTTTACTGTTTAGAGGTATTTCAGGCCTTTCCATGTATTAAATTTGTCTAAACAATGCAACTTAAATCATACTTCCATGTTTTACCTTTTTGGCATTTGTTGAAAAAACAATAATTCTAGTATTTCCTTCTCAGATGTTACGAAAGATTATCAGGAATTTTCTGTACAAAAGTATGATCTCAATAATTAAATCAGTAATTTATCGGTTAGGTATGAATTCTCAGGGTACTTTCTCGTTCAGGGTCAACTTGGACTATTTTACCTCTTAAGGGTATTTTGTAATTTCTTAACCAGGTAATTTGGTATTAAACTCTTAACAAGGATAATTATAATTTAGAGATCATATAGTTAATTATTTTCCCGGATAATCTCTAAACTTGAAATTATTCCTTATCAAACTTCTTGTATCTTGTACAAGCCATCAGAATTTTATTCAGTTTCCGACTTTTTACCTTATTCGAATCGAGTGTAGGAATTATTTAACTACCTAGATGTGACTAAACATTTTCTTATTCATGCATTTACCATACCACATTCCATAAAGCATAAAAAAGTAGTAATGTATTACCTCGATTTTTGGGCTATACTAATCGACCATTTAAACTCCATTCTATCTCCCTCAACTTGAATTCAACGTCCAATAATTCCTCATATACATAACAACATAAATTTCATCAAAATAGAGCTTAATTGTGAAAAACTGATCGAATCAGGTGATTAATCAGTGAAAGATAGCTTACCAGGTCTGAATTTAGCAAAATGGACTCATGATGTCGAAAAACATCAGGATAGGTTACTCGAAAAGGTCAACGGTTGGTCAACAGTCGGTCAACGGTGATCACAACTAGGCGGCTCGGCTCTGTCACACAGCTCGATCGCTCGGTCCAGACCGGTCCAGCCGGTCAGACCGATTCTTACTCCCCAAGCTGCCAGAGGAAACCACTGCAGGGCGTGGCATGTGCGACGCGTGCGGTAGTTCCGTTCGTCGGTTCCGCACGAAATTTTCCAGATTGCTAGATCGGAACCTCAGGATTCTCGTGCAAATGTTATTTTCAACAAAACATAACTGATTGTAGAATTTTAAACGTACCAACTTCTCCAATGGTGGCCGATGAGTGACGATGTTGGAACAACAACGACGTGATGATTTCGGTCGGTTTTAAGCGCATGATGACGATGAGTCAATGGTGTAAGAGGTATGATAACGAGTGGCCAGATTGACCAGGAACGACAAAAACAAACGCGATCAAGTTAAAACTGACGAAGCTTCTGGTTGATTTTTACGATGAACGGTGTCGATTAACTATGGAATAAAGGTCGGGTTTTGCTCACCATTCGATGGTGGGTCTATTGGTGGTTTTGGATCGACGAACGGTGGTTGAATAGTGGAAAATCGAGGTAACAAAGAGGGTCGATGGGGAAGAATAAATGGGTGAAAACATTTGGGGAAAACCATATTGCTAGGGAAGGTTTTTTTTTCAACATAAAAGAAAAATGGGTAAATTCAGGACTGGGTCCCTGAATTTCTTGCACATTCTAAAACTGACTATAAGTTTCAGAAACTTATAATTTTGACCCCTAAATTGGGGTGTGACAAGATAATAAATTAAGGTTCTAATAATTGTTGATTAACTAAAATAAAGAGTTTGAACTAAAAGTTTTAAAAAAAATTAAAAATTAACAATTTAAGGATTCAAACAATCGACTCGATATCTATCATTTTATGCAAAAACTAGATCGAATTGTTCCATAATTAAGTCTGAGGTGAAACTCTAATTACTAAATCAAAATTTCCACTTAAAGAACTTAATTCACAAACAAATTCTAAAATGCTAACTAAATAAAATAAACATGAATATAAAATAACCATGCATTTTAAAGTACCAAACGACTAATAACAATTTTAAATGCAAAAATAAATAAATAAATAAACAAAAAATACAAATTTTAATCAAGATTTTAACAAATTAAATATAAAAGGACTAAATCACATTGTCATTAAATTATAGAAATTTAAGAAATAAATTAAACATGTAATACAAGGAACATAGTAAAATAAATTTAAAATTGAATTACTGAATTAAAATAAAAAATAAGTTAGTGACTAAAAAATAAAAAAACTGAAACTATAGGGATTAAACAATAATTATCCATTTTTTTAAGCCTAAAATACACTATTAAAAATATGTGAAAATTGCAGAATCAGTCCATCAAATTAAAATAAAATTAAATAATCACTACAGGTGACCAAAGTGCAAAAACATGCTAAAACTAGGGGGCCTAAGCGTGATTATACCAATCAATATATAGCAAAAGTAAAAAAGGGGAAATAACATATTTTGTCCCCGCATGTGACCAAAGTGAAAAGACACGCTAAAACTAGAGGGACCTAAGCGTGAATAACCCAAAACTCCTATATAAAACATATTTCTCTTTTTTTCCTTTCATTTTCACCAATTCTTAAAAGAAAACTCAAAAACGTTGTAACACCCATATCTCGTATACCCTTCCGTACACGAAATACAAATGTCACATCACGAAATACAAATGTTTGTCATTTGCAAACCCGTAAAAATTTGTTTCAAACTGATCATTACAAAAATGATTTCTAAAAGCAACTGACTAAAACTATCACTTAATTATATTACAAAATAATTACCATAGTTTAATACATGTCAACTAAGTTCTCAAAATGAATAAGATTGTCATAATATTACTGACGAATCAACTTAATTGATGATATCTGTTGCTACTAATGCACTCCTTACGCAACTAATCTATACCTTTACCTACACGTGAAATAAACACACGTTAAGTATTACTTAGTGAGACATAATACTGTAAGAATTACAATATACAATTGTATCTTATGAATATGAATGAAGAATCTCATTTCATCATGGACCATTTAAACCATAATTTCCATACCATCGCAGAAATATTCTTAGTATGTCCATCATATTTATCCTTCTATATATTTCCCCTTTTATTCTTTATTTGACCTGTACATTAAATGTGAAAGTACTATACATGTATGCACCAAGGTGCTAATTTTTCATGTATCTTTTATAATCATTATGGCACCTAAAATACTGTTAATACACTGTTTGGTATTTTCATTTAGGTATCCTTTCATGTCCATTATGTACTGTTTACGTTTTCCTTTATAACATCCCTTCATACTAGTCATACATTAATGTATATATATATATATATATATATATATATATATATATATACATTCATATCACCTTATATTATAATTCCTATTCTTTTACCCAAAGGTTTATCTTTTCACTTAACTTGCATATTTACACTTTTTATGTCAAATGCACTGCTAGTCCATTATTCTTTACTCAACAGTGTTAACCGTTCATCTAACTGACATCATTTACACTTTATGCCATTTGCACAATTAAGCCATTATTCATTTACTTAACAGTGTTTAACCGTTCATCTAACTGACATCATTTACACTTTTATGAAATTTGCACAATTAAGCCATTATTATTTTACTCAACGGTATTTAACCGTACATCGAACTGGCATAATTGACACCTTCTTGCCAATTGCATCGTTAGCCCTCAAAGGCACTTAGCCTTTCATCTAACGGGCAAAAATGACACTTTTATATCAAATTTCATAGTTAGGCCTATTAATCTTTTATTTTAGAGCAGTCCCTACTATAATAATCATTCATAATATCAATTAACCCTTTAGTCATTACACATTCTATGATTTACGTTGCTGTGCTTTTACCATCATTTCACAACCATTACTAAAACTTGTGGTTCGTACTCATTACTATATAAAAATCCACTTCTTTATCATAAATTTATTATGTTCATACATATATATTTCTCATACAAAAGTTCATACACTTAGTATGACTTTCTTAATATTTAGCACAAATAGTGCCCTATACGGAAATTCATATACTTAGTATGAATTTCTTATCATTTTAGCACACGAAGTGCCCTATACGGAAATTCATATTTGTAATGCACCATATATAATATACTTTTATGGTGATAATGCACCCATATGCATTTCAACGATGGTATCCTTTCATGCCAATAATGCACCCAAATGCATTATTCTTTTATACTGACAATGTACCCATATACATTTTAGCTATGGCATCCTTTCATGCCAATAATGCACCCATATGCATTATTCATTTATGCTGAAAATGTACCCATATACATTTCAGCTATGCATCCTTCATGTCAATAATGCACCATATGCATTATTTTTTATGCTGACAATGTACCCATATACATTTCAGCTATGGCATCCTTTCATGCCAATAATGCACCCATATGAATTATTCTTTTATGCGAACAATGTACCCATATACATTTCAGCTATGACATCCTTTCATGCCAATAATGCACCCATATGCATTATTCTTTTATGGTGACAATGTACCCATATATATACATTTTAGCTATGGCATACTTTCATGCCAATAATGTACCTATATGCATTATTATTTTATGCTGACAATGTACCCATACATTCAGCTATGGCATCCTTTCATGCCAATAATGCACCCATATGCATTATTTTTATGCTTTCGTTCCAAAGTAATTCGTACTCTGAACACATTTATAATATATTTCATACATTTAATAAAACATACTAACAACTGTAAACCATACTTTAAAATTTAAACATTCTTATTAAACTTATGGCATATTGTCTTTAAATAGATTGCATATAATAAATGCACTCACCTGACTTTCCTCGCTATATATCTAAAACACAAAGATGATCTCTCCGGTAATTTGCTTTTGTCTTTAGTTTGCTTGACTCTAGACCCAGGTTCTAATCTACTCAAGCACCCATTAAAACATATATCGTACCCTATGTTAGTATATTTCCTACCCATTATACTTAAACCATATTGAAAACAACATATCATTATCTTTCTATACCAATATCAGCATATTTTTAACATTTTTGGTCTATAGTATCGATACTACTACCCTGGTACTGATAATTCTATACTACGGTACCAATATCCCTTCCTATATCGATACCAATTTTAGGTTCGATGTGCCTAGTATTGATACCCTTACCATGGTATCGATATTACCATACTATGGTACCGATACCCCCTTCCGATATCGATACCAATTTTAGATTCGATGATTGATATCGATACCCTTACCATGGTATCGATACTACCGTCGGTATCGATACTTTGAATCAATATCGATACTAATTAGCTAATTCATGCCATTTTACCCTTACCAACATTTCTAACTCTTTAAACTCATCCAATGCTTCTAATCTCTTATTTACTACTTTGACAAGTCAATTCTACCAATAAACATCAATAAACACTTAGATATCAACATATCATTTAAAAACCCATTTCTTAAATCTCTAATATTTCCTCCATTTCATAGTTTAATCCTATATAACATTTCCTTAAGCTTATATATCATTTAAGGTTACAAGAACTACCCATAATCAAAAGGAAAAATGATTGATTAAAATTACCTTTGGGATATGGAGGAGAGCAACCCACAGGAGAGAAGAATACGAGGAAGAGAGAGCTTCAATGACTTACTTTCCCTTTTATAAATCCCTAGAATTTAAATGGGTTTTAATTTCATTTCACTTAAAAAGACCAAAATGCCCTTTTACCTTATCAATTAATACACTTTAGTCTAAACACTATTACAAATCATTCTTTTATTATTTATTAATTGATACACTTTAGTTTAAACACTATTACAAATCATTCTCATCTTTTATTATTTACTCAATACATCCTCATATTTTAAATCATTTCAATAAAGTCCCTAATTCAATATTTAGGTATTACAAAAGCTCTCCCTTCTCGGCCAACCCTGTAGACACCTTCCCCGCTGCTCGGCCGCTACCCATGGCGTCTGAAAATCTCAACCAAACCCAAATTTTTTACTCTGATCTAGGGCCTAAATCTCCAACCAAACACTTAAATACAAAAAAAAATCCCTGTCGCTTCGGAACCGCTATCTCGGCCACTCACGATGAACAATTCCCTATCGATACCCCTTCTTAGGTGAGTGCTCGACTTCTTTTTTTCTGTGTTTTGTACTTTTATTTTCAAAAGTAAAAAATTATGTAACATCTCAAATCAAGGTAGTGACTAAATTGCAAACTTGGAAAACATGTGTTTGATTTCAAATAAGTTAAAGTTAAGGACTTAATTGAGAATTTTATCAAAAGGATTGATTAGTAAATATGAAAGATTGAAGGGCAAAATGGTCATTTTACCACCAAGATAATTTTTTATGGGATATATGTTACGTGGGGTGAGTATAAGGGAAAAAGAAGAGTTCAGAATTCTCTTCATCTTCTTATTTCTTCCAAACGTGGAACTAAGCTTGATAAGGTGAGTTCTTTCATTAGTTAATTATTCCTTGAATTCAAGATGGGTTTATGTTGAGTTCTAATTAAGCCTAAGGAAGGCTAAGTAGCTTTAAAACAAAGAATGAAATAGTTAGGAGAAATTAAAATTAAGGAGTTTTTAAATAAAATTTTGAAAAAGAGTTGATAAGTTGAATTGGAGGCTAAATTTGACTTGTCAATGATTAAATTAAGAGATATGAAGTGATAGAAGTAAATTTAGAACAATTAGGAAAATTTGTATGATTCTTGAAATCCATGTAGATGATAGGATTTTGAGATTAGAGATATGAGAAATGTGTAATAATGAGTTTGAGCATGTGTATGTGAATTAGGATTATGAAATATAAAAATGAAGTGATTTTTGGCCTTAAAATTGATTTTTGGGATAGGGTGTATCAGTACCCATTCAACAGGTACCGATACCTCAAGAGTAAAAATGGAAAACGTTCAAAGGGTACGATACCTTAGGAGTGTTCAATTCCCCCATGAAATGAGAAATTTCTAATGTAATTTGGGTATCGATACACTGGCAGTGTACCGATACCTCAGTTGAGGGATGTATCGATACCCTGTAGAGTGTATCGATACATACGTTAAACAAGAATTGAAATTAACCTTTCATTTAGTTTAAGAAATGAAAGATTTGAGTATGCCAAGTGGAATACTAATATGTATAATTTATGATTATGTAGATATCAATCGAAAGCAAGTCTAGATCAGTCGACAAGTACTGGGCATCGAAGAAAAGATAAGAGAACGATATTGACTAGTGAGGCCAAGTGAGTGCAAATTATTTAGTATATGATGTTTAATGGGAAATAAGACTTGCGACAAGTCTATTTCCAATAGTTAAATGCATGAATTCATACATGGAAGCATGTGTTTGTGATAATTTATATGTGTGCATGAATATATGTGTTGACATGTTATTATGTATGTTACATGATTTGTTTAAGTTCATGTTAGTGTGATAAGTTATGTAAAACAATACAAATGATCTATATGATTATATAAGAATATGAAATAAGATATGAGATATGGACATAACGATTGAAATAAACACGTGACATAAGTTATAAGCTAAGAAATTAATTGATATAAATATATGTCAATACTTGATAATATGATGTAAGTTAAGTTATGTGATACTAAACTATGAAACTGTTTGAAAAGATATAAACTATATGATATGACATTGTGAACATATGAGAAAGGATATAAGAGATAATGTATTATATGTGATATATGTGAGGTATGGAAAACATATACGAATAAGAGATGACAATGATATACATGTCATATGAACACAAGAGAAGTGTTATAAGCTAACTGACATATTATTGTGAAATCATATGAAAAGTGAAATGTACATGTGAATTTGTGAAATGATACGAAAGAGAATGCCCATGTTATATCATATGAGAGTTATAGGTATAGTTTGCATGCCAAGAGTCGAGTGTTACCTATGTCTTTTGAGACATACGAACAGTTTACCTATGTCCTTCGGGACATATGGACAGGTTACCTATATTCTTCAGAATATATGGATAGGTCCTTCGGGACACATATTTCATATGCCACTTAGTGGATTTTGTATGAGCTGTGGTAACAGCATATGTGTGCACAACCTCATAGTACTCGCATACCTTGAGTTCTCAATAATGTACATGGGCTAATAAAGAGATAATCCTGAATACAATGTATGTAATATATATATGATGTGTGATATGAATTGTATGAAATGATATATGTGTGTTGTGAGTTATTGCATTTGTTATAAGAATGAGTTATAAGATATATGATATGAACATAAGAGATTATACGAACAAGAGATTAAGAAATATGAATGATAATAATGTATGAGTATGATAGAAATATAAATGATGACATGTATGTATGTATTTGTTATAAGAAAAGTATATGAGTTGCATGGTTATGATAACATAAAATAGTCATACATGGTTAGTAATTATAAATTACATTAGATTTGTTTTTATGCCTCACTAAGTCCTAGACTTAGCATGTGGTTGTTTCACACGTAGGTTACGAAAATCGAGATGGAAGCTAAGAGGAGCAAGACAAGTCAGTCACTCCTTTATGAAGTTCAGGTCAGTCACTCCTTTATGAAGTTTTAGATCAGAAAAGAATATTAATCATGTGTACCTTGTTATATTTAGTTGGCATGTACTAAGAGAATTGTATTGAATATGCTCTGATAGGTTTTGTAAAAAAGAAATTGTTTTAATTAATGAAAATTGTTTATCTTCTTGAATTATGGATTTAAATTTTTACCAATTTGGAAAGAAAACATTTTGAAAAGTTAATGTGACACCTCAGACTCGGATCCGGGTTGGGTGTTACATTTAATGGTATCAGAGCTAAGGTTTAGCCGATTCTAGGCTTAAACCGAAGTTAAATGAGTTTTAAAATGTGTACATGCCAACTTAAAGTGGAAAATTTCTGATTTGATAGAGTAAGGAGTATGTTATCTTACTAATAGAATAAGATTAGTATGATATAGTAGAAATTTGATTATGAGATTTTCCAAAGAAAAGTGAGAGGTGACCTGGTGGTAGCAATTCACCTGCCCTGGCTAGGACGGGTGAAGACGGACACCTCAAGAAGTGCCTTGTAAGAATAAAGGTTGATTTCGCAAAGTTGAAATCATATCAGAATAGTGATAGAAGATCTTCATTGTTTTGAATTGAAAAAGTGATGTAGAGTATTTTTGTTATTTCATGGATAAGATAGAATATGGTGAACAAGTGTCATAATAAGAAAGTTAAAAGATCCAAGGATGTGGTTAGAATTTGTAGAAGAGTTCAAGATGCATCAGTGACAAGTTTATAAGATCAATGAAACCAGAGTTATGAATTTGCAACAAAGGGATAATACGGTGTATAAGCAAGAGTGTGGATATGATAAGGGTTTGTATTTTAGATGGAAAGAGTTAGCATGGACTAAAAAGATTATTGGATGAAAATGTATGGAGTTATAATATTTTAAGATATTGTCAAGTTAAGATAACCAAATATGAAGTGGATTTGGATATAGTTGTATATTTGGATCATAGTAATGTGGTATAGTGAAGAAAGTGAAGATTTGTTTGTTGGAGTAAAGCTAAGGATTGATAAAAATAGTTTAAGAATGGATACATCAGTGTTCAATTTATAAGATAAATGAAGTCATAATGTTAAGTTTGAACAACAAAAACTACATGGTATATGAAAATAAATGTGGATATGATAAGTTAAATAAGCTATTGTTGGGATAATTCCGATTTGAAAGGATGTATATGATTGATTGATCAGGGCTTGTTCCCTAGATTGAACAATTGTTATTAACTAACTGTAATAGTAAAGGTGATAGAGTTATAAGATTTAAAGGAAAAATAAAGTTAAGTTAATCAAGTATGATATGAATCTAGATGTGGTTGTGTATTTTGATCATATAGATATGATGTAGGCAAGGAGATAAGTATTTATATGTTTTAAAGGGAGCTTTGAGGAAGGAAAATACAAGTACAAGAGATAGTAAAGAATGAGTTATGTATAAGAGAAGTTGACTATCAAAGTTATGAAGAGGTGATAAAGATCAGTAATCATATATGAGTATAAGTGATAGGAAAAGAGTATATGAACATGAAAGAAAAGATATAATTTGTGTATAAGGAGATTTTGATTTTTGAATGAATAAAGAAATAATGGAATAAGGAAATGAAAGGATGAAGTTTAAAAGATCATTTATGATAAAGGTCATTTTGAGGTATAGATTATAAGTTTGACTAGAAATAAGAAAGGTATGTCGGGTGATACGATAGATTGTTTGATTATGCAAACTGTATGTTTTAATCGTCAATGATGAAGATTAAGGTAAGAAGGTAACATGAGAATATGAATAGGATATATGTAAATAGTATCTTCACCTATAAATGCAGTGAAAATTCGAGGATGAATTTTCTTAAAGGATGGGAGATTTGTAACATCCCAAATCAAGGCTAGTGACTAAATTGCAAATTTGGAAAAACTATGTTCTTGATTTTGAAACAAGTTAAAAGTTTAAGGACTTAATTAAGAATTTTATTCAAAAGGATTGATTGGTAAATATGAAAAGATTGAAGGGAAAATGGTCATTTGACCACCAAGATAATTTTTATGGGATATATATATTACACGTGGGGTGAGTATAAGGGAAAAAGAAGAGTTCGAGAATTCTCTTAATCTTCTTCTTTCTTCCAAACGTGGAACCAAGCTTGATAAGGTGAGTTCTTTGGTTAGTTAATTATTCCTTGAATTCAAGTTGGGTTTATGATTATTGAGTGCTAATTAAGCCTAAGGAATGCTTAAGTTAGCTTTAAAACAAAGAATGAAAGAGATAGGAGAGATTAAAATTAAGGAGTTTTTAAATAAATTTTGAAGAAGAGTTTATAAGTTAAATTGGAGGCTAAATTTGGCTGTCAATGATTAAATTAAGAGATATGAAGTGATAGAAGTAAATTTAGAACAAGTGGGAAATTTTGTATGATTCTTGAAATCCATGTAGATGATAGGATTTTGAGATTAGAGATGTGAGAAATGGGTATTAATGAGTTTGAGCATGTGTATGTGAAATAGGATTATGAAAGGAGATGAAATATAAAGTATTTGAGTGGAAATAAAGTGATTTTCAGGCTTAAAATTGATTTCTGGGTAAGAGTGTATCGGTACCCATTCAACAGGTATCAGATACCTCAAGAGTAAAATATGGGAAGACGTTCAAAGGGTACCGATACCTTAAGGAGTGTATCAATACCCCCCTTGAAATGAAAAATTTTGAATGTAATTTGGGTATCGATACACACGCAGTGTACCAATACCCGGTTGAGGGATGTATCGATACCCTATAGAGTGTATTGATACCTATGTTAAACAAGAAATGAAATTAGCCTTTCCTTTAGTTTAAGAAATGAAAGATTTCAGTATGCCAAGAGGAATACTGATATGTATAATTTATGATTATGTAGATATCAATCGAAAGCAAGTATAGACCATTCGACAAGTATTGGGCATTGAAGAAAAGATAAGAGAACGATATTGACTAGTGAGGCCTGGTGAGTGCACATTATTTAATATATGATGTTTAATGGGAAATAAGACTTGCGACAAGTCTATTTCCAATAGGTGAATGCATGAATTCATAGATGGAAGTATTTGTTTTCGATAATTTATATGCGCGCATGAATATATGTGTTGACATGTTATTATATATGTTACATGATTTGTTTAAGTACATGTTAGTGTGATAAGTTATGTGAAACAATACAAATGATCTATATGATTATATAAGAATATGAAATAAGCTATGAGATAAGGACATAACGAATGAGATGAACATGTGACATAAGTTATAAGCTAAGGAATTAATTGATATAAATATATGTGAATACTTGATAATATGATGTAAGTTAAGTTATGTGATACTAAACTATGAAATTATATGAAAAGATATGAATTATATGATATAACATTGTGAACATATGAGAAGGGATATAAGATAATGTATTATGTGATATATGTGAGGTATGGGAAACATATGTGAACAACAGATTACAATGTATATATATCATATGAACACAAGAGAAGTGTTATAAGCTAAGTGACATATGATTGTGAAATTATATGAAAAGTGAAATGTACATGTGAATTTGTGAAATGATAAGAAAGAGAATGCCCATGTTATATGATATAAGAGTTATAGGTATAGTTTGCATGCCAAGAGTCAAGGGTTACCTATGTCTTTCGAAACATATGGACAGTTTACCTATGTCATTCGGGACATATGGACAGGTTACCTATGTTCTTCGGAATATATGGATAGGTCTTTCGGGACACATATTTCATATGCCACTTAGTGGATTTTATACGAGCTGTGGTGACATCATATGTGTGCACAACCTCATAGTGCTCGCATACCTTGAGTTCTCAATAATGTATATGGGCTAATAAAGAGATAATCCTGAATACAATGTATGTAATATATATAAGATGTGTGATATGAATTGTATGAAATGATATATGTGTTATAAGTTATTGCATCTGTTATAAAAATGAGTTATAAGATATATGATATAAACATAAGAGATTATACATACAAGAGATTAGAAATATGAATGATAATGTGTATAAGTATGATAGAAACATAAATGATGACATGTATGTATGTATTTGTTATATGAAAGTATATGAGTTGCATGGTTATGATAGCATAAATAGTCATGCATGTTAGTGATTATAAATTAGATGTGTTTTTATGCCTCACTAGTCCTAGATTTAGCGTGTGATTGTTTCACAGGTAGGTTCTGGAAATCGAGACGAGAAGCTAGAGGAGCATCATCACTCCTTTATGAAGTTCAGATCAAAAGAATATTAATCATGCGTACTTGTTATATTTAGTTGGCATGTACTAAGAGAATTGTATTGAATATGCTCTTATAGGTTTTGTAAAAACAAATTGTTTTAATTAATGAAAATTTTTACCTTTCTTACTTAAAAAAAATCAAATTTCATATTTAAATCAGAAACTTTTCTCATTTTTTGCAATCATGTAAAACATTCTACCTGAAGGTCTTATTGATGGCTCAAGGACTTATCATTGGTCGAATGGCTTATAGATGACCCGAAGGATTTAAGCATCATGTCGAAAGACTTACAGATGACCTGAAGGATCAAAACATCGTGCTCGAACACTTACTAATGGCCCGAAGGGCTTACCATTTTTGAAATAGTTTACTATGTAGAACCTTTCTTACTTTTCAATTTCAAATTTCATATTTAAATGAGACACCTTTTTCATTTTCTGAGAGAAATGTGAAAACATCCTGCCCAAAGGTCTTATGGATGGACCGAATGACTTATCCTCTTCTCGAAAGGCTTAAAGATAACCCAAAGGATTTAAACATCATTTGTATGACTCAGTGATGGCCCGAAAGACTTGCAAGTTTTGGAAATATTTTACTAGGTAAGAAACCTTTCTTACTTTTCAAAAATTTCAAATTTCAGTTTTAAATGAAAAAGATTCCTCGTCTTTTTAAATCGTGAAAACATCATACCCAAAGGTCTTATAGATGGTCCGAAGGACTTATCATCTTGCTTGAAGGCTTACAAATGACTTGAAGGATTTAAGCATCATGCTTGAAAGACTTGTTGATGGCTTGAAGGACTTACCAATTTTAGAAATAGTTTACTAGGTAAAAAACCTTTTTTACTTTTCAAAAAATTCAAATTTCAGATTTAAATGAGAAGCTTTTCTCATTTTTTGAAATCATGAGAAAAAATCATACCTGAAGGTTTTATTGATGGCTCGAAGAACTTATCATATTGGTAAAAAGGCTTACAGATGACCCGAAGGATTTAAGCATCATGCTCGAAAGACTTACAGGTGACCCGAAGGACTTACCAATTTCGGAAATAGTTTACTCTGTAAGAAACCTTTCTTAATTTTCAAAAATTTCAAATTTTAGATTTAAATAGAAATATTTCTCATTTTTTGAAATCACATGAAAACATCCGACCTGAAGGTCTTATAGATGGCCCGAAGGACTTATCATCTTGCTCAAGGCTTATAGATGACCTGAAGGATTTAAGCATTATGCTCGAAAGAATTACTGATGGCCCCAAGGACTTACCAATTTTGAAAAGAGTTTACTAGGTAAGAAACCTTTCTTACTTTTCAAAAATTTCATTTCAGTTTTAAATGAGAAAATTTCCTCATCTTTTAAAATCACATGAAAACATCATACCCGAAGGTCTTATGGATTCCCCGAATGACTTATCATCTTACTCAAAAGGGGTATAGATGACCCGAGGGATTTAAATGAGAAACCTTTCTTACATTTCAAAAAATCAAAATTTAGATTTAAATGAGAAACATTTCTCATTTTTTGAAATCATGCGATAACATCCTACCTGAAGGTCATATTGATGGCTTGAAGACTTATCATATTGGTCGAAAGGCTACAGATGACCAGAAGGATTTAAGCATCATGCTCGAAAGACTTGCTGATGGCCCGAAGGACTTACCAATTTCAGAAATAGTTTACAAGGTAAGAAACCTTTCTTACTTTTCAAAAATTTCAAATTTTAGATTTAATTGTGAAATATTTTTTGTTTTTTGAAATCACGTGAAAACATCCTACCTGATGGTCTTATAGATGTCCTGAATGACTTATCATCTTGCTCAAAAGGCTTATAAATGACCTGAAAGATTTAAACATCATGCTCGAAAGACTTACCATGACCCGAATGGCTTACCAATTTTGGAAAAAGTTTACTATGTAAGAAACCTTTCTTACTTTACAAAAATTTCAAATTTTAGATTTAAATGAGAAACGTTTCTCATTTTTCGAGAGACATGTGAAAACATCTTGCTCGAAGGTCTTTTGGATGGCTCGAAGCACTTATCATTTTGCTCGAAAGGCTTATAGATGACCCAAAATATTTAAGCATTGATGTAAGGCGAATCTACACACTTTGATGAAAAAGAGTAGATAGCCTTATTGTGTCCCGATCTAGGATTGACAAGTACTGATGTCCTTGAATTTATAAGTTTTGACTGCAAATTAAGATAAGAAAAGAATGATTAATAATGGAATTAATAAAGGGGATAATAATATAAGTAATGAAAGAAATAATAAGAATGATATGAAATAAAGAAAGGATAGAGATGGCTGCGGAATTGATGGAAGAGATGGATGATGGTGATGATGAAATGGCAATGGTGGTGATGTTGTATCTCAAACACGCCAAAGAGGAAACTATGCTATAAAGCACAATCTCGGTCCTCACAAACTTTCTTGAGGGGTGGTGATAGTGTCTTCAACCCACTAGATATCAATCTAGGAATTTTGGAATCAAAATGGAAGGAATGACGCCACAAGTATAGAAACTATACTAGTTTAATCGATGAAGTTCACAAAGAACTTTGAAGAGAAATAACTCACAAGAGTATATTTTATATAAGAGATGAGATCATTAAAAATGAAGACAATAGCCTATTTAGTAAGGTTTTGGTTCGGCCTAAGGATGTTTTGAATGCCTTTGGAAGTTATTTGGGCGCCAAAATGAAGAGGAAAGAGTCTTTGGTCCAATAGGAAGTATCCCTTGGTGTTTTGGCGCATATTTGATGTCACATGGAGTGCACATGCTTGAATGATGCACATGGAAGCCTACTTGAACGCATATGGGTCTTCTTGCAAGTATTTGGTGAGGTTACAACCATAGGATGATGTCTTGAAGTCCATGGGCAGTCTAGAGATGAACTAGCTTCAAGGTAAGCTATGTGAGTGTCTTGGTAGCTAACTAGGTGAGTTATAGCTTGATGAACTCAATCTAGTTAGCTTTGGTCCTCTTAGCTCCTCAGCTACTCTCCCAGCTACTTCCAGCTACCATTAGTCCACTTTTTAGTAATTTGGTCCAAAGCTCTCCTACAGTTAAGTTCAGCTACATGCTAGCTCCTCTAGCTAAGTTGAAGCTCCTTAAATGATGAAATGAGCTACCATAACATTCATGAGCTAGTGTGAGCTGCTATGCTTGTCCTTTTTACTAACCAAGCTACCATAATATGCCTTGCTTTGTGTTTCACCTATATGAATCAACAAACAAATCAAGTAACCAACGTGTGAGCTCATGTAAGGTAAAATGTATGCTGCCGTGAGGTGTGTTTGAATGATATGAGCTATGAATGATCATCTAGAAGCTAAGATAACATGTATATAATCTAGATAGAAGGCATATGACGTTCATGAGCTTAAGAAAATGTATGAGCTAGAAAAGAGATGCATACATGCAAATGAGCTAAAGAAACATGGATTTAAAGCTAGTGAGCTAATGTAAACATATCATGAGCTAGAATAACATGACATGAGCTAATAAATGAATGAATACATGGTGCCATGATATCTAAATGATATGCAAATGAATCTAAAACATATGTAAACATAATATAAAACTAAGTAAAGATGTGGAAACATATGTTATGCATGAAAATCATATAGTATACAAGTGATGATAAATATGATTATTCAGTATAGTTTAAGATGCAAATGTATGCTCACAGTAATATATAATGCATAAATGAGTAAATATAATATAAAGTAAGGTAGAACTCCCTTAGATTGAGCTTGATGAATCTTCAATGATGTGAGTGTGTCATGAGAAAGTTGGTGCTAGATATAATCACATCAAGCATCATGCTCGAAAGTCTTATTGATGGCCCAAAGGACTTACCAATTTTGGAAACAATTACTAGGTAAGAAACCTTTCTTACTTTTTAAATATTTTAGTTTTAGATGATAAACTTTCCTCATCTTTTGAAATCATAGGAAAACATCCTACCCAAAATGTCTTATGGATGGTCCGAATGACTTATCATCTTGCTCTAAAGTCTTACAAATGACCCGAAGGATTTAAGCATCGTGCTTGAAAGACTTACTGATTGCCCGAATGACTTACCAATTCTGGAAATAGTTTATTTGGTAAGAAGCCTTTCTTACTTTTCAAAATTTTCAAATTTCAGTTTAAATGAAAAACTTTCCTCATCTTTGGAAATCACGTGAAATTATCCTACTTGAAGGTCTTATGGATAGCCCGAAGGACTTATCATCTTGCTCAAAATGCTTAAAAATAACCTAAAGGATTTAAGCATCATGCTTAAAAGACTAACTGATGGCCCGAAGGACTTTCAAATTTTGGTAATAGTTTACTAGGTAAGAAACCTTTCATACATTTAAAAAATTCCAAATTTCATATTCAAAGGAGAAACCTTTCTCATTTTTTGAAAACACATGAAAACATCCAACCTAAAAGCCTGATGAATGGCCTTAAGGACTTATTATCTTGCTCGAAAGCTTCAAAGACTGGAAGGATATAAGTATCATACTTGAAAGACTTACTAATGGCCTGAAGGACTTACCAATTTTGGAAATAGTTTACTATGTAAGAAACCTTTCATACTTTTCAAAAATTCCAAATTTCATATTCAATTGAGAAACCTTTCTAATTTTTGAAATCACGTGAAAACATCCTACCTGAAGGTCTGATGGATGGCCATATAGACTTATTATCTTGTTCGAAAGGCTTAAAGATGACCCAAAGGATTTAAACATCATGCTCGAAAGACTTACTCATGGCTCGAAGGGCTTACCAATTTTGGAAATAGTTTACTATGTAAGAAACCTTTCTTACTTTTTAAAATTTTCAAATTTCATATTAAAATGAGAAACCTTTCTCATTTCTCAAGAGACATGTGAAAACATCATTCCCGAAGGGCTTATGGTGGCCCGAATGACTTATCCTCTTTCTCTAAAGCTTAAAAAACTCTAAGGGTTTAAGCATTATGTTCGAAAGACTTAGTGATGGCGTGAAAGACTCCCAATTTTGGAAATATCTTACTAGGTAAGAAACCTTTTTTACTTTTCAAAATTTTTAAATTACAGTTTTAAATGAGAAACTTTCCTCATCTTTTGAAATCACGTGAAAACATCATACCCGAAGGCTTATGGATTACTTGAAGAACTTATCATATTGCGCGAAACGTTTACATATGACCTCAAGGATTTAAGTATCATGCTCCAAAGACTTACTGATGGCCCAAAAGATTTACCAATTTTGGAAATAGTATACTAGGTAAGAAGCCTTTCTTACTTTTAAAAAATTTTAAATTTCAATGGATTGCCC
Source organism: Hibiscus syriacus (assembly GCF_006381635.1). Taxonomy (NCBI): domain Eukaryota; kingdom Viridiplantae; phylum Streptophyta; class Magnoliopsida; order Malvales; family Malvaceae; genus Hibiscus; species Hibiscus syriacus. The sequence continues at coordinate 541,731 of NW_024063086.1, read as the reverse complement.
GAAGGACTTATCATCTAGCTCAAAATGCTTACAGATGACACGAAGGATTTAAACATCATGCTCAAAAGACTTATTGATGGCACGAATGACTTACCAATTTTAGAAATAGTTTACTAGGTAAAAAACCTTACATTTCAAGAAATTCAATTTATATTTAAATGAGAAACTTTTCTCATTTTTGAAGTCATGTGAAAACATCCTACTTGAAAGTGTTATTGATGGCACAAAGGACATATCAATTGTTCGAAAGGTTTACAATGACCTGAAGGATTTAAGCATCTTGCTCGAAAGACTTACTGATGGCCCGAAGGACTTACCAAATTTGGAAATAGTTTACTAGGTAAGAAACCTTTCTGACTTTTCAAAATTTTCAAATTTTAGATTTAAATGAGAAATCTTTCTCATTTTTTGAAATCAAGTGAAAACATCCTACCCAAAGGTCTTATAGATGGCCCGAAGGACTTATCATCTTGCTCGAAACACTTACAGATTACTTGAAGGATTTAAACACCATGCTCAAAAGACTTACTAATGGCCCCGAAGGGCTTACAAATTTTGGAAATAGTTTACTAGGTAAGAAACCTTTCTTACTTTACAAAAATTTCAAATTTCAGATTTAAATGAGAAACATTTCTCATTTTTTGAGAGACAAGTGAAAACATCCTGCCTGAAGGTCATTTGGATGGCTCGATGGTCTTATCATCTTGCTCGAAAGGCTTATAGATGACCCAAAAAATTTAATTATCATGTTCAAAAGTCTTATTGATGGCCCAAAGGACGTAGCAATTTGGAAAATAGTTTACAAGGTAAGAAACATTTCATAATTTTCAAAATTTCAAAATTTCATATTCAAATGAGAAACCATTCTCATTTTTTGAAATTACGTGAAAACATCTTACCCGAAGGTTTGATGGATGGCCCGAAAGACTTATAATCTTGCTCGAAAAGTTTACAGATGACCCGAAGGATTTAACCATCATGCTCGAAAGACTTATTAATGGCCCGAAGGGCTTACCAATTTTGGAAATAGTTTACTATGTAGAAACCTTTCTTACTTTTCAAAATTTTCAAATTTCATATTAAAATGAGAAACCTTTCTCATTTTTCGAGAGACATGTAAAACCATCCTACCCGAAGGTCTTATAGATGGCCCAAATGGCTTATCCTCTTTCTCGAAAGGCTTAAAAAACTGGAAGATTTAAGAATTATGTTCGAAAGACTTAGTGATGGCCCGAAAGACTTACAAATTTTGGAAATATTTTGCTAGGTAAGAAAACTTTCTTAATTTTCAAAAATTTCAAATTATAATTTTAAATGAGAAACTTACCTTATCTTTTGAAATCACGTGAAAACATCTTACCCGATGGTCTCATGGATTGCCCGAAAGCTTATCATCTTGCTCGAAATGCTTATAGATGACCCGAAAGATTTAAGTATCATGCTCGAAAGACATACTGATGGCCCGAAAGACTTGCCAATTTTGGAAATAGTTTACTAGTAAGAAACCTTTCTTACTTTTCAAAAATTTCAAATTTCAGTTTTAAATGAGAAAATTTCCTCATCTTTTGAAATCACGTGAAAACATCATACCCGAAGGTCTTATGGATGGCTCGAAGGACTTATCATCCTGCTCAAAAGGATTACAGATAACACGAAGGATATAAGCATCATGCTCGAAAGACTTATTGATGGCCCGAATGACTTCCCAATTTTAGAAATATTTTACTAGGTAAGAAACCTTTCTTACTTTTCAAAATTTGAAATTTCATATTTAAATGAGAAACTTTTCTCAATTTTGAAATCATGTGAAAACATCATACCCGAAGGTCTTATTGATGGCTCAAAGGACTTATCAATTTGTAGAAAGGCTTACAGATGACCCGAAGGATTTAAGCATCATGTTCGAAAGACTTACTGATGGCCCGAAGACTTACCAAATTTGGAAATAGTTTACTAGGTAAGAAATCTTTATGACTTTTCAAAAATTTCAAATTTTAGATTTAAATAAGAAATCTTTCTCATTGTTTTGAAATCACGTGAAAACATCGTACCCAAAGGTCTTATAGATGGTCCGAAGGACTTATCATCTAGTTCGAAAGGCTTACAGATGACCTGAAAGATTTAAACATTGTTCTTGAAAGACTTACTAATGGCCTGAAGGGCTTACCAATTTTGGAAACAGTTTACTAGGTAAGAAACCTTTCTTAGTTTACAAAAAATTCAAATTTCAGATTTAAATGAGAAACCTTTCTCATTTTTTGAGAGATATGTGAAAACATCATGCCCGAAGGTCATTTGGATGGCCCGAATGTCTTATCATCTTGAACAAAGGGCTTACAGATGACCCAAAAAATTTAAGCATCATGCTCGAAAGACTTACTGATGGCCAAAAGGACTTACCAATTTTGGAAATAGTTTACTAGGTAAGAAACCTTTTTTACTTTTCAAAAATTTCAAATTTCAGATTTAAAATAGAAAAATTTCTCACATTTTGAAATCATGTGAAAATATCCTACTTGAAGTCTTATGGATGGCCTGAATGACTTATCATCTTGCTCGAAAGGCTTACAAATGACCCGAAGGATTTAAGCATCATGCTCAAAAGACTTACTAATGGCCTGAAAGGCTTACCAATTTTGGAAATAGTTTACTAGGTAAGAAACATATCTTACTTTTTAAAAATTTCAAATTTCATATTTAAATGAGAAGTTTTCTCAGTTTTTGAGAGACATGTGAAAACATCCTGCCCGAAGGTCTTTTGGATGGCTAGAAGGTCTTATCATCTTGCTATAAAGGCATACTGATAACCCGAAGGATTTAAGCACCATGCTCGAAAGACTTACTAATGGCCCGAAGGGCTTATCGATTTCAGAAAATAGTTTACTTTGTAAGAAACCTTTCTTACTTATCAAAATTTTCAAATTTCATTTTAAAATGAGAAATCTTTCTCATTTTTTAAGAGACGTGTGAAAACATCCTACCCGAAGGACTTATAGATGTCTCGAATGACTTATCCTCTTTCACGAAAGGCTTAAAAACCCAAAAGATTTAAGCATTATGTTCGAAAGACTTAGTCATGGTCCGAGAGACTTACCAATTTTGGAAATATTTTACTAGGTAAGAAACCTTTCTTACTTTTCAAAAATTTAAAATTATAGTTTTAAATGAGAAACTTTCCTCATCTTTTAAAATCACGTGAAAACATCATACCCGAAGGTCTTATGGATTGCCTGAAGGACTTATCATCTTGCTTCAAAAGCTTACAGATGACCCGAAGGATTTTAGTATCATGCTCGAAAGACTTACCGATGGCCCGAAAGACCTACCAATTTTGGAAATAGTTTACTAGGTAAGAAACATTTCTTACTTTATAAAACTTTCAAATTTTAGTTTTAAATGAGAAACTTTCCTCATCTTTTGAAATAACGTGAAAACATCATACCCTAAGGTCTTATGGATGGCCCAAAGGACTTATTATCTATCTCAAAAGGCTTACGGATGACACAAAGGATTTAAGCATTATACTCGAAAGACTTATTGATGTTTCGAATGACATACCAATTTTAGAAATAGTTTACTAGGTAAGAAACCTTTCTTACTTTTCAAAAAATTCAAATTTCAGATTTAAAGAGAAGCTTTTCTTCTTTTTATTGAAATCATGTGAAAACATCCTACCTGAAAGGTCTTATTGATGGCTAGAAGGACTTATCATCTGGTCGAAAGGCTTACTGATGGCCCGAAGGACTTACCAAATTTGGAAATAGTTTACTAGTAAAAATCTATCTGACTTTACAAAAATTTCAAATTTTAGATTTAAATGAGAAATCTTCTATTTTTTGAATCACGTGAAAACATCCTACTCAAGGTCTTATAGAGGCCCGAAGGACTTATCATTTTGCCAAAAGACTTAAGATGACCAAGCAGATTTAAACATCGTGATCGAAAGACTTACTAATGGCCCAAATGGCTTACCAATTTTTGAAATGGTTTACTAGGTAAGAAACCTTTCTTGCTTTACAAAAATTTCAAATTTCAGATTTAAATGAGAAACCTTTCTCATTTTTCGAGAGACATGTTAAAACATCCTACCAGAAGGTCTTTTGGATGGCCCCGAAGGTCTTATCATCTTACTCAAAAGGCTTACAATGACCCAAAAAATTTAAGCATCATGCTCAAAAGACTTACAGATGGCCCAAAGGACTTACCAATTTTGGAAATAGTTTACTAGGTAAGAAACCTTTCTTACTTTTCAAAATTTTAAATTTCATATTTAAATAAGAAACATTCCTCGTTTTTTGAAATCACGTGAAAATATTCTACCCGAAGTCTTATGGATGGCACGAATGACCTATCATCTTGCTCAAAATGCTTACAGATGACCCGAAGGATTTAAGTATCATGCTCAAAAGATTTACTAATGGCCGGAAGGGCTTACCAATTTTGGAAATAGTTTACTAGATAAGAAACATATCATACTTTTCAAAAATTACAAATATCATATTTAAATGGGAAACCTTTCTCATTTTTCTAGAGACGTGTGAAAACATATTGCCCAAAGGTCTTATGGATGGCTTGAAGGACTTATCATCTTGCTCGAAAGGCTTACAAATGACCTGGAAAATTTAAGCATCATGATCAAAATACTTACTGATGGCCCGAAGGACTTGCTAATTTTGGAAATAGTTTACGAGGTAAGAAACCTTTCCTTACTTTTCAAATTTCATATTTAAATAAGAAACATTTCTCATTTTTTAGAGTCATGTAAAACTATCCTGCCCAAAGGTCTTATGGATGGCCCGAAGGACTTATCATCTTGCCTGAAAGGCTTACAGATGACCTGAAGGATTTAAAAATGATGCTTGAAATACTTACTGATGGCCCGAAGGACTTACCAATTTTTGAAATAGTTTACTAGGTAAGAAACTTTTCTTACTTTTCAGAAATTTCAAATTTCATGTTTAAATGAGAAACCTTTCTCATTTTTTAATATTTACAAAACGATTTAATGGTCAGGCAATATGCCCCACTTTAAAGTAATACTTCCTCTATGGATTGGGTCCACCTTGTTCTTCAGGTTCTACCTCCTTAAATATGATTCCCTGTATTTGAGGTTTTAATTATATCTTCTACTTGTTGGGATTTTAATAGCATGAATCTTTTCTTTTCCTTAGAAGATCTATAAAAACCATACGTTTATGTGTGAAATACGAATACAATTTAATGGATTTTCTCTTATTCAAATGATGTTCTCATGCATGCATAAATACTGATTCAATTTTCCTTTGTCTTTAAAATGGAGAATTAGGCCTTCTTTCTGTGATCACTCTTCTCTAGTGTTTACTTAGATATTAGTGTAGAAACTTATGATTTCAAGCTTGCATTCTTCTGAAGATCAGCTCAATCATCTTGTGGTCTTTGTTTTCTGTCTTTATTTCAGAGGAAATGTTTTATCTCTCAAATTCTTATTGTGGTTAGTAATATGATCTTGATGCCATTCTATGTCATTTGGCTCAATTACTCTTTCAGAACTATTTTTTTAGAACTCTACAATTAATTGATTTTTGGATGGTTTGTTTTTCCTGGTAAGCTCTGCTCAAATTCATGGTCTTCCACTGACACTCCAAGTTGCGAGACTCAATCTTAATGTCTTTTCGATCTGAACCTTGTTATCTCAACATGATATGAGTTCTTGGTCATCCTCCAATGTGGGTACTTTCATGACTCATCCAAATTTTGGTGCCAAAATTCATCCTTGATTGGTCATCCTCTTGCATTTTTTCTATACGCTGGGATATGTGCCCCTTTCAAATAGGGCGATCATCGCTTTCTCGATGGGTTACCGACAACGTCACGAGAAAGTGTTACAAGTTCTATCCTCCAATCTTTCTGATTTCTCATAGCATTTTCTTTCAAGAATATGGAATGCTTCATCATTCTTGGCATCACTCATTCTTTTTCTCTAATAGGGGCAAAATGGGTCTTGCTCGCTTCAAGGACCTTCCAAAATTGGGACTATCTTGTTTGAAAATGTTTTTCTCCTTTCTTTTATTTTAGAAATAAAATAACAAAAGAGTGTTGATTCATTCCAGTGTTCTTCAGGGAAGATTACCTTCTCTTATCGGAGCTTGTCTAGCCGCCACCAAACATGGGAATCTGAATTGGTTATTTTCTCAAAAATTTAATTTTTCAAAAAAGATTTTAATGATAAATTTTGGAAATTGTTTTCTAATTTTTCGAAAACATGTGAAAACGTCTTGCTCAAAGGACTTATCATCTTGATCGAAAGATTTATAGATGACCCGAAGGATTTACTCATCATGCTCGACATAATTATCGATGGCCCGAAGGACTTAGCAATTTTGGAAATAGTTTACTAGGTAAAAAACTTTCTTACTTTTCAAAACTTTTAATTTTCAAATTTAAATGAGAAACTTTTCTCATTTTTCAAAAGACATGTGAAAACATCCTGTCTGAAGTTCTTATGGATGGCTCAAAGGACTTATCATCTTGTTTGAAAGGCTTACAGATGGCCCGAAGGATTTAAACATCATGCTCGAAAACTTACTGATGGCCCGAATAACCTACCAAATTTGGAAATAGTTTACTAGGTAAGAAACCTTACTGACTTTACAAAATTTTCAAATTCTATATTTAAATGAGAAATCTTTCTCATTTTTTGAAATCACATGAAAACATCCTACCCGAAGGTCTTATAGATGGCCCGAATGACTTATCATCTTGCTCGAAAAGCTTGCATATGACATGAAGGATTTAAACATCATGCTCGAAAAGCTTACTAATTGCCCGAAGGGCTTACCAATTTTGGAAATAGTTTACTATGTAAGAACCTTTCTTACTCTACAAAAATTTCAAATTTCAGATTTAAATGAGAAACATTTGTCATTTTTTGAGCCATATGTGAAAACATCCTACCCAAAGGACTTTTTGATGGCCTGAAGGTCTTATCATCTTACTCGAAAGACTTATAGATGACCCAAAAAAATTAAGATCATGCTCGAAAGTCTTATTCATGGCCCAATGGACTTTCCAATTTTTAAAATAGTTTACTAGGTAAGAAACCTTTCATACTTTTCAAAAATTCCAAATTTCATATTCAAATGAGACACATTTCTCATTTTTTGAAATCACGTGAAAACAACCTACCCGAAGGTGTGATGGATGGCCTGAAGGACGTATTATCTTGCTCGAAAGGCTTACACAAGACCCGAAGGATTTAAGCATCATGCTCGAAAGACTAACTAATGGCATGATGGTTTTACCAATTTTAGAAATAGTTTACTATGTAAGAAACCTTTCTTACTTTTCAAAATTTTCAAATTTCATATTAAAATGAGAAACTTTTCTCATTTTTCGAGAGACATGTTAAAACATCCAACCCGAAGGTCTTATAGATGGTCCAAATGACTTATCCTCTTTCTCGAAAGGCTTAAAAAACCTGAAGGATTTAAGCACTATGTTCGAAAGATCTAGTGATGGCACGAAAGACTTACAAATTTTTGAAATATTTTACTAGGTAAGAAACCTTTCTTACTTTTCAAAAATTTTAAATTACAATTTTTAATGAGAAAATTTCCTCATCTTTTGAAATAACATGAAAACATCACACCCGAAAATCTTATGGATTGCCCGAAGGACTTATCATCTTGCTCAAAATGCTTACAGATGACCCGAAGGATTTAAGTATCATGCTCGAAGGACTTATTGATGGCCCGAAAGACTTACAAATTTTGGAAATAGTTTACTACGTAAGAAACCTTTCCTACTTTTCAAAAATTTAAAAATTCAATTTTAAAACAGAAAATTTCCTCATCTTTTGAAATAACGTGAAAACATCATACCCGAAGGTCTTATGGATGGCCAGGAGGACTTCTCATCTTGCTCGAAACGCTTAAAGATGACCCGAAGGAATTAAGTATCATGCTTGAAAGACTTACTGATTGCTTGAAAGACTTACCAATTTTGGAAATAGTTTACTAGGTAAGAAACCTTTCTTACTTTTCAAAAATTTCAAATTTTAGTTTAAAATGAGAAAATTTCCTCATCTTTTGAAATCACCTTAAAACATCATACTCGAAAGTATTATGGATGGCCCGAAAGACTTATCATCTTGTTAAAAAGGCTTACAGATGACACGAAGGATTTAAGCATCATGCTCGAAAGACTTATTGATGGTCCGACTGACTTACTAATTTTAGAAATAGTTTACTAGGTAAGAAACCATTCTTACCTGTCAAAAAATTCAAATTTCATATTTAAATGAGAAACTTTTCTAATTTTTTGAAATCATGTGAAAACATCATACCTGAAGGTCTTATTGATGGCTCAAGGACTTATCAATTGGTCGAAAGGCTTATAGATGACCCGAAGGATTTAAGCATCAAGCTCGAAAGACTTACTCATGGACCTAAGGACACCACAAAATTTGGAAATAGTTTACTAGGTAAGAAATCTTTCTGACTTTTCAAAAATTTCAAATTTTGGATTTAAATAAGAAATCTTTTACATTTTTTGAAATCACGTGAAAACATCCAACCCGAAGGTCTTATAGATGGCCCGAAGAACTTATCACCTAGTTCGAAAGGCTTACAGATGACCTGAAAGATTTAAACATCGTTCTTGAAAGAATTACTAATGGCCCGAAGGGCTTACCAATTTTGTAAACAGTTTACTAGGTAAGAAACCTTTCTTAGCTTACAAAATTTTAAATTTCAGATTCAAATGAGAAATCTTTCTCATTTATCAAGAGACATGTGAAAAAATCTTGCCCGAAGGTCTTTTGGATGGCCCGAAGGTCTTATCGTCTTGCTCAAAAGGCTTATAGATGACCAAAAAAATTTAAGCGTCATGCTCGAAAGATTTACTGATGGCCCAAAGGACTTACCAATTTTGGAAATAGTTTACTAGATAAGAAACCTTTCTTACTTTTCAAAATTTTTAAATTTCATATTTAAATGAGAAACATTTCTCATTTTTTGAAATCACGTGAAAATATTCTACCCGAAGTCTTAAGGATGGATGAATGACCTATCATCTTGCTTGAAATGCTTACAGATGACCCGAAGGATTTAGGTATCATGCTCAAAAGATTTACTAATGGCCGGAAGGGCTTACCAATTTTGGAAATAGTTTACTAGGTAAGAAACATATCTTACTTTTCAAAAATTACAAATATCATATTTAAATGGGAAACCTTTCTCATTTTTCTAAAGACGTGTGAAAACATCTTGCCCAAAGGTCTTATGGATGGCTTGAAGGACTTATCATCTTGCTCGAAAGGCTTACAAATGACCTGAAAAATTTAAGCATCATGATCGAAATACTTACTGATGGCCTGAAGGACTTACCAATTTTGGAAATAGTTTACGAGGTAAGAAACCTTTCTTACTTTTCAAATTTCATATTTAAATAAGAAACCTTTCTCATTTTTTAGAGTCATGTAAAAGTATCCTGCCCAAAGGTCTTATGGATGGCCCGAAGGACTTATCATCTTGCCTGAAAGGCTTACAGATGACCTGAAGGATTTAAGCATGATGCTTGAAATACTTACTGATGGCCCGAAGGACTTACCAATTTTGGAAATAGTTTACTAGGTAAGAAACGTTTCTTACTTTTCAGAAATTTCAAATTTCATGTATAAATGAGAAACCTTTCTCATTTTTTAATATTTAAAAAATGATTTAATGGTCAGGCAATATGCCCCACTTCAAAGTAATATTTCCTCTATGGATTGGATCAACCTTGTTCTTCAGGTTCTATCTCCTTAAATATGATTCCCTGTATTTGAGGTTTTAATTATATCTTCAGATATTAGTGTAGTAACTTATGATTTCAAGCTTGCATTCTTCTGAAGATCAGCCCGATCATCTTGTGGTCTTTGTTTTCTATCTTTATTTCAGGAGGAAATGTTTTATCTCTCAAATTCTTATTGTGGTTAGTAATATGATCTTGATGTCATTGTATGTCATTTGGCTCAATTACGCTTTCAGAACTATTTTTTTGGACCTCTACAATTAATTGATTTTCGGATGGTTTGTTTTTCCTGGTAAGCTCTGCTCAAATTCATGGTCTTCCAGTGACACTCCAAGTTGCGAGACTCAATCTTAATGTCTTTTCGGTCTAAACCTTGTTATCTCAACATGATATGAGTTCTTGGTCATCCTCCAATGTGGGTGCTTTCATGACTCATCCAAATTTTGGTGCCAAAATTCATCCTTGATTGGTCATCCTCTTGCATTTTTTATATACGCTGGGATATGTGCCCCTTTCAAATAGAGCGATCATCGGTTTCTCGACGGGTTACCGACAACGTCACGAGGAAGTGTTACAAGTTATATCCTCCAATCTTTCTGATTTCTCAGAGCATTTTCTTTCAATAATATGGAATGCTTCATCATTCTTTGCATCGCTCATTCTTTTTCTCCAATAGGGGCAGAATGGGTCTTGCTTGCTTCAAGGACCTTCCAAAATTGGGACTATCTTGTTTGAAAATGTTTTTCTCCTTTCTTTTATTTTAGAAATAAAATAACAAAAGAATTTTATAAAGTGTTGATTCATTCCAGTGTTCTTCAGGGAAGATTACCTTCTCTTATCGGAGCTTTTCTAGCTTCCACCAAACATGGGAATCTGAATTGGTTATTTTCTCAAAAATTTAATTTTTCAAAAAAGATTTAAATGATAAATTTTGGAAATTATTTTCTAATTTTTTGAAAACATGTGAAAACATCTTGCTCAAAAGACTTTCCATCTTGATCGAAAGACTTATAGATGACCCGAAGGATTTACTCATCATGCTCGACATAATTATCAATGACCCGAAGGAGTTAGCAATTTTGGAAATAGTTTACTAGGTAAAAAACCTTTCTTACTTTTCAAAACTTTTAATTTTCAGATTTAAATGAGAAACTTTTCTCATTTTTCAAAAGACATGTGAAAACATCCAGTCTGAAGGTCTAATGGATGGCTCAAAGGACTTATCATCTTGTTCGAAAGGCTTACAGATGGCCCGAAGGATTTAAACATCATGCTCGAAAGACTTACTGATGGCCCGAATAACCTACCAAATTTGTAAATAGTTTACTAGGTAAGAAACCTTACTGACTTTACAAAATTTTCAAATTCTATATTTAAATGAGAAATCTTTCTCATTTTTTGAAATCACATGAAAAAATCCTACCCGAAGGTCTTATAGATGGCCCAAATGACTTATCATTCTGCCCGAAAAGCTTGCATATGACATGAATGATTTAAACATCATGCTCGAAAAGCTTACTAATTGCCCGAAGGGCTTACCAATTTTAGAAATAGTTTACTAGGTAAGAACCTTTCTTACTTTACAAAAATTTCAAATTTCAGATTTAAATGAGAAACATTTGTCATTTTTCGAGCGACATGTGAAAATATCCTACCCAAAGGACTTTTTGATGGCCTGAAGGTCTTATCATCTTACTCGAAAGACTTACAGATGACCCAAAAAAATTAAGATCATGCTCGAAAGTCTTATTGATGGCCCAAAGGACTTACCAATTTTTGAAATAGTTTACTAGGTAAGAAACCTTTCATACTTTTCAAAAATTCCAAATTTCATATTCAAATGAGAAACATTTCTCATTTTTTGAAATCACATGAAAACAACCTACCCGAAGGTGTGATGGATGGCCTGAAGGACGTATTATCTTGCTCGAAAGGCTTACACAAGACCCAAAGGATTTAAGCATCATGCTCGAAAGACTAACTAATGACCCGAAGGTTTTACCAATTTTGGAAATAGTTTACTATGTAAGAAACCTTTCTCATTTTTCGAGAGACATGTTAAAACATCCAACCCGAAGGTCTTATAGATGGTCCAAATGACTTATCCTCTTTCTCAAAAGGCTTAAAAAACCTGAAGGATTTAAGCATTATGTTCGAAAGATCTAGTGATGGCACAAAAGACTTACCAATTTTCGAAATATTTTACTAGGTAAGAAACCTTTCTTACTTTTCAAAAATTTTAAATTACAGTTTTTAATGAGAAAATTTCGTAATCTTTTGAAATAACGTGAAAACATCACACCCGAAAGTCTTATGGATTTCCCGAAGGACTTATCATCTTGCTCGAAATGCTTATAGATGACCCGAAGGATATAAGTATCATGCTCGAAGGACTTACTGATGGCCCGAAAGACTTACCAATTTTGGAAATATTTTACTAGGTAAGAAACCTTTCTTACTTTTCAAAAATTTTAAAATTCATTTTTAAATGAGAAACTTTCCTCATCTTTTGAAATAATGTGAAAACATCATACCCGAAGGTCTTATGGATGGCCCAGAGGACTTATCATATTGCTCGAAACGCTTACAGATGACCCGAAGGAATTAAGTATCATGCTTGAAAGACTTACTGATGGCCCAAAAGACTTACCAATTTTGGAAATAGTTTACTAGGTAAGAATCCTTTCTTACTTTTCCAAAATTTCAAATTTCAGTTTTAAATGAGAAAATTTCCTCATCTTTTGAAATCACGTGAAAACATCATACCCGATGGTCTTATGGATGGCCCGAAGGAGTTATAATCTTGCTCAAAAGGCTTACAGATAACACGAAGGATTTAATCATCATACTCGAAAGACTTATTGATGGCCCGAATGACTTACCAATTTATAAACTTTACTAGGTAAGGAACCTTTCTTACTTTTTAAAAAAATCAATTTTCAGATTTAAATGAAAAACTTTTCTCATTTTTTGAAATCATGTGAAAACATCATACCTGAAGGTATTATTGATGGCTTGAAGGCCTTATCAATTGGTCGAAAGGCTTATAAATGACCCAAAGGATGTAAGCATTATGTTCGAAATACTTAGTGATGGCCCGAAAGACTTATCAGTTTTGATTGCCCGAAAGACTTATCATCTTGCTCGAAACGCTTATAGATAACCCAAAGGATTTAAATATCATGCTCGAAAGACTTACTGATGGCTCGAAGGAGTTACCAATTTTGGAAATAGTTTACTAGGTAAGAAACCTTTCTTACTTTCCAAAAATTTAAAATTTCAATTTAAAATGAGAAAATTTCCTCATCTTTTGAAATCACCTTAAAACATCATACCCGAAGGTATTATAGATGGCCCGAAAGACTTATCATCTTGCTAAAAAGGCTTACATGACACGAAGGATTTAATCATCATGCTTGAAAGACTTATTGATGGTCCGAATGACTTACCAATTTTAGAAATAGTTTACTAGGTAAGAAACCATTCTTACTTGTCAAAACAAATTCAAATTTCAGATTTAAATGAGAAACTTTTCTAGTTTTTTTAAATCATATGAAAACATCATACCTGAAGGTCTTATTGATGGCTCAAAGGACTTATAAATTGGTCGAAAGGCTTACGATGACCCGAAGGATTTAAGTATCATGCTCGAAAGACTTACTCATGGCCCTAAGGACACCACCAAATTTGGAAATAGTTTACTAGGTAAGAAATCTTTCTGACTTTTCAAAAATTTCAAATTTTGGATTTAAATAAGAAATCTTTCACATTTTTTGAAATCACGTGAAAACATCCTACCCGAAGGTCTTATAGATGGCCCGAAGGACTTATCATCTAGTTCAAAAGGCTTATAGATGACCTGAAAGATTTAAACATCATTCTTGAAAGACTTACAAATGGCCCAAAGGTCTTTTGGATGGACTGAAGGTCTTATCGTCTTGCTCAAAAGGCTTATAGATGACCAAAAAAATTTAAGCGTCATGCTCGAAAGATTTACTGATGGCCCAAAGGACTTACCAATTTTGGAAATAGTTTACTAGATAAGAAACCTTTCTTGCTTTTCAAAAATTTCAAATTTCAGATTTAAATGAGAAAAATTTCTCATTTTTTGAAATCACGTGAAATATCCTACCCGAAGTCTTATGGATGGCCCAAATGACCTATCATCTTGCTTGAAAGACTTATAGATTACCCGACGAATGTAATTATCATGCTCAAAAGACTTACTAATTGCCCGAAGGGCTTACCAATTTTGGAAATAGTTTACTAGGTAATAAACATATGATACTTTTCAAAAATTACAAATATCATATTTAAATGAGAAACCTTTCTCATTTTTCGAGAGACGTGTGAAAACATCCTGTCCAAAGGTCTTATGGATGGCTTTAAGGACTTATCATCTTGCTCGAAAGGTTTACAGGTGACCTGAAAAATTTAAGCATCATGATCGAAGTACTTACTGATCAAAAATTTCAAATTATAGTTTTAAATGAGAAACTTTCCTCATCTTTTGAAATCACGTGAAAAATCATACCTGAAGGTCTTATGGATTGCTCGAAGGACTTATCATCTTGCTCAAAACACTTAGATGACCCGAAGGATTTAAGTATCATGCTCGAAAGACTTACTGATGGCCCGAAAAACGTACCAATTTTAAAAATAGTTTACTAGGTAAGAAATTTTTCATACTTTTCAAAAATTTCAAATTTTAGTTTTAAATGAGAAACTTTCCTCATCTTTTGAAATCACGTGAAAACATCATATGCGAAGGTCTTATAGATGGCTCGAAGGACATATCATCTTGCTCAAAAGGCTTACGGATGACACGAAGGATTTAAGCATCATGCTCGAAAGGCTTATTGATGGCCCGAATGATTTACCAATTTTAGAAACAGTTTACTAGGTAAGAAACCTTTCTTACTTTTCAAAAAATCAATTTTCAGATATAAATGAGAAACTTTTCTCATTTTTTGAAATTATGTGAAAACATCATACCTGAAGATCTTATTGATGGCTTGATGGCCTTATCAATTGGTCGAAAGGCTTATAAATGACCCAAAGGATTTAAGCATTATGTTCGAAATACTTAGTGATGGCCCGAAAGACTTACCAATTTTGATTGGCCGAAAGACTTATCATCTTGCTCGAAACTCTTACAGATGACCCGAATGATTTAAATATCATGCTCGAAAGACTTACTGATGGCTCGAAAGACTTACCAATTTTGGAAATAGTTTACTAGGTAAGAACACTTTCTTACTTTTCAAAAATTTAAAATGAGAAAATTTCCTCATCTTTTGAAATCACCTTAAAACATCATACCCGAATGTATTATGGATGGCCCGAAAAACTTATCATCATGTTAAAAAGGCTTACAGATGACGCAAAGGATTTAAGCATCATGCTCGAAAGACTTATTGATGGTCCGACTGACTTACCAATTTTAGAAATAGTTTACTATGTAAGAAACCATTCTTACTTGTCAAAAAAATTCAAATTTCATATTTAAATGAGAAACTTTTCTAATTTTCTGAAATCATGTGAAAATATCATACCTGAAGGTCTTATTGATGGCTCGAAGGACTTATCAATTGGTTGAAAGCCTTACAGATGACCCGAAGGATTTAAGCATCATGCTGGAAAGACTTACTCATGGCCCTAATGACACCACAAAATTTGGAAATAGTTTACTAGGTAAGAAATCCTTCTGACTTTTCAAAAATTTCAAATTTTGGATTTAAATAAGAAATCTTTTGCATTTTTTGAAATCACGTGAAAACATCCAACCCGAAGGTCTTATAGATGGCCCGAAGGACTTATCATCTAGTTCGAAAGGCTTAGAGATGACCTGAAAGATTTAAACATCATTCTTGAAAGAATTACTAATGGCCCGAAGGGCTTACCAATTTTGTAAACAGTTTACTAGGTAAGAAACCTTTCTTAGTTTACAAAAATTTAAAATTTCAGATTTAAATGAGAAATATGTCACATTTATCAATAGACATGTGAAAATTTCCTGCCCGAAGGTCTTTTAGATGGCCTGAAGGTCTTATCGTCTTGCTCAAAAGGCTTATAGATGACCAAAAAAATTTAAGCGTCATGCTCAAAAGATTTACTGATGGCCCAAAGGACTTACCAATTTTGGAAATAGTTTACTAGATAAGAAACCTTTCTTGCTTTTCAAAAATTTCAAATTTCAGATTTAAATGAAAAATTTCTCATTTTTGAAATCACGTGAAATATCCTACCCGAAGTCTTATGGATGGCACAAATGACCTATCATCTTGCTCGAAAGTCTTACAGATGACCCGACGAATTTAAGCATCATGCTCAAAAGACTTACTAATTGCCCGAAGGGCTTACCAATTTGGAAATAGTTTACTAGGTAAGAAACATATCTTACTTTTCAAAAATTACAAATATCATATTTAAATGAGAAACCTTTCTCATTTTTCGAGAGACGTGTGAAAACATCCTACCCAAAGGTCTTATGGATGGCTCGAAGGACTTATCATCTTGCTCGAAAGTTACAAATGACCTGAAAAATTTAAGCATCATGATCGAAATACTTACTGATCAAAAATTTCAAATTATAGTTTTAAATGATAAACTTTCCTCATCTTTTGAAATCACGTGAAAATATCATACCCGAAGGTCTTATGGATTGCCCAAAGGACTTATCATCTTGCTCAAAACACTTAGAGATGACCCGAAGGATTTAAGTATCATGCTCGAAAGACTTACTGATGGCCCGAAAAACTTACCAATTTTGCAAATAGCTTACTAGGTAAGACATTTTTCATACTTTTCAAAAATTTCAAATTTCAGTTTTAAATGGAAACTTTCCTCATCTTTTGAAATAACGTGAAAACATTAGATGCGAAGGTCTTATGGATGGATCGAAGGACTTATCATCTTGCTCAAAAGGCTTACGGATGACACGAAGGATTTAAGCATCAAGCTCAAAAGGCTTATTGATGTCCCGAATGACTTACAAATTTTAGAAATAGTTTACTAGGTAAGAAACCTTTCTTATTTTTCAAAAAATTCAAATTTCAGATATAAATGAGAAACTTTTCTCATTTTTTGAAATCATGTGAAAACATCCTACCTGAAGGTCTTATTGATGGCTCGAATGACTTAGCAATTGTTCGAAAGAGTTATAAATGACCCAAAGGATTTAAGCATCACGTTCGAAAGACTTACTGATGACTCGAAGGACTAACCAAATTTGGAAATAGTTTACCAGATAAGAAATCTTCCTGACTTTTCAAAAATTTCAAATTTTAGATTTAAATGAGATATCTTTCTCATTTTTTGAAATCACATGAAAAATCATACCTGAAGGTCTTATAGATGTCCCGAAGGACTTATCATCTTGCTCGAAACGCTTACAGATGACCTGGAGCTTAAACATCGTGCTTGAAAGACTTACTAATGGCCCAAAGGGCTTACCAATTTTGAAATAGTTTACTAGGTAAGAACGCTTTCTTACTTTACAAAAATTTCAAATTTCAGATTTAAATGAGAAGTCTTTCTCATTTTTCAAGAGACATGTGAAAAAATCTTGCCCGAAGGACTTTTGGATGGCTCAATGGTCTTATCATCTTGCTTAAAAGACTTACAGATGACCCAAAAAATTTAAGCGTTATGCTCGAAAGTCTTACTATAGTCCAAAGGACTTATTAATTTCGGAAATAGTTTACTAGGTAAGAAACCTTTCTTGCTATTCAAAAATTTTTAATTTCAAATTTAAATTAGAAACATTTCTCATTTTTTGAAATCACATGAAAAATCCTAACCGAAGTCTTATGGATGCCACGAATGACCTATCATCTTGCTCGAAAGGCTTACAGATGACCTGAAGGATTTAAGCATCATGCTCAAAAGACTTACTAATTGCCCGAAGGGCTTACCAATTTTGGAAATAGTTTACTAGGTAAGAAACATATCTTACTTTTCAAAAATTTCAAATTTCAGATTTAAATGGGAAACCTTTCTAATTTTTCGAGAGACGTGAAAATATCCTGCCCGAAGGTCTTATGGATGGCTCGAAGGACATATCATCTTGCTTGAAAGGCTTACAGATGACCCAAAAATTTAAGCATCATGATCGAAATACTTACTGATGGCCCGAAGGCCTTACCAATTTTGAAAATAGTTTACGAGGTAAGAAACCTTTCTTACTTTTCAAATTTCATATTTGAATGAGAAACCTTTCTCATTTTTTAAGAGTCATGTGAAAACATCCTGCCAGAAGGTCTTATAGATGGCCGAAGGACTATCATCTTGCTGGAGAGGCTTACAGATGACCTGAAGGATTTAAGCATCATGCTTGAAATACTTACTGATGGCCCGAAGGACTTACCAATTTTGGAAATAGTTTACTAGGTAAGAAACTTTTCTTTCTTTTCAGAAATTTCAAGTTTAAATGAGAAACCTTTCTCATTTTTTAATTTATAAAATGATTTAATGGTCCGGCAACATACCCCACTTCAAAGTAATACTTCCTATATGGATTGGGTCCACCTTGTTCTTCAAGTTCTACCTCCTTAAATATGATTCCCTGTATTTGAGGTTTTAATTCTATCATCCACTTGTTGGGATTTTAATACCATGAATCTTTTCTTTTCCTTAGAAGATTTGTAAAAACCATACGTTTGTGTGTGAAATGCGAATACAATTTAATGGATTTTCTCTTCTTCAAATGATTTTCTCTTATTCAAATGATTTTCTCATGCATGCATAAATACTGATTCAATTTTCCTTTTTCAACTTATGATTTCAAGCTTGTATTCTTCTGAATATCAACCTGATCATCTTGTGGTCTTTGTTTTCTGTCTTTATTTTAGAGGAAATGTTTTATATCTTCGATTTCTTATTGAGGTTAGTAATATGATCTTGATGTCATTCTATGTCATTTGGCTCAAATACGCTTTCAGAACTTTTTTTTGGAACTCTACAATTAATTGATGTCCGGATGGTTTGCTTTTCTTGGTAAGCTCTGCTCAAATTCATGATCTTCCACTGACACTCCAAGTCACGAGACTCAATCTTAATTTCTTTTCGGTCTGAACCTTGTTATCTCAATATGATATGGGTTCTTGGTCATCCTCCAATGTGGGTACTTTCATGACTCATCCTTATTTGGGTGCCAAAATTCATCCTTGATCGGTAGTCCTCTTGCATTTTTTCTATACGTTGGGATATGTGCCCCTTTCAAATATGGCGATCATCTACTTCTCGAAGGGTTACCGACAACGTCACGAGGAAGTGTTATAAGTTCTATCCTCCAGTCTTTCTGATCTTTCGGACAAATAGGGCGATTATATGCCTCTTTCTTGGCTTGGTATTTTAACCGGATGCTGACAAAATGACACGACTAGCACATTCAATTGATAGACTTGCTAGAACACTTCTATTTGAGTTCTCTAAAATCTTTCATTTGTTTAAGCTTCGTAGACTTCCTTATAAGAGGTAGTGTAGACACATCAGTCTAAATATAAAATCCTAAGTACCTGTGAGGTCGACTATAACAGCAAATAACCCTAAAAATATATAACATGCATAAAAATGGCAAATAACAAAAACATTCCCTACATATGACTAACATGAAAAAACACGGCTAAACTAGAGGGACTAAATTAAAATTAAACCATAAATTATATAGTAAAAATAGAAATGGGTAAATTCATAAAATGATCCCTATACAGGACCACTTTGTAAAAAGATGCGTAATATATGGGGACTTAAACACAATTTCCTCTAACTTACTCTATAAATACTCTATAAATACTACTTAATACTTTTTTCATTTTAAATCCATTTCTCAAAAAAAATTTCTTTTTATCTCTCTCAACACAATCGGTCGGCCCACTACGAGGCCACCCAAAAATGCCTCTGGCCATCGACCGTCGCACACGGAGGTTGGAATTCCCAAACTTACCCAAAATCCTCCTAAAACCCAGATCTACCCTCCTAAATGGCTATTTAAGGCTAAAACTACCTAGACACTCCAAAAACAACCCTAAAAGCCAACACTGACCGCTCGTCTTTTGTCTCCTCACACGTTTCGGTCGCCGTTGAGATGAACCGGTGACTCAAGTAAACCACTCAACCATCTTGTTTCAGTTTTACATGCAATTTTTTTGTTCTTACTATGCTCTTCAAAAATCAAAAGTAAAATAAAATAAAAAATTTACCTTAAATATTTTTTTTTTGTATATTTTTTGGAAAACTGAAAGGAGGAACCCCCAATTCATTACATCCTTCGTTTTTATAACGCTTTTCTTACATATATAAATATATATATATTATGAAAATGATTACAAAGTCTTCATATTAGCGTGTGGATTGGTATTTTAGCTTGCTTGTGGATTTGTTTCTATTGACTTGGGCATCTTACAGACTTAATCTGGACCGTTGGATGGCTCCAAATTAAGTGGTCCAGATAGTGCGGATGAGATGTGTAAGGGTAAAACCCTAACTATTGGTCGATCTGGACCATTGATAAAAGGTAGAAACCCTAACCGGGTTTAGCTTTCATCTGGGCTAGGCCTGGTTGAGTTATGGGTCCGTTAGGTGACTTGTTGGGCTTCGGGTTTGGGTCATATACCCCTTTGTAATTGGGGCCAACTTGGGTTGTTGTATTTGGATCTGAAAAAAATGAAATAATAATATTATTAATAATAATAATAATTAATAATAATAATAATAATTAATAATAATAACAAATAACCGGATGAAAACTGTTATCGATAACTACCCCTCTGATGTGATCCAATTCAGCATCATGTTTACCATTGCTATTCCACCTTTACAAGGGAAGAAACTTTCTAACTTTACACATATATATGTTTATTTCAAATATTATAATATAGTTATTTTCATACATATAATATATATGGTTATTATAATAACTTAATCATTAATATATGAGATATAAGTTATTATATACTATAGTTCACATTCTTATATTATACATTATATAAGTTCATATACTTAGTTTATTTCTTTATGTTATGCATGTAGGCACATTCGACCAATACTTGGGAGCTACATTGGAGCTGAATGAAGCATGCAACAGCAAGGATACTTACATGGGAACGATTAAAAGAGTATAAGGAGCAAATTGGTGAAAAGTGGTCTAGAAGCCGTGAACTCATAGCTGGATTGAGCTAAAGATTTGAGCTACAATATGACCTCATTTCAGCTGGGGAGTTACACCATCATCATCACCACTTAGGACACTTCAAATATGTCCTAAGTCAAAATTTGTGAAATCATACCTTTTCGCGAATAGTTGCCACCTCAATAGGTACCTTTTCATAAGGAGCTGCCATAATGTTCACCATGCTACAAGTTACCTATGGCCAGTTCACCTTTAGCTCATTCACACCATAAATAGCTCAAACATGAAGGGTTACCTTTCTCAAACATTGTGACCTTTCATGAATGTTACTGCCCATGAAGATGCCTTTTTATCTACGAGCATGCTGGTGAAGACCTTGTAATCATTGGAGGCTTAAATCACCATGGGACATGATATAAAGCTTAATACATATTTGGCCACAACACATGCTATGCACATGAGAGCATTTGGCGCCAACATGAGGAGGCACATCACCATTCGGCCAAAGAGAAGCAAATGGCGTCAAGATGAACAAGCATACCCATTCGGCCAAGGGAGATGTCTTCCCATCCTTAGCTGAAACATCAAGACCTTTTATAAAGGGATAGTCGAACCAACATCAAGCCTATAGACATGTTCTTTCATTTTAAAATATTATGTATCTTCATAAAGTCATGTATCTAGCCGAAACATCATGTAACCATTCGGCCAAGCCCTCTCATTTCCTATAAATAGAGTGGCTTGCCATGATTTGTACTCATCTCATGATGTGATCATGTCTAGCACCAACTTTCTTCATGACACACTCACATCATTGAAGATTTATCATGCTCAATATAAGGGAGTTATACCTTACTTTATATTATATTTACTCATTTATGCACTATATATTATTATGAGCATACATTTTCATCTTAAACTATGCCTGAATAATCATATCTTATCATTCACTTGCAACTATATGATTTTCATGCATAACATATGTTTTCACATCTTTACTTAGCTTTATATTATGTTTACATATGTTTTAGATTCATTTATTATGTTTACATATCATTTAGATATCATGGCAGCATGTATTCATTCATTCATTAACTCATGTCATGTTATTCTAGCTCGTGTTATGTTTACATTAGCTCACTAGCTTTAAATCCATGTTTCTTTAGCTCATTTGCATGCATGCATCTATTTTCTAGCTCATATATGTTTTCTTAAAGCTCATGAACGTCCTATGCCTTTTATCTAGCTTATATACATGTTATCTTAGCTTCTAAATGATCATTCATAGCTTATATCACTCAAACACCTCACGACAGCATGTATTTTACCTTAAATGAGCTCACACATTGCTTACTTGGTCTGTTTGTTAATTCCTATAGGTGAAACACAAAGCAAGGCATATTATGGTAGCTTGGTTAGCTAAAAGGATAAGCATAGTAGCTCACACTAGCTCTTGAACATTATGGCAACTTATTTCATCACTTAAGGAGCTTCAACTTAGCTGGAGGAGCTAACATGTAGCTGAACTTAGTTGAAGGAGAGCTTTGGACCAAATTGTTGAAAAGTGGACTAAAGGTAGCTGGAAGTAGCTTGAGGAGACCAAAGCTAACTAGCTTGAGTTCATCAAGCTATAACTCACCTAGTTAGCTACCAAGACGCTCACCTAGCTTACCTTGAAGCTAGCTCATCTCTCTAGCTGCCCATGGACTTCAGACATCATCCTATGGTTACAACCGACATCAAAGGCGCCAAAACACCAAGGGATGCTATTCGGACAAAGACTCCTTCCTCTCCATTTTGGCACCCAAATAACTTCCAAATACATTCAAATCATCCTTAGGGCCGAACCAACACATAACCATTCATCCAAGAGCATGTATCTTCATTAAAATCATGTATTTTCATCAAAAATCATGTATTTTCAAAGGGGTTTCAACCTTGGCCGAACTATCATGTGTCTATTCGGCCTAAACCCTTTGAAAAACTATAAATAGGCTAGTGCATTTCATTTGTAAGCATCTCATCTCTATATAAAATATACTCTTGTGAGTATTTCTCTTCAAAGTTCTTTGTGAACTTTATCAATTAACAAGTATAGTTTCCTATACTTGTGGCGTCATTCCTTCCATTTGATTCCAAAATTCCTAGATTGATATCTAGTGGGTTGTAGACACTATCACCACCCCTCAAGCAAGTTTGTGAAGACCGGGATTGTGCTTCATAGCATAGTTTCCTCTTTGGCGTGTTTGAGATACAACATCACCACCATTGCCATTTCATCATCACCATCATCCATCTCTTCCATCAATTCCTTATCCATCTCTATCCTTTTGTTTATTTCATATCATTCTTATTATTTCTTTTCATTACTTATATTATTATCCCCTTTATTAATTCCATTATTAATCATTCTTTTCTTATCTTAATTTGCAGTCAAAACTTATAAATTCAAGGACATCAGTACTTGATAATCCTAGATCGAGACACAATAAGGCTATCTACTATTTTTATCAAAGTGTGTAGATTCGCCTTACATCATCTCATCTCATATATAAAAATTACTCTTGTGAGTTATTTCTCTTCAAAGTCCTTTGTGAACTTTATCGATTAAACAAGTATAATTCCTATACTTGTGGAGTCATTCCTTCCATCCTGATTCCTAAATTCCTAGATTAATATTTAGTGGGTTGAAGACACTATCACCACCCCTCAAACAAGTTTGTGAAGATCGGGATTTTGCTCCTTAGCATTATTTCTTCTTTGGCGTGTTTGAGATACAACAACAATACCTTCTCCATTTCATCATCAACACTGTCATCTTCATCCATCAAGACCATCAATTCCACAACCATCTCTATCCTTTATTTATTTCATTTCATTCCTTATCTTTATCATTTCATTAATCTTCCTTTATTAATCATTTTCCTTTTCTTATCTATGTTGCAGCCAAGCTTATAATTCAAAGACATCAGTACTTGTCAATCCTAGATCGGGATACAATAAGGCTATCTACTCTCTTCTCCCAAAGCGTGTATCACCTTACATCAAGTGGTAATCATAGCATAGTTGGATTGACAACAAAAGTTTCATTGGCATGCAAAGAAAAAACAAGTGCAAAAGAGAAAAGACTCCTTCAACAAAATTGGAGTGCAAAAAAGAAAAGAAAAGACAAAAATCAGAAAAAAAAGAAAAGAAAAGAAAAAGAAATTCAAAAAGAGAAAGCAAGCCAAGGAAAAGTCTCTACCATTACAAGAACATCAAAGATGCCATCTACACTGAGAGAAGATAACCTTATTGTTTCTTGAGAAAGGTTGCAGTAAGTGTTGTTTCTTGAATTGTAAGTTACCTCTTCCTTTTCTATCTTTTCATTTTCCTTGTCTTCAATCATTTCTTTCTTTTAATACCTTGAATTCCTTTTCTTATACCTTTCCATTTCTTCTATTCTTCCTACCCTAACCTTATTTGCAGCCGACACACACAAGGAAAGAATTAACTTATTATAATCTTGTTATAATCTTGAGTAAGTTCCTCAAAGGACTTAGCAAGAGAAATTGAGTGGAAAAAGGCTATTGAGAGAGTGAGACCAGAAGGGGAATTGTTAAAAGCCATAATTATATTCCCCGAGAGTAAACACGAGTGTTGAGTGGAGTGATCTTATCATTTCTTTGGAGTGAAATTTGAGAGGCTTTGTGAGTGTGCTGGTAAGGTTTATTTTTTTGTTTATCTACTAACCATGTGTCAAAGTCCTAAAGGAAATACAGGTCAACCCAATTTGTAAATGCAAGCATTGATTAGAGAAATGATAAGAATATTTCGAATAGAATTTGATGTTCTCCATGAGAAGCTAGACCAAAGATAAGATCAACCACAAACTCAGAACAATGATACTCCTCGGAGGCAACAACCTCTTCCAGAAGTTGATGTCCTAAACAATTATGATGAAAAAGAACCAACATTAATACATTGACCTAGGCGTGCCAATGTTGATGATAACATGAGCAACATAAAAATCAATATTCCTCAATTTCAAGAAAAAAGTGATCCAG
The DNA here is from genome assembly GCF_006381635.1 of Hibiscus syriacus. Taxonomy (NCBI): domain Eukaryota; kingdom Viridiplantae; phylum Streptophyta; class Magnoliopsida; order Malvales; family Malvaceae; genus Hibiscus; species Hibiscus syriacus. The sequence goes on along the minus strand of NW_024063086.1, from coordinate 516,783 downwards.
AAGCATATCTTGAATGGGAAAGCAAGGTGGAACATGTTTTCAGTTGCCATAACTATTCCGAACTCAAGAAAGTAAGATTGGTAGCCATGAAATTTGTTGATTATGCTTTGATATGGTGGGATCAACTTACTATTACCCGGAGGAGGAATGCAGAGAGACCAATCTCAACATGGCTCGAAATGAAAGGTATCATGTGTAAATGTTTTATTCATACTCATTATCACCGAGACATGTTTAAGAAATTGCAGAACTTGAAACAAGGCCAACGGAGTGTAGACGATTATTATAAGGGAAATGGAAGTAGCAATGATCTGAGTTAATATTGAGGAGGATCGTGAAACGACCATGGCAAGATTTCTTGTCGGACTCAATCCCGAGATTGCCAACACACTAGAGTTGTACCATTACATAGAACTTGATGAAATGGTGCAAATGGCTATGAAAATAGAGAGGCAATTACGGAGAAGATCTATATCTCGCACTACCATGTCTTCGAGATGGAGTCCTAATAATTTGAAGAAGTCTACTCCTAATCCTATCAAGAAAAAGGCCAAATCCTCAAATGCTTCCCAACTCAGCAAGGATAATCGAGGAAAATAGATCCATGAATGATCAAGAGACATCCGTTGCTTTAAATGTCTTGGAAGGGAGCAATTATCAACACAATGTCCCAACTGAAACACCATGCTACTACTTGGAAATGGTGAGATTGAATCAGACCATGAAGTAGAAGAAGAAGCACCCCCTCCAATAAACAGAAATTAAAGAAGAAGCAGAAATTGGTGCTCCGGTAGAAGGTGAAGCTCTAGTGGTCAAAAGAAGTCTAAGTGCTCAAGTGGTAGAGGATAATGCACAACGGGAAAACATCTTTCATACCCGCTTCCATGTGCATGAAAAGGTGTGTTTCATGATCATGGACGGTGGAAGTTGTACCAATGTGGCAAGTACCATTATGGTGGAGAAATTGGGATTAAAAACATTGAAGCATCCAAATCCCTACAAATTACAATGACTAAATGAACGAGGAGAACTTAATGTCAACAAACAGGTGATGATTCCTTTCTCCATTGGTAAGTATAAAGATGAGGTTATGTGCGATGTTGTTCTTATGCATGCTAGCCATTTACTCCTTGGAAGACCATGGCAATATGATAAGAGGACCATTCATGATTGTTTTACCAATCAGTATTCATTCAACCATGGAGGGAAGAAGATCATCCTAACACCCTTGACGCCTAAACAAGTCCAAATTGATCAAATCAAGATGAAATAAAGTGTTGAGACCATGAGGAAAGGAAAATTGAAGTTAACCAAGGAGGAAACCAACCCAAAAACAAGTGCTTATACATCTAAGTGCTTGTTACAAAGATGTCTATTGACAAGATGCAATGTTAATGATGATTTTTCTAACCTTAACAATTCAGGAGTTTCCTTTGATTTGCAGGATGATCCAAGCGACACAATCCATCAATTTGGTTAACTAAAGGAAGTGACTTTTCAAGAGCCAAGAGGTACTACTATTGAAGAGCAAAGAGTGGTAATTCTTCATCAAAAGGACGTGATCCTTCAAGAATCAAGAGTTATGCCTAATAAAAACCAAAAGGAAGTGATTCTTCATCAAAAGGGCGTGACTTATGAGGACATCACCATTCCAAGAGTCATCACCTTTCATGAATCAATGCATCTATCTATGGAAGAACAAAGGGGCACCAACATTCAAAGCCAAATTTCTTCAATAGACATGAACTTTGAACCTACATTTTTCAGGAAGTATTTCTCAACTTTAATGTTGTTTAATACCATTTTTACTAATGAAAGTTTTCTTTCTTTTCATATCAAGAACTTTCAAAGCATTCTTTCAAAGATATGAACCTTTTCATAAAGGTACTTATTGAATGGAAGGACTCAAGGAAAAGAAGATCTTTCGATTTGAGGACAAATCGATTAAAAGAAGGGGAGGATGATGTGATCCAATTTAGCATCAAGTTTACCATGGCTATTCCACACTTACAAGGGAAGAAACTTTCTAACTTTACATATATATGTTTATTTCAAATGTTATAATATATTTATTTTCATACATATAATATCTATGGTTATTATAATAACTTAATCATTAATATATGAGATATAAGTTATTATATACTATAGTTCACATTCTTATATTATACATTATATAAGTTCATATACTTAGTTTATTTCTTTATGTTATGCATATAGGCACATTCGGCCAATACTTGGGAGCTACATTTGAGCTGAATGGAGCATGCAACAGCAAGGATACTTACATGGGAACGATTAAGAGAGCATAAGGAGAAAATTGGTGAAAAGTGGTCTAGAATCCGTGAACTCATAGCTGGATTGAGCTAAAGATTTGAGCTATAAGATGACCTCAATTCAGCTGGGGAGCTGCACCATCATCATAACCACTTAGGACACTTCAAATATGTCCTAAGTCAAAATTTGTGAAATCGTACCTTTTCGCGAATAGTTGCCACCTCAAGAGGTACCTTTTCACAAGGAGTTGCCATAATGTTCACCATGTTACAAGTCACTTATGGCCAGTTCACCTTTAGCTCATTCACACCATAAGTAGCTCAAACATAAAGGGTTACCTTTCTCAAACATTGTGACCTTTCATGAATGTTGCTACCCATGAAGATGCCTTTACATCTAAGAGCATGCTGGTGAAGACCTTGTAATCATTGGAGGCTTAAATCACCATGGGACATGATATAAAGCTTCATACATATTCGGCCACAACACATGCTATGCACATGAGAACATTTGGTGCCAACATGAGGAGGCACATCACTATTCGGCCAAACAGATGCAAATGGCGCCAAGATGTTTGCATGCCCATTCGGCCAAGGGAGATGCCTTCCCATCCTTAGCCGAATCATCAAGACCCTTTATGAAGGGATAGTCGAACCAACAACAAGCCTATAGACATGTTCTTTCATTTTAAAACATTATGTATCTTTATAAAGTCATGTATCTAGCCGAAACATTATGTAACCATTCTGTCAAGCCCTCTCATTTCCTATAAACAGAGTGGCTTGTCATCATTTGTACTCATCTCATCTCATATATAAAATTACTCTTGTGAGTTATTTCTCTTCAAAGTTCTTTGTGAAGTTTATCGATTAAACAAGTATAATTCATATACTTGTGGCGTCATTCCTTCCATCCTGATTCTTAAATACTTAGATTAATATCTAGTGGGTTGAAGACACTATTACCACCCCTCAAATAAGTTTATGAAGACCAGAATTATGCTCCTTAGCATTATTTCTTCTTTGGCGTGTTTGAGATACAACAACAACACCATCTCCATTTCATCATCAACACCATCATCTTCATCCATCAAGACCATCAATTCCGTAGCCATCTCTATCCTTTATTTATTTCATTTTATTCCTTATCTTTATCATTTCATTAATCTTCCTTTATTAATCATTTTCCTTTTCTTATCTATGTTGCAGCCAAGCTTATAATTCAAAGACATCAGTACTTGTCAATCCTAGATCGGGACACAATAAGGTTGTCTACTCTCTTCTCCGAAAGCGTGTAGATCACCTTACATCACCCTCTTTGCCCATTCTTGTGTTAGCAAGAATAGGGCAAAGACGAAAGGATAATGAGTTTTCATCAGGTCGACTCCATGCTTTTAAATCTAATGAGAGATCTTCTCCATTGTTTCTCCAAGGTAGATCAGATTGAGAAACGTTGACTCATTCACTATTCTTCAGAGAATATTGAATCGAGGTAGGCTTGTTCCACTGTCGCTTAGGCAATATCAAATCTTGAAAGAGAGGGATCTGTTTTGCTTCTTTTTGAGGGAAAATAAGATCTGAAAATGCTGATTCATTCCAGTGTTCTTCAGGGAAGATTGAATTGAGTTTGATTCACTTATCTTGTCTTCGAGAATATAGAATCTGAAAAATTAAACATTAACCCTCGTTAGTATTTGTTTTGAAAGTTTGAAAACATCATACCTGAAAGTCTTGGGATGATAATCTTTGGATATTGCTTTTTCTTTTGGGAGCCTGTCTAGCCGCCACCAAACATGGGAATCTGAATTGGTTATTTTCTCGAAAAATTATTTTTTTCAGAAAAGATTTAAATAATAAATTTTGGAAATTGTTTTCTAATTTTTCGAAAACATGTGAAAACATCTTGCTCAAAAGACTTATCATCTTTCTCGAAAGACTTATAAATGACCCTAAGGATTACTCATCATGCTCGAAATACTTACAAATTTTAGAAATAATTTACTATGTAAGAAACCTTTCTTACTTTTCAAAACTTTCAATTTTCAGATTTAAATGAGAAACTTTTCTCATTTTTCAAAAGACATGTGAAAACATTCTGCCTGAAGGTCTTATGGATGGCTCGAAGGACTTATCATCTTGCTTGAAAGGCTTACAGATGGACCAAAGGATTTAAACATCATGCTCGAAAGACTTACAGATGGCCCAAAAGACTTACCAGTTTTGGAAATAGTTTATTAGGTAAGAAATCTTTCTTACTTTTTAAATATTTCAGTTTTAAATGATAAATTTCCTTATCTTTTGAAATCATGGAAAAAATCCTACCAGAATGTTTTATGGGTGGTCCGAATTACTTATCATGTTGCTCGAAAGGCTTACAAATGACCCGAAGGATTTAAGCATCATGCACGAAAGACTTACTGATAGCTTGAATGATTTACTCATTTTGAAAATATTGTGATGCATTCCTCATCTTTTGAAATCATGCGAAAATATCATACTCGAAGGCCTTATGAATAGCCCGAAGGACTTATCATCTTACTCGAAAGGCATATAGATGACCCGGAAGATTTAACCACCATGCTTGAAAGACTAACTGATGGCCTGAAGGACTTACCAATTTTGATAATAGTTTACTAGGTAAGAAACCTTTCATACTTTTCAAAAATTCAAATTTCATATTCAAATGAGAAACCTTTCTAATTTTTTGAAATCATGTGAAAACATCCTACCCGAAGGTCTTATAGATGGCCCAAAGGACTTATCATATTGCTCGAAAGGCTTATAGATAACCCGAAGGATTTAAGCATTATGCTCGAAAGAATTACTGATGGCCCTGAAGGACTTACCAATTTTGGAAATAGTTTACTAGGTAAGAAACCTTTCTTACTTTTCAAAAATTTCAAATTTCAGTTTCAAATTAGAAATTTTTCTCATCTTTCATGAAAACATCATACCCGAAGGTCTTATGGATGGCACGAAGGACTTATTATCTTGCTCGAAAGGCTTACAGATGACCCGGGGGATTTAAGCATCACGCTTAAAAGACTTATTGATGGCCCGGAGGACTTACCAGTTTTAGAAATAGTTTAGTAGGTAAGAAACCTTTCTTACATTTCAAAAAATTCAATTTTCAGATTAAAATGAGAAATTTTTCTCATTTTTTGAAATCATGTGAAAACATCATACCTGAAGGTCTTATTGATGGCTTGAAAGACTTATTATATTGGTCGAAAGGCTTGCAGATGACCCAAATGATTTAAGCATCATGCTCGAAAGACTTACTAATGGCTCGAAGGACTTGCCAATTTTGGAAATAGTTTACAAGGTAAGAAACCTATCTTACTTTTCAAAAATTTCAAGTTTAAGGTTTAAATGAGAAACCTTTCTCATTTTTTGAAAATCATGTGAAAACATCCTACCTGAAAGGTCTTATTGATGGCGTGAAGGACTTATCATCTTGCTCAAAAGGCTTACAAATGACCTGAAGGATTTAAACATCGTGCTCGAAAGACTTACTGATGGCCTGAAGGGCTTACCAATTTTGGAAATAGTTTATTAGGTAAGAAACCTTTCTTACTTTTTAAAAATTTCAAATTTCAGATTTAAATGAGAAGCGTTTCTCATTTTTCGAGACACAAGTGAAACATCCTACCCGAAGATCTTTTGGATGGCCTGAAGTACTTATCATCTTGCTTAAAAGGCTTACAGATTACCCAAAAAAATATCAGCATCATGCTCGATAGTCTTACTGATGGCCCAAAGGACTTACCAAATTTGGAAATAGTTTACTAGGTAAGAAACCTTTCTTGCTTTTCAAAAAATTTCAAATTTCAGATTTAAATGAGAAACCTTTCTCAATTTTTTAAATCACGTGAAAATATCCTACTCAAAGACTTATGGATTGCCCGAAGGACCTATCATCTTGCTCGAAAGGCTTGTAGATAACCCGAAGGTCTTATGGATGGCTTGAAGGACTTATCATTTTTCTCGAAAGCCTTATAGATTACCCAAAAAATTTAAGCATATTGATCGTAAGACTATCTGATGGCCCGAAGGACTTACCGATTTTGGAAATAGTTTATGAGGTAAGAAACCTTCTTTCAAATTTCAGATTAAAATGTGAAACATTTCTCATTTTTTAATAGTCATGTGAAAACATCTTGCCCGAAGATCTTATGGATGGTCTGAATGCTTATTATCTTACTTGAAAGGCTTACAGATGACCCGAAGGATTTAAACATCATGCTCGAAATACTTACTGATGGCCCGAAGGACTTACCAATTTTTGAAATATTTTACTAGGTAAGAAACTTTTCTTACTTTTCAAATTTTTCAAATTTCAAGTTTAAATAAGAATCCTTTATTATTTTTTAATTTATAAAATGATTTAATGGTCAGGAAACATGCCTCACTTCAAAGTAATACTTCCTCTGTGGATTGGTTTCACTATGTTCTTCAGGTTCTTCCTATTTAAACATGATTCCTTGTATTTGAGGTTTTAATTCTATCTTCCACTTGTTGAGATTTTAATACAATGAATCATTTCTTTTCCTTGGAAGATCTGTAAAAACCATATGTTTATGTGTGAAATGCGAATTCAATTTAATGCATTTTCTCTTATGCAAATGATGTTCTCATGCATGCATAAATACTAATTCAATTTTCCTTTGACTCCAAAATGGAGAACCAATACGTCTTCTTCTTTATCACTCTTCTCTAGGGTTTACTTAGATATAAGTATAGTAACGCATTATTTTAAGCTTGCATTCTTCTGAAGATCATCCCAATCATCTTGTGGTCTTTGTTTTCTGTCTTTATTTCGGAGGAAATGTTTTATCTCTCAAATTCTTAATGTGGTTAGTAATATGATATTGATGCCATTTTCTATCATTTGACTCAATTACGCTTTCAGAGTTGTTTTTTTGGAACTCTACAATTAATTGATGCTCGAATGGTTTGCTTTACCTGGTAAGCTCTGGTCAAAATTCATGGTCTACCCCTAACACTCCAAGTTGTGAGACTTAATCTTAATGTCTTTTCGGTCTGAACCTTGTTATCTCAACATGATATGGGTTCTTGGTCATGCTCAAATGTGGGTACTTTCATGACTCATCCCTATTTGGGTGCCAAAATTCATCCTTGATCGGTCACCCTCTTGCATTTTTTTCTATACGTTGGGATATGTCCCCCTTTAAAATAGGACGATCATATGCTTCTCGACGGGTTAACGACAACATCATGAGGAAGTGTTATAAGTTCTATCCTCCAGTATTTCTGATCTCTCAGACCATTTTCTTTCAAGAATATGGAATGCTTCATCATTCTTGGCATCGCTCATTCTTTTTCTTCAATAAGGGCAGAATGGGTCTTGCCCGTTTTAAGGACCTTCACATTTGAGACTGTCCTTTTTGAAATTGTTTTTCTCCTTTCTTTTATTTTATAAATTAAAGAACAAAAGAATTTTGTAAAGTATTACTCCTTAATTAAAGCTCACAATTGAAGCAAATCGTAAACATGAGTTCACAGAATATCAAAAGAATCAACAACTCTTTTAATATTTTCAAAGTTATAGCTCTTTAACAAGTGTCAAAATTGATGGGTTGGCTTCAGGTTGGCTTTCCTATTTTCTAAGGCTTCAGTCATCAAAGATATATTTTCTTCCTTGGTATTTGTGAACATTATAACATGTCCCTCTTTCTTGGCTTGGTATTTTAACCGGATGCCACAAAATGACGCAACTAGCATATTCAATTGCTAGACATTCTAGAACACTTCTATTTTAGTTCTCTAAAATCTTTCATTTTTTCAAGCTTCGCATACTTCCTTAGTAGAAGTATTAAAGAGACATCAGTCTAAATATAAAATCCTAAGTGCCTGTGTGAGGTCGACTATAACAGGTGTTCCTCAATTCCCTTAGTCCCTTTTACTGAAACTCGCTATTAGATCAATTTGATTAATTTGCCATTGTTGGGCTAGTTGAATTCATTTTTATTGTAATTTCTTTTATCGGGCTAGCTGAAGGGTTCATCTCATCATGAAGTCTTCGATTTGACAATCGCAGTAGAGTAAACACCGAATTATCGAGTATCCGAGCAATGTCATGGTTTGAATACAATCTATTCATAAAGTAAAGGCTTTTGAGTTTCCTCTATAACCAATTGCTTTAGTGGAATAACTCAGCTTTATTGTATAATATATAATAATAATAATATAATAATAATTTATTAACCTTTGAGTATTCAGGTTTAGAATTTCTTAAGCTCATCTAGAAGAACCTGTTATAGTCTATGTGTCTTTGATGGTCAGAAAATTCTATATTTAGAGTTTAGTTCCCAAACAACTGACATAAACTAAATTCATCCACTCCATCATTCCATTTGTAAAGATAATGATCATCATTGAACGTCCTCAACAGAAGTGTAGTTTAGTCTGTTTTGTAATGTCATACACAAGAGATACCCTATGTTGTCCGCTCCTATGCATACCTGAATACCAAGCCTCTTGTTCATTTTCTTATGAGAAGAGAAGGTTATATTGGTCCCTACAAGAGAAGGGTATGGTGTTCATGTGTATCTTCTGGGGTAAGGTTAAGGGTCATTGTTTTATCAGGGTTCAGTATTGTCACTTTGTCAAAGATTTATAACTCTAATCATTTAAAGAGTTTTTAATTCAGTTGATATTCAAAGAACTGCAAGATTGCAAATTTGATTCAGCATATTTTGTAATACCCCAAAAAATTAGACAATGACCAAAATGAAAATTTGGAAAGTTTGATGGTCAAAGTAGAAAATTTAGAAAAATTTTAGGGAATTAAGTGATAATTTCCTAAAAAGAATTTTATTCCATAAATAGGTGGTTTACTCTTGAGAATGGAGTTTTTATAGAAATCATATTTTTGGATTTGGAATTTTGGTAAAGAAAAATTAAAATGGACAAAGCCGTTAAGAAGATCGGTATTTCAAATCGAGTTGGAATTTTACGAAATTTTGAAGGATGTTATAATATGGTTGGAAATATTATTTCAGTATTTTGGATCAGAGAAATTTGGTTTGGAAATATGCAATTTTTCAGTTTTAATCGAAACAGTGGAATTTATTGACTAAAAGATACATTTTGAAAATTCAAGGTGAATTTCATAAATAAAAGTCAAAATAATTCATGTTTGACTTTGTAATATGATAATGATCAGATGGCTTGGTTTTATGGTGATTATGGAGATTCATTAAGGGCAAAAATGGAAATTCTTATGGAATGGAATAAAAAATTCCATTAGGATATTATATTAGCATGTGATAGATATAATTAATATTAGAATAACAATATTGGGGGAACATTTCAGCTTCTTATTCCTCCAAGGGCCGACACTTTCAAGAAAGAAAGGTAAGCATTTTTAGTTTGAATTTTGAAGCGATTTCTTGACAATTTGAGTCGGTGTGGTTAGGAAAAATGTTCTACGTTCAATTCTCTACATTTTGACATGAATATTACTAGGGTTTCATGTTCAAGTTCATCTTGAGTTGATGAAGGGGATTTTGATTCTTGTGTTTTATGGGTTTTCATGAGTTAAGTGATTTTGAATAACCTAAGAATGAAGTTAAAGAAAACAGTTTGGATTTTGAATATGGCAGTAGGTTCGAAAATTCACCAGAAATTATATAAAAATAATTTAGAGAGTGTTTTTATATATTATGTTCATATATTGATCTAGTTTAGTTTAAAAAAACAGGGATCAATTTCAAGTTGTATACAAAAAGATATGAATTTTTTATCAAGGAAAGGTCAGAAAAATTGGACAGCAGATTCTGCAAAACAGATTATGTTGGTCAACTTTGAAAATTCACCATAAATTATACAGAAAGAATTAGAAGGATTTATTTATATGGATAGATTCTTATTCGAGTATAGTTTTCAATGAAAAAAACAGAATTGAATTCCAGTGTGTATATCAATACAGAGTATTGATTCTTTAAAGGTATTGCGAATTGTCTGAATATGGAAAATTGATGGGTTGTTGTATAAGTGTTGTATAATTGATATACTATGCTGGAAAATGTTGTTTTGGAATTAAAATGAGAGTTATATGTGATATATGACTGTTTTGGAAGTTTGAAAAGATTTGTGGTTTATTTACAACATTTGTAGAGTTGGGTACTTAAAGATAATTATGCCTTTGTAAAGCATTTGAATGATAGTAATTTCAATGCTGGAATTTTTTATGTTAAGAATCTAAGTGATAAAATGGTGAAGGACCATTTTGTGTAAATTGGAAAAATTGATTCCAATGTTAAAGGAATTATTAAGAGATAAATATTTTGATAGATAATGAGTTTCAAATATATTATGGAGTTATTATGGGATATGTTTATGTTAGTACAATACTAACATATGTATCGTTATGAATTGATGATTTATACAGATTGTGATTGATTTGTTATCGAAGCAAATCAAATATAAAAGGGCTTATGGTGGACAATAGTGAGGCTTATATATTTTGAAAGACATAAAGTGTCAAGGTGAGTGCAATACATGCATGAAATTATACATGGATGTTTTATACATCATCAGGAAGACTTACAATAAGTCGACCTTGTTTATATTGGCATGATTTTATATCATTTTTTATAAATTGACATTGATATGTCAGAGTATGAAATTAAAATGCATTGATCACTGATTTTTGCATATGATTTTTACCATGAATGTTATTTCGGGTATGAACTGCCCCATGGTTAAATATTGATAATATACTTTGCCATGGATGGATCAAAAAAATTAGATTGTATGCCCAAGTAAGTCATTGAGGGACAGGGTATAGTTGGCATGCCATAGAGTCTAGCAGCAAGCTGTATCTGGAATACACTAAAGGATACCTAGTGTATATGGTGGGTACGACCTTATATGCCATATTGGACTGTACTTAAGGATACCTAGTACAGATGGTGGACACGACCTTATGTGTCATACTCAGGATAGCACTACGGTGCTTATATTTGACTCGTGTATTTTGATTGATTTGTTATCGAAGCAAATCAAATATAAAAGGGCTTATGGTGGACAATAGTGAGGCTATATATTTGAAAGACATAAAGTGTCAAGGTGAGTGCAATACATGCATGAATTATACTGGATGTTTTATACATCATCAGGAAGACTTACAATAAGTCGACCTTGTTTATATTGGCATGATTTTATATCATTTTTTATAAATTGTCATTGATATGTCAGAGTATGAAATTAAAATGCATTGATCACTGATTTTTGCATATGATTTTTTACCATGAATGTTATTTCGGGTATGAAACTGCCCCATTGTTAAATATTGATAATATACTTTGCCATGGATGGATCAAAAAAATTAGATTGTATGCCCAAGTAAGTCATTGAGGGACAGGGTATAGTTGGCATGCCATAGAGTCTAGCAGCAGGCTGTATATTCTGGAATACACTAAAGGATACCTAGTGTATATGGTGGGTACGACCTTATGTGCCATACTGGACTGTACTTAAGGATACCTAGTACAGATGGTGGACACGACCTTATGTGTCATACTCGGGATAGCACTACGGTGCTTATATTTGACTCATGTACCCAGGGTCCTCAGGGTTGTATATTGGGATATTTTCTATTGTTTATGGGTATTTTCTATGGTATATGGTTATGGAATAATGGCAAGTACATTGATAAAATAAGCTTATGAGCTTATGGAATTTAAATGGTAGGTATTTTGGTACGAGCTTATGGGATAAATGGTAAGGGATTTTATTTTAATTTGATCATCGTAAAATATTGGTTATGTTAGTAAAATGATTTTATGGAAACTCGATTTTTGACATTGAAAATCATGCATGAATTGTATTGCACTGTTAATGTTTAATTGCCTCACTAAGTTTATACTTAGCGTGTGAGATAATTATCTCTTCCTAATTAGAATTCCCTGTTACTCATCCAATGCAGTGGCACTTGACTCAATCGAATGCTACATATTGTGCTTTGATACCCTGCTCGAGTTTGTCATCCACTTTTCCACCAATTCTTGTATCAATGTCCCATTTTCAACAAGCATATTTATCTCCTTTAACAGCATCCTATAATTCCCCGTAGAATGCCCATATGCCCCCAAGTGAAAATCACAGATACTATCTTGATCATAACTGTGGACATAAGGGATTGGTGGCACTTTCGTTGGCCTCGGTGTGAGATATTGACCTTTAATCAAATGAGTGTATATATCTCTGATATAGAAGTTTGGAACACCTCTAAAGTATTTCTCGATCGTGAGACTTTTTTTATCGGTCCAAACTACTAGTTGCTCCTTTTCTTTTACGACTGTGAGGGCTCTGAACGTGACATTCGTTTACATCATCATCTTTCGCTTTTTGATCGGTTGGGCTTTTGGAAGTGAATTTTAAGTTTCCATTGCTGAATTGTATTTTCAATTAATTCCCCAGCTGTCACAAGATCCTTGAAGTCTCCTGTTGAGTTTGCCAACATTAACTCGAAGAAAGGATCTGGGAGAGAATTATGAAACATATATGATATTTCCTCTTTTAACATGGGAGGTTGAACTTGTGCTGCCACTCCTCTCCATCTTAGGGCATATTCTTTAAATCTTTCAGTGGCTTTCATCCTTATTCCCTGAAAATCCTGATGCTTTAGAATGAAGCATTTAACATATCGATATTGCCCCACAAAGGCATCAGCTAGATTAACCCACCTCTTGATTTACTATCGGTTCAAACAGTTGTACCATACTATTGGTGGCCCAGCAAGACTATCATGGAAGTAGTGAATTAGCAGATTATTATCATTTAAGTATCCTTCCATCTTTATGCAAAACATTCTCATATGAATAAGGGGATAATTGGTGTCATCATATTTCTCAAAATTAGGCATCCTAAATGCATGTGGGATGACCATATCCGAGACCATGCTGAGCTTTCTCGCTTCTAGTTCTTTGTGGGAGGCATTAACATTTTTTTATAGCTCCAACTACTTCTTTCAACCGCTTGAATTTATCTTCAAATTGATCATCATGAATAATGAGGTTCTAACCTAGGTGTGAGTGTGAAGCTTCAGGGTAGGTTATTATCCTCGACGTAGTAGTCTCATAACACTTATATCCATTAGCCATACTTTCTCTATCAGCAGCCTTGGTTGCCATCACTTGGATCATCTGATTTGATACATCTTGTAGAGAATTTGATGCTTGATTCCTTGTATCTTGTTGTAACCCAGCTAACTACTCTTATAACCGATCTTGTGATCCCTCATAAGATTGGTCCATTATTTCCATTTATTTGGTCATGATTATGACGAAGTAGTATGAATGAATGATCTTGGTATTACTGACACATAACCCTCCATAGATTATTTTCATGTTTTTCATAACCAATGCATGTAAAATGCTTAACTAAACAAATGCAATTCAAATGCATGTATACAAAAGGTGTCATTCCAGAGTGATCATCTTAAAACAACTTTCATTGATCACAAAGTTTTGATACGTCAAATAACTTTACACATAAGGAATAGCTTTAACTCCTAACTTACCTCTCTCTCTCAAAAGCCTAGTTAACTTCCACTCATTTCAGGTGTTGAGTTGTAAATCTACTTCAATTCACTGGCAAATCCAGCTAAATTAACCAATTTGTGAGCCACATTGCTTGTTTGGATCAAAGTTTCTTTCATGTCGTCATCTTTTTCCTCTATCTTACGTGTCAATTCTCAGAGCTCTAAACAAGGTTGTTCATTTTTCCTTGTAAGAAAGTCTTCGTTGTTATGAAATCTTTGGGTAATGTTTTAAAAATTATCTACCATCCTCATCAATATCTTATTCATGGCTCTAGTGGCTTCTAGCTCAGCACCAACCTCATGCTTATGGAACTGATATGAAGCTTCCATGTTGGCTATGGTCAGTTTCAATATCTGATTTTTGGCTTGACATCTTCACAAATCATTAACAGTTGTATCACACCTTTTTTTCTGCAATATGTAAATCATAAGAGAACTTCTTGGCTCGACCTTCATGCGTCTTGCAATTCTTTCTCCAGTGTTCAGCGTTGTTTTTCAGTTTAGTGACCCCTGTTGTTCATTCTTCTATGGTATCTCCTATACCAGCATTTTTAAAGGCTAGACTGATCCTTTGAAAACCATCACGCATGGCTTCCATCTCTCTATTCAGTTTATCATTTTCATTCCTCAAATGACGAACATGAGCTTCATTCTTTAGCAAATCTTCTTCCGCCTGGATGCCCCAACTGATATCCTTTCCTTTGAAAAATTTTGGCCCTGCCTTAACAGGATAATCAGTTACCAAACCAGGTCGACCTTTCATTTTGAACTCTAAAACTTCATGATCCAAAAGATGTTGGACTCGATGCTTGAAGGCAGTGCAGTTCTCAATGGAATGTCCTTGAGCTCCGACATGATACTCACAACAAACATTGACGTCATACCAATTTGGATACGGAGGTTGCCAAGGTTTCACATAATATGGGACCACCTCATAGGCTTCCAAAAGCTTATCATGCAAATCCTTATATGACATAGGGATATAATCAAAATGAGGGCCACCTCTCATCTTGGATTGAATTGGATTCTTTAGGTTTATTCCTATTGACATTGTAAATATACTTTCAAATGCCCACGAGTTCTTATTGCATGGTTTCTTTTCATCTTTTTGGACTTCTATAGTTGTTACCACTTTTTTGGGGTCTCTAGACAACTTGTTACCACTTTGTGTACTTGGCATCGTATGATTGATTGTTCTTTTCGAGCTCTTTCCTTTCTATTACAGAAGTCTCTTTTCCTTTGGCCAAAGTAGCCATTTTATCCATTATATTGGACATTTGCTCTCTTATCTCCTTTTTCTCTTCGTCAGATACACGTTCCTCGGTCGCATAGCTCTCCACTATTCTCAGAGTTTCCTTAGGATGCCATTCTCTAGCTATGTTATAGTTTACTTGATCATGAAACCCTTTGTCCATCATGAAAACCTTTTACTTTGATGACCACTTACAAATCAACACATTGATTATGCTATGATCATGCGATGAAAGAAAAGCAACATATAAACAACTTAGTGCAAATAAGATAACAAAATGATAAGAATTATTATAGAAGCAAATAAATTAATAAGCTAATGCAAAATGAGAATGCAAATGCAAATACACAAGGTGTTAATTCCCAAAAGCGACTACCATAGAACACCTTTTTAGACACAAGATTTCATTACACCAGGTAGTCAAAATAAAATTATGATTCTTCACTTCTTTATTTCCTTGAGTCGTACTCTTCATGGAATCTAGCATTGCACCCAAAGTTATCGGGGTACTTCATCACATTGACAACGCCTGATGTCCATAAATTATTTGTGGTTGAATTGTGAGATCTCCATTTTGTGAAGTGGTCTTAATGCCTTTATTAAGGGTCTTCTAGTTCTTTATCTGAATAAATTTATCTCTTGAGGAAACATCTTGGCTTTGGCGCTTTCAAAGGAAGTCTTCAACCAGCTTCAAATTCCTTCATTCATCGGATGTCTTTCTTCATGGATCGTTTGAACATCCTTGGATCTTCTGGCTTTTACTACATGGGTAATACTTTCTTGTTTGATTATGAACAATCTCCTTACTTAGTCAACCACTTGCGAATCAACACCTTGTTTGGTTACGATGTGAAAATAAAAATGCAAACATAAGACATACAAAAATAAGATAAAACAAAAGAAATTATAAGTACCACTTAACCAAAAATCAGAAAAATATTCGCGAAAAGAAAAGATCCTACCCAACATGGTATCTACCCTTACATGCTTTTATAACAATTCTATCGAGACATATTATTGTGATTGAACTGTTGAACCTTAAACATGTAGCACTTGATTATGATCATGTACATACCTACTGTTTACTACACTATCTACTAGCACTTGTTTTCGTTTGCATGTTAGTAGCTTGAGCCGTTTGAGGAGCATCCTTGTAGTAGAATTTCCAACATTCCTTTCAAAGTATTATACTATAATTTTTAGTGGGCATTTGTGATAGGGAAGCGGTGGTGGGTTAATGAACATTGCTCTTGTTGAAGAATCAAACCTAGAAAAGCTCTAGACTCGATCAAGAACAATAAGGAATGAATGAGGAAGGTGGTGGTAATAGCTAGGGTTCTTAGGGTTTCTTTAGTGCTAGAAACAAGAAAAGAAACAAGATTAAAATAAGATAAACAAAAGATAAAGGAATTAAGAATAGAGAAAATAACCAAGAATTCAAAGATCTCCCTTATGAAAGTACACGGTAAAGATGATTGATGACGTGGATGGATGTGGAAAATCGATGGATAATGTCCTATCGAGCCCTCCTAGTCGCAATGAAAAGGCAAACACGATAATGGCTCTAACCAACCTCCTAGTCGCGATGAAAAGGCAAATTGGAGTGTGAAGATTAATCTCCCTCAAGAACTTGAAAGAACTCCAGGAGAAGAAGCTTCGAAGGCACAAGACAATCAGCACTTGCAAAAACGAACTCTCGTTGTATTATTAATCAAAGAAATCTTGAATTACAAATTTTAATGAAACCTCCTTTATATAGGGGCTGAGTTCTAAAGGTCCTAAATAACTAATAAATAAAATAATAATAAACTAAACATATATTAACTCTAATTCCTAATAAAATAATAATAACTAAAGATAATATTTTTAACCCAATCTTAATTCCTAATAAAATAATAAATCTAATCCTAAAAGATAATGCATCATCCTATATTAAGTTATATTACAAATAATCAATATAAATATTGAAAATTCGTAATATTTACAAAATAACGTATTAATCCCGTATAGGATTTCCTGCATGCACCGTCTTCAGTAAAATGACCATATCTAGAGTTCCCAATATCGGATTGATGCGATTCAAGAACCGTTGGAAAGATAAGAGACAGACGGTTGTATCTCCAGAAGACATGTCGACCAAATAAGATCAGGATCCCATTCAAAAAGTCATCGTAATTCTGCTTCTGTTCTAATCTTCTTTTCCAAAGCTTGGACGAGTGGATCATTTGGAAGAGTTATTACTTCTTCCTTTGATGTGAACCTTGTGATGCATGTATCATCCTCCCTTTCTTCAAAAATATTCGACCTCGAATCTGAAACATTAAAGGGAGCAACATTAGAATAGTTTAATAATTCATTCACATTATGCTTACCGAATAGATATGCTTTGAATCTTCGAGACTTTGTTCTTCTAATAGGTTCGAGTAGAAACATTAGTCCAAAGAAGCATGTATTATGGACTCTGGTGCATGAATCATTCCCCCACTCCTCAAAAGGATTCGTCCTCGAATCTAAAAATCCAAAAGAAAGAGAATTAGATGTGTTGAAATAAAAACTTGTGAAACATTTACCAGGATCAATGTGATGTGTCTTTATGCGTTTTAGTCGAGGTTTCTTCTTTGTAGGAACTGATTTCTTGTAGTCTTGAAATCCTATTTTGCAAACAAGTCTTGTAATATGATGTTTTGGTTGAATTTCAACATGGCGGTCACTGGCTTTTGTATGATTATTTAGATAATTTCTCCATGGTTTTATTCGTGTGTGGCGAGAATGAGTGTTTAAAAACCATGTCAACTGGTTTGTTAACGTAATCCCTTAAGTCTCCTAATTGTGGTTCATGAATTAATGATTCCAAGGAGGAGATTTGTGGACTGTATAACCTGTTTAGTTGGCAAGGAAATTCATATACAAGATAAAGCTCATTAAAAGCACTTTTAAATGTATGGGTAGAAATATCAGAAATATCCGAGTTATCGTGATATACATCTTTGATATGTTCAATTCTCGGAATAGTAGTATGAGTTTGATAGGTAAGAGTATACCTTCGTGGTAGTGTATCGTCTACTGTGTTTTGCTTACCTCGGTATGTTACGCACTTAAAGGAGTTGTGTTTAGTATGGATGACAACTTCACGAGCCTTACCTTGTAAGAAGGAGAAGAAGTACGTTACAATGTCATTAAAATGAGTAATAAAATACTTACCTTTGGACTCTCGTAAATTGTGACTCTTCATTGGTATGGCATAGTGATTAGGGCTTTCAGGTGGTAACCCGTCAGGAGGGTCACCTAGAACTATTCGACAACTCTTGGCGATGGAAGATGGTGTGGGCCAGTCTCGTGTTGCTTTTACTTTCTCATCATTTACATGGATTCCCTATGCACGAACTATAAAGCATGTAGAGTTGTTCAAGTCATGTTTCATCATTAAGATGACGTTACGACTAAGGCTTTCATGGATGTAGCCTTTTGTAACAAATCTAACTCTTTGGTTTCTTCGAGATTGTATGTTTGACGAGGTATGATGGAACCTTGAATTAGATTGGTTTGGTGTTGTTTTTTTTCCAGTGGTAATCCGTCAGGTGGATCACCTAATTCTTCTCGAAAAGCCTGTAACAAAGATGAAAACACACTAGGCAAATCCTTTTTAATGTTAGAAATCGAAATAATTGATTCTCTAAAGCGAACAAGGATGGAAGGCTATTTGTAAAGAATATTCTCTCTCAATTCTTTTGTGCTCACACATAGATTTTGAGCCACTCTTGTCTTCTCACAATTAGGTTCACTCACCTCCCATGGGTCATTATTCTTTTGGCTTTTGTGACTAGTGACCTCTTTTTATTTTGCCTCTTTCTCAGCTTTTTCTTTTTTTGCTTTCCCTACCTCCTCACAAATTATCATTTGATCTTTAGCGACTGGAAGTGTGTCATCCTTTGCTGGTCGTTCTTTCTCCTTGTTAGGTTTGTCATCTCTTGGCTTTATCAGAGAAGATGGAGTAGAAGATGAGGAAGGATTTGAAGGATTACCTTGGTAAGAGGATGAAGTACCTTGGTAATGTTCACTGATTCGAGATCTCCTTTGGATTTGTGCTTCGATTGTCATTGCTTTCTTTAGTGTATCTTCAAGGTTTTCATACCCTTGTAGATCAAGAAGATCAGTGATGTTTGAGTTTAAGCCAATGATGAATCTTGACATGGTGTCCTCTTCTTCTTCAGTTATGTTAGCCCTATTGAGTAAGGACTGCATCTCCTTGTAGTAATCTTCAACTGAACTTCTACCTTGTCGAAGTCAGTGTAGTCGTTGTTTAACTTCTCGTGTATAATGTGTCGGTAGAAATTGGTTCCTCATGGTTTGTTTGAGGTCAGTCCAAGAAGTGATTGTTGGAATTTGGAAGTTCTGGATCTTTTTCCTTGTTTGCATCCACCAAGTTCGAGCATATCCTTCAAATTGTATGGTGATGAGGTGAACTTGTTTAGCTTGGGGGCAGTCATGGTATGCGAACATGAGATCAACTTTTCCTTCCCATTCGATGTACCTGTCTGGATCGTTGTCTCCTTTGAAAGACGGGATCGTGAACTTTGGTTTTGTAAAGAGTTTGGGTGCTTGGAAACGTGGTTGTTCTTTCTCGAGTACCAAAAGTTCAGCATTGTTTGGTCTTGGATTCTGGTTTGGTAGATCCAGTTGTGGTTCTTGTCGTTCTCTCACGATTTCATCAAATCTTTCAACTTGAGTCGTGAGTCGGGCAAGTGTGGCTAAGATAGCCGTAAGTGTCTTGTTGTTAGTGTCGCCCATTCTGAAATCATAACACTCAAAAGAAGATTTTAAAGTAGAATAAAATAAAATAAATTCAACAAAGCAAGAAACCTCACAAGTCACTCCAAGAAAGTAACACAAGCCGATCTTGTACTCTTTAAAACTCACTTTACCAAGTAGTCTTTCACAGTTCGTATCGGAGTTTGATTACTAGCAAAGGCGATAAAAAAAAACCTAAAAGCTCTAAGAGGCCAAACAAAGGTTAGACTCCAAGAGAACGAGAATGCAAAGAAGGAAGAAGTATGCAAACTCTTTATTCCTACTAACAAAGAAGATAATGTGTTAGATAATGCAAAAGAACAATAACAAGGAAAAACAAAAGAACCTAAGCACTAAGAGTCAAAGAAAAAGGGACCAAACCAGAAAACCTAGAAAACGCTGGATCAACTTGAGAAAATTTTTAGGGGGTTACCGGTGTCCAAAAATTCTAAAAATTCTTGAATGTCTTTCGCGCGTCAAGAAACCACCTGTAACATTTCAGAACCAAATACCTTCAGTAGTATCCAGTAGACTCTGTTGAACGGAGAGTCCTCAAACAATCTATTTTTCTTGATCACTTTTTTCGAAGTTGTTCTTGATCTCCAAAATTCTGATATTTTGTTGAATATCTCCAATATATGAAGTTTCAATATGGAAATTTTCACCACAAATTCCTCCTGTAAAATTTCAAGAAATTCGACAAGATTCTAAACCGAATCTGCCGATGAAACTTGAATGATGTATTTGAAGCTCCAATGAACTCCGATTGGGGTGAAATTTGGACTGGGAATTACTCTTAAATGAATATAATATATGGATAAAATCGTCCCTAAATACCTTTGTTTTCAATTTTTTGAAATTTTGGCTTTTTTGGCTCTTTTTTTTGCCTTTTTTTTAAAAAAAAATAGCAAAGTAACAAGAAGGATTTAAATCTAAATTAAAATTAAATAAAAAGAACCTGAAATGCTGAATCGTTTGTGAACTAGCTCCGTTGGGGTACCTTGACGGTTTTGTGTGCAAGAACAAGCAAGATTGCTTGTTTCTCTCCAAGAATCGGCTCAGCTCTGATACCAATTGATAGGGAAGCGGTGGCGGGTTAATGAACATTGCTCTTGTTGAAGAATCAAACCTAGAAAAGCTCTAGACTCGATGAAGAACAATAAGGAATGAGGAAGGTGGGTAATAGCTAGGGTTCTTTAGGGTTTCTTTTAGTGCTAGAAACAAGAAAAGAAACAATATTAAAAATAAGATAAACAAAAGATAAAGGAATTAAGAATAGAGAAAATAACCAAGAAATCAAAGATCTCCCTTATGAAAGTACACGGTAAAGATGATTGATGACGTGGATGGATGTGGAAAATCGATGGATAATGTCCTATCGAGCCCTCCTAGTCGCAATGAAAAGGCAAACACGATAATATGGCTCTAACCAACCCTCCTAGTCGCGATGAAAAGGTAAATTGGAGTGTGAAGATTAATCTCCCTCACAAGAACTTGAAAGAACTCCAGGAGAAGAAGCTTCGAAGGCACAAGGCAATCAACACTTGCAAAAACGAACTCTCGTTGTATTATTAATCAAAGAAATCTTGAATTACAAAGTTTAATGAAGCCTCCTTTATATAGGGGCTGAGTTCTAAAGGTCCTAAATAACTAATAAATAAAATAATAATAAACTAAACATATATTAACTCTAATTCCTAATAAAATAATAATAACTAAAGATAATATTTTTAACCCAATCTTAATTCCTAATAAAATAATAAATCTAATCCTAAAAGATAATGCATCATCCTATATTAAGTTATATTACAAATAATCAATATAAATATTGAAAATTCGTAATATTTACAAAATAACGTATTAATCCCGTATAGGATTTCCTGCATGCACCGTCTTCAGTAAAATGACCATATATTGAGTTCCCGATATCGGATTGATGCGATTAAAGAACCGTTGGAAAGATAAGAGACAGACGGTTGTATCTCCAGAAGACATGTCGACCAAATAAGATCAGGATCCCATTCAAAAAGTCGTCTCAAGTATGCTGCTGTTCTGATCTTCTTTTCCAAAGCTTGGACGAGTGGATCATTTGGAAGAGTTATTACTTCTTCCTTTGATGTGAACCTTGTGATGCATGTATCAATTTGTATTCATAGGACCCTTACTCATGTACTAAGTTTGTGAACTCTGAGATTATATATTTTTATTTAACCATATGTCATGGGGTCTGATTTATAAAAATATTTTTATAACTGTTATGGATGTCTTTTGATAAACACATTGTGTTTTAAATGAAAATAAAAAAGATTTTAAATTTTTAGTAATTACCTTGACAGGACAATGTAACGCTTTAAACTCGTACAGGATTAGGATGTTACATAACTTGATACGATGGTCATGGACTTATAACTTGTCTTAGGTCTTAGTTTCTCTTTTGACATTCAATAGTTGTATCATCAAATTATTTGATCGTATTATTTATTTAAAAATAATTATAGAAAAATTATATTGTTTTTAAAAATATTTTGGGTAACTTAAAAAACTTATTTAAAAGTAAAAACGGGTTGTTTAACATTCCAATAAAAAATGGTATAGTGAAAAAAAATAGGCCCTAACATTTTTAAAAATGATTACTTTGTTTCTTTTTTTCTTTTTTTAATAATTTAGCCCTCAACATTTCAATTTTGGTTAAAATAGCCCATGTTTGATGAAAAGTGTTTGTTGATTAACAGTCAATGCATATTGTTGATGTGTCATTTCCACATGTGTTTAATTGTTGACGGGGCATGTGCCACGTCATCAAAAGTGATAAAATGACATGTGTCATGTCTCCTAAAGTAATGATGGGGCATGTTATACATGTCGTCGATTAAGCACATGTAAAAATGTCACATCAGTAACATAGGTTGACCATTAGTTAACTAACTGTTATCATTCAACATGAATTATTTTGATCAAAAATTAAAATATTGAGGACTAAAATGCTCTAAAAAATAATAAGAACAAAAGTGAGTATTTGTTGAAGTCAAATTTTGTTATTATGCCTGAAAAATTTGGTTTCTTTTAAAAATGCAGTTGAAAATTGTATGAAAAGTCATATAAGAAGGCTTTTTTATCCCACAAATTGGAATTATTCTATGGTACATCATCTCTATTTTAATTATTACAAATATGATTGTTTTGTCTATCACAAAATTGGCATACGAAATTTTGTTTTAATGATATGTATTTGGCAAATGAGGAAAATAATTTAGGGGTAAACTTCAATAATAAGTGCAAATAATTTCACTAAAGTTGAAGCACCTTTTGAAATGATCAAATGCCAAATATCTTTTTCAGCTTTGAGTGTGGGGACGATTTATTTTATCTGAAAAGAGATGGACGCTCCTCGTTAAGTTCCCCTCAAACATTATCTTCTCCATAAACTATGAGCATCCACTACAGAGCCAAAAACCACCCATAGTATCATAATTTTATTTAATAAATTATTATATGATTTTTTCTCTCTTCAAATATATAATATATCAAACTTTAAGTAAAATTTATAGCTAATTGCATCACATGTCCTCAAAATATGATCTCTATTTTAAATTAGTCCCTAAACTTTTAAATAATCTAATTTTATCCCTAAACTATAACTATCATTCTAAATTAGTCCTAAACTTTTGAACATTTAAATTTTATCCCCAACCCATGACTTATATTTTAAATTAGTCCCCAAACTTTTTAAACATTCCAATTTCATCCCAAATTATATGTATACTAATCACATTCCTTGTTAATAAAATCGTTAGGTCAAGTTATATTATTATAATTAAAAAAAATCAGGTTAAACTATGGTTAAAACTAATTACATATTTGGATGAATTTGGGGACTAAATTGAAATATTCAAAAGTTTGGGGATTAATTTAGAAAGAATATCATAGTATAGGGATGAGATTAGAATGTTTAAAAGTTTCAGAACTAATTTATAATGAAGTCATAGTTTAGGGATGAAATTAGAATATTCAAAAGTTTACGAGTCAATTTAAAAAATAGAGTTATAGTTTGAGAACATATGATGCAATTGACTCTAAAATTTATGGATAAAACAATGTAGAAAATTTCAAACGTTATATGTATGGAAACATTTTGGGACTAAAATATGATTTTATCATTATATTAATTTAAAATTTCATTATTTTAGAAGGGATTGAAAGATAATTTTAACATTTTTGAGGGGCTAAAGGCAATTGTCCCCACCTCACCCCTAAATATAGAATTTTCGATCAATATGATAAGGATGTGGATTGATTCCAAATTTTATGTGCATAACAAATTCAATTCTACTTATAAATTTAACAATTAAATATTTAAAATATTTTGTACAAAAAATTAAGATAAACTAACTTCTGATCACTAAACAATGGGCATATTTCTATTTTGACCGTTGGATTAAGGATTTTGTCAATTATCAAGAAACTTTCAATTTGATTTCAATCAAGCCACGTGCTGCTAAGTTTCCGTTAGTCCTAACTAATCAATGATTGCATCATTTTTAATATAATAGCATATTTGTCTTCATTACTTATATGTATCAATTGATCTTAATCTTAATAAAAATTATTCAATAGATGACAACATGTGTATTATCTTATTGTAAAATTAAGGAAATATGATTGAGGTTAAAGGGATTCAAACTCAAAAGATTACTTGAAGTCAATACTTGTATTTGCTTCATAGTTAACAAGAATTATATTAGCTTAAACTCTAGTTAATCAAGATTTTGTAGAAAAATATGGATTAAACTTAAAATGGATTGAACTAGAAACCTAAATTTCGATTAATTTAACCATTGCATCAAGCTAAATAACTATTAATTAATGATAAAAAAAATATTTAGGTTAAATGTGCTTGCTAAGATTTTTATATTTTAATTTAAATATTTTTACCATTTTATTTTAATTACATATATATGATAATTAAATTAGGTTTTTTAACCTAATTGATCTATTGTATATTTTATTTTATATAAACATATTTTACCTATGTAATTGAAGTATATTTATTAAAAAAATTAGAATTAAATATATAAACTAGAAATTAAAATAATTTTATAAAGTTTAATTTTAGTTTCTAATAAAATATACTTTAATTACAGTAAAAAAAGGTATATACAAATATAAAATTTTAAAATTATTGGTTTGGTTAAAAACTTAATTCATGATATAATATTATAAAAGGATAGCATTAATAATATTGGAGCAATATTTAGTCTTTTGCGCTTTTGCAAGTCGCAAATATGTCCATCACCGAGGTGACACGGGTGGCGGAGGAGGATGAAAAGTTAGAAATAGTGTATCAAATTGTAGCCGAAACGTGATAGCGATTGTGATATTACGCATCACCGTCGAAGCCGTTTTTTTTTGTTTTTACGGTGGGTCACGGACTCACACCAATCTCGGTCGATGGCGCCCGTAATTTAACAGGAAACGAATGATCGCACCGATAACGAGATGCAACAACCGTATTTAACAATGATTCCAAGACAAAAACAAAAACTAACATCTGAAATCGAACAACCGATGGCCACCACCACTAGAATCAAGCAAGTGCACACATTCATTTCTCCCGCAACACATCCTTAAAGAACAGAAAAGAATAACACTTTATAGGTTATTCTCTTTAAAATTCTGGGGAATTTTCAGTGATCTTGGGTGTTTATAGAGATGAAGAAAGGTAATTATAGGTGGCTTTGGATCTGGAAGAGAAAAGTGTAAGCTTGAAAAACTTGGACGTTAGGGGGATTCAATTGAAATCGAGGTGTTTAATGGCATAAAGGGTAGAGTTTTATTACAAGAGGGAGAGGGAGAGAGATTCTCGTTTCCCGTTTGCTAACACACCAAATTTTTTAATTTTCTTTACAAATTTGACCTAATCCATCCATAAAACTATGGCAAAGTGTACCCTTTCGCTTGCAAAAGGAGTTTTCTTTTGTACTTTTTAAGGTTTGGGGTTGGGTACCTTTGAGTTGTGGGATTTGGCCCCTTTTAAAGAGTTGGTTGTTATCTGTGAGGACTTTTGGCTATTAAAAGAAAACATTTTATGCTCCAATTGTAGCCATGTCTTCTCCCTAACCTTCTAATCTTCAATCATTGGTCAAATTCTAGTTTTTATCCCAGTATTCTACTAAACTGTTCTTCAAATCAATCCATTGCTATTATCTCAACCAGCCCGTTCCTTACTTGCAATTGATAAGAGGAATGACATTTATGTTCTACACTTAGAATAATGTTCTTAATCAATTAACAATGAACATATAAATACTCTGCAAACGCAATTGTTCAATCCTCAAACTTTTAGAGAGAATAACTCTCATTTATCCTATCATCGGATTTTTAAAATCTTCTATTTGGTTAAACTATATTATATATATATATATATATATCAATTTCGCTTAGAAAACATTTTAAAAATCATAAAAAATAATTCATTATAAAATAAGTTGTGCAAAATTTTAAAAAATTTACTACTCAACACCTGCAGTGAACGCGATGGCATCCATTATGTCTGCAACCACGATAAACGACGCGACCGAAAACGTGACCGTAAACGCTATTTGATACCTTGGTTAGAAAAAAAGAAACAAAAGATCAAGCCATCAGACAGAAAGGAAAGCCAAGAAGGCGGTACAATGTCTAGATCTTAGCGTGATACGGTGTGGAATCGCCTCTTTTGCATGCATGTTTCAGAATCAACAAGATAGAGGAGGAAGAGATGGATTCCGATCATGATAATGAGGAATATGATGATTTTATTCCAACGGTTAAAATCTCAGTTGATCAAAAAGCCATAAAGAAAAGACCTTATTATCAAGATCATAGGAAAATCATCGCATACAATTTGTTAGTTAACATGATTTCAACTCGAATATGATTTTGACTGCATTGATTTGGGAAACGATTTCTAAACTATTAAATTCCAAAGCATGGATGATAGAATGAAGGTACTAACAAAGGTCCTTGGAAGATAATGGACCATTATGTCATGGTGCAAAAGTGACATGAACTTTTTAGCAGCAAATGAAAACATATTTGCCACGATAGTTTGGATCCATGTCTCGAGTCTACCAAGAATACTTCGACGAAGCAGTATTGGTCAATATTGGCAAACTGATAGGGAAACCTTTGAAGGTTGATTTTCACACTGCTTGGACAACAAGAGGGAGATTCACAAGAATCTGCGTGGAAATTGATTTGAACAAACTATTACTCTCAAAAATCTGTTTGGGCAATATGATATTTAACGTTGAATATGAGGGTTTACACTCAATTTATTTCCACTATCGGGTGGTGGTTCATAGAGCATCGACATGCCCTTTAAAATTCACAGAAAGTACCCCCAATAAGGAGGAGAGTAGATCACCAAAACATGAAAACATGAGTTATCGGAGGAAAACAAATCCAAGAACATCCATAATGGATAGAGAGAGAATAGAAAAGAGAAATATAGACCATGGATGATGGTCCAAAGGAATCAACAAGGGCCACACATCACTAACAACAATAAGGGTAATACACAACATGAGCATCGTACTGAAAATAAATTCATGGTGTTGAATAAAAACAATATAGAGGAAAACTTAACTAGAAATGAAGACATCGATCATGATTAAGATATGGGAGAGAAGTCCTCTTCCCTAAACAGGAAAATGAGGGAAGAAAATGACACATTGGAACGACGCGAGAAACCTTAAGAGGGCAGAGAAAGGAATCCAACTAGTAACAACCCAATTAAGGTCAATGATCAAGCGAGGCAATTAAAGTATCAACAACTAAAGACATCATCAAGAAATAAGGAACTTATTGATAAAACGGGACCATCCACAAAATATGGAAAAAATCAAATGGTCACAACACATAAATCAGGTTTAGTTGACACCAACTCGAAAACTCCAGAGGTAAATGATAAAGGGATACACAATGAGACATTACTTACTGATGACATGATTTTAGACATAGAGGATGAGTCACGCCCAACAATATGGATGGCCAGACAATAAATCTGACTAGCATTTAAAGGTAAACTCAGAAGATGATTCTGATACGCTGATGACAATTGTTCAAGAATACATGGAACCTAACTTAAAAGCACATACACCAAAACATGTTTATCCAATGAAACTTGTAGGAGATGTTGATTTATGAGGAATTACAAAGAGCTAATTCGTGAAGATATCGGTAATCATTTGCTTACTAGAACAAAAGCTAAAAAGGAGTATGTAAATTATTACAAAAGAATAAAAAACATGAGGATCATTTTGAAGTCTCAACTTAAGGTTTATAGGGTGGCTTGATTATGCTATGGCATTCGAGTCAGTTAAATCTTAGAATTTTCTATTCAACTAACCAAGTAATTCACTACGAGGTCCAAGAGCATGAAAAGAGTTGGTTACTATCAATTGCGTACATACAATCACATCCGACTAAGAAAGTTCAATTCTAGGAGGATTTAGGCTTCTTTTTCAAAAATGATTAGTAAACCATGGATGGTCACCAGTTATTCCAATGACTTTATTGTAATAGAAGAGCGAGAAAGAGGTAACTTAGGCTGCATTGATCATATTATCCAGTTCTGCGAACGTTGAGACATATGTAATTTATAGGACACAGGATGTATAGAAGTAAGTTCACATGGGTACGACGGCTTCATTGATAGATTGTGCTACAAGAAAGATTGGATAGAGTTCTACAGAATGTAGAAACAATATCACAATTTCCAAATCTTCGTATAGTAAATATGACAAGAGTATATTCAGACCATTACTCGATCCTGTTATACACCAATTTGGATTACTTATTGGATAAAGAGAAAAGACCGTTCAGATTTGAAGTTGCCTGGCTCACCCATGAAGATTCCCCATTAGTGTTTAGTCGAGCTTAAGATAAAAGAAAGACTTCATTGGTGACACAGTGGAGGAAACGAAGTAAAAGGTGAGAGAATGGAAGAGTAGTACTTGGTAATATCTTTAGATGAAAGAGAACGTTGATCACTGAATGAAGAATACCAAATGGGGTAACCCAAGAAGAATTATAGTGGCTGTAAAAATCAGACCACTAGATTTTGAAAGGACACGAAATAAAAAAATTCCACCTAACGACCATGATCAAATGCAATCGAAACATAATTATAGGAATGATTATCTGAAATGAGTGGTAAAATGATAAGGGAGTTAGACAGAGGTTATGATATGTTGAGATAACAAATGTTAGTTAGTTTGTTAGAAGTTGTTAGAAGTAGTTAGACTTTAATTCTTGTGTAATAGCTTGAACATTGTATTATAAATTAAAGGTTAGTATGATAATAAAATACACGAGGCATTATTTTTAACATGGTATCAGTTTCCAGGCTTTTCCTTATTGGGTTTCACTGCTTGGCCCGTTTCTAAATCGGGTAGTGTGGCTCGGTTTCACTCCCACAACAATCCTTCTCTTCATCGTCTTTCCCCAAAATGGTTTCCTAGGGCTTTCGTTCGGCGATCTTCTCCGCAATGCCTCCGATGAATTAATTAGCCATGGTTGATTTCAATCATCCGTTTTTCTTGCATCCATCAGACACTCTAGTGATAGGGAAGCGGTGGCGGATTGATGAACGTTGCTCTTGTTGAAGAATCAAACCTAGATAGCTCTAGACTCGATGAAGAACAAAGGTGATGAATATGGGAAGGTGGCGGCAATTGCTAGGATTGTTTAGGGTTTCTTTTATGTGCTGGAATCAAGAAAACACGATTAAAATATAAAATTAACAATAGATAAATAAATGAAAGATGAAATAAGATAATAAAGAAATCAAAAGATCTCCCTTATGAAGGTGAACGGTAAAGATGATTGATGGTGCGGATGGATCTGTGGAAAAATAGATGGATAAGTGTCCTATCGAGCCCTCCTAGTCGCAATGAAAAGGAAAACACGATAAATGGCTCTAACCAACCCTCCTAGTCGCGATGAAAAAGGCAAATTGGAGTGTGAAGATTAATCTCCCTCACAAGAACTTGAAAGAACTCCAGGAGAAGAAGCTTCGAAGGCACAAGGCAATCAACACTTGCAAAAACGAACTCTCGTTGTATTATTAATCAAAGAAATCTGATTTACAAAGTAGAATGAAGCATCCTTTATATAGGGGCTGAGTTCTAAAGGTCCTAAATAACTAATGAATAAAATAATAATAAACTAAACATGTCTTAACTCTAATTCCTAATAAAATAATAATAACTAAAGATAATATTTTAACCCAACCTTAATTCCTAATAAAATAAATCTAATCCTAAAAGATAATGCATCATCATATATAAGTTATATTACAAATAATCAATAAAATATTGAAAATTCGTAATATTTACAAAATCCCGTATTAATCCCGAATAGGATTTTCTGCATGCACCGTCTTCAGTAAAATGGCCATATCTTGAGTTCCCGATATCGGATTGATACGATTAAAGAACCGTTGGAAATATAAGAGACATAAGGTTGTATCTCCAAAGATATGTTGACCAAATAAGATTAGGATCCCATTCAAAAGTCGTGTCAAGTCTGCTACTGTTCTGATCTTCTTTTCCAAAGCTTGGACGAGTGGATCATTTGGAAGAGTTATTACTTCTTCCTTTGATGTGAGCCTTGTGATTCATGTATCATCCTCCCTTTCTTCAAAAAGATTCGACCTCGAATCTGAAACATTAAACGGATCAAAATTAGAATAGTTTAATAATTCATTCACATTATGCTTACCGAATAGATTGCTTTGAATCTTCGAGACTTTGTTCTTCTAATAGGTTCGAGTAGAAACATTAGTCCAAAGAAGCATGTATTATGGACTCTGGTGCATGTATCATTCCCCCACTCCTCAAAAGGATTCGTCCTCGAATCTGAAAATCTAAAAGAAAGAGATTTAGATGTGTTGAAAGAAAAACTTGTAAAACATTTACCAGGATCAATGTGATGTGTCTTTATGCGTTTTAGTCGAGGTTTCTTCTTTGTAGGAACTGATTTCTTGTAGTCTTGAAATCCTCTTTTCCATACAAGTCTTGCAATATGATGTTTTGGTTGAAATTCAACATGGCGCCGGCCACTGTTGGCTTTCTGTATGATTATTTCAGATAATTTCTCCATGGTTTTATTCGTGTGTGGTGAGAATGAGTGTTTAAAACCATGTCAACTGGTTTGTTAAAGTAATCCCTTAAGTCTTCTAAGTGTGGTTCATGAATTAATGATTCCCAGGAGGATATTGTGGACTGTAGAACCTGTTTAGTTGGCAAGGAAATCATATACAAGATAAAGCTCATTAAAAGTACTTTTAAAAGTAAGGGTAGAAATATCAGAAATATCCGAGTTATCGTGATATACATCTTTGATATGTTCAATTCTCGGAATAGTAATATGAGTTTGATAGGTAAGAGTATACCTTCGTGGTAGTGTATCGTCTACTGTGTTTTTCTTACCTCGGTATGTTACGCACTTAAAGGAGTTGTGTTTAGTATGGATGACAACTTCACGAGCCTTAC
Source organism: Hibiscus syriacus (assembly GCF_006381635.1). Classification (NCBI taxonomy): domain Eukaryota; kingdom Viridiplantae; phylum Streptophyta; class Magnoliopsida; order Malvales; family Malvaceae; genus Hibiscus; species Hibiscus syriacus. The sequence continues at coordinate 485,358 of NW_024063086.1, read as the reverse complement.
CTTGTAAGAAGGAGAAGAAGTACGTTACAATGTCATTAAAATGAGTAATAAAATACTTACCTTTGGACTCTCGTAAATCGTGACTCTTCATTAATATGACATAGTGATTAGGGCTTTCAGTTGGTAACCCGTCAGGAGGGTCACCTAGCACTATTCGACAACTCTTGGCGATGGAAGATGGTGTGGGCTAGTCTCGTGTTGCTTTTTCTTTCTCATCATTTACATGGATTCCCTGTGCACGAACTATAAAGCATGTGGAGTTGTTCAAGTCATGTTTCGTCATTAAGATGAAGTTACGACTAAGGCTTTCATGGATGTATCCTTTTTGTAACAAATCTAACTCTTTGGTTTCTTCGAGATTGTATGTTTGACGAGGTATTATGGAACCTTGAATTAGATTGGTTTGGTGTTGTTTTCCTTTTTCCAGTGATAATCCGTCAGGTGGATCACCTAACACTTCTCGAAAATCCTGTAACAAAGATGAAAACACACTTGGCAAATCCTTGTTAATGTTAGAAATCGAAACAATTGATTCTCTAAAGCGAACAAGGATGAAAGGTTGTTTGTAAAGAAGGTTCTCTCTCAATTCTTTTGTGCTCACACGTAGATTTTGAGTCACTCTTTTCTTCTCACAATTAGGTTCACTCACCTCCCATGGGTCATTATGCTTTTGGCTTTTGTAACTAGTGACCTCTTTTTCTTTTTTTGATTTCCCTACCTCCTCACAAATTTGATCTTTAGGGGCTGGAAGTGTATCATTCTTTGCTGGTCGTTCTTTCTCATTGTCAGGTTTGTCATCTCTTGGCTTTTTAAGAGAAGATGGAGCAGAAGATGAGGAAGGATTTGAATGATTACCTTGGTAAGAGGATGAAGTACCTTGGTAATGTTCTTGAAATCTCCTCTGGATTTGTGCTTCGATTGTCATTGCTTTCTTTAGTGTATCTTCAAGGTTTTCGTACCCATGGAGGTCAAGAAGATCAGTGATGTTTGAGTTCAAGCCGACGACGAATCTTGACACGGTGACCTCTTCTTTTTTGATTATGTTAGCCCTATTGAGTAAGGACTGCATCTCCTTGTATTAGTCTTCAACTGAACTTCTACCTTGTCGAAGTCGGTGTAGTTGTAGTTTAACTTCTCGTGTATAATGTGTCGGTACAAATCGCTTCCTCATGGTTTGTTTGAGGTCGGTCCAAGAAGTGATTGTTGGAATTTGGAAGTTCTGGATCTTTTTCCTTGTTTGCATCCACCAAGTTCGAGCATATCCTTCGAATTGCATGGTGATGAGGGGAACTTGTTTAGCTTGGGGGTAGTCATGGTATGCGAAGATGAGATCAACTTTTTCTTCCCAGTCGATGTACCTTTCTGGATCATTGTCTCCTTTGAAAGAAGGGATCATGAACTTTGGTTTTGCAAAGAGTTCGGGTGCTTGGAAACGTGGTTGTTCTCGCCTGGGTACCAAAAGTTCAATATTGTTTGGTCTTGGATTCTGGTTTGGTAGATCCAGTTGTGGTTCTTGTCGTTCTCTCACGGTATTGGTAAGTTCATCAAATCTTTCAACTTGAGTCGTGAGTCGTGCAAGTACGGCTAAGATAGCCGTAAGTGTATTGTTGTTATTGTCGCCCATCCTGAAATCATAACACTCGAAAAAAATTTAAAAGTAAAATAAAAATAAAATAAAGAAAATTCAACAAAGCAAGAAACCTCACAAGTCACTCCAAGAAAGTAACACAACGAGAGGCAAGTAAGCCAATCTTGTACTCTTTAAAACTCACTTTACCAAGTAGTCTTTCACAGTTCGTATCGGAGTTTGATTACTAGCAAAGGCGATAAGAAAAACCTAAAAGCTCTAAGAGGCCAAACAAAGGTTAGACTCCAAGAGAACGAGAATGAAAAGAAGGAAGAAGTATGCAAACTCTTTAGTCCTACTAACACAAGGAAGATAATGTGTTAGATAATGCAAAAGAACAATAACAAGGGAAAACAAAAGAACCTAAATCACTAAGAGTCAAAAGAAAAAGGGACTAAACCAGAAAACCTAGAAAACGCTGGATCAACTTGAGCAACGTTTTTGAGGAGGTTACCGGTGTGCAAAAATTCTGGAAAAATTCTTGAATGACTTTCTATGCGTCAAGCAACCACCTGTAAAATTTCAGAACCAAATACCTTCAGTAGTATCCAGTAGACTCTGTTGAACGGTGAGTCCTCAAACAATCTATTTTTCTTGATCGCTTTTTTCGAAGTTGTTCTTGATCTCCAAAATTTCTGATTTTTTTTAATGATATCCAATATATGAAGTTTCAATCTGGAAATTTTCAGCACAAAATTCCTCTTGTAGAATTTTAAAGAAATTCGATAATATTCTAGACCGAATCTGCTGATAAAACTTGAATGATGTATTTGAAGGCTCTAATGAAATCTGATTTAAGTTAATTTTGGAATGGAGATTAAACTTAAGATGAGTATTATATCTGCAGAAAATCATACCTAAATACCTTCGTTTGCAATTTTTTTGAAATTTTGGCTTTTTTGTTTTTTTTTTGCCTCTTTTTTTTGAAAAAAATAGCAAACTAACAAGAATGATTTGAATCTAAATTAAAATTAAATAGAAATAACCTGAAACGATGAATCTTCTCTGAACTAGCTCTGTTGGGGTACCTTGACGGTTTTGTGTGCAAGAACAAGCAAGATTGCTTTCTTCTTTCCAGAAGTCGGCCCAAATATGATACCAATTGATAGGGAAGCAGTGGCGGATTGATGAACGCTGCTCTTGTTGAAGAATCAAACCTAGAAAGCTCTAGACTCGATGAAGAACAAAGGTGATGAATATGGGAAGGTGGCGGCAGTCACTAGGATTGTTTAGGGTTTCTTTTATGTGCTGGAATCAAGACAACACGATTAAAATAAAATAAACAAAAGATAAATAAATGAAAGATGAAATAAGATAATAAAGAAATCAAAAGATCTCCCTTATGAAGGTGAACGGTAAAGATGATTGATGTTGCAGATGGATTTGTGGAAAAATAGATGGATAAGTGTCCTATCGAGCCCTCCTAGTCGCAATGAAAAGGCAAACACGATAAATGGCTTTAACCAACCCTTCTAGTCGCGATGAAAAGGCAAATTGGAGTGTGAAGATTAATCTCCCTCACAAGAACTTGAAAGAACTCCAGGAGAAGAAGCTTCGAAGGCACAAGGCAATCAGCACTTGCAAAAACGAACTCTCGTTGTATTATTAATCAAAGAAATCTGATTTACAAAGTAGAATGAAGCCTCCTTTATATAGGGGCTGAGTTCTAAAGATCCTAAATAACTAATGAATAAAATAATAATAAACTAAACATGTCTTAACTCTAATTCCTAATAAATAATAATAACTAAAGATAATATTTTAACCCAACATTAATTCCTAATAAAATAATAAATCTAATCCTAAAAGATAATGCATCATCATATATTAAGTTATATTACAAATAATCAATAAAAATATTAAAAATTCGTAATATTTACAAAATCCCGTATTAATCCCGTATAGGATTTTCTGCATGCACCGTCTTCAGTAAAATGGCCATATCTTGAGTTCCCGATATTGGATTGATACGATTCAAGAACTGTTGGAAAGATAAGAGACAGACGGTTGTATCTCCAGAATATAGTTTGACCAAATAAGATCAGGATCCCATTCAAAAAGTCGTATCAAGTCTGCTACTGTTCTGATCTTCTTTTCCAAAGCTTGGACGAGTGGATCATTTGGAAGAGTTATTACTTCTTCCTTTGATGTGAGCCTTGTGATGCATGTATCATCTAGGCACTCCGTTAATTTCTCATCAATTAGTCATATTGGAGAACTACAATGTTTGGAGCAGATCGATGCGAATAGCGCTGTTGGCAAAAAAATAAGCTCAGCTTCGTTGATGGTTCTTGCCAGAAAGAGAATTTCGATCCTAAGTTGCATCCTCAGTAAGAGAGGTGTAATGCCATCGTGCTATCCTGTATTCTCAACGCCATGAGTAAAGAGCTCTCGGCTGGTATTGTTTTTTCCTCAAATGCAGCTTCGGTTTGGAACGATCTGAAGGAGCATTTTGATAAGGTGAATGGTTCCAGAATATTTTTCCTCCATCGTGAAATAGCTACAATTTCTCAAGGTGAGTTGAGTGTCTCAATTTACTTCACTAACTTGAAGATGTTATGGGATGAGTATGTCACACTTGTGTCGATTTCACCGTGTGACTGTGCGAGTTTGCAGCAGTTCTCCAGACATATTGCCCAGAAGTAGCTTCTTCAATTTCTGATGGGCTTGAATGAGACGTATTCATCGATTCGAAGCCAAATTCTACTGATGCAGCCTCTTCCTTCGGTAAACCAGGCGTATTTGATGATTGCTCAAGAGGAGTCTCAGCGAATCCAGCTCTCTGCTATGCCTTCAAGTCCTGATTCGTCGATGTTTTATTCTAAAAGTTCTGGGATTCTTGATCGTCGCCGGTTTCAAGGGGTTTGTGACTATTACAAGGTCAAGGGACATAAAAGAGATAGATGCTACTGCCTCATAGGGTTTCCACCAGATTTCAAGTTCTCTAAACGAAAGAACGCTCAAGTTACAGTAGATGTCTCTAAACCTGCTGCTGCTTCTGATCCTACTGGTGCTCCTGACAAATTGAGTTCTTCTACTCCCTTGGCACCTACCTTCACCCAGGAGCAATACAACCAGATCCTTAGCCTTTTGTCCTCTGTTGCTTCTATTGATTTCGCTATGAATCTTGCAGGTATTGTTGATAGTTGTCTACCTGATACTAGTAAATCACTGACTTGGATTTTAGATACAGGTGCTACAGATCATATATTATCTGATTTTCAATGCTTGCAATCCCCTGTCTTGTGTTCCTCACGGTCCATTTAGTTTCCAAATGGTAAAATTATCCTAGTTACATATGTGGGTTCCTGCATTTTAAATTCAACTACAAATCTGTCTAATTTATTATATGTACCAAATTTCACTCACAATTTGCTTTCCGTATCAAAGCTCACCTGTGACCTTCACTGTTTTGTTAGTTTTTATCCTGACTTTTGTATTCTGCAGGATCTCTCAAGTAGAAGGATGAGGGGGGTTGGTAAAGAGTATAGAGGGTTTTATTTTTTTCAGTCATCAACTTCACCTATTGGTTTGTCATCTACACATATATGGTCAAATGTGTTGTCTTCTAGTATTTCCTCTAGCATGTCATGTGATTCAAATTTCTTTGATTGTGGTCATGTGTTATCTGAATGTATGACAACTGTTTCTAGTAATAATACAAGTATTTGGTATTCTTGTTTGGGACATGCTGCTATTTCGACCATGAACAAATTACCCTTGTTGCATTTTGTTAACTTAGATTCCAAGTTGTTGCATTCTTGTCCTATATGTCCTTTAGCAAAACAAACTAGACTTCCATTTCTTGTCAGCCTTACCTCTTCACAAGCTCATTTTAGCCTAATTCATATAGACTTGTGGGTTCCATATCGAGTTGCTACACATAGTGGTCATAGGTACTTTTTAACTATAGTTGACAACTTTACTCGAATGACTTGGGTGCACCTGTTGAGGTTGAAGAGTGACACAATTATATCTCTTAAAAAGTTCCTTTCTTTTTTAAAACTCAATTTTTAGCCACTGTTCAAATCATTCGCAGTGACAATGGCACTAAATTCTTTAATCTCAGTGTTCTGAATTTTTTAGCTCTCTTAGTATTCTTCATCAAAGTTCACGCATTCAGACTCCCCAATAAAATAGGGTTGTTGAACACAAACACAGACATATCCTCGAAGTAGCAAGAGCACTTCGGTTTCACTCAAAAGTTCCTATCAAATTTTAGAGAGAATGTGTTACTACAACCTGTTACATAATAAATCACTTGTCTTCTTCTGTTTTGAATTTCAAATCTCCCTTTGAAGTCCTTCACCATAAAATTCCCAATCTTTCTCATTTAAGGGTCTTTGGGTGTTTATATTATGCTACCAAGCTTAACTATCTTGACAATTTCTCTCCTAAGGTTATTCCTTGTGTGTTCATGGGATATTCTTCAACTCAAAAGGGGTACATTTTGTTTAATCTTCAATCAAAGCAATTTCTTGTGAGTCGAGATATTGTGTTTCATGAAATTATCTTTCCTTTTCATTTTCCTATTTCATAATCTTCTTCTTTTTTTCCTTCACACTCTCATATTCCTAATTCTGATTTTATAATTCTTGATTCTTCAATACCGACTAATACATCTCACATTGATAATTCTTCAAGTTCCTCACAAGAAATTCCTACAATGTCATCTATTCCCTCTATTTCTCCATCTGATTTTCAACAGGTCTGATAGTACTTTTGTTCTAGAATCTTATCAGGATGGCATTCCTCCTTTAGGTCAGGATCCTCTTATGAAAATATGTTTACCTTACTGGTTGTCCAATAGACGTGGTGTCCTTGAACTGTCATGTCATTTATGTAAGGATGACATATCTCACACAAATGCCTAACTAAAAAGAATTTAGTTCTCATGGGTATATTCATATAGTCGTGGACATCTCCTAGTTCTGCAAGAGTTTAGAGAACTATACCCTAATAGTCTCTTTGAAGCGGCTCCACTCCACTCTCACATAGGTGACTTATGTTTTTTTACTCACCGAAACACATAGTGGTCATTAAAAGCATTAATTAACCTTTTCCACATTTTAGTCATTGTTTTCATTATAGGAATGGACTTGGGAGAAGAACCCCCACAGTGACTCACAAGGTTTATGCAAGTAGGTTGTCCCATTGAACCTAGATTTTGGGATCTCCAATCATCCTTCATATAGTGCCTTAAATATTTATGGGCTTTAGTCACATTCCTTTAGATGTTTTATCAACTTGATCTCGATTCAACCCTTTGTTTAGTGGATCTTCAATATTATCTTTTAATCTTACAAAATCAATAGGGATAACTATATTTGAGATCAGTTGTCTAATGGTATTATGTCGATGACTCATGTGTCTCGATGTATCATTATACGTTATATATAAGACACCCTCACACTTTTATGTAATTTTAGGAATATTTTCTACCTTTCCATAATTCATATGGTGCCTTTTCCCTTTTCTTGTGGAGCACCATATAAAACAGCTCCACCCTCATATGTCCTGTGACCATCCAGAACTTCTTATGATGTTCACATTTCTTTTAAGGTTTTATTTCATTTCTTTTAGGGTTTTATTTCATTTCATATTATATCCAATCTCATACATAATCTTTAATCATCTTATGGATACTATACATTTCATACAATGTATCTGACAATTCATTCAGGGTAGTTCTGACATTAAAAGCCAGAATAGTCCAAATTTCAACAACACTGAATGTGGTAACAATAGTTACCTCTTCTCTCCAATAGGAGGATCATCCTATATTGGTCATGATCAAATATACAACATTTTATGTTGCTATGTCTTGAAATTCTATCAATAGATTTCACAAGTTTCTCATTGTGGCTCTCGACCATTGACATCGTTGAATTTAATTCAAGTCTGAGTAAGAATCAATATTCCAAACAATTTCTATCAAATACGTTATGTTGGACAACAAGATCAAAATCTGTCATTAGATCATCGCCAACTAGACTTGAACCAACAATTAAGAATATTTTAACCTCACTTGAAACATGTTTTATATCAACATGCCTTGAATCCTTGACCGAAAGTTGTGCCAAGGATTATATACAGATCAACATCCACAAAAGTTGATGACCCCATACTTGTAACGTTGGAAATTCACACCAAGTCTTGCACCACTTGCAAACCTTTAAGGACATTAGAAATTTCTTTTTGAATAAGTGATTTCCCCCCATCATTAATTAACTAAGCCAAACAACTTTTGTAATATCAAAGAATCTATAGCCAAGGACCAGATTCATAAATGGTGTTCCTCCATCGCGATTAAACAAATCGCAAATGATTAATTCCATGGCAAGATTTCGCAGAAAAATGTTTTAGACGAACATTAATAAAAAAACAAAACGATTAATAATAAACTCATTGGAATAAATTACGAAATACAAGCTTAAAAAACCTTTTAACCACATTTAATATTATGGTTTAATGTAAAATATTCTAACCTTGACACCACATGAAGATTTGTCCAAGATAGAATTGCAGTGTTGGGCTAGTAGGCAAACCAAAATAAAGGCTAAACATATCGAATGTTCACTATCTCCACGAAATCAATTAAAGGCTAAACTTTCAACTCTTGAATTTGAACAAAATCTTATCTTCATTTGTTTATGTTACTGCGCTTGACATAACTTAAAATTGACTTTGTTCGTCTCGATTAGAATCACAAATAAAAATTAAATCTGTCTTAAAATTATTAGATAAAATGGTGATCAGAGATAAAAGAATAATAATAAAAAATATTATTATAATAGAACGAACCAAATAAATAAGAATTAAGTAGAGAAATGAAATTGGTTACGCGTTTATAGACATGGAATTGGATGAACTGAGTCAAAATATAGAAGAAAAAGTTTTTGTTGAGGTTGTTGAACAGTTTCCTTATGAAAGATTTGTCTTCACCTAGGTGCTTGAGTAACGTTAGAAGTCAGTCTCCCAGATACAACAACAAAAGATCACAATAATAAGCATAATCATAATGATCAATTGAACACAATCTTACTTTTCTCTATCACTGGAAAGACAGATTTGAAAACAATTCTCTAAGTGTTTTCCTAATTCAACATTGTGAGTTGTGTCTCAAAGTTGTGTCAAAGATTTGTGCCTCAACTAGCCTATATATAAGGAGAGGAAACGGATTGAAAGGTTAAGACCTTTCAATGAAAGGATTTAACCTTTTGATGAAAGGGCTTAACCTTTTGATGAAATGGCTTAATCTTTTCATGATGGGAATTGTTGAACAGGTATGAATTGATGCAACTTTATAACAAAAATTAAGTCCATTCACCAAGTGACATGACTTATTATTAATTAGTTATAAATAACATCAATTCAATCAATTATTTTTCCGAACAAGACACAAGATGCCAATTGCAATGAATGTCGTGGTATCTCAGAACCAATAGATCACGCCCTTCGAGAATGCAATATGGCAAAACAAGTCTGGGAAGAGCTAAGAGCACAACATCAAGATGATCAATTCGAAATAAGGGAATTTAAGGTTTGGTTAAAGAGAAATTGTCGGTTAAACAAAGTTGGTGGTGACGATGTATATTGGGGTAAACTATTCTCAGTTGTAATTCAGGGATTGTGGAAGAACAAGAATGATTTGTTGATACGATCCAAACAAGCTCCAACTTTCTCCATGACTTGAACACACCATGGATGTTCTTCAAAGCTGTTTCTAAGGGAGTTCTTCATTACCCTATCTTATACTATATCATTTATACATTTTATTCTATCATAAGCATGCAGTCACATGTTAGTATAAATTATCATATTATTATTTCCATCCTATGCTTATTTGATCATGTTTTTCATATTATTCAAATATATGCTATGATTACATATCATTTCTTAGGATATTATTATTACATGTTTCCATTTATCATTTATGAATACCATGTTATATGATATTCATGAATACAACATAAACCCATATCTTTATGATTGATACACAATGTTATAAGCATGCTAGGATAGTCTTATAATCATATTAAGCATGATTATCATTTACACATCAAGGCAACATCATTATAAATCATTTCATTAGTTCATATGCATTCATATTAGCTCTTAAGCTTCATGCATTATCTTACACATATTTTGAGATGATATAATTAGCTCATGACCTTCAAACTTAGCTCACATTACCATAATCAAACATGGCAGCAAGGTATTTAGCTCGTCTTAGCTCAATAGCATGGACTTACCTTGTATCCTTGCACATATAGGTACAATGGAGTGTGATGCACGTTGAGGTAGCTTGGTGAATGATTTGGACGTCATATGCAGCTCACAAACGGCTTACAAAGTACAAGGCAGCTCATGGAACACTAAGGGAAGCTCGATTCAGCTGGAGGAGCTTAAGGCTAGCTAAACATAGCTAGTTGGACTATTTGGAGCTGATTTGCCAAAAGTGATGTCAAAGGTAGCTGAATGTAGTTGAACATAATGATAAGGAGCTCACAAGGACTTAGCTAGGAAGCTTGTTCAAAAATAGCTCAGGTTTGCTAGCTAGCTCCACAACTCAAGCTAGCTTGGAGGAAACACATGCAAGCCCAAGAGAGAGCACATGACCAGCCATCATTCCATGCACAAGGCTGCACCACAAGGCTTCCTAGAACACCCATGTGCTTTGCATATGATCAGCCCCTATGTGCCTTGCATATGGTTGATTTAGGCGCCAAGATGAAGAGTTCTCTCCCTATTCGGCCAAGCACTATCTCCCATACAAATTGGTGCCAACTTGAAGAGATACAAGAACTATTCGGCCAAGGGATATTTCCCTCCATTTAAACTGAACCATCATCTCTATTTGTAATTAAATTATGTCTCTATAGGAAGGCACAAGGCTGGCCGAATACTCTTGTAACCATTCGACCATGTCTCTCTATTTCCTATAAATAGGAAAGCATTCATCATTTGTAAACAGACCTTTTTGATTAATTGAAGTGAGATTATTCTCTTCCTTAAGTCCTGGTGACTTTTATCGACTTATCAAGTATAATTTATACTTGTGGCGTCAATCCCTTCTCTTTTCACCTTGATACTTCTGGTTCCTAGTTCTTTATAACTAGTGGGTCAAAGTACTTCATACCACCCCTTAAAGAAGCAATATAAAGTCTGGGTCTTTTCTCTATATAGAATTGGTTCTTCTTTGAGTCTTCTTTAAGATATTATCCTCACAACCATCCCTTTGTTTCATAAACCATAACCATAGCCATATCAACCATCTTCCGATTCCATCTCTCAATTAAACAGCCCACCTAATCACCCATACGTTTACCACCCTTAACCATTCTGTTTTGAGCCATTCACTTCGCAGGTTGTTTTGCTTCCTTCCTAGATCCACAATCAATTGTTAAGGCATCAGAAGAGCCTTACATCATTTGTGTTCACAAACAAGAGAATGACTCCAAGTCGGGTGGCTCATTTTGTTCACAAACTTGCAAAAGATACAAAGATTGCCATGACTACAAGATATAGGCAAGTGACGAAGGAACCACACTGGGTTAGGTGGATAAAACCCCTAGAAGGCAACTAGATTTTAAATATCGATGGGGTGTACAAAATAGTTGTTGGCTTAGCATCGACAGGAGCAATATTCTATGATGACAACGATTCTCCGATTGGTGGGTTCGTGATGCAAAATTGAAGAACAAGTAGTGCCTTCTCGAAAGTATGGGGAGTTAGACAAGGGTTTATACAAGCAAAGTCGCTAGGTGAGATAAAACTAATTGTAGAGATGGATGCGAAATGGGTGGTCGACGTTCTAAATGGTGAGTTAATGGAGGAGAACCCAGAAAATGTTTTAAAAGACTGGAAAACTTCTAAAAGAAGGTTGGGTGAGCGAAGTGAGACACATTTGACGAAAAGGCAACAAATGTGCAGATCTATTGTCAACTATGATGCTCGAACAAAAGAATCATTATTTTAACATATCTTGTGAACGAGTTAATTAATACCACTGCCTCTAGGAGATGGCGGACGACATGTTAAGACTATAATTTGTAGTTAATCTCTTTGTTCCCCACACAAAAAAAATACAATTATAAAAAGTAAAAAATGATAAATAAAAAATTATTAAATTTAATTTAAAAAAATAAAATGCTTATTAGTTATAATTTAATTTAAATATTTTTCCAACCATCTAATAATTATTTACCTTACTACAATGGTTAAGTGTTAATCTAAGTTTCATGTCTCAATTTTGATCCCTCTAAACCCAAATCGTTTTTTATTATAAAATCTTACATTAATTAGAGTTTAAGTTACTAAAGATGAAGAATACCATTATTTAGCTCTGTTTCAGCTTTCATTTTGATTTAATTTCTTTGCTTTTACCCATACTTTAGCCATGGAATTGCATGGACATGGGGCCGACTTGATTCAAACAACTTGCCGAGGGACACCCTTTTACAATCTCTGTGTCTCCACCCTCCGATAGGACCCTCGAAGTTTTGGTGCCGACGTAGCGGGGCTAGCCAGGATCGGAGCCAATAAACTGAAGGCCAAAGCCACCACAACACGGGGGCAGATTACAAAGTTGCTTAAAGTGACCAAATATCCTAACCTGAAGATGGCCTTGAGAGACTTTGTCGATTACTACAACGCCATTGTTAAGTACGACATCCCGGAAGCCGTAGAAGCCTTCGTGAAAGGCAATCCGAAGTTCGGCGTCGAGGGCGCTACCGATGCGGCCAATGAAGCTAATGCTTGTGGGAGGAGATTCAAAAACCAACCCAAGTTTCCGATTTATGGTATCAACAAGGTTGTGCACGATCTTTCTGCTATTGTTGCTTCCATTGTCCAATTATTACTACGAGGATGATGAATTTTATACCAGTTCTGTAAGAAATACAGTGCTTATTATCATATGATGTCCAATAAAATGTATGTACAAACGTGTCGGAAATCTTATGAAATAATTAAATGTTTGTGGTTTTATTTTAACATGAAAAAAGTTGAAGTCGATGAATGATTGCCACTGAAATCATTAATTGTGCTCCAATAAGTCAATCCAAAATAGATCCTTAATGGGCCACGATGTCCCCCAACCATTTAACAAACTCGATAAAAAATCGGATAATCAAGAGAACAAAATATTTTTATAAAAAATCATTGTATGCGATGAGAATCGAATATATATATATATATATATATTTGATGAATTTGGGACGAATATAAAGTAGTATTTATTCAAAAAAAATCAATAATTTGATAATGATCACTTATATCCTAACACACACTATATTCAAATTCGAGACTTTAAGGGATAACAATAATCTCTTAACAACTGAGATCGTTTGATTCGTATTTGCAGTTATATTTAAATATATATATAATTTAATTAGACATATATTTTTATTAATGTTTGTTATATTTAATATTTTGAAATTGTTCACTTAATATTTAAATTATTTTTAATGCTTGATGGCTCTGTTTTTGTTCTGTTTGCCCTTTAAGCTTTAGGGAAAAAAAATTACAAATGAAAATTATGAACTGTCTTATAAACAAAGCTGGAATTACCTATTCTTCTTCTTTTAAAAAAAAAGAATATTGCATTTCTAAATAGTGAACCTAAGTTGAAATCAATATAGAGCGTAAAATGAGTATTAAAGATAAAATAATCTTTTTATATAAAAAAGTAAAATTGCATTTTTGTTCATACTATATTAAGAAACTAATCATCTATACCTTAACATGGTAGAAACATTAGCAACTATAGTTGATCTAATGGATGAGATATTAAATTTATCAAATAAAATTAAGAGGTTGAAACTTAATATCTGAGATTATATATGAAAAAAAATAAAAACATTGGTGAGAAAATAAAGAATAAAATAAACAGTTCCTCAACCAATTAATATATGATCCACTTTTGATAAGATAAACATATAGTGATGTCATTTGTTCCCTTAAATAAAATTTACTGCATTTGGAACTACTTGCTGATAACAGTCTCAGAATTAAAGTACTAAACTTTTCTATAGGAAGATATTTTTGTTAGGGGCTAATTTTGAAATTTTTATCATATATATATTATTATTATTATTATTATTATTATTATTATTATTATTTTATATTATTCTAGAGCGTGATCCAATTATATTATGTTAAATTAATAAGTTCTACATTAGTTTATAGCTATTAGATTTAAATAAATAAATTATTTAGATTTTATTAAAATTTATAACATAGAGAATTATTTCTTTAACTCACAATAAAACAATATCCCCAAAACTCCCAATTCTCAACCCTAAACCCCAGTTCCTAATTCCTAAATCTTAAATCTAAATCTTAAACCACAAACCCTAAATCTTAAATCTAAACCCTAAATTCTAAATCTTAAACCCTAAACACTAACCATACAAAGAAAAAATATTATTTTAATGTAAGTTAAAGAAATATTTATTTATATGTTACAAATTTTTAATTAAATTTAAGTCATTTATTTATTTAAATCTAATGGTTATAAATTAGTGTAAAACTTATTAATTTTACATAGTGTAAGTGTATCTTAACCCTATTATTCTTACTTATATTAATTATTGTTTATGTAATTATTATTGTTTTTAATTAGTTTATTTTATTTTTATTATGTGTTATCATTATATTATTATTTTTATTTTTACTAAATAGATTTTAATGAAAAAACATTGTATGCGATGAGGATCAAGCATGTAGCCTCTTGAATTTATATTAAAATTTATATCATTTAATTAAACATATATTTTTGTTAAATATTCGTTATATTTAATATTATTAAAATTGTTTATTTAATATTTTCTTTTAATACTTGATTGCTCTGTTTTCGTCCCGTTTGCTCTTTAGGCTTTAGGACACAGCAAAATTACTAATGAAAGTTATAAATTGTCTTAAAAAAAATTTATGAAATTGCCTATCCAAGTAAAAAAAATAGTTGAAACTGCCTATTTTTTTAAGCACGTTGCAAAACAGTGAACTTAAGTTAAAATCTAATATATAGAAATGACAATAGATCAGATTTGGATCGACTGTATAAAGTCCGAATTTGATCCGATAAATAAACAGACCTCCAGATTAATCCAAGTTTGTATACACCATATTCGTATCCAACCCGTCTTCTATTAGAACTAGGACCTCTTTTTTCGATTTGGATTCGAACTTTTTTCAGTTGGATTTGGTTCGAATTTTTTCTTCGAATCGAATCGAGTTTGGATTAGATTCAGATTAAATTGTCATCCCTATCAATATACAACGTAAAATATATATTAAAGATAAAATAATCTAAATTTTAATAAATAAAAAGTGTATATTTTTTTAATTTTATAGTTCAAATTTATCATTATGAATAGATTTTTTTTTTGTAGAGGGATTTTGTATGAATTATATGAGAATAATCATACAAATCAACGACACCAAATGGTCTTGTTAAAAAACCTCCTCAATCTTAAAGTGGAGGGGAAAAAATGCACCATCCAGATTGAAACCGTTCGAGCATATGAAACAACCACATAGACAAAAATATGCCTCACACCACAATACTCCACCCCTTGAACAAATAGCGCCTCGACAAGCGCATAAAGCAAGGACAAAAACAAAATTCACCCACTTTGAAAGAACAAGTTCTGCAAACCAAAGAAGCCATAGTCGAACAACATTGATAGGATCAACTCGACTCGTCCAGCCTTGTGCATCAGAGCTATCGACCTCTCCAACATGCCTTCCACCCCCAGAACAGCAGCAAAAGAACCATACAACATCAACACTCAAGAACAGCAGCTAACAGTGTCTGACAACATTGAAATATGACTCCCAGCACTTTCCACAAAGCAAGCGACGACATCCACCAACACAAAGAACATTCCCCGCCTACCCCATAACTGCACCACCCTTAAACCAAAAAAACAAACTACTCTCGACACCACAACATAACAGAAATAATTTCATCATAAGCAAAAAGCAGCACCAAATAATTACATGTAGCACCTGATAGGGAAGCGGTGGTGGGTTAATAAACGTTGCTCTCGTTGAAGAATCAAACCTAGAAAGCTCTAGTCGCAATGAAGAACAAAAGGATTAATAGGGGAAGGTAGTGGCATCAACTAGGGTCTTTTAGGGTTTCTTTTAAGTGCTAGAAATAAGGTAAGAAACAAGATTCGAATAAGATAAACAAAATATAAAGAAATTGAAAATAAAGTAAGATAACCAAGAAATCAAAAGATCTCCCTTATGAAGGTGAACGGTAAAGATGATTGATGGTGTAGATGTATATGTGGAAAATCGATGGATAAATGTCCTATCGTGCCCTCCTAGTCGCAATGAAAAGGCAAACACGATAATATGACTCTAACCAACCCTTCTAGTCGTGATGAAAAGGCAAATTGGAGTGTGAAGATTAATCTCCCTCACAAGAACTTGAAAGAACTCAAGGAGAAGAAGCTTCGAAGGCACAAGGCAATCAACACTTGCAAAAATGAACTCTCGTTGTATTATTAATCAAATAAATATGATTTACAAAGTTGAATGAAGCCTCCTTTATATAGGGGCTGAGTTCTAAAGGTCCTAAATAACTAATGAATAAAATAATAATAAACTAAACATGTCTTAACTCTAATTCTTAATAAAATAATAATAACTAAAAATAATATTATAACTCATCCTTAATTCCTAATAAAATAATAAAAATAATCCAAAAAGATAATGCATCATCCTATATTAAATTATATTACAAATAATCAATATAAATATTGAAAATTCGTAATATTTACAAAATCACGTATTAATCTCGTATATGAATTTTTGCATGTGTTGTCTTCACTAAAATGAATGTATCTTGAGTTCCCAATATCGGATTGATGCGATTCAAGAACTGTTGGAAAGATAAGAGACAGAAGATTTTAACTCAAGATATTTTGACCAAATAAGATGAGTATCCCATTCAAAAATTCGTCGCAACTATGATGTTGTTTTGGTCTTCTTTTCCAAGGCTTGGACGAGTGGCTCATTTGAAAGAGTTATTACTTCTTCATTTGATGTGAACCTTGTGATGCATTTATCATCCTTCCTTTCTTCAAAAAGATTCGACCTCAAATCTAAAACAGTAAAGGGAGCAACATTAGAACAATTTAATAATTCATTCACATTATGCTTACCGAATAGATATGCTTTGAATCTTCGAGACTTTGTTCTTCTAATAGGTTCAAGTAGAAACATTAGTCCAAAGAAGTATATATTATAGACCCTGGTGCATGTATCATTCCCCCACTCCTCAAAATAATTCGTCCTCAAATCTGAAAATCCAAAAGAAAGAGAATTAGATGTGTTGAAAGAAAAACTTCTGAAACATTTACCATGATCAATGTGATTTGTCTTTATGCGTTTTAGTCGAGGTTTCTTCTTTGTAGGAACTGATTTCTTGTGGTCTTCGTAACACCCATAACCTATATAATTATACCTATACAGATTATAGATGTCACCCGAATTTTGAAAACCATTTTCAATTCAAAATCGATTTTAAAAGTTATTTTCTTAAATTGATAAATGATATTATCAAAATTATCATATCATATGAATTATGTTTCGTTATAACAAATTTAATTCAAAAGATTTTTTATGAATAGTACCATGAACAGTGAACATTATCGTGAACAGTGTACCGATGCACAAAAACATCGAATTAAAATTGTGTATCGATGCACTGCAACAATATTTTCTGAAAAATACATAAAACTCATAAAAACTTAACCTTTCTTCACTATGAGGTTACCATTTTGTATTCCAAATTTATTTAATAAAATAAACTGAATATTATTAATTACATGCCAATAATAAAGTCAACATTACATCTTAGGATGTTTTACTGATATTGAAATATACTCCTCGATGCTTGATGTCACTTTCAACTCTTTTTTCCACTACTAGCTTTTTACCTACGTGTGAAAATCATCACACGTTACGTATATACTTAGTGAGGTAATTAAAACAATAAACCGTGCAATACAATTCATGCATAAATTTCACTATAAAAAAAAATGCCATTAGACCATGTTACATACATGTCCAATATTTTACCATGATCAAAATAATATAAAATTTCTTACCATTTATCCCATAAGCTCATAAGCTTATTTTACCAATATACTTGCCATTATTCATAAGCTCATAAGCTTATTTCCATGCTTACCCTTTATTAACCAATAAACCATAATCCCAAGTAATTGTTTGAGGAACCCGATATAGGAGTCAAATATTGCACCGAAGTGCCGAGGTCGAGCTTTGCTCACCTAATAATGCACCGTAGTGCTGAGGTCGGGCTTTACCCCCTAGTACACCGTAGTGTTTTATACCATGTCTTCACTAGGCGCTTTGAGGCCTGCACTATATGCCTTCTCTAGACACTCTAGTGCTACCTAATATGCAGCTGGTAGACTCTATAGATGCCATTAATATCACTGATCCTCAATAACATACTTGGGCATATAGTAAATTTTATTTGATCCATCCATGGAAAAGTATATTATCATAATTTAACAACGGGGCAGTTCATACCCAAAATAACATGGTAAAATATCACATTTTCCAAAATCAATGCATTAATGTCATACTCTGACATATAAATGTCATGTCAATTTAAAAATGATAAAATCATGCTGATATAAACATGGTCGACTTATTGCAAGTCTTCCTGATGATGTATAAAACATCCATGTATAATTTCATGCATGTATTGCACTCACCTTGACACTTTAAAATTTTCCAAATATATATGTGCCTCACTATTGTCCACAATAAACCCTTTTCTATTTGACTTGCTTTGATCACAAATCAATCACGATCTGTATAATTCACAAATTCATAACAATACATATGTTAGTTTTGTACTAACATAAACATATCCCAAAATAACTCCATAATATATTTGAAACTCATTATCTATCAAAATACTTATCTTAATAATTCCTTTTAACATTGGAACCAACTTTTCCAATTTACACAAAATGGTCCTTCACCATTTTATCACTTAGATTCTTAATACAAATAATTCCAGCATTGAATTTATTTCCATTCAAATGCTTTTACCAAGGCATAATTACTTTTAAGTACCCCAACTATGCAAATGTTGTACTTAAATCATCAATCTTTTCAAACTTCACAAAATAGTCATATTTCACATTCTAACACTCATTTTAATTCCCAAACAACAATTTCCAGCGTAGTACATCAATTATATAACACTTACACAACAACCCATCAATTTTTCAATATTGTCGAATTGATCCCTAACTTTTCAAAATTTACAAAAATGGTCCTAAAATTTTTCTAAGGCTTGTAGAATACTTCCTTCATCATTTCCAACCTATATATAATTTTTCCATAATTTTCTCACTCAAACCATCCATGGTCGAAACTTAAAGAACAAGTTCTAAAAAGATTAAACATGTTTTAATCATCATACATGCTTGAATATGAATCTACTAACTTACAAACATCAAGATCCATCATCAATTTCAAGATCCCTTTTATGAACACAAACTATAGAATTTGGGATCTTTGCACACCAACAAGATTATCAAGCAATATTAGTACCAAATGATAGTGTTTTTCTCATATAATAATTTTCTATTTACATCTTACTCAAAATCCTAAGGAAATTGCTTAAAAATTGAGTTGAAGCTTTTTCTCACCTTTGGAGAAAACCCACGTAGCTTGGATGAAGAAGATGAGCAATTTGGATGAAATGTTGGGTGCATTTCATCTTTGTTTACATTATATTCCACTTAAATGAATAAAATATTCATTTAATTAGGTTAAGACCAAAACACCTTTAATGAATCTTTTTATTCACCATAAAACCATGACAACTCATCCTTATCATCTTTCAAAGTCAAAGATGAATTATTTTGACTTTAATTTACGAAAATTCTCATGAATTTTCAAAAATTACGTTTTAGTCACTAAATTCCATTATTTCAGTTAAATCTGAAAAATTGCACTTTTCCAAACCAAATTTATCTGATCTAAAATATTAAAATAATACTTCCCACCATTTTATAACATCCTCAAAATTTTTGTAAAATTCCAATTCGATATGAATTACCGATTTCTTACCGAACTTTAGCCCTTTCTCATTTTTCTTTACTAAAATTTCAAATTCAAAAATATGATTTCCATAAAACCCCACTCTCAAGAATAAACTATCTATTTATGGAATAAAATTCTTTTTAAGAACTTTATCACTTAATTCCCTAAATTTTTACAAGTTTATACTTTGACCATCAAACTTTTAAAAGTTATATTTTGGTCACTAACTAAAATTTGGGGTATTACAATTCTCTCCCCCTAAAATAAAATTCATCCTCGAATTTTTACTAAATTTATGATGAAAACATATGAGGATATTGCTTCCTCATGTCATCCTCTCTTTCCCACGTAGCTTCCTCAACTATATGATTTTGCCAAAGCACTTTAACAAGCGGAATTGTCTTACTACGCAGTTCTTTGATTTCTCGAGCCAAAATCTGCACTGGTTCTTCTTCATAAGTCAAATCTGGTCAAATCTCAATTTTCTCTAGTGCAATGACAAGTGAAGGATCTGATCGATACTTCCTAAGCATCGACACATGAAACACATTATGAACCTTATCAAATTCTGGAGGTAATGCTAACTGATACGCCACTGGTCTAACTCTCTTTAATATCTCATAAGGTCCAATGAATCTTGGACTTAATTTTACTTTGCGCCCAAAGCGAAATATCTTTTTCCAAGGTGATACTTTAAGAAAAACTTTATCACCAACATGGAATTCAATCTCTTTTCGCTTCAAATCTGAATAAGACTTCTGACGATCAGCTGCAATCTTGAGATGATCTTGGATTATTCTCACTTTATGCTCAACCTCCTTCAATAAATCAAGGACAACCAAATCTCGATCTTTTAACTCGAACCAATTTAATGGTGTCCGACACTTTCTCCCGTATAAAGCTTCGTAAGAAGCCATTTTGATGCTAGATTGATAGTTGTTCTTGTAAACAAATTCTGCTAAAGGAAAATACTTTTCCCAAGATCCTTTGAAATCATCACACATGCCCTCAACATATCCTCCAATGTTTGGATAGTCCGCTCAGAATGACCATCTGTCTATGGATGAAATGCAGTACTGAACTTCAATCGAGTACCCAAAACTTTATGCAAAGAATCCCAAAATCTTGAAGTGAACCTTGAATCCCTATAAGATATGATTGATACCGGCACTCCATGTAACCGAACTATCTCCTTGATATACAACTCTGTATATTTATCCAAAGCATAATCCATTCACACCGGAATGAAATGTGTTGATTTAGTTAACCGGTCAACTATCACCCAAATGAAATCCTTCTTATTTGATGTCAATGGTAGCCCTATAAAAAAATCCATAGTAACTCTCTCCCACTTCCATTCTGGAATAGAAATTGGTTGTAACAATCTCGAAGGCACTTGATGTTCAGCTTTCACTCTTTGAAACGTCGGACATGTAGTAACAAACTCAGAAATGGCTCTTTTCATACCTGGCCACCAAAATTGACTTTTTACATCATGATACATCTTGCTCCCGCCTGGATGCATAGTAAGTGGAATATAATGCGCCTCAGAAAGAATATCTTTCTTCAACTCATCATGTGGAATATAGATTCTTCCTCGGTAATACAGACATCTATCTGACTTGATTTCAAAGTCCTTAGTCTCACCTTTTTCAACTAATGAAATATTTTCTAAGCATCTACCATCTTTCTTTTGCAGCTCTATTATCCGATTTAAAAGCATCAGTTTTATCTTTAATTTAGCCAATAGTGCGCCATTTTCTTTCAACAATAGCCGCACATCCATAGCTCGCAAAGCTGCAAAAGTTTTTCAACTAAGTGCATCTGCTACAACATTTGCTTTACCTGGATGATAATAAATGATCAAATCATAGTCCTTTAAAAGTTCTATCCATCTTCTCTGTCTCAAATTGAGCTCTTTTTGAGTCAAAACTCTTATGATCCGTGTAGATGTGGCATCTCTCACCATACAAATAATGACGCCAAATCTTTAGAGCAAAAACTACCGCTGCTAACTCAAGATCATGAGTAGGATAATTCCTCTCGTGCTTCTTTAATTGTCGAGAATCATAGGCTACCACCTTAACTTATTGCATAAGTACACAACCCAAACCATTATGAGATGCATCACTATACACCACATACTCTTTGCCCGATTCTGGTTGTTCCAACACTGGTGCTTCCGTTAAAATCTTCCTTGGAGCTTCAAAATTCTCTTGACATTTCTCAGTCCAAATAAATGAAAACATCCTTTTGTAAAAGCTTGGTCAAAGGAGAAGAAATCATATAAAGTTTTTCACAAACCTTCGATAATAACCAGTAAGTCCCAAACAACTTCGAACCTCTGTAACATTCTTTGGAGGTTTCCAATCCAATATTGCTTGAACTTTCATAGGATCAACTCTTATGCCTTCTACTGAGACAACATGACCAAGAAAAACAACTTCTGATAGCCAAAACTCACACTTTGACAGTTTGACATATAACTTTTTATCCTTATGTATTTCGAGCATAGTACGAAGAGAAGATAAACATCATGTTCTATCTTTGTCTTTGAGAATACCAGAATATCATCAATAAAGAACACCACAAATTGATCTAAATAAGGTTGAAATACTCGATTCATCAAATCCATGAATGCTGCTGGAGCATTTGTTAACCCAAACGGCATTACTACGAACTCGTAGTGTCCATACCATGTTCTGAAAGCTATCTTTCGAACATCTTCCTCTTTAATCTTTAATTGGTGATATCCCGATCGGAGATCAATCTTAGAGAAAACAACTGCTCCCTTAAGTTGGTCAAATAAGTCATCAATCCTCTTTAATCTATGCACAAACGCATTGATCCATCTTTCTTTTTCACCAACA
Organism: Hibiscus syriacus; assembly: GCF_006381635.1. Classification (NCBI taxonomy): domain Eukaryota; kingdom Viridiplantae; phylum Streptophyta; class Magnoliopsida; order Malvales; family Malvaceae; genus Hibiscus; species Hibiscus syriacus. The sequence continues at coordinate 462,750 of NW_024063086.1, read as the reverse complement.
ACACCGGTGCACCCCAAGGTGAAATACTTGGTTTTATAAATCCTCGATCCAGTAGCTCTTGCAATTGAGCCTTTAATTCTCTTAACTCTATTGGTGCCATTCCATAAGGATCCATCGAAATAGATGATGTACCTGGGAATACATCAATCCAAAACTCCACCTCTCTATCCGAGGTAATCAAGGTAGCTCATCTAGAAACACCTCTTGATACTCTCGTACATTTGGGATGCTTTCCAACTTAACTTCAGCAGTTCTGGTATCCAACACATTTACTAAAATTGCTTGACATACCCATGACAATAATTTCTTAGCAGTAAAAGTTGAAATCACATTGGATAAGGGATTTACCCTTTCTCTAACAAATACTATCTCTGAACCCGTTGTATTCTTTAAAACAATCTCTTCAAATGATAATCTACCCAACCATAATAGAAAGATAGCCAATCCATGCCTAAGATTATCCCGAATTCCTCAAAAGGCAATTCTAATAGGTTTGCAGGAAATTCCACTCCTTGTATCTTTATCAAACATTTGTTACTAATCCGACAAATATTTGCACTATGTCCCAATGGATTGATTGCCACAATATCCCTGGAAATAGGTTCTAAAATGATTCCCCTATCTCTTACTAGTTTTGTACTAATATACAAGTATGTAGATCTGGGATCAATTAATACAAAAACAGGTTCATCAAAGAGATAAAAGGTACCTACTATAATCTCAGGAGCATCTCTGTCATCATCAGTCTTGATGTGATAAACTCTTGCAGTAGTTCTGCCTTCACGATTAAATGCAGCCTCAGACGTACCAAGACTGCCTCCTTTTCCACTTCTGACCTTCTAAGGTCCTGTTACAGACTGATCTAGAAATAGCTCTGGACACTCTCTTCTAAAATGACCAAGTTGTTTACAATGAAAACATTTTCCCTCCATGAGTTGGCATTGACCGTAATGATTCTTTCCACAATATTCGCATTCAGGAACAGATCGTACTCCTGAACCTCTGGTACCCATTGAAGTTGCCTGTCTCTGTTTGGGCTTTCCTCCATAAAATCCTTTTCATCCCATGGACACTGAAGAAGCATAACTTGTCTGCTGCTGGCCCTTGTAACGTTTGGAAAAGGGTGCAGAGTAAGAGCTTTCAAACCTTTTGTTTGTCTAAGCCTTCTTCGCCTCTATATCTTCAAGATTAACATTTTCCATAGCTTTAACCTTGTTTACCGCTTCTTGAAAAGCAGTCAAATGATGAGAAACCATAATTCTCTTATACTGAGTATCCAATCCAAAAACAAATCTATCAATTCTAGGTTTCTCAGTCGGAATAAACTCCAAAGCAAATCGACTCATCTTGTGAAACTCGCATTCATACTCATAAATTGTTCTGTCGGATTGCTTTAAGTTTAGGATTTGTTGCATCATCTGATTGACAAACACGTCCCCAATATACTTTTCCTTGAATTCCCTCAGAAAGCATTCCCATGTGATTTTCTCAGTGGAAACTCGTACGGCGACTGTATTCCACCACACACTAGCTTAATCCATCAGTAGAGACACAACCCCTTCCAACTTTCCTTGATCATCACAAGGAATCCTGTTGAGCATATTCTTGACATCATTTAACCAGAAATCAACAGCCATCAGATTAGCATCCAAATCACCTCAAAATTCAGGTTCTCTCATCTTCCTCAGTTCTTTCGAAACTGACATTGGGGTTCGACGGTTAATAATGTTATCTAGGGCTTGTAAAAACAACCTCGATCTTGAACACGCATATCATGTTGATTCCGATTAGATGGCTCTACATTCAGCTGAGCATTGGGTGGATTATGATTCACCTCATTACTCCCACTCTGTACAAGAGTAACATGCTCGCCAACCCTACTCGATTCTTAATGATCTGACATCTGAACATAGTCAAAATCATCATCCATTAGTAAAGAGTAACTTTACTCATAATATGTATAATCACAATATATATACAACTATCAGTAACTTTTGACATCCTAGTGGAATGTATACACTTTTTAACTAAAACAAACTCGCTTTAGTCCTAGAATCGGCTAAATCTGTAGCTCTGATACTAATAAATGTAACACCCATAACCTGTACAATTATACCTATACAGATTATAGATGTCACCCGAATTTCGAAAACCATTTTCAATTCAAAATCGATTTTAAAATTTATTTTCTTAAATTAATAAAACATATTATCAAAATTATCATATCATATGAATTATGTTTCGTTATAACAAATTTATTCAAAAGATTCTTTTATGAATACTGTGAATAGTGAACAGTATCGTGAACAGTGAACAATGTACCGATGCACTGCTACAATAACATGAATAATGTACCGATGCACAAAAACATCGAATTAAAATTATGTATCGATGCACTACAACAGTATTTTCCGAAAAAATACATAAAACTCATAAAAACTTAACCTTTCTTCACTATAAGGTTACCATTTTGTATTCCAAATTTGTTTAACAAAATAAACTGAATATTATTAATTCCATGCCACTAATAAAGTCAACATTACATCTTAGGATGTTTTACTGATATCGAAATATACTCCTTGATGCTTGATGTCGCTTTCAACTCTTTATTCCACTACTAGCTTTTTACCTATGCGTGAAAATCATCACACGCTAAGTATATACTTAGTGAGACAATTAAAACAATAAACCGTGTAATACAATTCATGCATAAATTTCACTATAAAAAACAAATGCCATTAGACCATGTTACATACATGTCCAATATTTTACCATGATCAAAATAATATAAAATTTCTTACCATTTATCCCATAAGCTCATAAGCTTATTTTACCAATATACTTGCCATTATTCCATAAGCTCATAAGCTTATTTGTATTCTTACCCTTTATTAACCAATAAACCATAATCCCAAAGTATAATTGTATGAGGAACCCGATATAGGAGTCAAATATTACACCGAAGTGTCGAGGTCGAGCTTTGCTCACCTAATAATGCACCGTAGTGCTGAGGTCGGGCTTTACCCACCTAGTACACCGTAGTGTTTTATACCATGTCTTCACTAGACACTTTGAGGCCTAAACTATGTGCCTTCTCTAGACACTCTAGTGCTACCTAATATGCAGCTGGTAGACTCTATGGCATGCCATTAATACCACTGATCCTCAATAATATACTTGGGCATATAGTAAATTTTATTTGATCCATCCATGGCAAAGTATATTATCATAATTTAACAACGGGGCAGTTCATACCCAAAATAACATTATGGTAAACTATCACATTTTCCAAAATCAATGCATTATAATGTCATACTCTGACATATCAATGTCATGTCAATTTATAAAAATGATATAAAATCATGTTGATAAACATGGTCGACTTATCGCAAGTCTTCTTGATGATATATAAAAATCCATGTATAATTTCATGCATGTATGCACTCACCTTGACACTTTAAAATTTTCCAAATATATGTGCCTCACTATTGTCCACAATAAACCCTTTTCTATTTGACTTGCTTCGATCACAAATCAATCACGATCTGTATAATTCAAAAATTCATAACAATACATATGTTAGTTTTGTACTAACATAAACATATCCCAAAATAACTCCATAATATATTTGAAACTCATTATCTATCAAAATACTTATCTCTTAATAATTCCTTTTAACATTAGAACCAACTTTTCCAATTTACACAAAATGGTCCTTCACCATTTTATCACTTAGATTCTTAATACCAATAATTCCAGCATTGAATTTATTTCCATTCAAATGCTTTTACCAAGGCATAATTACTTTTAAGTACCCCAACTATGCAAATGTTGTAAATCATCAATCTTTTCAAACTTCCCAAAATAGTCAATTTCATATTCTAACACTCATTTAATTCCCAAACAACAATTTCCAGCATAGTACATCAATTATTTAACACTTACACAACAACCCATCAATTTTTTAATATTATCGAATTGATCCCAACTTTTAAAAATTTACAAAATGGTCCTAAATTTTTTCGAAGGCTTGTAGAATACTTCCTTCATCATTTCCAACCTATATATAATTTTCCATAATTTTCTCACTCAAACCATCCATGGTTGAAAATTAAAGAACAAGTTCGAAAAGATTAAACATGTTTATCATCATACATGCTTGAATATGAATCTACTAACTCACAAACATCAAGATCCATCATCAATTTCAAGATCCCTTTTATAAACACAAACTATTGAATTTGGGATCTTTGCACACCAACAAGATTATCAAGCAATATTAGTACCAAATGATAGCGTTTTTCTCATATAACAACTTCTATTTATATCTTACTCAAAATCCTAAAAAATTGCTTGAAAATTGAGTTGAAGCTTCTTCACCTTTGGTAGAAAACCACGCAGCTTGGATGAAGAATATGAGCAATTTGGATGAAATGTTGGGTGCATTTCATCTTTGTTTACATTATATTCAATTTAAATGAATAAAATATTCATTTAATTAGGATAAGACCAAAACACCCTTAATGAATCTTTTTATTCACCACAAAACCATGACAACTCATCCTTATCATCTTTCAAAGTCAAAGATGAATTATTTTGACTTTAATTTACAAATATTCTCATGAATTTTCAAAAATTACGTTTTAGTCACTAAATTCAACTATTTCAGTTAAATATAAAAAATTGCACATTTCCAAACCAAATTTATCTGATCTAAAATATTAAAATAATATTTCCCACCATTTTATAACATCCTTAAAATTTTTGTAAAATTCCAATTCGATATGAATTACCGATTTCGTACCGAACTTTAGCCATTTCTCATTTTTTTACTAAAATTACAAATTCAAAAATATAATTTCCAGAAAACCCCACTCTCAAGAGTAAACTATCTATTTATGGAATAAAATTATTGTTAGGAACTTTATCACTTAATTCCCTAAATTTTTCCAAGTTTATACTTTTACCTTTAAACTTTTAAAAGTTACATTTTGGTAACTAACCAAAATTTGGGGTATAAAAGTCTTGGAATTATCTTTTGCATACAAGTCTTGTAATTTGATGTTTAGATTGAAATTGAACATGGTGCCGACCACTGTTGGCTTTTTGTATGATTGCTTCAGATAATTTCTCCATGGTTTTATTCGTGTGTGGTGAGAATGAGTGTTTAAAAACCATGTCAACTGGTTTGTTAAAGTAATCCCTTAAGTCTCCTAAGTGTGGTTCATGAATTAAGAATTCTCAGGAGGAAACTCATATACAAGGTAAAGCTCATTAAAAGCATTTTAAAAGTATGGGCAGAAATATCCGAGTTATCGTGATATACATTTGATATGTTCAATTCTCAGAATAGTAGTATGCTTAAGAGTATACCTTCATGGTAAAGCATCGTCTACTATGTTTTTCTTACCTTGGTCTGTTACGCACTTAAAGGAGTTGTGTTTGGTATGAATGACAACTTCAAGAGTCTTACCTTGTAAAAAGGAGAAGAAGTACGTTACAATATCATTAAAACGAGTAATAAATACTTACCTTTGAACTCTCATAAATCGTGACTCTTCATTGATATGGCATAGTGATTAGGCTTTCAGGTGGTAACCCGTCAGGAGGGTCACCTAGCACTATTCGACAACTCTTGGTGATGGAAGATGGTGTGGGACAGTCTCGTGTTTTTTACTTTGATCATTTAAATGGATTCCCTGTGCACGAACTATAAAGCATGTGGAGTTGTTTAAGTCATGTTCTTCATTAAGATGGCATCACGACTAAGACTTTCATATATGTAGGAGTTTTTTAACAAATCTAACTCTTTGGTTTCTTCAAGATTGTATGTTTAATGAGGTATGATGGAACCTTGAATTAGATGGTTTGGTGTTGTTTTCTCTTTTCATGGTAATTCGTTAGGTAGATAACCTAGCACTTCTCGAAAATCCAGTAAAGAGATGAAAAACACTAGGAGAATCCTTGTTAATGTTAGAAATCGAAACAATTGATTCCCTAAAGTTAACAAGAATGCAAGGGTGTTTGTAAAGAATGTACTCTCTCAATTCTTTTGTGCTCACACATAGATTTTGAGTCACTTTTTTCTTCTCACATTTAGGTTCACTCACCTCATTATTCTTTTGGCTTTTGTAACTAGTGACCTCTTTTGCTTTTGCCACTTTCTCAACTTTTTCTTTTTTTGCTTTCCCTACCTTTTCACAAATTATCATTTGATCTTTAGGAGCTATAAGTGTGTCATTCTTTGTTGGTCGTTCTTTCTCCTTGTCAGGTTTGTCATCTCTTGGTTTTTTTAGAGAAGATGGAGTAGAAGATGAGGAATGATTTGAAGGATTACCTTGGTAAGAGGATGAAGTATCTTGGTAATGTTCTCTGAATTTTCACAAATCCTTTGGATTTGAAGGATTACCTTGGTAAGAGAATGGCTTTATTTAGTGTATCTTTAAGGCTTTCATGCCCATGGAGATCAAGAAGATCAGTGATGTTTGAGTTTAAACTGACGATGAATCTTGACACGGTGACCTTTTCTTTTTCAGTTATGTTAGCCATATTGAGTAAGGACTGCATCTCCTTGTAGTAGTCTTCAACTGAACTTCTACCTTGTCGAAGTCAGTGTACTCGTAGTTTAACTTCTCACGTATAATGTGTTCGTAGGAATCACTTCCTCATGGTTTGTTTGAGGTCGGTCCAAGAAGTGATTGCTTGAATTTGAAAATTCTCGATCTATTTCCTTTTTTGCATCCACCAAGTTCGAGCATATCCTTCGAATTGCATGGTGATGAGGGGAACTTGTTTAGCTTGGGGGAAATCATGATATGAGAACATGATATCAACTTTTCCTTCCCAATTGATGTACCTGTCTGGATCGTTGTCTCCTTTGAAAGACGGGATCGTGAACTTTGGTTTTACAAAGATTTTAGGTTCTTGGAAACGTGGTTGTTCTCGCTTGGGTACCAAAAGTTCAGCATTGTTTGGTCTTGTATTCTAGTTTGGTAGATCCAGTTGTGGTTCTTATCATTCTCTCATAGTTTTGTCAAATCTTTCAACTTGAGTCGTGAGTCGGGAAAGTGCGGCTAAGATAGACGTAAGTGTCTTGTTGTTATTGTCACCCATCCTGAAATCATAACACTCAAAAGAAAATTTTAAAGTCAAATAAAAAAATAAAAGAAAGAAAATTCAACAAAGCAAGAAACCTCACAAGTCACTCCAAGAAAGTAACACAACGAGAGGCAAGTAAGTTGATCTTGTACTCTTTAAAACTCACTTTACCAAATAGTCTTCCACATTTCATATCGGAGTTTGATCACTAGAAAAGGCGATAAGAAAAACTTAAAATTTCTAAGAGGCCAAACAAAGGTTAGACTTCAAGAGAACGAGAATGAAAAGAAGGAAGAAGTATGAAAACTCTTTATTCATACTAACACAAGGAAGATAATGTGTTAGATAATACAAAAGAACAATAAAAAGGAAAAACAAAAGAACCTAAAGCACTAAGAGTCAAAGAAAAAAAGAACCAACCCAGAAACCTAGAAAACTCTGGATCAACTTGAGAAACATTTTTGAGGGTGTTAATGGTGTCCAAAAATTTTGAAAACATTATTGAATGTCTTTTGATGCGTCAAGAAACCACCTGTAAAATTTCAGAACCAAATACCTTCAGTAGTATCCAGTAGACTTTATTGAACGGTGAGTCCTCAAACAATCTATTTTTCTTGATCGCTTTGTTCAAAGATGTTATTGATCTTCAAATATTCTGATTTTTTGTGTGAATGATATTCAATATATGAAGTTTCAATATGGAAATTTTCACCATGAAATTCCTCCTGTATAGTTTTCAATAAATTTGACAAGATTCTACCGAATCTATCGATGAAACTTGAATGATGTATTTGAAGGCTCTAATGAACTATGATTGGGGTGAATTTTGGAATGGATATTAATATTAGGATTAATATGATATCTTTATAAAATCAGCCCTAAATACCTTCGTTTACAATTTTTTTGAAATTTTGGCTTTTTTGTTTTTGTTTTTGCCTTTTTTTGTTTTTTGTTGTTGTAAAAAATAGAAAACTAACAAGAAGGATTTGAATCTAAATTAAAATTAAATAAAAAGAACCTGAAATGATGAATTTTTTTTGAACTAGCTTCGTTGGGGTACCTTGACGGTTTTGTGTGCAACAAGCAAGATTGCTTGCTTCTTTCCAAGAATCGGCCCAAATTTGATACCAATTGATAGAGAAATGGTGGCAGGTTAATGAATGCTACTCTTTTTGAAGAATCAAACCTAGAAAGCTCTAGACTCGATGAAGAATAAGGGGGATGAATAGAGGAAGGTGGTGGTAGTAACTAGGGTCTTTTAGGGTTTCTTTTAAGTACTGGAAATAAGGTAAGAAACATGATTAGAATAAGATAAAGAAATTAAAAATAAAGTAAGATAACCAAGAAATCAAAAGATCTCCCTTATGAAGGTGAACGGTAAGGATGATTGATGGTGTAGATGGATATGTGGAAAATTGATGGATAATGTCCTATCGAGCCCTTATAGTCTCAATGAAAAGGCAAACTGCTGGGATTTGTGGAAGCACAAATCGACAACCGAAAGGGTTCGCCAAGAGGGGTTAAATTGGTTTTTGTGTTTAGGGAGTAAGGAGATTGAAAGATAAAAAATTGCACAGCAATTTATAGTGGTTCGACTTGTCAACCAAGTCTACATCCACTACCTTAGATCCTCACCAAGGATTATCCAACAAATTCACTAATTTGTTATTTATTTTACAGGAAAAAGAGATAACCTTTACAACTCCCTAGTTTTTCAATGACTAAACTAGAACCAATCCCTAGCTTTTAACAGGCTCAGCTAGAACCAAAACCCCTTTACAAAAGAAAAGGAAATGTAAACAAGAAAACCTCTCTAAGGTAGGTGTTTACAAGATTTAAGCTCACAAGAACAAATATTTACAAGAGAAAGGAAAATAAGAATAAAAAGCTCTTATCTTATGTTTGATTGCTTGGATAGTTGTTCTCATGCTTCTTCAAGTGTCCTCAGCTTGTATTTATAGCTTGAAATGAGTTTGAAGTCGTATATAGCTGTTGGGGATGTTTTGGAGCCGTTGGGGATTCATTTTATATAAAATAAACTGCCCAGAACAAGGTATATCGGTACACTACCAAAGTGTATCGGTACACCTTCATAAAATTCAAATTTTATGGTCGTTGGGCTGAAATTATTGTAGCAGTGTATCGGTACACTGTAGAGGTATCGATACACATTTTACATTTGATGTTTTTAAGTGTCGGTACTGTTCATAAAACCATTTTTGTGCTCAATTCCAAATTAAATGGACTTTGAATTATTTTTGTAAACTTTGAAAACTTTGAATAAATTCAATTCAAGTCCAAAAATATTTTGCCATAAATTGTTATATCAAAACATAGTTCAACAATCTCCCCCTTTTTGATATAACAAAACATTTTAAAATTTGTTTTTTGCAAAACTCCCCCTTAATAAAATGTTTAACGATACAATAAATATGACTAACTTGTGCCTAATTGCTATGGATGAACATGATAGTTGGCTATGGCATAGGAGACTAGGATATACAAGCATGAGTGTTTTACAAAGACTAATTCAAGGAGATTTAGTAAGAGTATTGACAAAGCTAAAATTTGATAATGATAAAATCTGTGATACATGTGCTAAAGGAAAACATAAAAGAGCTTCCTTTAAATCCATTAATGATGTATCAACTAGTAGAGTCTTACAATTGATCCATATAGATCTATTTGGGCCAATTAGGACTACAAGATTGGTTGGAAAAAAATATTGCTTTGTATTAGTATATGATTATTCTAGATATACTTGAGTTCTATTTTTAAGTACTAAAGATGAAGCATTAGAAAAATCCATAACGTTTTCAAAAGTAATCCAAAAAGAAAAAGGTTACTCCATAACTAGTGTTAGGAGTGATTATGGTATTGAATTTGAAAATCTTGGATTTACTGATTTTTGTAATTCAAATGAGATTAGCCATAATTTTTCAGCACCTAGAACCCCTACACAAAATGGAGTTGTTTAGAGGAAAAATGAAACTTTAGAAGAAATGGTTAGAACCTTGCTTTATGAAAACAATTTGCCAAAATATTTTTGGGCGGAAGCCACAAATACCGCTTGTTATGTTATTAATTGAGTAATGATTAGGCCTTTTTTAAAGAAAACTCCATATGAACTTTTAAAAAATAAAAAGCCTAATATTAGCTATTTTCATGCTTTTGGATGTAAATGTTTTGTTTTAAACAACGGTAAAGACAATCTTGGTAAATTTGATGCTAAAAGTGATGAAGGAATTTTTCTGGGTTATTCCTTAAATTCTAAAGTTTATCGAGTATTTAATAAAAGAACTTTAGTGGAGAAGAGTCTATACATGTTGTTTTCAATGACAATCCCCTTCCAAGGAAGGATTCTTGTGTTGATGATGACGTAGGTATTGTAAATACACATGACGTTGGAGAACCATCTTCTAAAGAAGAATTGAAAGATGATCCAACCATTGAAGAAAGGGAAGTCTCTTACCCAAGAGAATACAACTATGTCAAGGATGGTGAAATTGTAGGTGATCTATCCAAAGGGGTAACAACTCGATCTTCTCTTAGAAATATATGTAATTATGTTGCATTTATCTCATGCATAGAGCCTAAGAATATCCAAGAAGCATTAAAAGATGAAAATTCGATTATGGGTATGCAAGAAGAGTTAAATCAATTTGAGAGAAGTAAAGTATGGACATTAGTTGAAAGGCCTAGTAATAAATCTACTGTAGGTACTAAATGGGTATTTAGGAACAAGCTCGATGAAAGTGGTAATATAGTGAGGAACAAGGCTAAACATGTTGCTCAAGTCTATACGCAAGAAGACGGCATAGACTATGATGAAACATACACTCTCGTTGCTAGGATGGAAGCAATTAGAATGTTATTAGTATTTGCATGCATCAACGAATTTATATTATATCAAATGGATGTTAAAATTGCATTTTTAAATGGTTTTATAAACGAAGAAGTGTATGTGGAACAACCTCCTGGTTTTGAAGATTCAAAATTTCCAGATCATGTTTTTAAATTAACAAAAGCTTTATATGGTTTAAAACAAGCTCCTAGAGCTTGGTATGAAATATTGTCAATTTTTTTAATTGAAAAAGGGTTTTCAAAAGGGAAGGTTGACACTACATTATTTTTAAAGAGAAAATGTAAAGATTTATTAGTAGTTCAAATTTATGTTGACGATATAATATTTGGTTCTACTAATGATGCTCTTTGCCAAGAATTTTCTAAGCTAATGCAGAGTGAATTCGAGATGAGCATGATGGGGAGCTCTCATTTTTCTTGGGACTCCAAATCAAGCAAAGAAAAGATGGCATCTTCATCAATCAAGAAAAATACGTCAAGGACATGCTCAAAAAGTTTGGATTGGAAGATGGAAACCCCCAAGCCACTCCAATGAGCTCATCTACAAAGCTTGACAAAGATGAAGGCGGTAAATGTGTAGATGTTAAACTTTATAGGTCTATGATTGGCTCTTTTCTTTATCTAACCGCAAGTATATCAGACATTATGTTTAGTGTTTGCTTATGTGCTAGATTTCAATCATGCCCTAAAGAATCACATATAAAAGCCATTAAGAGAATCTTTAGATACCTTAAAGACACTATTAGTTTAGGACTTTGGTATCCTAGAGACTCTAGCTTTAGCTTGCATGCCTTCTCTGATGTGGATTATGAAAGATGCAAAATAAATAGGAAAAGCACCCCTAGTACTTGTCAATTCCTAGGAAATAAGCTGATTTCTTGGTTTTCAAAGAAAAATATTATGTTGCATTATCTACCACTGAAGCGAAATACATTTCAGCCGGTAGTTTTTGCGAACAAGTTTTATGGATGAAACAACAACTTTTTGATTATGGAATTGAATATGGTACCATACCTATCAAGTGTGACAATACTAGTGCTATCTGTCTCACTAAAAATCCCATCCAACACTCTAGAACTAAGCACATTGAAATTAGACATCATTTCATTAGAGACTATGTCACTAAAGGAAATGTAGTTCTAGAATTTGTTGATACTTTGCGCCAATTAGCGGATATTTTTATAAAGCCTTTATATAATGAAAGATTTTGGACACTTAGGAGATAATTAGGTTTAACTAACCTACCTTGAATTAGTGTTTAAAATAACTTTAGCACTTTTAATTAGAATTGGAAAATGCTTATAAAAATAAGGGGCAGTTCATGATCTTTAGTGAAAATTAATTATATGTTAAAATAAAATTTAAAGATAGATTTGATTGATTGAACATAGTTAATTTTAGAAATATGAGTTGCCAATACCACTAGAGCTAATTAATTTAGCATTCTAAGTGCTTAAAAACGGTTTTTGACAATTTTGTGCAAAGTGTATCGATACCTATGTATAGATTCATCCTCGCTATGTATCGATACACTATGAATGTGTACCGATATATTCCTTGAATGTGTATCGATACACTCAAGAGTGTACCGATACACTCGTCGGGTTTTAGGCTTAAATTCCTAAAATTTCCTTACTATCTCAAACTCCCTAAAACCAAACTCTCTCGTCGTTCCTCTCCAAAATCGCCCAAATCTCCACTTTGCTTCAAATCAACGAATACTAGTCGGATTTCATTCACTCTTTAACTTATAATCCTGCTACACTCAACAAATTTGTGAAAATATCACTACATTCCACTCAATCCGAAATTTTCAAGGTAATTTTTCTAAAATCACTATTTTATTGATTTTTGAACATAGGACTAGTTTTAATTAGTTCTAGGTTGAATTATATATCGGACATTGTTCATATTATGATCTAGAACTATAATCTCCAACTAGTTTCATCAAAAACACAAGATTTTTCAAAAAAATTCTAAATTTTTGAAATAAATAAAATTGTTTTGATTTTAAAATTGTTGTTTTTGATTTAATTATGTTATTTTCATGAAAACTATACATATTATGATGTTTTTCAAACAATATTTTCAAAAATAGTTTTCAAAATTGCCCATTATTATTAGAGAACCTTGAATATTGAGGACTCATATTGAGTTTTGGGATTGATATTATTGCATACATGTATTTTCAAGATTGCATGTATTCTTTAATCCCATTTTGATTTAACCATGTCTCATTCCAAATGCCCTAGGACTTCGTCTAGCCGGTCGTCAAACCAACCTCAAAACTGGCCTCCTATTCCACCTCAAAATCCAAACCCAAACACTCCCGATATGACTATCCTTAATTCTTGCTTTAACCAACCTGGTCATCGAGAAGGTCTCTACCATAGGTTCGTTAACTCATTCGAGTCATATAAAATTCAGGAAGAGCATATCCCCTCAATCCAAGCTATGGTCGATATGAAATTTCATTATTTTTCTACCCTTAAATCTTAGAAATTTGATAAATTGTTTCAGCTCAAACCCATCATTTATCACCAACTAGTCTGCATTTTCTATTCCAATACAGTTTGTGTCCAAAACGAGTCTCGAACTACTACCGTAGGAATTCAATCCTATCTCTTATGTGAATTTGTTTATATCGACTCCGACACAATCACTAACACCTTTGGTTTAGATAACAAGGGTTTAGATAATGAAAAAGAAATTGTGGCTACACCTTACAAAGCTAAGTCTAGTGCAAGTACCTTGTTAACTCATCATGAGTGTTTTCTTCATTTGATCATCTCTTGGTGGTTTAGACCATCCGGAGGTAGGTACTCCACCCTTAGAGTTTTAGATTTATGGTGGATACATTGTATCCAACATAAAAAGAAAATAAATTTGCCACAAATCATTTTTGTGAGATAGTAGAAATCGTAAATAATGTCCCGTCTAAATATATAGAAACCTTAGTTTACGGTTCTCTTCTTAGCAATTTGTTTATCAAATCTAATCTTAGGGTCCAGCTTGATGTAGCCATCCCTCTTAAAAACCCAATAAATTTCACAACCTTGAAGAAATTGGGATGGTCTGGGGAAAAGGATCAATGGGTTCGATCCACCGAGAAAACACCGGGTGCTAGTTCTTCACGAGCAGTACCGGCACCGGCGGCTAATGATGATCCCGAGCTTGAAGAACTCATGCGAGATATTGATGATCATGTACCAGAGGATGAGCCGATCTAGCAAGAGGATCAAATGCCTTCATACTTTCGATCATTTTTGGAGACATTTGATTTAAGGTTTGCATCCATTGAGTCCCAATTAACCGCTATGGGGGCTCAACAATTAAAAATTCAACGGGAGATACGAGCAAACAACGAGGCTATTAACAAAAGATTATATGCACTTTCACTTGATATGGCACCTATGTGATCACGTTTTCCTCCTCCCGATCCTCCTATGGATGATTATACCTTCCTTGCATAGTTTTCTTGGTTATTGAACTTAGAACTTATTGTTAAAACATTTTGTATGTTTTGGATATTTGTGTTTTGGATGTTTTGATGTTTTTGAATGGTTTGAATATTTAATTTGAACTTTATGTTTAATTTCATTGATTTTTGCATCATTTACACATTAGTTGAATATGACCAATTTACCATTACACATTATTTTTTAATATTGATTATGGACTAATGGCTAATCTTTCTCTTAATTGTGATCTTAGCAGCTTAAGCTATATATATTTAAATAAATTGGCTATTTTCTTAAAAACCTTGTTTAAAAACATTTTATAGAGTCTTTTGATTTAACAAAAATGGGGAGAATAAAGTAAGGGGGAGTAATTTTCAAAATTGATTTCAAAAATGATTTTTCAAAGAAAATCTTAAAATTACATAAATGTTTTATTATATCAAAAAGGGGGAGAAGTTTGGTTGAAAAATTCAATTTCTTAATGAAAAAGGGGGAGCTTAACATTTTCATATATTTTCCAACAAAAGGATATCAATGTTAAAAAGATACCAATTGTTGGAAATATATGAAAATGTTAAGCTCCCCCTTTTCATTAAGAAATTAAATTTCTCAACCAAACTTCTCCCCCTTTTTGTTATATCAAAAATAATTCAATCTTTAAAGTTCTAAAATAACATTGGAGAGTAAGTGATAAATTTGATATTAAAAAATCATTTGAAAAATCAAAGCTCCCCCTCAATAAGTGCATTCCAAACAAAATTTAGCTTTAAAAACTTGACACAAAAACAAAATTAAATTTCAATAAAGAATAACAAACATGTTAGTATCATATGAAATTCAATATATCCAAGTCTAAAATACGTTATACAATACCAATAGTTGAAATTAAGTACATATGCATAAAGTTTTATAAAAGTGTTATGCATTTGAAAATTTTTTGATATCAATTGTTAGAGAGATATCATTTTCATTTAAACCACATGCATAAACATTTAAATTTAGGTCAAAAATTTAAAAGTTATAATATCAAAGTATTTGAAAATTGATATCAATTGTTAGAGAGATATCATTTACATTTAAAACCAATTTTGACCAAAATTTATTATGATGAACACAAATTATGAAAAATCATTAAAATTTTAAAATGTTCATCATACAATTGTTTTCAACATACATGAGATTAAAAAAACAATACATAATTATTTAAAATCAAAACTTATGCATGCTTAAACTAAATGAGCAACCAAATAACCAAAATCGAAAGCATTAAGCTTAAAGGTTACCCATTACTTTTTTCTTATGTGGATAGAGTATCTTGAATATCATCACTTTCATCACCATTGCTCCCACACACATACAAGAGACATTTAAGTAGATTTTGGTATCCAAATTGCTTTGGATCCTTAAACATTAGTTTCAATACCCCTTGTTCCTTTAAGAATCCATACTTGTCTAATTTTAAAACATTTTCCTTTCATCAAAGGACAAGTATGTTCCTTGTGACCATGAAAATGACAATGTGAGCATTTTGTCATTTCTAAATATAATAAGTTATTTTTAGAAATTAATTCTTCTTCTTTTGTTAAGCTTCTAAGCTTAACTTCTAACTCAAAAGTTTTCTTTTCTAAATAATTTATCTTGATTTTTGAAAGCTCTAAATCATTTTTCAAAATTTCATTTTGATTTTCAAAATCGACTCTTGCTTTCAAAATCAATTTATTTTCAATTTTGAGTTTTGAAATTAATTTTGTATATTTCGTAAACACAATCGAACAAGTAATACAATGATGAGTGAATATCGTATTCATAGGGATTGGAGGAAATTGATAAGTTTAATCAAATCAATTAATTACTTTACCTAAGTATAGTAGTGATGGTATGTACAAATGAGAATGTTGTGGCAAAGTGAAATGTAAATGTTGGATTTGATTATCAGACCTTTAAACTCCTCACACGACAAGCTACTATGGGAATGAATGATATGAGTCACTTGGGAAATTCAAATCTACTTATCATAATGGTCTTACTTCTATTCCTTATCTGCCCGAAAGAGTTTACTAAGAGTGCCCTATGTTATCTCTAGTTAAGGGACTTGATAGGTTGAATGTGCTATGGCAAACCTATTGGTGTTAGCTAATGCAGGGATCCTATTTGTCTAGATAACATGATATGTCACGGCAATACCTTTTTGCGGCAGCACTAATATCTAACCTCTCGATCATGCACTACTCCTTTTAGTCGACTGAAATCCTACCCTTATCTCTAAGGGTGGATTAGGCCTAGTTACTATCAGAACCTCTTACTTATGTGGTTCCTCCCTAGTTTCTCTCGAACACTAAGGATGTGCTACTTTGCCATTCTCTCAAACACAAAGTAATCTCCTAAGGAATGGTTACTCTATTAGCTCCTATAACCTTAATGCATTAAACATCATAAACAAAACAGATAACAACTTACAAAAGCAACCATTCATTAAAGTAAAATTTAAATATCCAAAATGAACTCCTACCAAATAAGACTAGTTCATGGTGGGGTTACAATGCATCAGGTACAAAGAAAGAAGTTAATCCTTTCCTTATAACTCAAATCATAAATATGAAAGCAAAGAGCAAAGGGAAGGAAGAAAAGCCTTCGATGTACATTGTCTCAGCTCGCTAGCTCCTCTCAGACGTCTAGCTCACCACTCTCTCTAGCTTGTCAAAGGAGGAATGCCACGAAAAATAGGAGAGACCTTTTTCCTCCAAATTTTCTGGCTCAAGGCGACGTGTGTAAAGTTTTCTTTTCATGCTGTCTTTATCTCCTATTTATAGGGGAGAATAAACCTAGGAATTTGTGTTGAAATTCCTAGGATACCCCAAACATACTTCATCCACGTGAGGGTGAGCAGAGGTGGAAGTGGTATCCTCTAGGCAGTTGGCCTAGTACCCGGCAAGATCAAGCTGCAATAGGTCGTGGTCCAGTAGAATCAGTTGTAGTAGGTGGTGGTCCAACATAGTCATCTGCAGCAGTGTGTGGTCCCCTCCATGCAGATGTCTCCTCTCGAGTAGAGATCACGTGAAGATAGAGACAGATGGCTCTGAAAATATCTTCTTTCCTTTTGTTCGCTCTCGAAATGGCAACCGAATCGGCATTTGCATTCTGTTCAGCAATCTCATCATGTCACGACACTTCTCTTTTTATTTTTCTTGCTCTCAAATCCTGCAAATCATCAAACAAGCACCTTCCCCATAACACAACACTCATTACAAAAGAAAATGCAGTGAAAAAAATAATTTCACCACATGCAACTCTATGCTCCTAAATGCATCTATATGATCCTACATGGGCTCTTAGAAAATCAATAACTTAAGTGAAAAGGTCCCAAATATGACCTTTTTACGGAGTCATCAACATCCCTTGGGTTTGGGTGTGTGTTGTCCATTAATGTTGTTTATATTGTGTGTCATTTATGATATTGAGCTAATATAGTAATGCATTTTGTTTTACATGATGTTATTGTTGTGCATTTTGTTAGCATTCTATTTAAGCATTTAGGAACTGTATTTGTAATGAACCATGTTTAATACTATTAAATTAATAGAATCTTTAGTGAAATTTTGATGATTCCCAATGATAAAAATTTAAAAATTATGAAATACCTTGGGAATGTTTTATAAGCTTGCTAGAATTAGGATCTATATAACCCTTTTTACACTTAAAGTGTATGTTCTCAATACTTAGAGAAACTAGAAACTTTTGTACTTTAAATCTCATATATTTGTTAGATGCTATAGAAATCTTAGAGCTAGAGGTGCCTGAAACTGGCTCTAGTCGTAAAATATTATTAAACCAATAAGCTAGAGGAGCCTAAAACTGGCTCTAGCAATGTATACAGAAAAAAATAAACTGGAGGTGCCTAAATTGGCTCCAACATTAGTTTTATGTTAGGACAATTTCTACAATATTGAAAATCATTAATTTAGTAGGAGAAATTTTTTTATAATTTAACTAAGTATGATTTGATACATCAAACCTACACACTTTTACATTCTCTGGATTTCGATTCCATTAAGTTGACATGTCATTCTTTAGTTAGAGATATATGAATGTTGTCATTATAGTTGCATCAATATTCTGAGGGATGAAAAAGAAATCTAAAAATCTAAATTGGTTGAATGATGTTATTCTCAACATGGTTGCATAGATGTAAATGGCTTTCATGCATATTTTTGCTTGAGGGTAAGCCACTTAGGTTTAGGGTTGTGATAACTCTCCAAAAGAGTTATTATTTAGATTCTTTTTACCTAAGATCATTTTTATATATTTTTCATCAATTGCATTATATTTTTATAAGTAGACTCTGTCGGGCAGATAAGACATAGAAGTAAGACCATTCTGAGAAGTAGACTTAGATTTTCCTAAATGACTCCTATCACTCATTCCCATAGTAGCTTGTTGTGTGAGGAAGTCTAAAGTCCTGATAATCAAATCCAATATTTATATTTTGTTTTGCTTTTACATTTTCATTTGATCGCATTAAACACAATTTAATTTGCCACAACATCTTCATTTGTTTCCACATTACATTAGACTATCATTACGTTCCCACCAACATCCATTTCATTTTGCCATATTATTGTCATTTGTGAATACTATTAGTTATACTTAGTTACTTTAGAATAGTGCATAAACTTTACTCAAGATCTCTCCAATCCCTGTGGATACGATACTTACTCATCAATGTTTTTGGCACCGTTGTCGGGGATTTGCAATTGACGATGTTGAGTTTAGTTGTTGCACCATTTTATTTCTTCTCTTTGTACACATTTACTTGTTTTTGTGTTTACCTTTTTTAGGTGTTATGTTGTCACATGACCCGTAATATACCCAAAGAACTATTTTTTCATATTGAACCTGAGGCTCAGGTTGTTCAAAATCAAGTGAAGGATCTTGTAATTCTAAATGTCACGACAATTCCAAATGCTGGGAATACTGCTCGACCATGAACTATTGGAGATCACTTAACTCCCACATTAGACGACCTAAAACCTACTATTGTAGCTCCCAAGATTCAGGTAACCCAATTTGAGCTCAAACTAGTTATGTTCGACATGTTGGACTTGATTGGACAATTTGGTGGTGCTCCTCATGAGGATGCAAAACAACATGTTTGAGCTTTTTTTTAGGTCTGTGACTCCTTTCGACAACAAAATGTGCATGAAGATGTGCTGAAATTGAAGTTATTTCCATATTCTTTGAAAGATAACGCCAGGGTATGGCTCAATGGATTACCTTCCGGTTCGATAAAGTATTGGGCTGACTTGTGCAAAAACATTTTGCTACGGCATAAGCAACCTAATATGAACAATCATCTTAGAAATGCCATAGCATCTTTTAAACAAGGCGATGAAGAGTGTATGTATGAATGATGAGACCGATATAAAAGTTTACTTCGTAAGTGCCCCAATTATGAATGCCACGAATGGACTCAAGTTGTGATGTTCTATAATGGAGTCAATGCACCCACGAGGATGATGCTAGATGCCTCGAAAAATGGGACATTGCTTGATAAATCACCTATAGAGGCATTCGACATTCTGGATAAGATTGCCAATAATGATTATTAGTTTTCATCTTTAAGGCTTATAGTCGGGCGAAAAACGCCTGGGACATTTGAGTTGGATACTACGGATTTCGTGTCCGTCCAACTTTCTGCCATCACCAATATGTTGAAGAATTTGCAACAATCAAGTGAGATAAAAGAAGTGAAGGCAACCAACTTAGCATGTCTATTATGCCATGATAATCACCATGAGAGTCAGAGTCCGACCAATCTGGAGTCTATCAACTATGTAAAGAACTACAATCGAGGTAACAACAACCCCTATTCTAACAATCTTGGATAGCATCAGTGTCTAAACTTCTCTTGGGGAAATCAAGGAGCTAACAATGCTAGTCCGCCCGCTAGGTAGTAGAATTTCAATGACTCCCAGGTTTTTCAAACGAAATATGTCATGGCATAATTCTAACGAGGGAGTGTCATCTCTTTATCCAACAAAAGTTCTTTGGAGGCCACAATGCTAGATTTTATAGAAACCAAGAAGACCATACTGCATGACCATGTGAACTCTATAAAAAGCCAAGAAGCTTTGCTTCAAAACCACAACTCATCTTTGAGGGCCTTGGAGTATCAGGTCAGCCAAATTGCCACGGTATTACATTACAGTCTTCCTAGTGATACTGAAGTCACTAAGGCTCAAGACATAGAGCATTGTGGTATATTCACCTTATGGAGTGACATCAAAATCTATAAAGATGATAAGTTTGGGGGTAGACACTCGAAGAGCCTGATCATGAGATTGTGTACGAAGATCCGAAGGTGCAAGAATATTCACATTCATTGGAAAACAATGATAAGGGTTCGAAGAGTGCAGCAAATGAAGAAAAGAAAACTTTTTCCACGACAAAAGAAAAGCCCCCATCAGTAGGAGTTGATAACCAAAGGAAAGTTGCAGAATTTTTCCGCAACAAATTTTTATGCACTGATAATCACTTGACGCTTGATGAAGAAGACGAAGAGGAGATCGAGGATATTCCAAAGGAGATGAGTTAGTCTAGCTCACCCATAGCTAGACCATGTATGAAATTTGAACCTTTGGATTCTATTGAATTTACTCATCCTAAACCCCAAGTAACTGCCCATCTATCTAGACTAGAAAAGGAATGGAATGGAGATTAAGGAAAAATTCCCTAATGAGAAATTATTATTTGCCACGGTAATTTTGTGGTATGCTAACATGGTCAATTTTCTCGTTATTGTTGTTTTGCTTCCTTACTTAACTAGCCTATGAAAGAACAAGGTCATACACGATGGTGGTTATTGGCATAGGAATGACCTCGACCTCTTCAACGAATTTGCTGCCCAAATGATTTCAAGTTGCCATAGAAAAAAAGAGAGAAAAGAGATCTTATTCCACTACCATTCAGCTTCATGCAGAGAGCACTTTGAAAAAGAGAGGACTATTGCAAAGGTCCTACAATTCATATGTGAAAGACACGAAATGCCAGAGAAAAATATTTTGAAGGTGGAACTGTTATATGTATGGGGAATTTTGGTCTATACTGGTGCTCCGATTGAACGAGACAAAATTACCGTAACAATTTGAGATGTTTTGGAAAGCACAAACTCTCAAACATGTGGACAAAGGTAAAGCTCCTGATGTAAGGTACTTGTACCTTTTCAAATGATTGTGGATCTAGGAAGGAAGCAAAACAACCTGCAAAGTGAATGGCTCAAAATAGAATGGTTAAGGGTGGTAGACGTATGGGTGAATTGGTAGGCTATTTAAATAATGAGTAATGAAAGCGGAAGATAGTTGATAATGCTATGGTTATGGTGATGAAATAAAAGGATGGTTGTGAGGATAGTATCTTGAAGAGATCTCAAAGAAGAACCAATGCTATATAGAGTAGAGACCCAATCTTTATATTGTTTCTTCAAGGGGTGGTGTTAAGTACTTTGACCCACTAGTTATATGAACTAGGAACCAGAAGTATCAAGATGAAAGGAAGGGGTTGATGCCACAAGTATAAAATACTTGATAAGTCGATAAAAAGTCACCAGGACTTAAGAAGAGAATAATCTTACTTTAATTGAAAAAAAAGGTGTTTTACAAATGAAATAGGAAAGCCTATTTATAGTTTTTGAAGGGATTTGGCCGAATAGATACATGTTGGTTCGGCCAGCCCTTGTGCCTTCCTAAAATGACATGATTTTTGTGTGAAAATACATGACTTAATGCAAATACATGCTCTTGGCCGAATGGTTATGTGTTGGTTCGGCCCTAAGGATATTTTGAAAGCATTTGGAAGTTATTTGGGCGCCAAAATGAAGAGGAAAGAGTCTTTGGCTGAACAGCAAGCATCCCTTGGTGTTTTGGCGCCAATTTGATGTCACATGGTGTGCACATGCTTGAATGATGCACATGGCAGCCTACTTGAACGCACATAGGTCTTCTTGTTATGCTTTGATGAGGTTGCAACCATAGGATGATGTCTTGAAGTCCATGGAATAAAGATAGGCAACAATTAGGCGTGAATTAGCTTCCAACATGCATCTAGGTGACATGGCATCCATTGGGCAGCCTAGAGATGAACTAGCTTCAAGGTAAGCTAGGTGAGTGTCTTGGTAGCTAACTAGGTGAGTTATAGCTTGATGAACTCAAGCTAGTTAGCTTTGGTCTTCTCAACTCCTCAGCTACTCTCCCAGCTACTTCCAGCTACCTCTAGTCCACTTTTCAGTAATTTGGTCCAAAGCTCTCCTCCAGCTAAGTTCAGCTACATGCTAGCTCCTCCAGCTAAGTTTAAGCTCCTTATGTGATGAAATGAGCTGCCATAATGTTCATGAGCTAGTGTGAGCTGTTGTGCTTGTCCTTTTAGCTAGCCAAGCTACCATAATATGCCTTGTTTTGTGTTTACCTATAGGAATCACCAAACAAATAAAATAAGCAATGTGTGAGCTCATTTAAGGTAAAATGCATGCTGCCGTGAGGTGTTTGAGTGATATGAGCTATGAATGCATGTCATGAGCTAAGTACATAATGATATAACATATGTAAGCTAATGTATAAGACCTAGGAGCTAGAATGAATGCACGTGAGCTAACAAATGAATGATTAAGCATTCTGCCATTTCACGAATGAATTGAATCATGCTTAAATGAATGCAAGACTAATATAACATACTTAACACACTTGAAATAACATTGTGCATCAATTATAAAGATGTGAATGCATGAATATCATATAATATGATATTCATAAATGATAAATGGAAACATGTAATAATAATATCCTAAGAAATGATATGTAATCATAACATATATTTGAATAATATTAAAAACATGATCAAATAAGCATAGGATAATAATATGATAATAATTTATACTAACATGTGAATGCATGGTTATGATAGAATATAATGAATAAATGATATAATATAAGATAGGGTAAGGAAGAACTCCCTTAGAAGCAGTAGTTAAAAACGTCCATAGACCGATCAAGTCATGGAGAAAATTGGAGCTAGTTTGGATCGTATCATCCTCCCCTTCTTTAGAGCGATTTGTCCTCAAATCGAAGTAGTTTCTTATTGAAGACATTCTTAATGTAGGAGAGATTGATTCCTCATGCTTTCCCCCAATAAATGATTTGCACGACATGTTTAACCTCTTGGCTTCGAATCTGGTAACTCCATGTCTCCTTGAATCATCTATCCTTTGATCTCCATTGAAGTGGACGTATTTGATGCACCAATCAAATTCAAAATGAAAAATGATCTTATCATCATATATTACTTGGACAACACCACTTATACGAATCCAATTGCTACGAAAGAAATCAAAATTAGTAAATGAAAATCTAATAACAAAATGAGTAGAGTTAGCAAACCATGGTGGATGTTTAATTGGAGCTGGTCGCTGAATTCTCCTAATAATTGGCATTGCACTTGGGATGTCAATGATTCCATTTCTTAGCACTTCAAGTGACACCTTTAATTGGAAATTCAATGGTATAACCCTCAAAACATCAATAGACATGTCTTGTGAATCACAAAGAGTCACGCCTATTGGTTTTTCAAAGGTCACATCATTTAGTCCTCCATAATTCATGATCTTGGATTCATCCTCCCGAAAAGATACATCTCTTAAATTGTCCTGCAAAACAATAGGAAGAATAGATGGAAGAGAAAAGTTGGTTAAAATATGTTCTTCACTTTGCTTCTCTTCTCTACACTCATCAATTCTAACTTTTGTCACATCAATCTGATTTTTCGGTTGTTGAACTTGTTGCTCTTGCAAGACTTTTTTTTCAGCTCTCTTCATGGCTTTACTTTTCTGCCATTCTTCTATTCGAGATTTAAGTTGAGTTTGGTCTTCATGCACTAGATTTGGCATCATTGGCACCAATGTAATCTTCTTTTCATTATGGATGAATGAAAAGCGATTGGTGAAGCAATTATATGTTGCTCGTTTATCAAACTGCCAAGGTCGACCAAAAAGAAGGTGGCTCGAACTCATGGAGACAACATCGCACAAGACCTCATCTTCATATTTTCCAATTGAGAATGGTACAAGTACTTGCTCTATGACTTTTAACTCTTCATCTTCGTTAAATCCTTGCAAAACATATGGCTTGGGATGTTTAAATGTTGCAAGTCCCAACTTCTCTATCGTATATGTGCTAGCTAGATTTGCACAACTTCCACTATCAATGGTTACAAGACATACTTTACCATTTCTTACATGGCAACGAGTATGAAATGCATTCACTCTTTGTTGTTCGTACTCCATGGAAGAAATTAAAATTTTGTTAGTGAAATAAAAAAAAATGGAAAATGTGTAAAAGGACCTTACCAGAGTATACTCTCACAAAGCCTCACGAGTCACTCCAAGAAAACTTGATGTCACTCAATCCGCTCGTGTTTGCACTATAGGACTTTAATGGCTTTTACTTGTCCTCTTCTGATCTCACATACGCTCCAGCCTTTTTCCCTCAATTCTCTTGTCTCAAGTTCTAATGAACTTTTACTCAAGACTATATCGAGTAATTTCACTTGTTTGGCGTCGGCTGCAAATGGTTAGTAGGAATGGAAAGCAAATATAATTGAAAAGGTGGCTTAGAAATTAGAAAGAAGAGAATGAAAGGGTTACTTACACAAGTCACTTCACAACCTTCTATCACCACAATCAATTTTAAAGGCTTACTTGAAAATGCTTGGTGATGAGAATTGTTGATGAGTGCTTCCAACTTTTCTTTCTTTTCTTTGCTTTCTTTGACCTTGCACTTCACTTTCCACTTTGCACTTCTTTTTGTACTTTTATTTTTGTTGTTGTTGCACGTTGCTTTCTTCCACCAAATCTCTGATTACCGCTTGATGTAAGGTACTTGTACCTTTTCAAATGATTGTGGATCTAGGAAGGAAGCAAAACAACCTGCAAAGTGAATGGCTCAAAATAGAATGGTTAAGGGTGGTAGACGTATGGGTGAATTGGTAGGCTATTTAAATAATGAGTAATGAAAGCGGAAGATAGTTGATAAGGCTATGGTTATGGTGATGAAATAAAAGGATGGTTGTGAGGATAGTATCTTGAAGTGATCTCAAAGAAGAACCAATGCTATATAGAGCAGAGACCCAATCTTTATATTGTTTCTTCAAGGGGTGGTGTTAAGTACTTTGACCCACTAGTTATATGAACTAGGAACCAGAAGTATCAAGATGAAAGGAAGGGGTTGACGCCACAAGTATAAAATACTTGATAAGTCGATAAAAAGTCACCAGGACTTAAGAAGAGAATAATCTTACTTTAATTGAAAAAAAAGGTGTTTTACAAATGAAATAGGAAAGCCTATT
Source organism: Hibiscus syriacus (assembly GCF_006381635.1). Lineage (NCBI taxonomy): Eukaryota > Viridiplantae > Streptophyta > Magnoliopsida > Malvales > Malvaceae > Hibiscus > Hibiscus syriacus. The sequence continues at coordinate 436,939 of NW_024063086.1, read as the reverse complement.
TATAGTTTTTGAAGGGATTTGGCCGAATAGATACATGTTGGTTCGGCCAGCCCTTGTGCCTTCCTAAAATGACATGATTTTTGTGTGAAAATACATGACTTAATGCAAATACATGCTCTTGGCCGAATGGTTATGTGTTGGTTCGGCCCTAAGGATATTTTGAAAGCATTTGGAAGTTATTTGGGCGCCAAAATGAAGAGGAAAGAGTCTTTGGCCGAACAGCAAGCATCCCTTGGTGTTTTGGCGCCAATTTGATGTCACATGGTGTGCACATGCTTGAATGATGCACATGGCAGCCTACTTGAACGCACATAGGTCTTCTTGTTATGCTTTGATGAGGTTGCAACCATAGGATGATGTCTTGAAGTCCATGGAATAAAGATAGGCAACAATTAGGCGTGAATTAGCTTCCAACATGCATCTAGGTGACATGGCATCCATTGGGCAGCCTAGAGATGAACTAGCTTCAAGGTAAGCTAGGTGAGTGTCTTGGTAGCTAACTAGGTGAGTTATAGCTTGATGAACTCAAGCTAGTTAGCTTTGGTCTTCTCAACTCCTCAGCTACTCTCCCAGCTACTTCCAGCTACCTCTAGTCCACTTTTCAGTAATTTGGTCCAAAGCTCTCCTCCAGCTAAGTTCAGCTACATGCTAGCTCCTCCAGCTAAGTTTAAGCTCCTTATGTGATGAAATGAGCTGCCATAATGTTCATGAGCTAGTGTGAGCTGTTGTGCTTGTCCTTTTAGCTAGCCAAGCTACCATAATATGCCTTGTTTTGTGTTTTACCTATAGGAATCACCAAACAAATAAAATAAGCAATGTGTGAGCTCATTTAAGGTAAAATGCATGCTGCCGTGAGGTGTTTGAGTGATATGAGCTATGAATGCATGTCATGAGCTAAGTACATAATGATATAACATATGTAAGCTAATGTATAAGACCTAGGAGCTAGAATGAATGCACGTGAGCTAACAAATGAATGATTAAGCATTCTGCCATTTCACGAATGAATTGAATCATGCTTAAATGAATGAAAGACTAATATAACATACTTAACACACTTGAAATAACATTGTGCATCAATTATAAAGATGTGAATGCATGAATATCATATAATATGATATTCATAAATGATAAATGGAAACATGTAATAATAATATCCTAAGAAATGATATGTAATCATAACATATATTTGAATAATATTAAAAACATGATCAAATAAGCATAGGATAATAATATGATAATAATTTATACTAACATGTGAATGCATGGTTATGATAGAATATAATGAATAAATGATATAATATAAGATAGGGTAAGGAAGAACTCCCTTAGAAGCAGTAGTTAAAAACGTCCATAGACCGATCAAGTCATGGAGAAAATTGGAGCTAGTTTGGATCGTATCAGCTCCTATAGTAGCTGCACCCACTTAGAAAGAAGACTCAATTGGTGTTGGCACAAATGATAACATTACTGATGATGTCCACCCATCTGCACAAATGCCACGGTAAATTGCAACACTTCTGGCCAAGCAGACCCAAGACCAAGTGGTGAATCTGACCAGCAACCTGATGACCTTCTTTGCCTATATCAAGCGACGGGATGAGGATGTATAAGATAACTCTTGAATGTCATGGCATAAAACTTTGAATGATGAAAACCCCACAAAAAAAGGAAATAAAATTATGAATAAATGCTTCGGCATATCTGTAGAGAGACACTCCGCTATGCCACGACATTGCCTGGAAACTACATTTAAATAAATGGCAGCCACAACATATGAGTGAATGAAAGTAGTCACGGGATGACTCTACCTAACTAGCTCAGGGGTGGAAGGTATGCTCTCTTTCTTCTAGAGTGTGGGATGGTAGGTGTGATGGGCTGACTTGTAACACCCATAACCCGTATAATTATACCTATACAGATTATGGATGTCACCCGTATTTTCTAAAACCATTTCTAAATTCAAAAGCGATTTAAAATTTATTTTCTTAAAATAGTAAATGATATTATAAAATTATCATATCATAAAAATTACGTTTCGTTGTAACCAATTTAATTCAAAATATTTTTAATTATGAATAATGAATAGTACCTAAATAGTGAACAGTGAACAGTGGGGGAATCGATTCCCTGTAGCAGGGGAATCGGTATCCCTTTTTTATACTAGAAATTTTGGTTTAAAACGGGGTTACTGTTCATGCTACAGTAACTTCCGAAAATTTACATATAAATTCATAAAAATTCACCTTTCATCACTATAAAAATTGCCAAAATTTATTCAACAAAATAAATTTAACATTATCAAATTACATGCCACTATCTAAAATCAAATTTCACAATAGGATGTCTTACTGATATTGAAATATACCTCTCGATGCTTGATGTCGTTCTGAACTCTTTATTCTTATTCTTTTCTTTTTACCTACGCGTGAAAATCATCACACGCTAAGTATAAACTTAGTGAGGCAATTAAAACATTTAATAGTGCAATACAATTCATGCATGATTTTCAATATCAAATATCAAATTTCCATCAAATCATTTTACTAACATATCCAATATTTTACCATGATCAAAATAATATAAAATCTCTTACCATTTATCCCATAAGCTCGTAAGCTTATTTTACCAAAATACTTACCATTTAAATTCCATAAGCTCGTAAGCTTATTTTTCCTATATACTTGCCATTATTCCGTAAGCTCATAAGCTTATTTGCATGGTTACCATTTATTAACCAATAAAACATAATCCATAGCCAATAGCCCAATATTAAACCTTGAGGACCCTGGGTATTCGAGTAATATTTGCACCGTAGTGCTACACATAAGGTCGTGCCCACCATATACACCAAAGTGTATTACACATAAGGTCGTGCCCACCATATACACCGAAGTGTATTACACATAAGGTCGTGCCCACCATATACACCAAAGTGTATTATAAACCTGCAGCTGCTATACTCTATGGCATGCCAACTATACCCTGTCCCTCAATGACTTACTTGGGCATATAGTCTATTTTATTCAATCCATCCATGGCAAAGTATATTATCAAATTTAACATTGGGCAGTTCATACCCGAAAACATTCATGGTAAAATATCACATTTTGTTTTCATGATCAATGCATTTTAATTTCATACTCTGACATCTCAATGTCAATTTATAAAAAATGATATAAAATCATGCCGATATAAACAAGGTCGACTTATCGCAAGTCTTCCTTATGATGTATAAAACATCAATGTATAATTTCATGCATGTATTGCACTCACCTTGACACTTTATGTCTTTCAAAATATATAAGCCTCACTATTGTCCACAATATACCCTTTTTATACTTGACTTGCTTCAATTGCAAATCAACCATGATCTGTATAAATCATCAATTCATAATAATCCATATGTTAGTATTTTACTAACATAAATACATTCCACCATATCTCCATACTATATTTGAAATTCATCATCTATCAAAATATTTAACTCTTAATTATTCCTTATAACATTGGAACCAACTTTTCCCATTTACTCAAAATGGTCTTCACCATTTTACCACTTAAATTCTTAATACCAATAATTCCAACATTGAAATTATTTCCATTCAAATGCTTTTACAAAAGCATAAATACATTTAACTACCCCAACTATGCAATTTTTGTACTTAAATCACCAATCATTTCAATCTTCCCAAAATAATCAATTTCACATCTAACACTCATTTCAATTCTCAAACAACAATTTCAAGCATTAAGACAACTCGTACTACCCCTAAAGAATCATTATTCTGTATTGATATAGACACTGGAATTCAATTCTTTTTCTTCCGTTAAAAACTAGACTCGAATACGAATTTATCCATATAGAGAACTTCTTCTAATTCATTCTGTACAATTTATGGTGAATTTTCAAAGTTCACCAACAGAATCTGTTTTGTACAGAATTCTGCAGTCCGACTTTTCTGACCTTTCCTCAGTTAAAAATTCATATATATTTGTATACAACTTGAAATTTATCCCCGTTTGTTTTAAACAAAACTAGATCCACATATGAACACAATATATAAAATTCACATCCAAATTATTTTTATATATTTTCTGGTGAATTTTCGAACCTACTATAATTCCCAAAATCTAAACTGTTTTTCTTTAACATCATCCTTATGTTCGTCATCAATTCATACAGCCTCAAAATCATCAATAATCATCATCAATTTCAACAACCATAGTATAAACCCAAATTTCCAGATTTGGGGATTTTGAAATCAAGCAAGATAATCATGCAATATTGGTACCAAATGATAGCGTTTTTCACAAATAACTATTTTCTATTTTCATCATACTAATAATCCTAAAGAAATTGCTTGAAACATGAGTTGAAGATCTCTTACCTTTGAAGAAACCCACGCAACTTTTGGAGGAAAAGATGAACACATTTGGTTGAAATGTCATCTTAATTTACATTTCATTCCACTTTAAATGAATATATTATTCATTTAATTGTGATAACACCAAAACACCCTTAATGAATCTCCAAAATCACCATAAAACCAAGCCATCTGATATTACAAAGTCAAATATAATTTAATTTGACTTTGACCTACGAAAATACCCTGAAATTTTCAAAACTGGCGTTTTAGTCACTAAATTCCACTGTTTCGGTTAAATTTGGAATATTGCACATTTCCAAACCAAATTTCTCTGATCCAAAATATTAAAATAATATTTCCAACCATTTTATAACATCCTTCAAATTTTTGTAAAATTCTGATTCGATCAGAATTTATCGATTCATTACCGGCTTTAACTATTTCTTTACTAAATTCCAAATCCAACAATATGATTTCCATAAAACTCCAATCTCAAGAGTAAACCATATATTTATGGAATAAAAATCTTTTTAGGAAATTTATCACTTAATTCCCTAAACTTTTCCCAAGTTTTAACTTTGACCATCAAACTTTCAAAATTTGCATTTTGGTCATTATCTAAATTTTTGGGGTATTACAATTCTCCCCTCCTTAAGAAAATTCGTCCTCGAATTTTAAAACTTTCTATGAAAACACTAACTTCTCTTTTATGAGGATTGCACTTTCTATTGTAGATTCATAACCCTAATTTAGGGTTGTATGAACTGGTAAGATATAATCTCGTCTCATACAAAAACCTCTTCTATCAACTTCTTGAATTTCAAAATTTTTTCCTCTTTACTTTGAGAATTTTGTAAAGATCATGCACATCATTATATTTTGAACTTGTTTAATCAAATTCTTCAATCTGATTTAAAAATATCTACACATTTTCATATCATCCTCTCTATCCCAAGTAACGTCCTCTACATTATGATTTTTTTCTGAATCACTTTAACTAGAGAAATCATCTTGTTACACAGTTCTTTGATTTCTCGAGCTAATATCCAAATTGATTTTTCTTTATAATCAAATCTGGTCGGCTCTTAATTTCCTTTGATGAAATAACATGTGAAAGATCCAATCAATACTTTCTAAGTATCGACACATGAAAAACATTATGTACTTTGTCCAACTCTGTTTCTCCATTACCTCCATAATAAATGCTAACTGATAATCCATCAGTCTAAATTTTTTTTTATCTCATATGATCCAATGAATCTTAAGCTTAGTTCTTCTTTGCCTTTTTGAGCGCACAATTTTTTTTTCCAAAATGATACCTTGAGAACTACTTTATCACCTTCATAAAATTCAATCTCTTATCACTTCAAGTCTGCATAAGACTTTTGCCAATTACATATCATCTTGAGATTTTCTTGAATTATCTGTACTTTATCATAAACCTCTTTCAATAAATATAGGCCAACAAAATTTCAATCTTTTAATTTGAACCCATTCAATGGTGTTCGACATTTTCTCCCATATAAAACTTCACACGTAGTTATCTTGATGCTTAATTTAATAATGTCATTGTAGAAAAATTCTACTAAAAACAATTACTTTTCTTTTCCCATGATTCCTTAGAATCAATCACACATGCTCTCAGCATATCTTTTAATATCTGAATAGATTTTTTTTTAATTTACCATCCGTCTGTGGATTAAAGATCATATTGAAATTAAATCAAATACTCAACACTTTATGCAAATATTTCCAAAGTCTTAAAGTGAACTTTGGATCTCTGTTGGATATAATGGATACTTGTATTCCTTGTAATCGATCTATCTCCTTGATATACAACTCTGTATATTTATCCAATGCATAGTCCATTCACATCGGAATAAAATGTGTTGATTTATTTAACCGGTCACTATCACCCAAATGGAATCCTTTTTATTTGATGTCAAAGGTAGTCTTCTAACAAAATCCATAGTGACTCTTTACTACTTCCACTTTGGAATAGAAATCAGTTGTAATAATTCCGAAAGCACTTGATTCTCAGCTTTTATTTGTTGACATGTCAAACATGTAACAACAAACTCAGTAATGCTTATTTTCATACCTGGCCACCAAAATAACTCTTTACATCCTGATACATTTCGTTCCCACTTGTATGGATAGTCGGTAGACTATAATGTGCCTTAGAAAGAATTTTTTCTTCAACTCATCATTATGAGAAATACAAATTCTTCCTCAATAATTTCCATCAAAGTTGACTTCAAAGTCTTTAGTCTCGCATTTTTTTCCACAAGTGAAATATTTTTTTTTCATCTCTCATTTTTTTCTCTTTTTCTTTTCTTTCTCGTTTTCATTTTTTTTCTTCTTCGTTTTCATTTTCATTTTCTTTTTCTATTTTTTTTTTCTTCTTCTGTTTTTTTTCTTCTTCTTATAATATATATTTTTTTTAGCTCTTATGCCATATGCCGAGACAACATGACTAAGAAAATCAACTTCTGATAGCCAAAACTCACTCTTTGACAGTTTAGTATATACCTTTTTATCCTTAAGTATTTCGAATACAGCACGAATATAAGCATCATGCTCTATCTTTGTATTCGAGTATACCCGAATGTCATCAATACAACCACCTCAAATTAATCCAAGTAAAATTGAAATACTTGATTCATCAAGTCTATGAATGCTACCTGAGCATTTTTCAAACCAAACGGCTTTACTACGAATCGTAGTGTCTATACCGTTTCTTGAAAACTATCTTTGGAACATCTTCCTCTTTAAAATTTAACCGGTGATATCCCATTCGAATATTAATTTTAGAAACATTATTGCTCCTTTTAAGCTAATAAAACAAGTCATTAATCCTCAGAATAGGATATTTGTTCTTGATAGTTACTCTGTTTAACTATCAATAATATTTTCAATAATCTATGCATAATTGCATATATCCATTTTTTTATAACCAATACATGTTTACCCCAAGGTATAAAATATTCAGTCTAATGCATCCTCCATTTATCAGCTCTTGCATTTGTTTATTTATTCTTTTAGTTCAATCGCAATCATTCAATATGAATCCATAGATACAAGATCAATGCCTTAATAACCCTTAATATTGAATTCCACCTCTCAATCTGGAGGTAACCCATAATAATAAATCTAAAAAAACTTATGGAAATTCCTAAGTTATGGAAATATCATATAATCTTACTTCAGATACTTGAGTATCTATTACCTTAGCTAGAAAAGCTATGCATCCTTTTTACATTATCTTAATCGTAACCATTGTTGATATCACATTAGTGATGATTTCACTTTTTCATCAATCATTAAATTTTTTAATTTCTCTGCTCTCTTTTTTTTTTTTACTTCTTGCGACCATTAACCCAACCTTATTACAAAGACCACCAACTTATGATCAAAATGGTCTAAAACTCGTTAATGATAATCCCATCAGATTCATCAATAACATAAGCTCATGAATCTTTATCGAACATTTACTATTTGTCCGACTAACACTTGTATCATGACCATGACCATGACAATGACCATGACCATGACCTATGGGTCTTCCGTTATAATATCACTCGATATCATGTAGAATTGAATATTTCTACTTTATAATTCCTTAATTCATTCTTAAGGAAATTTGTATAACTTTTCCAAATCCAAAGATAATATTTTCGAACAATTGAAACATTTTCCATCTTAAATGAAAATCTCAATGTTCACATCATTCAATAAGAAAACTTGATAAATTTGTTGCAATAACCTCATAGCAATTACTGCTAAGATCACACTAGTAAACAAATTTACTCATTTTTCTTATCAGTACGAACTTGACACTTTTCAAGTTCTTGAAAATCAATCTCGATCTATACAATAATTCATTTCAGCATGGAAGGTTAAACAATCCATTTCCTCATTTTTACCTTCACAAGGTAACTCTATCAAATTTTATGGACTTGATATTTATTCTCAATCCAACTCATAACCATTTGATTCACTAATAATTCAACTTTCTTTAAACTTTTAGCGGAAATCATATTTACCGCTTACTCAATTTCTTCTTACTCAATTTATCAATGATTTAAACAATTAAATGCTTAGCTTAAATATTTCTCACTTATTTAAGCTTACCTGGAGAACCTCAAAATCATTCACTAGATTCAGATATCTCCTCTGGATCCTCATCCGATTCGACTTTTCTTGTAAGTCATTCAAACTTTTTAATCAATTCTTCCAATTCATAAACTTTGTTAAACACTGTGACAATTCTTCCACAGAATGAAGAAAAATCTCTTATAACATCCACCCTTCTAAGGTGTTTTATATAAGTCATGTCGGTTCCCTTTTTAGTCGATTTCAATCTCGACTTTCTTTTCAACATTTTCAACTTTATTACCTTTGTCTTTAATTTCAATATCTGAACATAGTCAGAATCATCATACATTATTAAAAGTAACTTTACTCCCAATAAACATCGTCATAGTATATATACAAATATCAGTAACTTTTGACATCCTAGTGGCATGTATACACTTTTTAACTAAAAAACAACCTCGGTTTAGTCCTAGAATCGGCTAAACCTGTAGCTCTGATGCCAATAAATGTAACACCCATAACCCGTATAATTATACCTATACAGATTACGGATGTCGCCCATATTTTCTAAAACCATTTCTAAATTCAAAAGCGATTTAAAATTTATTTTCTTAAAATAGTAAATGATATTATAAAATTATCATATCATAAAAATTACGTTTCGTTGTAACCAATTTAATTCAAAATATTTTTAATTATGAATAATGAATAGTACCCGAATAGTGAACAGTGAACAGTGGGGGAATCGATTCCCTGTAGCAGGGGAATCGGTACCCTTTTTTCATACTAGAAATTTTGGTTTAAAACGGGGTTACTGTTCATGCTACAGTAACTTCCGAAAATTTACATATAAATTCATAAAAATTCACCTTTCATCACTATAAAAATTGCCAAAATTTATTCAACAAAATAAATTTAACATTATCAAATTACATGCCACTATCTAAAATCAAATTTCACAATATGATGTCTTACTGATATTGAAATATACCTCTCAATGCTTGATGTCGTTCTGAACTCTTTATTCTTTTCTTTCTACCTACGCGTGAAAATCATCACACGCTAAGTATAAACTTAGTTAGGCAATTAAAACATTTAATAGTGCAATACAATTCATGCATGATTTTCAATATCAAATATCAAATTTCCATAAAATCATTTTACTAACATATCCAATATTTTACCATGATCAAAATAATATAAAATCTCTTACCATTTATCCCATAAGCTCGTAAGCTTATTTTACCAAAATACTTACCATTTAAATTCCATAAGCTCGTAAGCTTATTTTTCCTATATACTTGCCATTATTCCGTAAGCTCATAAGCTTATTTGCATGGTTACCATTTATTAACCAATAAAACATAATCCATAGCCAATAGCCCAATATTAAACCTTGAGGACCCTGGGTATTCGAGTAATATTTGCACCGTAGTGCTACACATAAGGTCGTGCCCACCATATACACCGAAGTGTATTACACATAAGGTCGTGCCCACCATATACACCGAAGTGTATTACACATAAGGTCGTGCCCACCATATACACCAAAGTGTATTATAAACCTGCAGCTGCTATACTCTATGGCATGCCAACTATACCCTGTCCCTCAATGACTTACTTGGGCATATAGTCTATTTTATTCGATCCATCCATGGCAAAGTATATTATCAAATTTAACATTGGGCAGTTCATACCCGAAAACATTCATGGTAAAATATCACATTTTGTTTTCATGATCAATGCATTTTAATTTCATACTCTGACATCTCAATGTCAATTTATAAAAAATGATATAAAATCATGCCGATATAAGCAAGGTCGACTTATCGCAAGTCTTCCTTATGATGTATAAAACATCCATGTATAATTTCATGCATGTATTGCACTCACCTTGACACTTTATGTCTTTCAAAATATATAAGCCTCACTATTGTCCACAATATAACCTTTTTATACTTGACTTGCTTCAATTGCAAATCAACCATGACCTGTATAAATCATCAATTCATAATAATCCATATGTTAGTATTTTACTAACATAAATACATTCCACCATATCTCCATACTATATTTAAAATTCATCATCTATCAAAATATTTAACTCTTAATTATTCCTTATAACATTGGAACCAACTTTTCCCATTTACTCAAAAAATGGTCTTCACCATTTTACCACTTAAATTCTTAATACCAATAATTCCAACATTGAAATTATTTCCATTCAAATGCTTTTACAAAAGCATAAATACATTTAACTACCCCAACTATGCAATTGTTGTACTTAAATCACCAATCATTTCAATCTTCCCAAAATAATCAATTTCACATCTAACACTCATTTCAATTCTCAAACAACAATTTCCAGCATTAAGACAACTCGTACTACCCCTAAAGAATCATTATTCTGTATTGATATAGACACTGGAATTCAATTCCGTTTCTTCTGTTAAAAACTAGACTCGAATATGAATCTATCCATATAAAGAACTTCTTCTAATTCATTCTGTACAATTTATGGTGAATTTTCAAAGTTCACCAACAGAATCTGTTTTGTACAGAATTCTGCTGTCCGACTTTTCTGACCTTTCCTCACTTAAAATTCATATATATTTGTATTCAACTTGAAATTGATCTTCGTTTGTTTTAAACAAAACTAGATCCACATATGAACACAATATATAAAATTCACCTCCAAATTATTTTTATATATTTTCTGGTGAATTTTCGAACCTACTGTAATTCCCAAAATCTAAACTGTTTTTCTTTAACATCATCCTTATGTTCTTCATCAATTCATACAGCCTCAAAATCATCAATAATCATCATCAATTTCAACAACCATAGTATAAACCCAAATTTCCAGATTTGGGGATTTTGAAATCAAGCAAGATAATCATGCAATATTGGTACCAAATGATAGCGTTTTTCGCAAATAACTATTTTCTATTTTCATCATACTCATAATCCTAAAGAAATTGCTTGAAACATGAGTTGAAGATCTCTTACCTTTGAAGAAACCCACGCAGCTTTTGGAGGAGAAGATGAACACATTTGGTTGAAATGTCATCTTAATTTACATTTCATTCCACTTTAAATGAATATATTATTCATTTAATTCTGATAAGACCAAAACACCGTTAATGAATCTCCAAAATCACCATAAAACCAAGCCATCTGATATTACAAAGTCAAATATAATTTAATTTGACTTTGACCTACGAAAATGCCCTGAAATTTTCAAAACTTGCGTTTTAGTCACTAAATTCCACTATTTCGGTTAAATTTGGAATATTGCACATTTCCAAACCAAATTTCTCTGATCCAAAATATTAAAATAATATTTCCAACCATTTTATAACATCCTTCAAATTTTTGTAAAATTCTGATTCGATCAGAATTTATCGATTCATTACCGGCTTTAACTATTTCTTTACTAAATTCCAAATCCAACAATATGATTTCCATAAAACTCCAATCTCAAGAGTAATCCATATATTTATGGAATAAAAATCTTTTTAGGAAATTTATCACTTAATTCCCTAAACTTTTCCCAAGTTTTAACTTTGACCATCAAACTTTCAAAATTTGCATTTGGTCATTATCTAAATTTTTGGGGTATTACATGACTCCCCTTGTAGTAGTGTAAAAAAAAGAAGAAGAAAACAATGGGGAGTAAATTTGAAAATGTCGTGGCAAAACAAGAGAGCTTGCTTAGAAATTTTTTAGGTTCGCTAAGCATGGACTTGATACAATCACACGCACAAACTCACACAAATGATCTTGCCCTAGGGGAAAGTACTTGATTTCTCAAACTAGTCTAGCATGTTGAAGCCAAATGTTCTGAGGGCTAAAATTTTATCCCATATAACTATTCTGCTTCTGAACTTGCCATGGCATTTTTTATTTTTCTTAATATTATATTGCTTGAGGACAAGCAATAGCTTAAGTTTAGGGGTGTGATAACTCCGTAAAAAGGTCATATTTGGGACTTTTTCACTTAAGTTATTGATTATCCAAGAGCCCATTTAGGATTATATAGATGCATTTAGGAGCATATAGTTGCATGTGGTGCCATTATGTTTGTCGCGACATTTTATTTTGTAATCGGTGCTACTTTAAGGGGAAGGTGTTTTGTTTGATGATGTGCAGAATATGGGACCAATGATAAGCAAAAGGGAATTTCCATGACATGATGAGATTACTGAGCAAAATGCGATTGTCGCGAAAACTCAGACGGTATTTATGGGCAGAGAAGATAAAAGAATATAATTTTAGTAAGAGCCAGTTGTCCTTGACTATACGTGATTTCTGCAATCAGCCACATAGGAGGGGCCCATTACCATCTCTGCACCATCTCTCACATAAAAGGAATGAACTTTAGGGTACTAGGGTAATTTTAACACAAAACCCTAGGTTCATTCTCCCCCTATAAATCAGATATGAAGCCACAATGAGAGATAAATTTTGAAACTTTTGACAAGCCGCCAAGAGCCTAAAAATTTGGAGAAAAATCTCATTTTTTTGTCAATCACTTTTTTTCGTGGCGTTCTAGGCTTCCGAGAGGAGCTAGTTCGCTGGGATAGTCCGTGGTGGCCGACGAAAGCTCCGGCAGTACACATCGAAGGCTTTTTCTCCTTCCCTTTGCTCTTTGCTTTCATTATTTATCATTTGGGTTGTAAGGAACGGATTGACTTGCTTTGTGCTTGATATATTCGAACCCCACCATGAACTAGTCTTATTTGGTGGGAGTTCATTTTGGATATTTAAGATTTACTTTAATGAATGGATGTTTTTGTATGTTATTATCTATTTTGTTTATGAAGGTTAGTGCCTTAAGGTTGTAGAAGCTATGAGAGTAGCCATTCCTTAGTAGATTACTTAGTGTTCGAGAGAATGTCTAGGTAGCACATCCTTAGTGTTCGAGAGAAACTAGGGATGAACCACATAAGCAAGGGGTTCTAGATAGTACTAGGCCTAATCCACCTTAGAGATAAGGCTAGGATTTCATTCGACTAAAAAGAGTTGTGCATGAACAATAGGTTAGATGTTAATGCTACCAAAAAAATGTATTGCCGAGACATATCCTATTATCTAGACCAATAGAATCACTGCAAGGGCTTACGCAAACCGGTTTTTCCAAGGCATCTTCAATCTATGGAGTCCCTTAACTAGAGATAGCATAGGGCACCCTTAGTAGACTCTGTTGGGCAGATAAGATATAGAAGTAAAACCATTCTGAGAAGTATACTTAGAATTTCTTAAGTGACTCCTATCACTCATTCCCATAGTAGCTTGTCGTGTGAGGAAGTCTAAAGTCCTGATAATCTAATCCAATATTTATGTTTTGTTTTGCTTTTACATTTTCATTTGATTGCACTAAACACAATTTAATTTGCCACAGGATCTTCATTTGTTTCCACATTACATTACACTATCATTTTGTTCCCTCCAACATCTATTTCATTTTGCCACAGCATTGTCATTTATGAATACCATTAGCTATACTTAGTTACTTTAGAATAGTGCATAAACTTTACTCAAGATCTCTCCAATCCATGTGGATATGATACTCACTCATCACTGTATTACTTGTTTGATTGTGTATACTTGCACATATTTCGCGTCCATATTTAGTACTCACAATACGCGAACACTTGTATGTCCTAGTCTCCTATGCCATAACCAACTATCATGTTTATCCTTAGCAAATAGGCACAAATTAGTCATATTAATAGACTCTAAATGCACCATTAAAATGTTTCCTATTCTATGACCAATAAGCATAATCTGATTAAATGCAATGTCAATAACTTTACAACCATTTGATTCAAATAAGACATTGTATCCTTTATCGCATAATTGACTAATACTCAATAGATTATGTTTTAACCCATTCACATATAATAATTTTTCTATTTGTATGGAAGAGGTATTACCTATAGTACATATACATTCAATGTAACCTTTTGAGTTGTCACCAAAGGTTACCACTCCTCTATTTTTGTCGTTAAGCTCTATAAATTGGCTTTTGTCTCCGGTCATGTGTCTTGAGCATCCACTTTCAAGGAACCATGAGTTTGAACTTGTATTTCGTTCCTGATAGCAATGCTCCTTTTCCTACAAGCATAGATTAATTTCTAATTTTTTGTACCCAAATTCTTTTGGGTCCATATTCATTAGTCCTAAAATCCTAGTCCCATTGGGTATCCACTTATTTAGGATATCCTTATCTTTAGTAGTATTGAGTCCTTCAGGGACCCATATACTTCTAACGATTTTTTTATTAGAGGTTCTTTGGGGACCTCTATGAATGTAGTTTTTAAAACTCTTTATAGTACTGCTGGATTTTGAACTTTCTCCTTTTTCAAAACGTTTTGGTCCAACTTTATTGAAAGAAGTTTTAAGATCATCAATTTCTTTTTGATGATCATCGTTGACTCTTGAAAGTAAATTATGCAAATCAGATTTTTTCTTTTCAAAATCTTTGATTTTGATTTGCAATTTATTAATTTTACTTTCAAGATTATTGTTGGTCTTGGATATGAGATTTTTTTTTTCAATTTTGAAATATCTTTCTTGTATTTCGAAAATAATTTCTCATATTCCATATCCAACCCATTGTATTCCTCTAATAACTCATCAAAATAATAATCTTCTATATCAAATGAGTTAGAGGTTACCTGAGAATCTTCCCATGTAGCCATCAAGCACAGGTTCACTACTTCTAGTTCCTCTTCATTTGATGATTCATCATCATCACTCCAAGTAGCCATGTGTTCCTTGTGCTTCTACTTTGATTAACCCTTCTTTTTTAATTACGAGCAATCATATTTGACATGCCCGGGCTTTTTGCATTAATAGCAAATGATCGGGTCCTTCTCCTTTGATTCATTTTTGAAGCCTTCATTTCTTTTGAATTTTCTTCCTCTGTTGGGCTTCATTAATTTTCTAAATCGTTTGGCAAATAATGACATCTCTTCATTATCGTCATCATCATCATAATCACTCTCGTCTTTTGTGGATTTGAGAGCAACTCCAACGTTTTTCTTTTTCTCCCTCTCCTTCTTTATGTTGTCCTTCTTCTCGAGGTATACCTCATCTTGAATCATCATTTCATGTGTGAGGAGAGAACCAATGAGTTATCGAGAGTTAAAGACTTTAGGTCTTTAGCTTCGATAATCGCCGTCTTCTTTGATTGCCAAGCTTTTGGAAGAGAATAAATTATCTTCCTCCGAAGCTTCTCGTTTGGAATTATTTCTCCATATGGCCATTGGCAATTACTGAAAATCTATCTCTCATAGCTTTGAGATCTTCTCCTGGATTCATCCTGAAAGTTTCATAGCTATGAGTAAGAAGACTAATTTTGGATTCTTTTACCTCGTTAGTGCCTTCATGAGTAACTTGTAATTTATCCCATATCTCCTTGGTGGTTGAACAAGATGAAACTTTTCCGTATTCATCTGGTCCAAGTGCATAGAAAAGAATATGGATAGCCTTTGAGTTGAGCTGGAACATTCTTGTCTCTTCTTCACTCCACAAATTTGGGTCTGTGGATGGTTCAGAGTATCCATTCATCACAATTTTCCATGCTCCCTTGTCACTAGCTTGAATGAAGTACCTCATCTTATTCTTCTAATAAGCATAGTTAGCTTCATTGAAGAAATGACGCTTGTTAACGGGTAAGGACACAAGAACGAAGTCGAAATTTGATGTGGAGGCCATTGATGTCTTGAATATCGATCGGACTCTTCCCAAATCTACTCAAGAGGTGGTAAAACCTTCAAATACGTGTAGATCTGATACCAATTGTTGAGTTAATCGATCGGATTAATTGGCCAAGAGGGGGTGAATTGGCAATTAAAACTTCGGTGGAAGCTTTTGAAGAAAATTGAAAATATTTACGCAACGATTTAGAGTGGTTCGACTTTCTCAACCAAAGTCTACGTCCACTACCTTAGCTATCCACACTAAGGATTTTCCACAAATTCACTCATTTGTCTTTCTTTTGAGGACAAAGAGTAACCTTACAAACCCCTCAAGAATTATACCCCAAATTCTTGAGAACACTCTCTCCCAAAGAAAAAATTACAAATTCACAAACTTTACAGAAAAACCTCACAAGGAAGATTGTTTGCACAATTCTAGAACAAGAAAAGAACACTCAAAGATGAATACAATTGAGCACAAAGTGTGTTCTTGAAAAAAAAATGAACATTAAAAGGAATTTGGCATGGATTACACAAACTTGATATTTGAAGCTTTCTCTCTTGATTCTTTCTCAATTCTTGTTGATCAATGGCTTCAGAACGTGTTTAAATATATCTTGGATCAATTCTGAATGTTAGGAATCATTGGTGAAGTCAATAGAGCCGTTGTTGTATGTTTTCTATTTAAAAAATCTGTTGGGAGCATAGGGGTATCGGTACACCTAGTGTAAAATTCAAATATTTCGATCGTTATTTGACCAAGTGTATCGGTACCTCCCAGGGGTATCGGTACACTAATTGCATTCTATGTTTCTCAGAGCCAATTATAACATGAGGGGTATCAGTACATTCGACTGTGTATCGGTACCCTTATTACATTTGAAATTCAGGGGTATCAGTACATCCAAAGAGTGTATCACTACACCCCTACTTAAAATTCATTTTTGGCTCGATTAAGGTTCGAAATACTTTGTAAAAATTGTTTCAAAAATATTTTAAGATTAAAACACAACTTTACACTTAAGTAAGGAGTAAAATTAACATTTGAAAACTTGGAGTAATATTTTTGATATTCGAATAATTTAATCGAATATATATTTTAAAATTGAATATAAAATCTTAAAATTCATTAACACTTTATTTGTTATATCGAAACATCAAAATGTTTTCAACACATGGCCGCCTAGCATAATCACCAGGAAGTGTAGCAGCAGTTAGGAAACAACATCTGGTAAGCAACATCATGTAGTAGCGATGACCGATCAGGATTCAATCATGTTTTTAGTTCTTTACTTGAGAATGGAAGATATTATTTGCAAACATTGGATGTTTAACTTTATTTCTATTATTTGGATTTGAACATAAGATATTTTATGAAATGTTTTTCAACTTGATTTTTCTTTTATGACACAGTTATGTTGTTGGGATTTTTTTGAAACTATTTTTAGAAATAAAAATAGTATTATGCATGTTTAATCTTGGTTATTTTTAGAGAGAGAAATATTGATATTGCTTTCTACTTATGAAAACATCGGTTATTATGAGAGTAATGTTAATGCAAAGAAATTTGTATTGTCGATTGACAACTTAATTAATGGATTTGATGAGAGTTAATTATGTTTGGTTGAGTGATTAATTTCTGAAAAGAATTAATTTTTTAATCATTGCATGACACTTAACTGTATTGTCACAGCATTATCATGTTGACAACTACCAAATGACGACAACATTCCTCTGCCCATTGGTCTGATTGCTCCTCTACTCGTTATATCATTCCTCTGCTCATTATAGCATTCCTCTGCTTTTATCATTCTGAATTTATACTTTGTTGTTATCCTTTTATTTCAATATTTCAACCATATGTTTTCCTAATACATATCATACAACTCTTTTGTAATCTATTTTTTTATCTCTATGGGTTCGACATATGAAGCTTTTATAGCTTTCACTTTACTACTTGGTGGCGATACGTATACTTGCTTGATTATTGTAGCATTATATAAGCATCAACAATCTATTTTAGGAGTTGAGTAATGACACGAGGATGAGACGAGTCAAACTAGCCATCTTGGATAAGAAGTTGAAATTGTTTTTAAAAGCTAGAACATAAATAGACTTACAATAACTTTTTAATGAGATTCAAGCATTTATGGGTCAATATGTATTTTTTCAATATGAATAATTGTCTTATAGATTTCCAACTCATCTTAAAACACTTCAATATGATGTCATGATACATCTATTTTAACAAAGACAACAAATGCATAAATTTCTAAATAACATTAATATTAGATTTTGTTATAATTATGAATTTCCAATATTTTTATTAATTATTTTGTTTTTAATAGACACCATCTTGTACAGCCGAGAAACACTTACTCTTGAAGAAGTGTATGAGAACATGCAATCGTATGAAAAGATGAAACATCTTGTATTTAGATCAAAGTCCCACGCAAAGGGTCTCTTATTGCTTAGATTCACTAGTAAGAGCTATGTAAGAAAAGTATAATATAATTATAGAGGTAAAAATAGGGCCAAATCAAAATCCTCAAACCAAGGTAAAACTTGTAATTTTTGCAAGAAAAATGTTACATTAAATCAGATTATTACAAATTAGAAGAACTCCAGAAAATTTGGTGAGGCTAACATAGTAGAAGAGTGCAAGGATGAAGAGCGCCTAGTTGTAGTTGACAACAATTCTGGAGCAAACAAAGAATGAATCCTTAACTTTGGGTGTACCTATAATATGTTTTCCAATCAATATTAGTTTTGAACCTATGAAACTATCTTAGTATGTGTTGTTTTGATGGGTAATAATACCTCATATAGAATTGCAGGAACATGAACAATATTAGTGTAGATGTTCGATGGTGTCGTCATAATTCTCAATGATGTACGACATGTACTGGATTTGAAGAGAAATCTAATTTCATTAAGTATCATAGAATTGAAAAGGTATAAGTACTCCACTGATGGTAGAGTTCTAAAAGTCAGCAAAGGTTCCCTCGTCATAATGAAAGAAGAAAAGAAGACTGACACATTATATGTTCTCTAGGGTTATACAGTAGTACGTGATATTGTTGTTGTATAAATGAGAATGCATTGGACATATGAGTTAGAAAAACATGGCCAAGTTGAGCAGAAGAGGACTTCTTGATAGTCAAAGAATTTATAAATTGGTTTTTTGTGAACATTGCATCTTAGGGTAGCGAAAAAAGGTCCAATTCACCAAGGGCATTCACAACATGAAAGGTACTCTAGACTATATACATTGTGATTTATGGGGTCTATCTAGAGTGCTTTCTGAAGGAGGTGCTACTTGTATATTGACTATCATTGATGACTTCTCTAGGAAGTTTTAGGCCTTCTTTCTTAAGAAGAGTGATAAAATCTCCATATTTAAAGATTGGAAACTAATGATCAAAAAATAAAAAAGGGAAACAGTAAAATATCTTCGAGCCGATATTGACTTAAAATTTTGTTCGAATGAATCTAATAAGTTATGCCAAAATGAGGGGATCGTGAGACACTTGACAATACACCATACCCAAAAATAATGGTGTCACAGAGCGGATCAACAAAATAATATTGGAGGAAGCTCATTATATATTGTCTAATGGTGGTTTACCCTACACTTTTTTGGCTGAAGCTATCTCCAAAACTTGTTTTTAATTAATATGTCTTATTAAACTATCATTAGGAAGAAGACTCAACATGAGGTATGTATGAGAAATCCTTATTAGTGTAATTTGAATTTTTTTTATCCTACCTATTCTCATGGTTATAGGAGAAATTTAGAGTTGAGATCTATGGAGTAAGTCTTTTTAGGTGTAAAAGGGTCTAAATTATGGTGTCCAGAAACCATAAAGATTGTGATTAATAGATATATTTTTATTTATTAAGCTGCTATGTTACAAGAATGACAATGCTAATTTTTCCAAATAAAAATCCTAATCTCTAATAATAAATAAAAAAAGTAATATAGAGAAGTATGTTCGATCCACATGGACTAAGGAAATTGACGACTTCATTTCTTGGTTTGAGTAAACTACAAAAATAAAAAGTGGGGGTTTAGAAACAATAAAATGATAAGGTAAAAATAACAAACGAAAATAATGAATGGTAAATAAAGGTAAAAGAATTTGACTGTGATAGTTTATCCTTTGGCTTTGCTAACCTCAATTTCGATCGATC
Source organism: Hibiscus syriacus (assembly GCF_006381635.1). Lineage (NCBI taxonomy): Eukaryota > Viridiplantae > Streptophyta > Magnoliopsida > Malvales > Malvaceae > Hibiscus > Hibiscus syriacus. Next base: position 416,568 of record NW_024063086.1, on the reverse strand, counting down.
ATTTGAATTAATTTTCCCTCCTTTATTGTACGTTGGTTACATTCTAAAGGGACCAACCCCCGCAACTAAATCTTCTCTCTTGTTAACCAAAATTTCCATGTCTATTTTTAAAATCCGGTCCTTACCAGTCTAACTACGTCTATCATTGTTAGCACCAAGATAGCTTTGAGTTTTAGAAGAGCCCAACTCGAGTTGTAGCATCTCTATGAGAATCAAATTCGATCTTGATTCACTTAGCAAACTACTGTTAAGATTATTCATAGGAATCCGAATTATGACCAACCAACTCGACTCCCAAACTTCAAGCCAAAACACCTTTCAAGGCAACGACGTATTTTTAAGTTGAAAAAATTGTAACTTTTAAAGGAATGGTTGATTGTCACTCTTAGTTTTTAGATAATCAAAGAATAATGTCTTAAAGATATGAAGAACAAGTCTTAATTCTCGTTATTTAGATTTGAGCATCGCAAAGCTTTAGGCTAATTAGAACTTTAGTTAAGCATGAACTGGATCATGTTTAGCTTTTTATGGAAAAGATAAATAAAGAGAAAAGTAAATAGATGAAAAACAAATAGAACTTCTATTAAACCAAGGAAAATAACCAAATCCAATCTGTATAAAAACATTTAACCTAAAGGGATATTTATATCTGAGGATCTTAAAGGGATATAATAACCAAATCCCAAAAATAAAGATAAGATAAAGATAAAAAATTAAACTAATGAACTAAATTTAAACTTAAAAGTTTATCATAAAAAATAAAGATAAATATTTAAAACTGATGGCTCCAGTTAAATTATGCTTTATCTTTTGGATAACTACATCTTTATATCCAAAGTATTTTTCTTCTAGATATTCCCAAATTTTGACTTCAAGATTATGACGATCGATATTATAGAATCTGCTGATTGTACTGTCGAATTTTGTTGCATTGGATTGGAATTACGTCATGCCTCACGTCGTGCCTACAATTCCTTCCACGAATTCCACTGAACTCCAAACTCTACCTTCAACTACTGATTTTTTTGGGCCGAATAATCCAATGAATTTCCTTACCAAAATAAACCAAAAAAGTGACTAATTAGTAATTATAGACGACAAAATGAGGAATAAAACATACTAAAAATATGTAACATTACACATATCAAATTCTCCCTCACTTATTCAATGCTTATCCTCAAGCATATCTCAATTTTCACTTTCATCACCTAACCAAAACTTATTCGATAACTTTCATCTAAAATCCAAAGCATGTTTGGAGATGAAATGAATCAATAAAAACAAACAAGCCAATGAACAATAATAAACAATGCATAATTTTTGTTTGTTCGCTTGAAAGTGAGACATTATCGAACCAACAATAGCCTTCTTCCTATGGTGGATGATTGTCGTAGTGTGAGTTTTATTTTCCTACCCTTTTGTAACACTCTATTTTTTTAATATTTTATTTTCTTTTATTTTTTCAGAATTTTTTTTCTTCTTCGTGTTTTTTTTTGTTTTACTCTTCTATCTCTTTCTTCTGCGCTTCTTTTTTTCAATTTTATTTTTTTGTGCATTTTTTAACTTCGTATCCTCAACTTGTCTTCAAATATTTGAAATGAAAATATTTTTTAACTCAAACAATTCACCACGATTCTTCAATTCGGTCAAATTCTCGATCCACCACTCATAATCATCTCATAATGAAGAAGCACACCTGATTACAACGTCAAACGAAGTTAACAATACATAAGCAAACTCATATTTAAGCAAGCTGATCAATATTGCATCAAAAGGTTAAAGGTATTCATCAACTTTCACCTCATCAATCCAAATCAATTTATACATGCACAACAACATCAACTCAAGCAGGCGATAAGGGATTATAACAACCTAAGTCAGTCAAGATAAGTGACCATCACAATCATCAAAATAAACCTTCAAACAAGCTAGAACAAGCAAGTCAAAATTTGATTCCACCCCATCACTTAAAGTGTATTGTACCTAATGTTTTATAAAAAAATGCAAGTGAAAGGAAAAAAAAGTAGAATACTCCCCATGTCTAGAGTCAACCTCATGCACATCGATGGTTTTTTTTTGCCAAAAAAAGGGAAAGAATTTTCTCAATGTTGGTTTTAATGGTGTTGAAGCCATAAATAGGTAGAATCCTTATAGTACCTTACTCAAACGATAGTTTCCATGAGAGATACTTCCTCCACTTCATACACTTTTATCCAACTGAGAACTTCTTTATGAGAAATTCTACGACCATGGAATTCATTCGTCTCATCCTTTTAGATTCAAACACTCTCATAAGTTTTTCTTATGATCTTTTGTAGCTTTGAAAGCTTGTTTGAAAGAATAACCAATAAGGTAACTCATTCACCCAAAAACTTCTTCAAATATTCTGGCAGTGGCTTCAACTCTAGCTTTGGTTTCTAAAATATGCAAGGTAAAAGTTTAGGGTAGAATGTACTAGGCATAATCTCAAACGGATGTTAGAAACATTATCTAAATCTATCGACTTTACGACTTCATCATTTAAATCCTTGCACAATCTATCAAAAAAGTTATGTTCAATATATTCATCTATAAATGGTTCAATTATATCAATATAACTAACAATATACATCGAGCTAGGATATTTCTTGGATTTATAAACATCAAACTTCACCACTTTGTCATCAAACTCCATGGTGAGTATTCTGCTCCGTACGTCAATCTTTGTTTGCATCGTGCTCAAAAATGGTATTTCGAGAATATTTTTGAAAGAATTGTTTAATTGATCATCCTTCATATCAATGATGTAAAAGTTTGAGAGAAATACTAATTCATTTACCTTGATGAAAATATTCTTTAGGACTTATTCTAGATAAACCGTTGTGCTGTCAGCTAACTAAATGACCACCATTGTTTCTTTCAAAGGACCAGTGTTTGGTAACTTAAAATTAGATAATGCAAAATTAATTGATGCACCAAGATCGCATATAGCATTTTTTTTATGGCTAACTTATTTTATAAGGAATAGCAAACATACCCTGATCCTTATACTAAGGTGGAATTTTTCTTTGAAGGATTGCATAAACATTCTCAGCTAAATTTACTTTTTCATTCTCGGAGAGTTTTGTTTTATTTATACAAAGATCTTCTGGAAATCTCGCATACCTTGAGACTTGTTTAATTGCATCAAGTAGAGGTATGTTTATCTCAACTTTCCAAAAAAACGTCAAAATTCTCATTCTCTTCGTTCTCGCTGTTGCACTTATAAAGCCTTCCTAAGAATTGGGGAGGATCGACATATGGTAATGGAACCATTAATTCAGTTAAGGGTTCTAGTTTATCCTTATACTTTGTGCATCTAGAGTCATCACCTTTTCTGGTTTCAAATTCAACAACATTTCCGCTTCTTAAGGTCGTGGCACACATTGTTTCAAGGAATTGGTTCTGTCTAAGATGTTAGTTTGCCTTGGAACTCCAAATGACTCGAACTAATGTAAGTTGGCTCATTTGCTAATTGAATTCTTGACAATCTACCTTAGTCTTTTGTTGGAACTTTTCTGGCTAACAACCAACCTTTCTACTATGGATTCTGTAATTATAATTTTTTGTCCATCCATATTTTAGCCCAAGTTAAATTAAACCAAAACCCAAAAATAAATAATTAAATGTCCATTTACAACCTAAATCACAAATGTAACCTAAGAACAAACTAAATCGACCCAAATGACCCAAAACTTAAAACATGTGAAACCCCAATGGCTTTAAACACTAGTTGTCATGTGTTATGAGCCATGAGATCTGATTAATCTAACAGCCATGGAAAAACTCTAATTTTAAAGAATATCTTAGCCCTAGCCGCCATTGATATCAGACGTTGGATATAGGTGATGATCCAACGACCCCAATTGCTCCAGAAAGCCTCAGACGCATCAGATGGCTGAATCCAACGCCAGTGAAGCATGCGTGATATTCCAGATTCCCCAAAAGCGCTTGATGGCTCCATTTTCAATGTTTGGGAGGCACGTTGGGCTGTATAGTTTCTTCAAGGATCTCATACACTCGTCCCTATCACCAGCAAGAAAACTTGTTTTTTTTTTTTCATTTTTGTGCCAAAAAATCATTGTTGCAAAGGACATCAAAAGGGGAAAATCATCAATAGGGCATGATCTTCTGGATCTAACATTATACGATGGATAAAAAAAGAGAGCTGATAGATTTGGCTATAAAGACTTGTGCATTAAAGACGAAAACGAGGGGATCCTTTTTTAGCAATTAAAATACACATGAACAATACCCAAAGAGAAAATAAAGAAAATAACTTAAAGATAAAACAACCAAAAACCCTTACCTTTTTCTTTAGAGAAGCACGACCGTCATTGGAGCCACTACCTTGCTCATATCATCGAAGGTATCCTTGTGCCCTTTAAATCTAGGTTTAAATCGATTTCTTTTTAGGTTGAGAGAGGGGATTGTTTTTGGTGTTTTGTAGGGTGGTTTTCGGATTTTGATGAATGAGAAGCGTTTGTGTCCCCCCCCCCCCCGCCCACCGTCGATTTACTGTGGTTGGGGGATATTCTTTTGGTATTTTCTAAAAGAGAATGAAAAATAGAGGGAGAGAGAAAAATTGTAGAGAAAAGGAGCGGCTGAAGTGGGAGAGGTTAGACATAATAGACTTTAGGGTTTTCTTTTTTAAAAGCCTAATTAAGGTTTAATAAAACCAGTGTCGCCGTTTTGAGCTAATATGGGTTAAGGACAGCGCTTATTTTATCAATGGGCTTATTTTGTATATGGTCTTTAAGTTTTGAAGATAATCCATTTTAGTCCTCTATGTTCATTTGTTTATTGTCACACCCCAATTTATGGGGTCAAATTATAGGTTTTTGAAACTTATAGGAAGTTTTAGGAAGTTTCAGGAAATTCGACGACCCAACCTAGAATTATCCCATTTTTTGATAAACTAAAAAATAACCCCTGATCAGGGGGAAAATCCCCAAAATTAAAATCCAATTTTTTTCTTCACCAACCCTAGCTGCCTAAGGAGTAATTGGTCGACCACCCCAAGGTCATCACCGCCGCCACACGCCTTCATGTGCGTGTGGGTTTCCTCTCTTGCTATAGAAACATTCTAGAACCAGTCCAGCCGGTTTGGACTAGCCTGAACCGGTTAACTATATCGAAACAGATCTGTTTGTCCCGACCGAGTCAACTCGGTTTGAGTCAACCCGTCTGAGTCAACTCGTCCGAGTTAACTCGTTGACTTTGACTGTTGACTTTGACCAAAAAGTTAACTTTTTCGAAAGGATCTTATTTTATGTTTTTTGACATCCTGAGTTTGTTTTTAGGTCTGTTTGACTAAATTCAAACCCAGTAAGATGTTTTACATTGATTAATCACTCGATTCGATCTTTTTTTCACAATTAAGCTCTGTTTCTGATGAAATTTATGTTGTTGTGTATTAGAGGAATTATTGGACATTGAATTAAAGATCGTGGGCGATCAAATGGAGTTTAAATGGTCGATCGATATGGCACAAAAACTGAGGTAATACTTTACTACCTTTTGTATGCTTTTCGAGACTCACTGATAAATGGTAAATGCATGAATGAAAATAATTGATCTATTCGGGTAGTTAACTATCTTTGGACTCAGAAGAAAATTGGTTTAAGGATGGAATATTGTATAAGACTCAGACGACTCATAAAAGAAATTGGTAAACCGATCAGAAACAAATCTAAGTTCAATGATTTAATAAGTAAAATCAATCAATCTTAGAACTCGTAAATTATGATTAATCTCGTTAAAGGTTAAATGTTGGGAATAATTGGATATAAAATCACCAAAAATAGCACTATGGGGTAAAATTACGAAATACCCTCGAAGTGTAAAATGACTATATTATATAAACCAAGTTAAACTAAGTGGAAGTATTTTATGTATCGAATTGTGGAAACGACTGGATTACTCTGGAAATTTTGAAGTGATTAGGATAAACTTGACTACTAAATGACCTAAGTACTCTCAATGACCTAAGTACTCTCAATGACATAGTATTAAGTGAATAACTTGGATAAGTCTAGAAACATTGATGATCTTATATGTTGTACATCCATAAGCTTTTTAAACCATAAAATAATCATATCGACATATGGAACACCGTTGCAACACATAAATGAAATAAATACCATTAGAATACATGTTCGTCTCCCTAAGAACCTTTCAGTGACGATTCTGATATTGACCAGTTCAGCTAGTGCATTCATTGTTAAGAAATGAATAATAGTGAAGTATCATAGTACGAATGATTGACAAGTATCGTAGTGTTGGGACTTGTAGCTCAAATAGGACTTGAAATCTTGATAATTCAAAATTATTAAATCTTGAAATTTCAAATAACTCTGAACGGATAGATCTAAAAAATTACTAGAAAATATACATAGGCTTGGATTGAAAAGAAATTACCAAAATACCGTCGACCTGTGGAATATTAAAGTAACTCTGTTATACAAATTACTGAAATACCTCTAAATCCCAAAATAATTAAAATACATGGATCCTCTAGTGTGTTCCCCATGTACTGCATGATTGTTTTATATGTTTTGAAATGCGCTTTACCGAAATTATTGATTTATTGGTTTATGAACCATGGCAACATGGTATGTGTTCTCTGATTACGATTTTCACTGGAAAAATATGATTTCTCTTGATTTATGGAATCATGGAATTTATTGGTTTATGAACTATGGTTTCCTGTTTTCATTTGGTTACTATTTGAACTATATTATTGGGACATTATCTGGGTATGGTGAAGGTTCCGCTCTGATCAAGCTGGTAAATCCTTATGGACCTAAGGTGACCCTTAGGTAGGCTCTAAGGCCCCCGAGAAACTTTCTTGGGTAGACTCTCAAGCCCCAAGGCACTCCCTTGGGTTAATCGTGGGACTACTTATGGTGTACAGGTGAAGGACAATTATATGGTTTATTTCATTGTCACGTTTACGATATTTTACTGGATCACGATTCAGATATTACGGTTTACTGTTAAAATTGATTTCTATTGGATTTTATATGGGTACAATTCTCGAGTATGGAGGTTCAGCCCTGATCCATCTAGTAAATCATTACGGCTCTAAGGTGAGCCTTGGGTAGGCTCTCAGACCCCAAGGCATTCCCTTAGGGTGGCTCTCTTTGTTTTGTACTTAGGGTAAACCCTTATGGATGCAGTTCTGAGGAACTGCATAACATTGTTTGGTTGGAGCGTTCTATTAAGGTTTTGAAAACATGTTTTAAACGGTTATTGTTTTAAAAAAAGATTTATATCTTTTCATTGGTTTTGGTTGGAACACACTAGACACCCTATTCTAGTTTCCTGAAAACATTGTACTCTGAATGTTTTCTATGAACTAAGATCTTAATGGCTTTTACTCGATCAACTACCAGTGGAACCCCAACTTATCCCGAAAACCTATATACGTCTGATTCAAGAAGGAAATTTTATTGTTCTACATTTATCTACATATCTTATAGCATCAATAGGTAGTTCTGTATTACTGAGCTTCCCAAAGCTCACTCTTTAACTTACTATTTCAGGTTAAAAGGATTGAACCAGTGCAACTATTGACATCGGTAAGGGAGTTCCACCGGCGTTTCTTGCGGAGTACGGTGCATGTTATTAGTGGGCATGTAGGTTATATTTTGTTTTTATATCCGAGTCTAGAATCTTTTTTATTTCTGAATATTGTTAAATATTATTGTTGTGTTTATAAATGTCTTATGATTTTACATGTTTTAACAAAAAATTTAATTTTTCTGAGATTTTTAATGTGGGTCGCTCCGGTGACCCTAATGTGACACCTCGGATCGAGTCACCCGTATCGGTCTGTGGGTGTTACATTTATACTTTTGCTAATCTATACATTGGATGTTTGATTTTGAATGTTTTCAATTTGGTCATGCTTAATGTTTGTGTCTATTTTCTTTTCATGTCCTTGTATTTCACGATTTTACATTTTGATACTTGTTCTTAACCATGTTCATTGATGTTACCTTAAAGTTGTTGTTCTTTTACTTTGGTCACTATGTTATGTCTCCTTATGTATGTATATACATATTTACCCTATATTATATTACCTAAGTTACTTATGAGATACCTACTATATACGTTTTTTTATTTAAACGTAATATATGTTATATATAAATATATATATTAGGTAATTTTCATACCATGTATTATATGTTTTATTTTTATGGTAATATATATATACACACTTATATATTAAATATATTTTATACCTTATTTAGGATGATTCAAGAATGTGTTAATATATATATATATGTGTATATTTTAATTAATTTCCTTATGTTAAGTATAATATAAAGTATTATTTAATTTATTAATATTAAATATATTATTTTATACATGCTTTCAAATATATGCATATAATGCTTAGTTTCTATGATATTTAGCGCGTTATATTATGTATATATATATAATAAGTTTTGTACTTCATATATACATTATATTTTACCTTCGAACCTTCTGCCTTTTCTATATATATATATATATAACATTCCATGGATCATTTCCACACGTCATCAGTGGTTCCAACCACTTAAAAAATCCATATCAATATTTTTTCATGTCATTTATATGAGGATTTTGTTTTCCAAATCAATTTTTTAATTAATACATATTAAAATTAAACTTAAATTTATGATATCAATGTAGGTATCCTTCATCACTTTATTTATTTATGATATTAATGTAGTAGTCTATAACATTGACGTGTCAGTTTACGAATGATGATGTAATATAGTAAATTAATTTTTTATGAACTAAAATTACCCTTATTTTTGGAATGATAATATAATTTATGAATTATTTTTGGAATCATCATTAATACCCTTTTATTCTCCACCAAAACAATCTTCTTTCTCTTACTTCACTGTTTTTCTTCCCAACCGAGTTGTCAAGGTAACACCATTTACAATTGAAAAATTACCTCAAAATTTAAAGAACTTCAACCACATACAAAGGAATCCAACATCATGAATGAAATGATCATAGATTGTGAAAGAGTAGCTATCGAGGGAGAACGAATGTTTTGAGCCACATCATTTAAGAACATGAAAAAAATGGGAGAAATGAGCTTATTTGTCATAAGATGGTGTATCCAAGTGTAGTGTTCATGTGTCATTCGATCAATAAAACAATTATGCATAAAGTTCCATTGGTAAGCAAAGATGGAACGAAAGTCAGTGCTTTGGTTGTCTACCATGAATATACATCGAGTTAGCACCCAAAGCTTTCGGCATTTTAAGTTCTCAAAGTTAAGTTTGGAACCGACCCAAAATTTCATTTTCTTGGTAGAAATACTAAATGATGTTTCAAATAAGTGAGCATCGTCTCTTTAAGTATGCTTGTATTTTAATAACCTTCTTATAAGATGCGTGGACTGTATTTTAAATGGGGTGTTGGATGTATATTAGCGCAACCACCATAGATCAATATATTAGTTCAATAAGAAGACAAAATTAACTAAAAGAATAAGAGAAAGAATGTTCTATGAGTGGAGAAGAAAATGTTATCAATGAAGATCTCAAAAATAATTTATAAAATTAAGTTAAATTTTGATATGCATTAATAAAAATAATTTATTTAGAAAATAAAATCTATGACATGAAAAAAATATTAATATTTTAATTGGTTGGACTATTGATGATGTGATGGAAAGGGTCTATAGAATAATTTCTCTATTTAGCGCGTTATATTATGCATATATATAATACATTTTGTACTTCATATATACATTATATTTTACCTTCAAACCTTTTGCCTTTTCTTATAATTTATATACATACATACATACATATATATATATATATATATATATATATATAATTTTCTTTGTAAAATATTATTTTTCAAAATTTATTTATATAAGTACATTTGCTTGTACATATAGATCTAGGCACTACTTTTCTTTAATTAATATGCATGCTAGCCTCATAAATCATTACTTCAAATCAACCCCATAAATAAATTAAAGGTAATATTTTATTATTTTAAAATATTAAGAAAGGGTGGTCTTAATATAACTAGATATCATATCTCGATATTTGAAAATAACTTGATAACCTATCTAGTGGAACCATAATAATAATAATCGCCCTTAAAATTAACCAAGATAAAGAAAAGAAAAGGAAATGTTTTTGTTTGATTAAATAAAGTTTATTTTTGTTTATAATTTTCTTTATTTGTAAATAATTGTACTGACGTTTTAATTCATTGAAAATTTGTAAAAGTTTTGAATTTGATTTGAAATGGTATTTTTCTTTGTTTTGCAAGGGTTTGTGGGTTTCCTTTCACATATTTCCCATGTATTTACATTTCATTAGATCTATACCCAATCTCTTTCCTTTTTTAGTGGGGGTGAAAGTAATGCCTTCGTAAGATATGTTTTCTCGTATGGGCCTAGAAAGTAGCTTTTTGGGTATATATACCTTATGCCTTCGTGATAAATGTTTCTCCATATGGGCATAGGGGACTGTATAATCTCGAACTAAAATTGGTTTGTTTTAGCCTATAATGGGTGATGATTGAGGGTCTGGGTTGCCCAAGAGGTCTCAGACAAGCACAATTCGAGCACCTTTTTCTCTAGAGCTAAAAACCCTGCATGTAATAAATCTTGAGAATTCACCCTAGTTAGAGCCATGCTGAACCTTTGCCCGATGAGTAGTAACCTAAATAGGTACACAGAAGGGGAAACGAATCAACCCTCGCTCTTATAATTTCATAGACATATTTTACATCCGTGAATAAAGCATGAAAACTAGAAAAGAATGTGGTTAGATTTTACTTTCCTGTACAAAGCATGTGTACTAGAAAAATATGATGTTAGGTTTTACTTGTCAGACCAATTCATGGGGGTAGAAATCATGTATGGTACATGATCTTTTTAAATAAACTCTATCTGGGTTGATATGCACGTGGGTAGGACTCATATTCACTTTAGTATTTCTTTTACTATAATCATACTAACTTGTTTCATTTTTTGGTTTTTCTCTTCATTTTTCCTTGCATTCATTACATGATCATGACATAAAAAAAAGGTGTTGATTTGCAAAACAGTGTCCAAATTAAAAAGTTTTCTGAAATGGAAAAGAGATCTCATAACGAATTAGAGGATCTTGTCGATGTTCGTCAGTGGTCGAAGTGTTTGCAAAAGCTAAAAGGGGACAATTTAGCGTTCGACTACAAATTAGAGCTACAAAAGACCACACACGTTAGCATCAAACAAAATAATTTGCAAAGCTTGAGGGACATTTGGAATGGATGGACGTCGAAGATGAAACAAGACTTTTACCCGATATTTGGGATGCCCATTATTTCCTATTTGTTAATGTAGATGATTCATTACTTTGAGCCCTAATACAATTATGGAATCCTGCTTATAATTGCTTTACTTTAAACCATAATGATTTGGTGTTGACTATAGAAGAGTTTACTGAATTTCTTCATTTCCAAAAAATACAAAAAGACTAGATTTATTTAAGGTCTATTAAGATTCAGCCATTCAAGAACAAGGTCATGAAGCTCACTGGGCAGGGTGAACCATGGTTGGAGGGTAAAATCCAACATAAATGAGAAAGCGAGTTGAGAAAAGAGGATCAGTTGTAATTTCCTTTTTTTTCTTGGCATATTTTAGCCCAAATTAAATTAAACCGAAATCCAAAAATAAGTAATTAAATGTCCATGTTACAACCCATATAAAAAATGTAACCCAAGACCAAACCTAATTGGCCCAAAACTTAAAACCAACAATTGAAACCCTAGCGGTTTCAAACCTAGCCATCAGGTGTTATGAGCCATGAGATCTGATTAATCTAACGACCATGAAAACCCCTAATTTAAAGCATTTTTAACCCTAGCCGCCGTTGATATCAACTGTCGGATATAGTTGATGATCTAACGGCCCCAATTGATCCAAAAAGCCTTAGACGGCTCAAATGGAAGAATCAAATGTTGGTGAAGCACACACGATGTTCTAGATTCCCAAAATAGCTCGATGGCTCTATTTTCAACGCATGGGAGGCACGTTGGATTGCTTGGTTTCTTAGAGGATCTCGTACACTCATCCCTCTCTCCAACAAGAAGACTTTTATCTTTTGCCATTTTTGTACCAAAAAAATCACTGTTGCACAAGACATCAAAAGGGGGAAATAAACAAAAAGGCATGATCTTTTGGGTGTAAACGACATTGGCTCTATTAAAGCAATGGAACAAAAGAATGTTAGAGGTGCCTAACATTGGCTCTAGCATTAAACAAGGAGAAATACTGGAGATGCCCAACATTAGCTCCAGCAAAGGAATAAAGTTAAAAAAATGGCTTTAGTAATGAAATGGAACAAAATAATATTAGAGGTACCCAACATTGGCACTAGCATTAAACAATGAGAAATACTAGAGGAGCCCGATATTGGCTCTAGCAAAGGAATAAAGTTAAAATAATGTTGCTACAACATTGAAAGTTTATAAGTGAGTAGGATCAATTTTTTCTAATTTAGCTAAAAATCGATTGGATGCACCTTACTTGCACACTTAATCACTCTATAGATTTTGATTTTGGTGATATGGTAATGCATTCCTTATTTTGATATTAGTTAATGCTATCACATTTGTAGGAGCAATGAAAAATTCTGAGAACTAAATAATGAGTTAAAAATCTGAATGAGTTAAAAATATGAATTGGGTCGCAACATTTTTAACATATTTGCATTATTTGTATTGTAGTTGCTTGAGGTAATCAAATACTTTGGTTTGGATGTGATAACTCTCCATAAGAGATATTATTTAGGACTTTTTCACTTTAGTTGAACTTGAACTTTAGCATCATTAAGATCATTTTAGGTTTATTTTATAATATTGTGCATCATTTGTGCATTGGGAGTGAATTTATATCTTTTGGGCTATTTTATGATATTTTGTTGTGATTTGTAGACAGTAGTTTTCATCCCAATTATTATTATTATTATTATTATTATTATTAAATAATTATAATTTACATTTTATTACAGGCCCAATTATAAAGCATACCAGGAGCCTAGTTACAAAGCAGACCCAAACCCCAGTTACAAGCAAACTCGGAGCCCAAAAAGTCACCCAAGATCTGAACCGAAGCCCAAGGTCTGACCCAATCAGCCAAGCCCATTCTAGACCCCAAACCCGGCTAGGTTTTTTCTCTTTTGCTTCAGCCGCTCGTTGTACTCAATCATTGGATCTTAACTTGATCTAACGGTCTAGATGAGAATCAGGAACCCTAGGGTTTCATCATAACCCTGGGGCTATATCTCACCGCCGCCTAGCCCGAGTATGAGGTGCCTCCGCCATTGAAGACCACCGACTAGTGCATGAACTCCACTCACCCACCGCCACGTGAGTCACCGATATCACCGGTCAGATCTAAAAGATCTGGGTGCATTTAATGCACCCAGCCACCCCTAGTCGTCCACCGCCATAGAGCGATGACTTAGAGGGCTTCTCCTCTCTTGACCGGTCCAACGGGAGAGCCAAGGGGCCTATAAAAGAACCCACCTACAAGAGACAGAACCCAACGAACATTCAGAAAAAAAAACAACAACAAGAAAACATATAAACTATTTTAAAAAAGGAAAAGAAAGAAAGAAAGAGGGGGAAGAGAATATACTTACCTCATCGTCGTTAGAGCCCTCAAAAGTTATCGGAGCGTCGGGTTTTTCGAAGGTAAAATCCTAGTTCTATGGCGTTCAAAGGGTTTTTAGGCTTAGGGTGATCGAATTCGGGTTTAAGGTGTGGAGATCTACATTTTGGGGTAAGTTTTTAGGTCATTGGTCGCCACCGACGAAGAATGAAAACTCCGGTAAATAATGGCCAGCGGTTTCCGACTTCCCTCTGGCGAGAGAAGGTAGAGAAAAGCCAGAGAGAACAAAGTTCTCTCTTTTTTTAGATAGAGTGTGAAAAGAGAGAAATGAGGAAGCTTTGGCCATTTTCGGCCATTTAGGGGAATATATACCCCTCCTCGTACGATGTCATTTTAGGGAGGGGATTTCTACGTTTTGAGCGTGTGGGTAAACCCCATCCCAAGTCCATCAGGCTTTGTAAACTTTCATTTTAGTCACTGTAATTGATTTCCATGTATTTTAATTTTAATTTGGATTTCAGATTTTATTTTGTTTCTATTTTAGTTACTGACCATATTTACATGTGGTTTGGGTAAATATTGGATTTAGTAACTATATTTTAATAGTTTTCATTTTGATCCTGAAATTTAGTTATGGTTAAATTACACTTCCAGTACCTATTTTGCATGTTAGTCCCATTTATGGCCATAATTTTTTCTTTCTTTGCAATTTAATCCCTAAAATTAAATTTTTATTTCTAATATAATACTATTAGTTTATTTACGTTTAAAGTGTCTAACATATGAAATATTTACATTGGTTTCCTTGATCTTTTGTTAGTTTTAAAAATTAATTCCTAAATTTAATATTTATTATTTTAATCCAACATTTACATATTTGTTAATTTCTTGTTAGTTGTAATATTTTTAAATATTATTTTACTCAAGGAATTTATAGAAACGTGCCTTAACTGATAAGGGGTGTATTTTCCAAAAATTGTTCAAACAAGATAATACATTTTATATTCGAATGAATTTGTTTAATATAATTAATGTATGTATTTTATCTAAAATTTGGGCCATATTATTTTGTACGAGGAATACATAAAAATACCCCCTTAATTGACTAGGAGGGTATTCTCGAGGATTGTTCGTACAAAATAATATCCCTTTTTATTTTTCTAAAAAAGGATCATAATTTAAATGTTATTCGAATTTTCCAATTTCAATATTTAGATGACGTATAATCGCTTAGATACCGATTTTGGGCGTTGTGGGGGTGCTAATCTTTCCCTACTCCCGAACCCTTTTTCAAAAATAATTTTTTTGTTAAACGCATATCATATTTTTTATCTTTTAAAATCGTTTTTCTTAAAATTATTTTAAAAGGTATTTTTAGGTATTCGACCTACCTAATCCAAAGGTCGATGGCGACTCCAAACCTATATATTTGATTTATTTTGAAACCCAACCTTTTCCAATATTAAATTGGATCGATGCGTGCCATAGCTCCTAAAAAGTTGTAAGGACGATTCATACAACTTGGCGATTCTGTTGGGGACCCTTTTTTAAAGAGTCAAGCCACAATCGATTATACGTCATCTTTTTAGTTAAAAATGAAAAATATGAATGACATTTAAATTTTGATAAATAGTTTTGTTTGCATCGCATAGAATTTTTTTATTAGTCATACTAATATGATTGGTTTACATGTTTCAGATTTCTAACCTTTTTGGTTTGATTATTATTTGATAGAGGCAAAGGATTGTGAGTTTCCCCTCACACACGCTATAACCATTTGAATTAGTTAGAGCCTTCGAACTGTGCTCTGTCCCGTTAGGTAGGGGTGAACGCTACACTTACGTGAGAAAAATTATTTTCCTCCGCATAGGGTTTAGCAAGTAACCTCTAGGATACATATGCCTCATGTTTACGAGTGAAACATTGAGTTTCCTCGCATGGACATGGGAAAATACATCCTCTCGAATTGAACTGAATCCGTTTAAGCCTATAATGTGTGAGGATCGAGGGTCTAGGAGGTTCAAGGGGGCACAACAAAGGACAATTCGAGTACCCTATTAGTAGTACCAACTTTCTACCCATTTTATACTAAATATTTGTCCGTATTTCTTTAAAAGTCACAAAGGGGAAACTCATTCTAACCTTTTCCTCGAAACTACTTATTTATTTTTGCAAGAAGCATGAGAACTAGAAAATTATGCGGTTAGGTTTTATATCTCTATGTGAAGCCTATGAACTAGAAAAATTTGGTTAGGTTTTTTTTTTAAATAACAAAGCATGGGGCTAGAAAACATGTATGGATAGGATTGCTATTTAAAAGCTTGTCAGGGTAGATACCATGTTGGGTAGAATTTTTTCTTTCCATAAAATTGATTGGTATTAACCATTCCTCTTGTATTATTTTTCTCTATCTCTTATTTGTATTTACATGTTTGCTTTTCATTAGCTTATTAATTTATTTATTTTGTTATTTGTATTAACTTATTTTATGTTTCTTTCTTTCTACTTGCATTTCTTGATCATGACATAATTAAAATGTGTTGATTTGTGAGTTGTCATTAAAATAAAGGTTTTTAGGATGGACAAAGAGTTTCATGATCAAGTAAACTATAATACAGCTAGGGAATGACATCTTGAGGAAGCTTCGAAAATAGTAGAGAGCTATGCACCTAAAGATCATATGTCAGATAAAGAGCAAAAGGAGATACGAGAGATGAGAGGGAAAATGTCACTACAAGAAAATATACCTTTAATGACACACGAATGATGACACACGATAATTTATGACTTGCAAAACATGTGTGTCATAAAAAATGTCATGTTTCTTAAAATCTGAACGATTTATGACTTACAATAATGTGTGTCATATTTAATAGTCATAATCCAAAAAATTTGCAAAAACACTGAGTACACTTTTATTTGTGTGTCATCTGTAAAAGGCGTCTTTTAATTTTCCCACCAATAATTTTAATCCTTTCCCGCTTCTTCCCCCTCAATCATCAGTTCACACTTTTGCATTCATGTTACCAAGAAACACAATATTGAGAGATCAGATGGAGAATGCTTCTTCCCCGAACCCTACCCCTCTAAAATCCAAACGAAAGCACCCAAAATCATCTAAGGAGGACCAATTGGCTTGCTTCAAAGGGGTCAGTACTCTTTTTCGTCTTTTTAATTTGATGGTATTTCAACGAAATACTGGAAATTCTTTGATGTCCTGACTTTGCTTGGAGAAAACCGCAACATTGTGGAGATAAGCAAAAAGAAGATGAGTTGTTTCCTTTTCTTTAATCCTCGTTCTAAAGATTCAATGATCGACTTTGACAATGAAAGTCGAACCTCTTCTCGCCATTCCACTGATTCCTCAAGTTTCCTTTTCATTTCCCTTTTTCTCATTACTTTTCCGTACAATCTTTCTTATCTGTAAAATTTTTCTTCATTTTTGTAACCAGTTTCTTGCGCTACGAGAAGAAAGACTATTCTAGAAGGTAATGCTAAGTATTCTAACACCAAATTTCTTAGGAAACTTTCTTCTTTCCCAGTGGATTTGATTATTAGTTTGTTCAAAATTTTGGTAACAAAGCATAATAAAGGAAATGATCAGGGACATGGCTCCAAAGGAAATGGGGCGCGTAGTTTCACATTCCAGGAGTTAACAACGGCAACAAGGAATTTCAGGGAAACTAATTTGCTTAGGGAAGGAGGATTCGGAAGAGTTTTCAAAGGAGAGATCTAATTATTTTGATATTGATGGACCTCAAGTACACTTTTTTTTCTCTTTCTTTTCATATTTTCTGTAGGGATTATATTGATCTGTTTTAGTATAATAGGGGAATGTGATAAAACTTAAAGCCTTCCCTTTGCAGGCAAAACCATAACTTGTTTTCAAGACGCCAGAAGTTGACAATACTTTGAATTTTCATGTAAGTTTTTGGAAATCGACTTTATGTCAAAAGAAAAGAAAAAGAAACATAGTTGAAGTTTGGGTCTTGTTTTGTTTTGGTACCAGGATGTTCAAGGTCTTGTTACTTGGGTTCTTGCCGATGGATTTATGCCTTCCTGGGTTTTTATTAAGGTATATAAATAGTATAATTTTATGTATTGAACTTTATACTTGGTTTCCTTATTAATGTGTGGAACAAAGTCTTTGATTGTTTAGTTTTTTATAAGTTATATAAGAAGATGTTCTTATTTTATATTGTTTGTAGAATAAACCACTTATTCCAAAAGTTATAATGCTTTATGTCCCTGGCTTGGATGCAGCTTTGTACTTGGCACAATCCATGAAACTTTCTAGTTTGAAACAAAGTTATGGCAATCCTCAGTCGCTTTTAGTTTTTAGGTTTGTAATGACCTTGTTTCTGCATTCCTTGTCTATCGAAATATGCTCGGTGTGAATTGCAATGCGGTGTGTTTATGAATCTATTTTTTTATTGTAGCTGTGTATCCGATGAGATGTAGACAATAGACGCACTCCTGACGTGCAAGGTAAAGAGAAAGAGAAATGTGATCGATTCGGTGAAGGAAATAAGCCAGCCTGCTGAACAATGTACAAAATCTATCTTTGAAGTTGAATAGTCTGCTTCTTTGCTTGCATGAGTTTCTTACTTGTATGGTGGAATTAGATTCTTTACAGGGTTAGTTGGTTTTCATTAGAGGATTGTCAGTCCCAACTTGTGTGACTAGAAAAGCAAAGCTTTGGGGACAGTAAACATGTGACATTTACTCATCTGGCAGTCTTAACTAACTTTCATGAGACAGAACAAAAGTATTTTAGTTGTTCTACACTTGTTTATAGTGGTGTTATCAAATGGTTAAGATTCATATCCACTTTCTTACTCTACATAGCTTAACCATTAGATTAACAAATTTTTCATCGTTACTCATTCCCATCCTTGTACCAGACTTTGCCTAAGTGTTGTACGGAATAAATCTTGCCAGAGCTTTCGACATCCTTCAGTGGGATTCAATCTAGTTGATTCCTTTCAAGGGTGTTTTAAAGCTTGGGCTGTGTGTTATAGTGCAATATATAATATAATCTTTTACTTTGTAACATGCCCTAACTTGATTCCAACTGTTGTGCCCAAAAAATTATTAAAGGATGGTACATTGTATACTCTTGTATGATTTTTCGAAAGTTCTAGATCTGATATCATGCATTTGCTTTAGCCTGTAATGTGATGTGGCCCTT
Organism: Hibiscus syriacus; assembly: GCF_006381635.1. Taxonomy (NCBI): domain Eukaryota; kingdom Viridiplantae; phylum Streptophyta; class Magnoliopsida; order Malvales; family Malvaceae; genus Hibiscus; species Hibiscus syriacus. The sequence goes on along the minus strand of NW_024063086.1, from coordinate 397,723 downwards.
TCCTTTCAAATGATGTAATTCGATGTTCTAGTCACCCCACTCAGTCTTTCAACTTGCAAAAATAACTTGAAGTAGTTGGAGTTACTCATAAAAAAGGAATATAAGTTTATTCAAAAATAAGTCTATTGTCACTCTTATAATTATGGGGTCAAAGTTATCTTTTAATCAAAACAAGTGTTCTAAAATTTGGTTCAGAGCTTTTTGTATTTGCATGTCTCAGTCTATATGCTCATCTCTCTCATTTTTAGGAGAGCATGGAAAATGAAACGAATGTCAGCCTCTTTTTATTGCTTGCTTATTTCCATTGGCATTTGTTGATATTTTTTCTTCCCTCTAAACCTTGATGCTTCTAAACCCTATAGGCAACTATTGTTAAATATGGTAGCTAAATTTAGGTGCACTAATGACTTTTAAACTTTTGCGGACAACATCTGAAACAAAGTTAAAGGTTGAACTAGTCTTTGGTTAATCAAACTTTTGTCCTCCCAAATTGCACAAGGCAGAGTTTGCAGTTCTGGTAAGACTGGTTTTGCCTTTCAGTGTTGGTGCTTTCCCCTTAGTCCAAATCATCTAGTTCATCAGTTGTGTTGAATTTGATTCTCAAGGATATTGTGTGGTCTGTTTGTTTCCAGTACAAGAAGTGGGAAAAGCATTAGGCATTGACCTGGGCATAACTGAGACACATAACCTTAGTTTCTGTTGTACTTTAGTAAATGTTTTGTGCAACAATTACATTTTTGCCGATTGCACTGCTTGCTCATATGTACTACGTATATCACAACCCCCCGCGCTTTCTTTAGTTTTTTTCTGTTGGTATGCTATAGTCTGAACTATAGTTGTAGGTTAGCAATTAGCATTAGAGACCTTAGCAGCCCTCCTCTCCTCTCCCCCTGGATATTCTTGATGATTTCATGTAAGAGTAGTAGTTAAAAACATTATGTTGTTGTATTTGATATGAGGTAGCTTTTCAGTTTTCTCTACATATCAGTATGACATTTCTTTTTGTGCTTTGTTTGCACTAATCTTGCCATGCCATCTTCATGGTAAGTTGGGATTGTAGATGTTTGATATAGGACCGATGTTAACATTTCATATGGTGATGTGTTCTGCAAATTGCTTATATGATATGGAGCTTATTATGTTCTGGTTGTGCAAAATTTTGACATCTTTTTTTTATTTTGCTTACCATTTGTTGATATTGTTTTTGCATATTATAAGCATCCTCATTTTTTTTGTCGATACAGGTTTGACAACACTACCTTTTTGCACATATATGTGGCTTTTATCCAGATGCTCAAAGCTCTAAGTATGTGGAAACAAAGTGCATTATTGTATATATATAATGGTTATATGTTCCTTCTCAATGTAGTATTTTCTTTGTTTTCTTTGACTAATAGTTTATTGTAAACTATTTGTAGTGTGAATATATTGTATACAAATGTATTGCTTATATATAATATGATATATATATTTAGTATTACGAGGCATTAAATGTGATTTAGTTTGATTATTTATCAATCTTCAATATATATAAATATATATATATATAATTCACGAAATACAATCACGACACACGAATGTGTGTCATTTTCATTTATGACGGGGGCTTCAATGACACACAATGTAAGTCATAAATGCGTGTCATAAATTTATGACACACAAATGTGTGTCATCTTCATTTATGACGGGGGCTTCAATGACGCGCAATGTAAGTCATAAATGCGCGTCATAAATGCGTGTCATAAATGCGCGTCATAAATTTATGACGCACAGTTACGCGTCATCTTAAATTCATATCGGTGGTTTCAACGTCAGGCAAATGTGTGTCATTCGTACCCATAGATGACATGCAATACGCGTCATTAAAGGGGTTTTTTGTACTAGTGTGTCCAAAATGATGGATAGAATATATGCGTTGGCCAAAGGAAAAGAGACTTCTGCAAGAGAAAAAAAAGAGCTCGATGAAGACAATCATGCAATGTCAAATAGACGAGAGACCACTAATCCTAACCAATATGATAAATCACGCAAAGTTACCATTTGTGTCAATAAATTATCTAGAAATACCAAAGAAATGGTGACAACTGTAGAAGTTCCCAGAGATGAAAAGAAATTATGCAATCAAAACTCATTGGTATTTATGAGTTTGCTCCCAACGTCAGAGACTCAAGTTCAGTCCAACCTGAGAAGTGGGTCTCATTTTGATTCTATCCCTATATTATACAAGGAGTTGTACGAAAAGCTACTAGAAGCTGAGGAGGTGGACCTGCATTATGTGAAACCTTGGTAACCTCCGTACCCAAATTGGTATAACGTTAATGTTCTTTGTGAATATCAAGTCGGAGCTCAAGGACATTCTATTGAGAATTTCACCACCTTCAAGCATCGAGTCTGGCATCTTTTTCTTCATGGAATCTTAGAGTTCGAGATAAAAGATTGACCTAGTTTGGTAACTGATTATCTTATTAGATTGGTGCCAAAAGTGTTCAAAGGTAAGGGTATCAGTGGGGGCATCCAGAATGAAGAAAATTTGCTAAAATATGAAGTTTAAATTCATCATTTTAGGAATGAAAGCAATAAACTGAATGGAGAGATGGAAGTCATGCATGATGGTTTTCAAAGGATTTGTCTAGCATTTAAAAATGATGGTATAGGAAATACCCCGGAATAGTGGACAATAGGGGTCACTAAACTGAAAAATGATGTTGAATACTGGAAAAAGAATTGTAAAACACATGAAGGTCAAGCTAAGAAGTTCTCTCATGATTTATAGATTGTTGAAGAAGGGCACAATACATCTGTCATTGATTTGGAAAGATGTCAAGCCAAAAATCAGATGTTGAATATGGCTACAACCAACTTGGAAGCTTCATATCAACGCCACAACCGCGAGAATGATGCTGAACTAGAAGTTACTAGGGCCAAAAAAAGATATTGATGAAGTTTGTAGATGATTATGGAGATATTGTACGGGAACTTATTAGCCATAAAGATTTTCTTACAAGGAAAAATGAACAACATTGTCTACAACTCCAAGAGTTGACTTAGAAGATGAAGGAAAAAGATGACGACATACAAGAAATTGTTACCCAAGCAAGCAATGTGTCTCACAAATTGGTTGACTTAGCTGGCTTTACAAGAGAATTAAAATAGATTGGCAATTCAACACCCGAGCATGAGTGGAAGTTAACTTCACTTTTGAGAGAAATAGAGAAGTTAGGAGCAAAATCTATCCCTTATCTGTAAAGTTTGTTTGATGTACCGAAACCTTTTATGTTCAATGAAATTTGTTTTAAGATGATCACTCTGGAATGATACCTTTTGTATACATGCATTTCCATCGTATTTGTTTATTTAAGCATTTTACATACATTAATTATAAGAGCATGAAAATAATCTATGAGGGGTTTTGTAACAGTAATACCAAGATCATTCATTAATACTATTGTCTCATCATCATGAACAAACAAATGGAAACCATGGAGCAATTTCATGAGAAATCATAATATCTGTGGTAAGAGTAGTTGACCGGGTTACAATGAGATATGAGGAATCAAACATCGAATTCTCTACATGATGAATCAAATCGAATGAAACAAGTGTTGGCAACCAAGGTTGCTGATAGAGGGAAAATATATGATAAAGAATACAAGTGTTATCAGACTAATGCATCAAGAAGGATAGCCTACCCTAGGTCATCCTACTCAAACCTAAATAATAGCCTCATTAATCATGAGCAATCTGGGATAGATTCAAATAGTTGAAGGAAATAATTGGAACTATGAAAGTTGTTAATGCATCCTACAAAGAACTAGAAGTGAGAAAACTCGGCCTGGTCCTGGATTTGGTCATCCCACATGAATTTAGGATTCCTAATTCTGAGAAATATGACAGCACCAGTTGTCCTCTAATCTACCTAATAATGTTTTATAGAAAAATGGAAGGGTACCTAAATGTACATAATTTGCTAATTCACTCCTTCCATGATAGTCTCGATTGGCCAGCGGTAGTATGGTACAATCGTTTGAATAGAGAGCAGATCAAGACGCGGGTCGATCTAGCTAATGATTTTTTCTTGCAATATCGGTATGTTAAAAGCTTAGCTCCAAAGCGTAAGGATCTTCAAAGAATAAGATGAAAGCTACTGAAAGCTTTAAAGAATATGCCCTAAGATGGAGAGGAGTGGCAGCATAAGTTCAACCTCCCATGTTAGAAAAAGAAATTTCATATATGTTTCATGATTCTCTTCCAGCTCTTTTCTTCGAATTAATGTTGACAAAATCAATAAGGGACTTCAAAGATCTTGTGACATCTGGGGAATTAATTGAAAATGCAATCAGCGAAGGAAACTTAATAGTCACTTTTGAAAACCCAACCGATCAAAAACCAAAAGTTGATAATGTGAATGAATGTCATCCAAAGCCCCCACAACCGCAAAATAAAAGGAGCATATAGTCGTTCTGACGAACCAAATAAAGTCTCTCATTCGAGAAATACTTTGGAGGTGTTCCAAACTTCTATTTCAGATCTGTACCCTCATTTGATTAAAGGTCAATAACTCACACCAAAGCCAATGAAAGTTCCACCAAACCTTTTTGCCCATAGCTATGATGAAGATAGTGTTTGTGATTTCCACTTAGGGGAATTTGGGCATTCTACAGGGAATTGTAGGTCATTGTTAAAGGAGATAGATATGCTTGCTAAAAATGGGATGTTGACACAAGAATTGGTGGAACAGTGGATGAAAAACTCAAGTGGTGCATCAAAGCACATTATGTAGCATCTGATTGAGTCAAGTGACACTACATTAGATGAGTAGTGGGGTATCCTAATTAGGAGGAGATCATTTCCTTTTAAGGTCATGAGTAATGAATCAAATTTTTAATCTTGAAGTTTATTTAAGTACCAAGTGAATTAAATATTCTTTTAATTTTTCGAAAGTTTTAGATCTTTGGAAAGTGGTAAAATTAGACCTTTCATATCCCGTCCAAAGCCAAAAATACAATTACTTGATTTTATTTTTTTACCTTAAATAATTCTTGGTCATTACCAAAACCAAATTTTGATATTACATTTATCTGAGACTCTGAAGTCATACCTTTACTCTCTTTTTTCAAAGCACTAAATTCATGCTTTTACATTCTCGTGTAGAGCTGATATGTTTATAAAACTACCTTCCTCTATATACCCAACTTCAAAGACACACCTCTATCTTTTCGGATACAAAACCATCATTTTTCTTTATATCAGTGAAACTGAAAGGCCTCAAAGTACAAAACTTTCATTTATCCGTCAATCTTCCTACAAGAAGAAATGAGATGAGGCATCATGGAACAACTTGTTGAGGAGAAGCTCAAGTAATTAGGGCATACTCGAAGCAAGAAGAAAAAAAATAAAGGGATTGATTTAAATAATTATATCATGCATTAATTACATTGTTTTCATGTAAATAAAAGTTAATCTTGAATATTCATCACCTTAGAGATACCTCTTTTTACAAGGACTTATGTGTATGAAATGATGAAAAACCTTCTTTCATTTATCCCTTCATAAAAAGAGAAAAATATATCCCTTGTTGTCCCCATTTGAGCCTGTATTTTTCTTCAGATTCAATCTTAACCAAGGATCACCCTCGACATTAGGGGGCAAGGTGAATGACATCTTCTTGTAGGAATAAAGACCGTAAATCTAGTTTTATTACAAAGGTAAGTATCCCTAAAATAAAGAGGAATAAACAAGGAACCGCAAGGTAGATCAAATGCAAAATGCTCATAGATCAAATCTAGTCGAAAACAATGAAAGAAGTTCCAAATACAATAAACAAAGAGGAAAATAAGTTGCTCAAAGCAATTGGAGTCCTATACTCATCTAATAAAGAGAAGATAAAATAAAAAAAAAGAGAAAAAAGATAGAAGAAAAAAAGAGGGATGAAAAAAGAAAAAAAGAGATATGGAAAAGAAGAAAAAAAAAGAGAGATGAAAAAGAATAAGAAAAAGAAAATAAATCAAGTATTTCAAGATGTGTGACTCATTGAGCCTCAAGCCACATGGTTGATCAAGTGCAATCATTTCAAAGATTCATATTCAACAATAAGAGTGAGAAATGTTGAAGATAAAAGAAAATATAGATGAACTCTAGGGTGAAAACCCAAAAATGGGCAGTCTAGAGATCTAGAAAAAGACAAGTAGCAAGAAGATCCAAGCCAAACAATGCAAGATTAAAGGCATCAGAACGAATTGATCCTTTGTTCAATTACCCTTAAACACTTGTTTGGGCATATTTATACCTTTTTTTCGTAACTGTGAGCCCTGGCCTATTTTACGTCCCTGAAAAGTCAACTCTAATCATACATGGTTTTCTAAGTAAAAGAGACTATCTTCAGATTTCATTCTGCTTCTCAGGATTATTTTTATTTGAAAAAATTGGTTTTCTATAATTTTTAATGCATGATAGGAAAAATAATAAAGGAGGTTCAGGACGTAAAATTTTGAATAACGTTTTGAAGCCGAAGGAGGATTCGAGTTGAAAACCTAAAAGGGCAGCTCGAATATTAAATTGTGCAAAGATGACATAAGAGACGGTCTTACAAAGCTCTTGATGAAGTACCACACATCCTAAAGATGTTCCTGAGAGTTTGGAACCAATAATTATCCATAGAAGATGAGCATAACAACCCCTTCTTCAAGTCAATTGATGCCTAAAGAGATAGATATATTGTAATAAAAAGGCAAACCCGAGAGATCTTACCTTTTCAGAATCAACCTACACATTAAATTTGTCAGTAATTTTGACACTTGCCAATGTGCTATGATTTTTTGAAAGATTAAAAAGAGTAGTTGACTTATTTGATATTCATTAAACTTTTGTTTTATGATTTGTCTCAATTGTGAAACCTAGAAAGAGGCAGTATTTTTCAAAAAAAATTAAACTTTTTTAAAAATTCTTTAAATTGATATTTTCAAATTTTGGAAATAAAAGAAAGGAGAAAAAACATTTTCAAACAGAACAATCTTAAATGCGAAGGGTCCTTGAAGCATGTGATGCCCATTCTGGCTCTATTGGAGAAAAGAATAAGCGATGTCAGAATAATAAAGCATTACAAAATCTTGAAAGTAAGTAGTCTAGGAGGATAGAACTTGTAGCACTTCCTCGTGACGTTGTTGGTAACCTGTCAAGAAGAATATGATCACTTATTTGAAAGGGCATATTACCAGCTAATAGCATTTTTGTTACCAAAATTGATCTCTTCTTAAGTGTCTGTGGCATCATAACATTGTTGTTTAGTAATGCAAGAGCAAGACTAGTCAAGGATGGAATTTTCGCACACAAATAGAGATGAGTCATGAAAGTACCTACATTAGGGCATGACCAAAAGTCTATGTCATGTTGGGATAACAAGGTTCAGACCAAAAAGACATTGAGAATGAGCCTCACGACTTAGAGTGTCAGGGATAGACCATGAAAATGAGAAGAACATACCTTACAGAGCAAATCATCGAGCATCAATTAATTGTAGGGTCCTGGAAAACCACTCTGATAGCGTAATTGATTCAGGGACAAAAAGGGGCATCATGATCATAATTCTGAATGTAGCAAGAATTTCAAAAATGAAACATCTCTTCTGAGACTTTAATGCAAACGAGAGGCAAAGAAGACAAAAAGATATAAGTTGATTAGATGGCTCCTCAAAAATGCAATCTTGAAATTATAAGTTGATACACTGATATATGAAGTAAACCCTGGAAAGGAGTGATCAAGTGGAAGAAGACCGAGTTCACCACTTTGGAGTAAAAAAATGAATCGACATTTATGAATTCAAGAGAACATCATTTGCATAAAAGAAAATGCATTACTTTAATACATTTAATTGCATTCATATTTAAAATAAACACATGATTTTTACAGATCTTCATGTAAAAAAACGATTCATAATATCAAAATCCTTACAAGTGAAAGATAGAATTCAAACCTCAAATGTAGTAATCATGTTAGGAGAGGCAAAACCTAAAGAACAGATGGGCGCAATCCACAGAAAATGCATTCTTTTGAAGTGGGCCATGTTACCCGACCATTAAGTTGTTTTGAAAAATGAGAAAGCAATTACTAAACTTTCTCATTTAAATCTTTTTTGAAAATGAAATTTTTGAAAAGTAAAAAGCGATTACCAAAGTTTTTTACCCAGTAAACTATTTCCAAAATTGTTAAGTCCTTCGGGCCATCAATAAGTCTTTCAAGCATGATGATTAAATCCTTCAGGTCATCTATAAGTCATTTGAGCAAGATGATAAGTTCTTCCGGTGATCCGTAAGACCTTCGACTAGCATGTTTTCACATGAATTGTAAAAAATGAGAAAGCGATTTCCAAAGTTTATCATTTAATCTTTTATGAAAATGAAATTTTTGAAAAGTAAGAAATCGATTACCAAAGTTTCTTACCCAATAAACTATTTCCCAAATTGGTAAGTTTTTTGGCCATCAGTAAGTGAGCATGATGATTAAATCCTTCGGGTCATCTATAAGTCTTTCGAGCAAGATGATAAGTCCTTTGGGCCATCCATAAGACCTTCGGGTAAGATGTTTTCACATGAATGAGAAAACGATTTCAAAAGTTTCTCATTTAATCTTTTCTTAAAATGAAATTTTTGAAAAGTAAGAAATCGATTACCAAAGTTTCTTACCCAGTAAACTATTTCTAAAATTGATCTGACTACATGAAAAAGAGGAACAAATCAAGTTCGGAAGACCCGTCTTCCTTCAGATCTGAGTACCTGAATAAGAGGAACAAATCAAGTCTGATTTGCTCTAGAGAAATAGTGGACTAGATATCTTATCAGATTTCAAAGCATGAAGTCGACTGGACGAAAACTCATTGTCTTTTTGTCTTTGACCTATTCCTATTGACATAAAAATGAGCAAAGAAGGAAAGTTGTAGACAGTAGTTTTCATCCCAATTGTTATTATTATTATTATTATTAAATAATTAAAATTTACATTTTATTACAGACCCAATTACAACGCAGACCTGGAGCCCAGTTATAAAGCACACTCGAAGCCCAGTTACAAGTAAACTTGATGCCCAATAAGTCACCTAAGATTTGACTCGAATACTAAGATTTAACCTAATCAGCCAGGCCCATTCTAGGCCCCAAACCCGACTAGGGTTTTTTCTCTTTCGATTCAATCGTTTGTTATCCTCAGCCGTTGGTTCTTACCTTGATCTAACGGTCTAGATGAGAATCAAAAACCCTAGGGTATCATCATAACCCTAGGGATATGCCTCGCCGCTGCCTAGCCTGAGGATGATTTGCTACCACCATTGAAGACCACCGACCAGTGTATGAGCTCCACTTAGCCACCGCCACGTGAGTCGTCGATATCACCGGCCAAATCCAAAAGATCTGGGTGCATTTAATGCACCCAGCTACCCCTACTCATCCATCGCCATAGATAGGTGAATTAGAGGGCTCCTCTCTGACCAGTCCGGTCTATAAAAGAACCCACCTGCAAGAGACATAACACAACAACCATTCGAAAAAAAAACAAAAAAATAGAGAAGCTATTTAAAAAAAGGAAAAGAAAGAAACAAAGAAGGGGAAGAGAATATACTTACCTCACCATCGTTGGAGCTCTCAAAAGTTATCGGAGTGCCGGATATTTCGAAGGTAAAATCCCATATCTATGGTGTTTGGAGGGTTTTTAGGCTCAGGGGTGAATGGATTCGGGTTTAGGGTGTGGAGATCTACATTTTGGACTAAGTTTCTAGGTTGACGGCCGCCGTCAGTGGCGATCAGAAACTCTGACGAACGATGGTCGGCAGTTGTTGACTTCCCCTGGCGAGAGAAGGTAGAGAGAAGCTAAAAAGAACAAAGTTCTCTCTTTTTTAGAGAGAGTGAAAAGAGAGAATCGAGGAAGCTTTGGCCATTTGTGGGAATATATACCCCTCCCCATACGACGTCATTTTTGGGAGGGGATTTATGCGTTTTGAGCGCGTGGGTAAACCCCGTCCTTGGTCCCTCAGGCTTTGTAAAATTTCATTTTAGTCACTATAATTAATTTCCATGTATTTTAATTTAGATTTTAAAGTTTATTTTGTTTCTATTTTAGTCACTAACCATATTTACATGTGGTTTAGGCAAATATTGGATCTAGTCCCTATATTGTAATAGTTTTCATTTTAATCCTAAAATTTGGTTATGGTTAAATTACAATGCCAGTACCTATTTTGCATGTTAGTCTCATTTATGGCCATAGTTTTTGCTTTCTTTTCAATTTAATCATCATATTTAAAATTTTAATTCTAAAATAATAATATTGGTTTATTTACGTTTAAAGTGCCTAACCTATGAAATATTTACATTGGTTGCCTTGATCTTTTGTTAGTTTTAAAATTTAATCCCTAAATTTAATATTTATTATTTTAATCCAACATTTAGATATTTCTTAATTTCTTGTCATTTGTAATATTTTTAAATATTATTTTACTTGAGGAATTTATAGAAACGCGCTTTAACTGATAATGAGTGTATTTCCAAAAATTGTTCAAACAAGATATGCATTTTATATTCGAATAAATTTGTTTAATATAATTAATGTATGTATTTTATCTAAAATTCGGGCCATATTATTTTGTATGAGGAAAACATAAAAATACCCCTTAATTGACTAGGAGGGTATTCTCGAGGATTGTTCGTACAAAATAATATCCCTTTTTATTTTTCTAAAAAAGGATCATACTTTAAATGTTATTCGAATTTTCCAATTTCAACATTTAGATGACGTATAATCGCTTAGGCACCGATTTCGGGCGTTGTGGGAGTGCTAATCCTTCCCCACGCGTAACCGACTCTCGAACCCTTTTTTAAAAATGAATTTCTGGTTAAACGCATATCATATTTTTTTATCTTTTAAAATAATTTTCAGGTATTTTTTAGGTATTCGACCTACCTAATCCAAAGGTCGATGGCTACTCCAAACCTATATATTTGATTTATTTTGAAACCCAACCTTTTCCAATATTAAGTTGGATTGATCCTTGCCATAGCTCCTAAAAAGCTATAAGGACAGTTCATACAGCTGTGATAGTGTAAATGCTACAAACGTTGTTGTTAGACGATGTTGTACATGATTACTGAGTTGAATCTGCTGTAACTGGTGATTCAACAGGCAGTTATAGAATTTCAGAAATCTAACAGCTATCCATTCAAGATGTAAAATGGCTAGAAAATAAAGGAAAATTTCTATTTTCCTATTGAAAGATGCTTTAACCTTTTGGGTTGGGCTAATCTTCACACTTTTGAGACCCTCTCTTCTTCTCCATTAATTTTCCTATCCTCCTTTATTTTTTTCTCCATGACAGCAACCATGACCACTTAATTTCATCGTCAAGGAGTGTAACAACAACTAGTGAGCAACACCGTATGGTAGAGACAATCAATTAGAGTTCGACTTTATTTTTCATCCCTTTGTTGAGATAGGGAAGTAATGATTATTTAGTTGAATGTTCTTTCATTTTGGACGATATATGGTTCTTGAACATAAGGTATTTGATTAAATGTTTCTTATTATGTTTTTAACTTTATTTTTATGTGTTTTCATACTTATGAGATGATTTTAGAAATAAAATTATGTTTATATGATTTCTATAATTTTTGGAGATGGAAATTGTGGATTTTTCATACTATCTTTGCGTAGCTTTGGTGTTTTTGAAAAGCAACATTGGTATATAGAGATATATGATGCCAATTGTCGAGCATTGTTAACTATTTAATTAAATTGAATTAATAAAATTTAATTATTGTTAATTAAATAATGTTAATCTTTGTGAGACACATGAATGCACTGTCTTAAGTATATTCATAGTAGAAACTACCAAATAGCAGCTAATATATTAAATCCTTGATCTATTACTATCCTGAATGTTGTAGCACTACTTGGCATTTATCATTTTGAATTCTATACTTTGTTGTATGTTTCTTATTCCATCATTTCAACTATAAATCCTTTTGAAAACTTTCATATAACTCTCTTGTAATCAATTTTGCTCCCTATAGGTTTGAAATCTAAAGCTTTTAAAACTTCTACTTTATTACTTGAGCGATATGTATGCTTGCGTATAATGCCATATTAATATTGGCATCATAAAAAAATACTAAAATTATGCAACATTCTACACATATCAGAGAATCACCTCTTAAAGTCAATACTATTAAAGACAAAGAGAAATCAGGCGCAACACTAAAGACGGTATAGATTTAGGTTAGTGTAGGATCATCAATGGAGGCATCTCCAAAAATTAGACAAACACCTCTGCCTTGAACTTCTCTGACCTAGAAACCTCCAAAACTATAAACAAAATATTATATTACTCAAAATAGACTCAAAAGTGAAAATAAACGTCCATAAAGATATGTAGAGGCCAACCTAGTTGTTTATGCATTGGAGGTTGTTGAGTTAATCGATTGACGAAATCGGCCAAGAGGGGGGTGAATTGGCAATTAAAAATTTGGTGGAAGCTTTTGCAGAAAATTGAAAGTAATTGCACAGTGATTTAGAGTGGTTCGAATTTCTCAACCAAAGTCTACGTCCACTACCTTAGCTATCCACACTAAGGATTTTCCACAAATTCACTAATTTGTCTTTCTTTTGAGGAAAAAGAGTAACCTTACAAACCCTCAAGAATTATAGCCCAAATTCTTGAGAACACTCTCTCCCAAAGAGAACAATACAAATTTACAAACTTACAAGGAAATCCTCACAAGGTAGATTGTTTAAACAATTCTAGAACAAAGAAAAGAACACTCAAGAATGAATACAATTGAGTACAAGTAGTGTTCTTGAAAGAAAAATGAATATTGAATGAAAAATAGGCTTGAAATGCTCAAACTTGAGGTTTGATGTTTTCTCTTTGATTCTCTCTTGATTCTGGTTGCTTAATGTTTCTTGTTGTTGATCAATGGCTTCTAAGCTTGTTTAAATACACCTTCAAATTATTCTGATCGTTGGGGATGATTAGTGGAGTCAATAGAGCCGTTTAAGTGTGAAAACAATTAATGAAAGTGGATGGGAGCGTCTGTGCATCGATGCATGCCCTAGGTGCATCGGTGCATCAGTGTAAAATTCAAATATTTTGACTGTTGGAATCTCAGTGCATCGGTGCACTAAGAGTGCATCGATGCATAAAATGCATTCGATGCTTTTTAAAAAGCCTGGGTGCATCGATGCATAGTCTTGTGCATCGATGCATCAAATGCACTGAGTGCATCGATGCATAAAATGCATTCGATGTTCAAGAAATTAATTGATGCATCGATACATGGATTGGTGCATCGGTGCATGCCCTTGAAAAATTGATTTTAGGCTTGATTTTGGTTCAAAATACTTTGTGAAAATTTGTTTAAAAATAGTTTAAGTATAAAACACAAATTTACACATTTAGTAAGGTTTAAAATTGATCTTGAAAGACTTGGAGTAATAGCTTGATATTTTAGTAATTAAATAGAATATACTTTTAGAAAATCATTTGTAAAATCTTAAAATTCATTTAACTTAATTTGTTATATCGAAACATCAAAATGTTTTCAACAATCTCCCCCTTTTTGATATAACAAAACTCTTGAGTAATTTTAAGATTTTCTTTGAAAATAAGTTTTGAAATCAATTTTGAAATTACTCCAAATTACTCCCCCTTACTATAACGCTTCTCCCCTTTAAAACTTTTAACACTTAACACTTCTCCCCCTTTTTGTTAAATTAAAAAGACTCAAAAACTGAAGGCTTTGAAAAACATAGCCAATTGATTAAACATTTTAATTGAATATAGCTTAAGCTGCTAAGAACAAATATCAAAAGAGAGATTAGCCATTAGTGTTCATAATCAATATTCAAATCAAATGTGAAATGGTAAATTGGTCATAATGCAACTAAGATGTAAATAATGCAAAAATTAATAAACATTAAGCTCATAAAGATCAAACCAAACATTGCAAACATCCAACAATAGTTAAACAATTCAAAATGTTTTAACAATCCAAGTTTTAAGTTTTAATCCCAAATACAATCAAAATAAAATAAGTCTAGTCATCCATAGAAGGATCGGGAGGCGGAGGAGGAAATTGGGCTTGCATCTCAAGAGAGAGAGCATCCATGCATGCAAGCATCTCCCTTTGAAACTCTATCTGACGAGCTTCCAAAGTGTCTAAGCTTTGATTTACTGCTTCGTGAGTAGCAGTCAAGTGGGATTCGATGGAAGCATACCGTAAATCAAATGTCACAAAAAACAAACGAAAATATTGAGGCATTTGATCTTCTTGTGAAGCTGGTTCCGGAGCAGGCTCGTCATCGGGTACGTGATCATTGATGTCTTGCATAAGCTGTTGAAATTCAGGATCATCGTCAGTAGCCGAAGCTGGAGGAGGAGGAGGATCATGAGAGGAGCTTGGAGCAGCTCGTGAGGAACTAGCTCCCGGAGTTTGCTTGCCGGGCCTAAAAACCCATTGATCGGTACCTCGTCTTGTTTCCAATCTGCTTTCTTCAAGGAAGTAAGATTGATTTGGTTTTGGAGTGGGATAAGATTGTCGAGAGAGACATCTAGACCAAGTTTGATAAAGAGGTTACTAAGAAGTCATCCATAGACTAATGTTTCAACATGTTTTGAAGGAACAATGTTTATGACATCAACTAGTTGACTGAAGATAATGTGGGGTAGATTGATTTTGATTTTATTCTTGAGACAGTGCATCCACCACAAATCCCTAATACGAAGAGTGGAGTACCTACCTCCGGATGGTCTAAACCACTAAGATATCATCAGATGAAGAAAACGATCATGATAAGATCGTAGAGTACTAACACTAGCGTTTGGAACATAGGGATAATCTAAAGTTTCATTCTCATTATATATCCCATCATCATCTAACCCAAAACGGAAAGCTATAGTCTCAGGGTCAATATTAATATATTGTCCTAAAAGATAAGATCTAATGGCTATAGTTCCAGATTGAGTTTCGTTTTGATTACATACCGCATTGGAATAGAAAATTCGGACTAATTCTTGATAGACGATAGGTTTGAGATGAAATAATTTATCAAACTTCCAAGCTTTAAGAATCGGAAGGTATTCAAAGTTAATATCTATCATAGCTTGAAGAGAATGAATACGCTCTTCCCGGATTCTATAAGTTTGAAAAGAATTTCTGTACCTAGAGTACAATTCGTCTCTACGACGCTCAGGCATGTTAAAATAAGATCCTAATAGAGATGTAGGTGGAGGAGGAACGGGATTAGGAGGTTGGTTTGAACGAGAATGAATTGACGAAGTCCTAGGGTGTTTAGGATTAGACATGGCTTAGGAATCGGAATAAGAAATATAACCTGCAAATTGAAACATATGTATGCAATTTAATCAATCCCAAAACTCATTTGAGTCCGCAATAATCAAGGTTCTCTAAAACAATCCTAATGGGCAAAGTTTTGAAAACTATTTGAAAATATCATTGGAAATATTGCAATACATATAGTTTTCATAAAAAGAATATAATGAAGTCAAAAGCATAAATGATTTTCAATTTTTTTTTAATTTCGAATTTCAAAGAAAATTTTGAAAAATTATGTGTTTTTGATGAAATTTGTTGTAAAATCTAGTTTAGAATCATCATATAACCAATGCCCGATATAATGTTCATCTATAACTAATCAAAACTATACCTAAGATCAAAAATTGATAAAATAGAGTTTTTAGAAAAGTTTACCTTGGAATTTTGGATTGAGAGGGATGTAATGATGTTTTGCACGAATTAATGATTGAAGCAGGATTAGAAGTTAAAAGCTTGAAGATTCTGACCAAAAACGAGGCATATAAAGGAAAAAGAGGCATATATTGAAAATGATAGGTGTATGTTTAGTTTTAGGGTTTTGAAAATAAAGGAAAAAGAGGCATATAAACCCACAAACCCGACGGATGCATCGATGCATGACCCTGTGCATCGATGCATGACCCTGTGCATCGATGCACATTCAAGGAGTGCATCGGTGCATCAGCAAGATGAATCGATGCACATACAAAGGGATGCATCGATGCACTATTAAGCGTATCAATGCATGAAGCACAAAAATGTTAAAAATCCATTTTAAACACTTAAAATGCTAAATTAATTAGCTCTAGTGATATTGGAAACTCATATATTGAAAATTAATCATGTTCAATCAATCAAATTAATCTTTAAACAACATTTGAACATAAAATTAATTTTCACCAAATAACATAAACTCCCCCTAACTAATAGCATAGAATGCAATCAAAAATTAGTATTATAAGCATTTTTCATTTATTATTAAAAGTGCTAAAATTATTTTAAACACTAAGTGAAGATAGGTTGGTTAAACCAAATTCTCTCCTATGGTTCCAAAATCTTTCTTTGTCTAAAGGCTTTGTAAAAATATCCGCTAATTGATGCAAAGTATCAACGAATTCTAGAACTACATCTTCCTTAGTGACATGGCCTCTAATGAAATGATGTCTTATTTCAATATGCTTAGTTCTAGAGTGTTGGATGGGATTTTTAGTGAGACAAATAGCACTAGTATTGTCACACTTGATAGGAATGGTACCTACTTCAATTCCATAATCAAAAAGTTGTTGTTTCATCCATAAAACTTGTGCACAATACCAGCTGAAATGTATCCGGCTTCAGTGGTAGATAATGCAAAACAATTTTTTTCCTTGAAAACCAACAAATCAACATATTTCCAAGGAATTGGCAAGTACCGGAGGTTTTATTCTATCTAATTTGTATCCTCCATAATCCGTATCAGAAAAGACATGCAAGCTAAAGCTAGAGTCTCTAGGATACCAAAGTCCTAAACTAGGAGTGTCCTTAAGGTATCTAAAGATTCTCTTAACAGATAGTAAATGTTATTCCTTAGGGCATGATTGAAATCTAGCAGATAAGCAAACACTAAACATAATGTCCGATCTGCTTGCAGTTAGATAAAGTAAAGATCCAATCATTGACCTATATAATTTAACATCTACACATTTACCTCCTTCATCTAAGTCAAGCTTTGTTGAAGAGCTCATTGGAGTGTCATGAGACTTGCCATTTTCCAGTCCAAACTTCTTGAGCATATCTTTGACGTACTTAGCTTGATTGATGAAGATGCCATCTTTTCTTTGCTTGATTTGGAGTCCCAAGAAAAATGAGAGCTCCCCCATCATGCTCATCTCAAATTCACTTTGCATTAGCTTAGAAAATTATTGGCAAAGAACATCATTAGTAGAACCAAATATTATATCATCAACATAAATTTGAACTACTAATAAATCTTTACCTTTATGCTTTAAAAAAAATGTAGTGTCAACCTTCCCTTTTAAAAACCTTTTTCAATTAAAAAATTTGACAATCTTTCATACAAAGCTCTAGGAGCTTGTTTTAAACCATAAAGTTCTTTTGTCAATTTAAGAACATTATTTGGAAATTTTAAATCTTAAAAACCTGGAGGTTGTTCCACATACACTTCTTCCTTTATAAAACCATTTAAAAATGCACTTTTAACATCCATTTGATATAATTTAAATTCATGAAAACATGCAAATGCTAATAACATTCTAATTGCTTCCATCCTAGCTACAGGAGCGTATGTTTCATCATAATCTATGCCCTCTTCTTGAGTATACCCTTGAGCAACAAGTCTAGCCTTGTTTCTCGCTATATTACCACTCTCATCAAGCTTATTCCTAAATACCCATCTAGTACCTACAGTAGATTTATTACTAGGCCTTTCAATTAGTCTCCAAACTTTACTTCTCTCAAATTGATTTAACTCTTCTTGCATAGCCATAATCCAATGTTCATCATTTAATGCTTCTTTAATATTCTTAGGCTCTATGCATGAGATAAATTCAACATAATTACAAATATTTCTAAGAGAAGATCGAGTTGTTACCCCTTTGGATGGATCACCTATAATCTCACCATCCTTGACATAGTTGTATTCCCTTGGGTAAGAGATTTCCCTTTCTTCAATGGTTGGATTCTCAAGAGGATCATGAGTTTCCTCATTTTTCGTTTATTCCTTTGATTATGGTTCTTCAACGTCATGTCTAACGTCATTTGTATTTATAACACCTACATCATCATTCACATAAGAATCCTTCCTCGAAAGAAGGTTATCATCGAAAACAACATGTGTAGACTCTTCTACAACTAAAGTTCTTTTATTAAATACTCGATAAGCTTTAGAATTTAAGGAATAACCCAGAAAAATTCCTTTATCACTTTTAGCATCAAATTTGCCAAGATTGTCTTTACCGTTGTTTAAAACAAAACACTTACATCCAAAAGGATGAAAATAACTAATGTTAGGCTTTTTATTTTTAAAAAGTTCATATGGAGTTTTCTTTAAAATAGGCCTAATCATTACTCGATTTATAACATAACAAGCGGTATTTGTAGCTTCCGCCCAAAAATATTTTGGCAAATTGTTTTCACAAAGCATGGTTCTAACCATTTCTTCTAAAGTTTGATTTTTCCTCTCAGCAACTCCATTTTGTTGAGGGGTTCTAGGTGCTGAAAAATTATGGCTAATACCATTAGAATTACAAAACTCAGTAAATCCAAGATTTTCAAATTCAGTTCCATGATCACTCCTAACACTAGTTATAGAGTAACCTTTTTCGTTTTGGATTACTTTTGAAAACGTGATGAATTTTTCTAATGCTTCATCTTTAGTACTTAAGAATAGAACCCAAGTATATCTATAATAGTCATCTACCAAGACAAATGCATATTATTTTCCACCCAAGCTAGTAGTCCTAGTTGGCCCAAAAAGATCTATATGGATCAATTGTAATACTATACTAGTTGATACGTCATTAATAGATTTAAAAGAAACTCGCTTTTGTTTTCCTTTAGCACAAGCATCACAGATTTATCATTATCAAATTTCAGTTTAGGCAGCCCTCTTACTAAGTCTCCTTGAATTAATCGTTGCAAAACACTCATGCTAGCATGTCCTAGTCTCCTATGCCATAACCAACTATCATGCTCATCTTTTGCAACTAGGCATAAATTAGTCACATTAATAGAATCTAAATGCACCATGTAAATGTTTCCTATTCTATGACCAACAAGCATAATCCGATTAGATGCAATGTCAATAACTTTACAACCATTAGTTTTAAACATGACATTGAATCCTTTATCACAAAATTGACTAATACTTAAAAGATTATGCTTTAATCCATTCACATATAAAACATTTTTAATTTGTATGGAAGAGGTATTACCTATTGTACCTATACCTTCAATGTGACCTTTTGAATTATCACCAAAAGTCACTTCTCCTCCATTTTTTGCGTTAAGCTCTATGAACCAGTTTTTGTCCCCGGTCATGTGTCTCGAGCATCCACTATCAAGGTACCATGAATTTGAATTTGTTTCTTGTGCCTTGTAGCAATGCTCCTTTCCATACAAACATAGATTAATTTTTTATTTTTGGTACCCAATTTCTTTTGGGTCCATATTCATTAGTTTCCAAAATCCTAGTCCCCTTAGGTATCCATTTGTGTAGGATATCTTTATCTTTAGTAGTAATGAGTTCTTTAGGAACCCACATACTTCTAACGATTTTTCCATTAGAGGTTCTTTGGGGACCTCTATGATTGTAGTTTTTAAAATCTTTTCTAACAAAGTTGGATTTTGAATTTTCTCTTTTTTCAAAACGTTTTGTTCCAACTTTATCAAAAGAAGTTTTAAGATCATCAATTTTCTTTTGATGATCATCATTGACCTTTGAAAGTAAATTTTGCAAATCCAAATTTTTCTTTTCAAACTCTTCTAGTTTGATTTGCAAATCTTTGATTTTACTTTCAAGATCGTTGTTGGGTTTGGATATGAGTTTGTTTTCATTTTTCAATTTTGAAACATCATTTTTATATTTTAAAAACAATTTCTCATAATCCGAAGCCAGCCCATTATATTCCTGTAATAGCTCTTCATAGGATAAATCATCAAAATCAGATGAGTTCGAGGTTACCTTAGAATCTTCCCCGAATACCATCAAGCACAAGTTTGCTACTTCTTGTTCCTCTTCATCAGAACCTTCTTCATCTCTCCATGTAGCCACATGAGCCTTGTGCTTAGTCTTTGATTGACCCTTTTTCTTCAATTATGGATAATCGTATTTGACATGCCCCGGCTTTTTGCATTCATAGCAAATGATCAGGTCCTTCTCTTTTGGTTCATTTTGAGGTCTTTATTTCGTTTGAATTTTCTTCCTCGGTAAGGTCTCATCATTTTTCTGAACTGTTTGGCAAACAATGCCATTTCCTCGACATCGTCATCTTCATTCGAATCACTCTCATCTTTTGTGGATTTGAGAGCAACTCCAATGTTTTTCTTCTTCTCCTTCTCCTTCGGTGTCTCGTCAATCTTATCGAGGTCCACCTCATCTTCAAGCATCATTTCATGAGTGAGGAGGGAACCGATTAGTTCTTCAAGAGTTAAGAACGTTAGGTCCTTAGACTCGATGATTGTCGTCTTCTTTGATTGCCATGATTTTGGAAGGGAGTAGACTAACTTCCTCACAAGCTTTTCATTTAAAATGATCTCTCCATATGATTTGAGACCATTGACAATCGTTGAGAATCTATCCGTCATAGATTTGATATCTTCATTTGGTTTCATCCTGAAATTTTCATAGCTATGCGTTAGAATACTAATTTTAGATTTTTTTTACCTCATCGGTACCTTCATGAGTGACATGAAGCTTTTCTCATATTTTTTTGGCGGATGTACAAGATGAAACTCTTTCGTATTCATCTGGTCCAAGAGCACAAAATATGATATGAATGGCTTTAGAGTTGAGCTGGAACAATCTTGTCTCTCATTCACTCCACATTCTTGGATGAGTAAGAGGCTTGATATATCCGTCTTCTACAACATTCCATGCTCCCATGTCACTTGCTTGAATGAAGTACATCATCCTATTTTTCCAATAGGCATAGTTAGCCCCATTGAAGAAAAGAGGCTTTTTGACAGGCATCGAATCGAGACCGGAGTCGAAGTTTGAAGTAGAGGCCATTGATGACTTTGATTATCGATGTAACTCTTCCCGAATCAACTCAAGAGGTGATTAAACCTTCAAATGAGTTAGGCTCTGATACCAATTGTTGAGTTAATCGATTGGCGGAATTGACCAAGAAGGGGGTGAATTGGCAATTAAAATTTTGGTGGAAGTTTTTGTAGAAAATTGAAAATAATTGCACATTGATTTAGAGTGGTTCAACTTTCTCAACCAAAGTCTACGTCCACTACCTTAGCTATCCACACTAAGGATTTTCCACAAATTCACTAATTTGTCTTTCTATTGAGGACAAAGGGTAACCTTACAAACCCTCAAGAATTATACCCCAAATTCTTGAGAATACTCTCTCCCAAAGAGAACAATACAAATTTACAAACTTACAAGGAAATCCTTACAAGGTAGATTGTTTGCACAATTATAGAACAAAGAAAAGAACACTCAAGAATGAATAAAATTGAGTAGAAGTAGTGTTCTTGAAAGCAAAATGAATATTGAATGAAAAATAGGCTTGAAATGCTCAAACTTGAGGTTTGATGTTTTCTCTTTGATTTTCTCTTGATTCTAGTTGCTTGATGTTTCTTGTTGTTGATCAATGACTTCTAAGCTTGTTTAAATACACCTTCAAATTAATCTGAACGTTGGGGATGATTAGTTGAGTCAATAGAGCCGTTTAAGTGTGAAAACAATTAATGAAAGTGGATGGGAGCATCTGTACATCGATGCATACCCTAGGTGCATCGGTGTATCAGTATAAAATTCAAATATTTTGGCCATTGGACTCTCAGTGCATCGGTTCACTAAGAGTGCATCGATGCATAAATGCATTCGATGTTTTGAAAAAGCCTGAGTGCATCGATGCATAGTCTTGTGCATCGATGCATCAAATGCACTGAGTGCATCGATGCATGGTATGTGCATCGATGCATAAAATGTATTCGAAGTTCAAGAAATGAATTGATGCATCGATGCATGGATTGGTGCATCGGTGCATGCCCTTGAAAAATTGATTTTATACTTGATTTTGGTTCAATATACTTTGTGAAAATTTGTTTAAAAATAGTTTAAGTATAAAACACAAATTTACACATTTAGTAAGGTTTAAAATTGATCTTGAAAGACTTGGAGTAATAGCTTGATATTCGAGTAATTAAATCGAATATACTTTTAGAAAATCATTTGTAAAATCTTAAAATTCATTTAACTTAATTTGTTATATCGAAACATCAAAATGTTTTCAACAAAGGTCACATAGGATAATAAATACTAGACAAGAACCATCAACATACTCTCAGGTAGTAAATTATGAAGACTCAAACAAATGGATGGTGGCTATTCAAGATAAAATGAAATATTTTCATAATAGCAATATATGAAACTTTGTAAAACTTACAAATATTAAAAGGGATGTCTATTGTAAATAGGTATTTTAGAATAAATATAAGATCTCTCACAAGGTATGTGTTCACAATTGGAGGATGTGCCATTAGTTGAAAAGCTACCTTACAAACTACTACAATTGTTTTTTCGATTGCTAAAGTTGAGTACATGACAATTATTGAAGCCTGTAAAGAAGCAATATAGTTAACGGGTCTCTTTGGTGAACAAAGTGAAAGACCTTCAAATCAATATAATATTTTGTGATAATTAGAGTGTACTTTTCCTTACAAATGATCAAATGTTCCATGAGAGGACAAAACATATTAATGTTCGATATAACCTTGTATGTGATATTGTTGCTTGAGGTGAGATTGTAGTGACCAAAATTAGCACTTATGATAATTATTCATGCTGACTAAATCACTTCCTACAACTAAGTTTAAGCTTTGCTTGGACTTGGTCGATGTTCAATGTTAAATAATACCCCTATTGAAACGTCCCCTTAAATTAGAAAATTCTTAAGGTTCACCTCAACTAATTTGGGGGATTTTGTGTTTAAAATAAAAAAAAATATTCAAGGAGTAACCATCAACCTTTGATTAGGGTGCGATTGCACACCCAAAAAGATTGTTAGTTTAATAAAATTTAATTTTAATATTACTAAAATAATGATTTTTAGGTATATGTATCAAAATTTGAGTTCGAGAGTCGGTTACGTGTGGGGAAAGGTTAGCAGCCCACTACACCCTAAATCGGTACTAGTCAATTAGTTAATTGTCTTTTGCAATGAAACTTACATAAACATGTTCAATTAAATTAAAGATCCCTTTTAAAGTACATAAAAATCATTAACTCTCAAATTTAGGAAGAGAAAAGAGCAATATTTAATCATTTTCCATTGAGAAGAAAATGACTCATGGGTTAAAGAAGACAGTTCTCTTTGGTTTGAGATTTAGATAGGACTGTAGTTACGCATAATGTCAGGTTTTGTCATATTCATAGAGCTAGTAATATTTTGGCAGATTCCTTAGCGAAACAAGGCATTGGGTGTTAAGGGTAGCGTCTGAACAGTATGTAGCCTGATGATGGCTTAGGACTTTGGCGTGCTTTGGGGCCCCATAGATGATCAGGGGCTGTTCGTATTACTTTTCCAAAGTTTGAATTGTTGGTATTGTTTCTAAGCCTTTGTTAATGAAATTTTAGGCACTATTTTTCTCCTTCCGCTACAGGAGTCTTTACGGGTATGAAGGGTTTTTAAACGAGGCATCTATTCTTATAATACATGCATTCATTTTAAATTATCAGAAAAGTCTTTCTTATGCCTTAAGACAACCATTTCACAATAATTAAAAATGAAATAGTATTGTTCTTAATCCAATTATTTGATTCGAGTGAAGTAATGTTTGTGAGGCAACCATACATAGTAAATTAAATGATATGAAGTCAAGAAATTAAAATAATTTATTTACAAATATATAAGTATATGAAAGTATAAACCAAATATATACATAATAATTGAAGAAAATATTTATTAAATAAGTATTTAATATTTACAAATTATCATGATATACGAAAGAGAAATAATTACTTTACAGAACATATCTAATAAAAATATAAAGTATAGGAAGAAAATATGTATGTACAATGCAATATATATATTTGATATAACCATCGGTATCAACTAACGGATCGGGTACTGCAGAGGCGAGGACTTTACATTCATAAACGTCAGGATTCAAACCCCTAACCTTGCTTAAGGGATCTAATATCTCATCCCACTAGATCAACTAGTTGTTGGTGTACAATGCAATATATATAATATGAGATAAATAAAATATATATACACGTACATGAAATATATATGTATGACATAAAGTAATATATATATTACATAAGGTAGCAATATGATATGACATGGGACCATAATGAAATAAACAGAAAAGATGATCACTAGATGCAAAATCCTAAAAACAAATCAAGGATACAATTGAAAAGATAAAGAAAGTAAAAGCATAGATTAAAGTGCAAGAAATCAGAGACATAAGATAAATCAAGGACCAAAATAAATAAATAAAATAAAATCCAAAATAAAAATTTAAAAATATATAACAGATATGAAATTAAATATGGGCTAAAATGCATCGTTAACAAAGATAATGACCATGTCTAAAAATAAAGAAATCAAGCACACATTAGCAAATAGGTTCCTCGGATCACTTTAATGATTATAAAACTCAAACACAAATATCAACTTTCATATTTTCACATTTAAAAATTTTGAATCAAAACCAAAGCACTAAAATCCTCAAAAGATGTTCAACATGTTCTTGGTATTCATAGAAGAACGCAGAACACGACAAGCTTCCGTCGTGACCCCGCCATGCCTCTATCGCTACTTTGACGTGCCATGGACACCATCAATGATAGGAAACAAAGTCAAATCCCTCTTTTCAACTACTTTTTTTTTACTATCCAACCCAAATCCAAACTCAAAACCTCTTACAAACCATGAAATCTCTATAGAAAAAAGTTACTCGTTTTATAGCTTCCAAGAGAAAGTTCTCTAGCGGCAATTACAAAGCTCAAGGGCTTCTTTATAAAGAAGACTAATTGTAACTTAGGGGTTTTTGGTTTTTCTCTTACAAAAATCCTCACATGGGTTTTCAATTTTTGTCTTTTTATTGTTGCCTACTTTTTTTTTTTGTTGAAAATGGTTGTTGTCTGGTTTTTTGTTGACGAGAATGCTTTTTTCCTCTCTTTTTTTTCATTTTGCTTTGTAAGTTATATCGTTGAAGGGTTTTTTTTTCCTGTAACACCCCTTTTTCGTTTTCTTCATTGAACATGAGTTTGAGATGTCACATGATAACTTAGTTGAGAAGTCGAACCACTATACTTCCCTTACCAGTTCTAAGCTCTCATGAATTTTTCTTGGTTGCAAGACTCTTTGTCAAGAGATTTATAAGTTTGCCTCTTATGCAGGAGTTGCACATTTTTCATATTCAATATGCCTTTTCTAGTTTTCAACTCGAATCCTCCATTGGTTTCAAGAAGCCCTTTGTGGATTTTCATATTGAACCCTCATTTTATTGTTTTTTTTTTTATTTTTCCAAACATGCATTAAATTTTTTGAAAAAAAAATTGCAAATAAAAAGATTAGCCCTAATGTGTGGAATGAAATATGAAGATAGTCTCTTCCACTTTAAAAATTATGCATGATTAAAAATTACTTCTCAATCATGTAACATAGGCAATGGGTCGCAGTTATGAAAGAAAGGGATAAATAGACTAAAACATGTATGTAAGGGTGATTGAACCAAGAATCAATGCATTCATTCCTATTTTTCTTGAATCTACTTCAATGTTCTTTTTCTCTTCTTTTTTTTAGATACCTCAAGACTACCAATTGTAGGTTTTAACCCTATAGTTCATTTCCCTTTTCAATGCCTTTGGAATTTCATGATCTTCTTATAGACATAACATGCATCTTTGAATCAGATGAAGTTGATCAATCTTGTAATTTGAGGAGTCATTTTTATGAGAGTCTCCTTGCATGTGCTCAATCTTTTTTATTTGATGAATTTCGTACTTCAATTTCGTTTGAGTACAGCATATCATTTGTATTTGAAGTATCTCGTGTCGTTCTTAATTAGATTTGAATCTTCAAATACATTGTATCTGGTCAACCTTGTGGTACTTTATCATTAATTGTCTTCACTCATGGGAGCAGATTCTTTTTCTTCTTTCCCCCTAGTGTGGGGAGTGATCATTGGTTAAGGTTGAATTCAAAGAAAACTATTTTAGGCTCAAATTGGGATCACAAGGGATATTTTTTCCTTTTGTGAATGGATAGTGAAACAAGGTCATTCATCATTTCATACAAAAAAATCTTTGTGAGAGAGATATCTCCAAGGGGATAAATGTTCAGGATTAACCTTTTTATTTACTGGAAAAAAAAAACAAGTCATTAATGCATGATGATTTTTTTTTCTTTTTTTTTCTTTTTTTTTCTCCAAATTACTCAAGCTCGTCCTAGTATGGTTAACACAAGATGCCTCATCTTATCTTCTTATAAGAAGATTTGCACATAAGATAATATCCTTCATCCAATGGTGTTGGATTATACTGACATGACTTTGAAGTTGCCTTTTTGTAGAGGTTAATATTATGTCAAGAATGATTGCTAATGAAAAGGTATGGGAAAGATTTTGATGTTTCAAGAAAGAGTAATGTCAAAGTTATGTGCTTCTATGTTGGCCTCAAATGATTTTGAGTGAAAAAGAAAGGTATTATGCTTTTTGGATGGGGATGGTATACGAAAGGTCTAATCTCATCAATTGTCAAAGGCCTATAACTTTTATCCTCAAAAGAATATTTCATTGCTTGACTTTCCATGATTCTTCAAGTTTTAAAAAAAATGTTTCATTATTCATAGCCGAAGAAAGTAGCGTTTATTCATCAAGTGTCAACATCAAACCATTTAAAAATATTAATCAAATAAAGAAAGAATAAAAAACACGTTCAAACAAGAGGAAATGATTTTTTATTCCAATATAAGAAGGCTTTGTTGTGGGTGATTTGATGATCATCTCTTTGATTTTCTGCATCATTGATTAAGAGCATATGCCCTTGATCAAATTCTAGTCCTTGCACTTTATTTCCCCACAACTCTTGGTGGTGCGCCTTAAGATTCCCATTGAGTGATCATCATAGGTGGAATTAACATCATTATTTTTGGAACAAGGATGATATGGCCTTGTGTGATCACTGTCATGAATTTTTCCATGAATCCATTAGTACTTTCATGATTAATGCATAAAAATGAATACATACAAATGCAGAAAAATGAAAATGTAGTATGCAAATATGCAAATGCAAAAGGTGGGAATCCCAAAAGCGATTGTCATAGAACGAATTTAATCGAACAAAACTTTTATTACAAAGAAACTAAAAATATTTCATAGATAAATTGTGGCTAGGTTTTCTAAACTCTTGACTGCTTCTAGCATGTTGATAATTCTTCTCGCCTCATCGGACACTGGCTGTATACCCTGGCGCACGACTTTTGTAATACCCCAAATATCATGTCAGTGACTATTAAAAAGATTTAAAATATGAGGATTTATTTGATTAAATGATAAAAGATGAGAAGTGATTTGGAGTAGTGATTTAGACTAAATTGTAACAATGGATTAAAAGGGCATTTTGGTCATTTAAAATAAAATAAATTTAAAATACATATCTTTATTAGGGATTTAATATGGGAAAAGAGGAAAGGAAAATTAATTACTCATCTTCTTTTTCTTCCTGTGGGTGGTACTCTTCTCCATAGCAGAAGGTAAATCTCATTTAATTAGTTTTTCCTTTCGATTATGGTTTGTTATTGCAACCTTAAGTGATATGTAAGCTTAAGGAAGGGTTAAATGAGGTTAAAAATAGGAGATGGATGATTTATTAGAGATTAGAGAAAATGATTTTTTGAAGGATATGTTGGAATATGAGTTTTAAATGATATTTATTAGTATATTTGACTTGTCAAAGAAGTAAATAAGAGATTAGAAGCTTTAGATATGAGTAAAACATGTTAGAAAAAGTGGATTGAATCTTAGATTGAAAGGTTCTTGGGAGATTTTAGATGTTTCAAGAAGCTAAATGAAGGAAAGTTAGTATGGATAAGTAAGAAGAGTTTAATAGTATTATCGGGTGTAAATCTAAGGAAATTTGACCAAATTTAGGTAATAATCGGGCTGAAAATGGAAAATTTGGTTAAGGGTATCGGTACTGATTGAATAGTACCGATACTATATGCTTAAATGGGTAGAAATATGGCGAACAGTATCGATACCAATGAAAGTGATATCGATACTGATGGGGTATCGATACTACAAAGGAAAGTATCGATACCATGGATGAGAGACAAAATGGTATCGATACTGAAAGGGAGTATCAATACCATAGTGTAGTAGTATCGATACTGAGAGAAAGGTATCGGTAACATAGTATAGAAGTATCGATACTATGGTAGGGGTATCGATACTATTGAGTATGGAACTATAAGATAGGTTGAAATTGTTATAGAAATGTAAATAATAGTACTTGTGAATATTATTAAAGTATAAATGTTAGGAAAAATACTAACATTTGATATTGTATGTATCTTTAAGAGATGCCTGGAAGATCGAAATCAAACTCCCGAGTCAAACAAAACGAAAGGCAAAAGCGATGTAGCTGAGTAATCAAATTTGCGTTATGAATATAATCACGAGGCAAACCAGGTGAGTGCATTTATTGTAATTATTTGAGATGAATAAGATTCGCAATGATTCAAATTAGAATGTTTTAAGTTAATGTATGTTTTATAGTATTTAATATGTAATCATTATATGTATAGAAATGATATTATGAATGAGATTTTGAGTATGAACTGCTTTAAAACAAATTCATAAATGAAATGCATGAAATGATGCATTTAGGCATGAAAGGATGCCATAAATGAAATGCATGAAAGGATACATTAAGGCATGAAAGGATTGCCATAAATGAAATGCATGAAAAGATGCATTAAGCCATGAAAGGATGCCATAAATGAAATGCATGAAAGGATGCATTATGACATGAAAGGATGTCATAAATTAAATGCATGAAAGGATGCATTAAGGCATGAAAGGATGCCATAAATGAAATTAACGAATAATTACTAAAGAAAAATGAAAAGAAAAATGTATAAGAAAGAAAGGTATGTTGGGTAACTAAAGATGTTTATGATAATATTACGAAAGAAGTTTGGTTTCAATAATAGGGACTTATCTAATCCTTATGGATGATACAAATTATTTCAAAAGATAAGAAATTCATAATAAGTTTATGAACTACCATATTGGTAGTGGGTGTGCAACACATGTAAATTATAGTAATGTTTGGGGAATGACTGTTTTGGCACTTCAGGTGTAAACTATAGAATTTATAATGAAATTAAATAGTTAATTGATAATATGAATAATTATTATAGTAGGATCTATTATAAAATAAAGATTAATGGCCTAGCTGTGTATTTGACAGAAAGGTGTCAATCATGCCAGTTATATGAAAGGTTAAATACCTTTGAGCAAAAGACTAAAAACTTATCTGTGCCTTGGGCAGAAAGGTGTCAATCATGCCACTTAGATGAAAGGTTAAATGCCTTTGGGTAAAAGACTAAATGTCTAACGGTGTATTTGGCAGAAATATGCCAATAATGCAAGTTGGATTAAGTACTAATTGCTTACTCGTGCTAATTGGCATGAAAGGATGCAACAAATAAAAAATACATAACGATATATTAATGGTGTATAAGGTGCGACTCATGATAATTGTTAAAGATAAAGGACTAATTGACACTTTGGTGCAATACATGTGCATTACTTTCTCATTTAACATACATAGGGAAAATAAAGAATAATTGGGAAGAATATATGGAAGGATACGTAGGTTGGACCTAGTAAGAATAAATTCGACGAGTGTATAAAATAAACTTGGTTGAACTGAGAATGATTTATTTGATCCTTATGGAATATGAGATTTAATTCATCATTTAATAGTCATGAGATAAGTATGTATAAATTTATGTTTCTTTATAATATTATGCCTCATTAAGTAAATATTTAAAGTGTGTTGATTTCATGCGTAGGTAAAAGCAAAGACTAGTTGGATATGGGGTGCAATAGAAGCTATCATAAATCTAAGGTTGACTCATATCAGTAACGGTAGGACAATCATTTTAATTTTGAACATTGTTGACATGTAATCAAAATTTATAAAAATGCTATGGAAAGTATGTAAAGTGAAAATTTTGGTAGTATATTTCAACAACTGTTTTATGATGCTACTAAAATGTTTTAGTTTAAATTTTGAAACAAAATTTTACGGATTTTTAAATGAAAAATTGTTTTAAAGGTGATGTGACATATATATCTCGTGTACGGAAAATTATACATGAGATGGGTGTTACTACTCTGACTTAGACTTCTCTCGCTAGACTATACAAGTGACAGACCATCTTGCAGACTTCTTTCAAGGACTTCCGTATATATGTATCTCTTGTTTTAACTTGGCGCTGCACCATAGTGAAAACGACACTATAGTGCCCCATCATAGATAATTTATCTAAAGCTTACTTTCATTCTTCTCGTGCTCTTCCATAATGTTCTCCAACTTAATTATCCACTTCTTCAAGGATTCATTTTCACTAAGTTCTTGCCTCTTGTGCTTTTGGAGATACCTCTTTAATCTTGTCACCTTTTTGACTGACTCTAACAGTTTCTCATTTCTTATCTACTCTGAGATCTTTTCCAGCTTATTCTTGATGTGCGGATTTGCAAAAGATCTGGTCTATCTGAATTCACTAATAGTGCACTCGAGTCATGTAATCCTCTATTTTAGGAACTCTATCTTCTTTGCTAAAGGTGAAGAAATTATATCATAGGTTCCAAAACTCAACGAAAGCTTGGAGTAAGGAATTGTCTACTTTGACATAGAGTAAATAGGCGATATCACCATAGCGCTGATTGAAGCATAATTAGCTAGCCCTGACACGTAACCATCTTGCAAGTTATCTCATTTTTATTTGAGTCTTTTTTATCACTATCGTACTTTGCATTTTTAATTTATTGTATCATAACCCCTCTGTCCATTGATGAAAATTGTTTCAATTTGACTACCACCTCGTGGATCAACACCTCTATGATATATGATGTAAATTATTGAAAACATAAAAAAATACAAAAGAGAAATAAGTTAGTAAAATAAGTTTAAAAAATTATAACAATTCCTACTCCACATGATATTTACCTCTCATGATTTTATTCGTGTTTGAACATGATTCTATCCCGTATCCGTTCTGAGAGAATAATAAATTCTAATTGCATATATTTATAGTTCGCATGCTTTGAGCAATAAATAAAAAGGCAAGGTAAGAGAATTCAAACATCTTAGGGTTTCAACATGACTTTGGTGTGGACTCTAATTTCATTGTAAGACAATTTGGTTCTAAAAAGATACTTGAATCTCCTTTGTTTGTGCCCCTTAGGCTTTACCAAACCATCGATCCTCACCCTTCACATGCGCATATGGAGCAAGTTAAACTCGAGAGGATACATTCTCCTGTGACTATATGAAGAATAAATTCTCACAAAGACATAAGACGTCACTTTCACCCCAATTAAATAGGCTACTTGCAATGGCCCTTTTAAAAAAATCTGAAAATCACTGAAATTACACATCAATACAACTATTTATATATAAAACATATATAGAAAATTTTATTTTAAACCAAATGGGATCAAAAATTAAATAAAAATGAATTTATAAATTTCATTTAACTGACAATGGACTAACTCTCTAATGCCTCCAGCTGAGTCGACAAGCTGTCGAAACGTCTTTAAGATCGAAATGTGGATCCTTTTTAAATTTTCATTTCGAGATATGTATTGAACCGTGGTTTGAGGGATTCGTCACCAATCATTTTTAGGGTGTGACTAGATCACTCAAAAACTTGTAATTTTAATAAAATTAAAACAACAAACTAAAGTCTACTTATTAGAGAAAATAGACTTGAGAGTCGATTACGTGTGGGAAAGACTTAGCATCATTAAGAAAACTGATTAATTTAAATGTTTAATTTAATCTGACAAGCCAACCTTTATTCGAATTGGAACACTGCTGTCCAAAAAAAAATCTAATATCGTTTAATCGTTATTTTAATATTAAAATTGTTGAATCGTGTATTAAATCAAACATTGTGTTTTGTAGGAGGTATCGAACTAAAAATTATTTTAGTGTCCGTTTTATCGTAAAATTCAGAAATTGGTAAATTGGGATTTTTGATATAAATGTTGTATTTTTGCAGAGGACATCGAACCAGAATCGGATTTACCGCCACCTTCGTCGTTAGCCGCTAATTTGGAAACAAACTCGCGTTAATCGAGTTGACCGTGAGTGGTAGTTAACGTTTTAAATTTGTTTGATTATGTCAGTTATTTAGAATATTGGTTGATTTATTAAATTATTCTATAGGAATTGATTCGATTAGATCTACTGTTCGAACTGATCATGAAAAACGTCACGATCGTCGTTAATTATTTTGTCGAGGTGTGTCTCTTTCCAGTACTAAATATATTTGTGTTTTTCTGATTGGCTGATATGTACTGTAGAATTGTGAGTGTTGACTGTTCTGTAACATTGGTTGTAATTAATGTAATTCGAAAGATGCCATGAAATTATGTTGCATACATAATATATGTATGTCTGACTATGTTGATATGTTGGTTCAAAATATATGTTATGCATTCAAAATATTTGATTATGTTAATTGTCGGTTTCGGAATTTATGCTATGTGTTCGGACTATCTGATTATGTAAATATTTTTACATTCGGATCGGAATTCGGATATGCATATTTTGATGTCATGACACATTGAGATGAGATTAATAGGAGAAGTTCAATGTATTCACCTTACGGGGTGAATTTCACTTCAGGTTTAGAGGTCTCTACTTTTATGATAGACTCTATTTTGGATGGTGTTACTAGTTAGAGTGGTTCTACGGAACCTATTCTTTGGACGATTTGAGGCATATGGGTGCATGTTCATTTGCATATTATTCGGATTGTGAATATTTTTTGTTGAATCAGATTATGTTTGACTTCTAATTTGAGGCTTGTGTTTGGTTGCACTTTAAAGACACACTAAGCTTCATAGCTTACACCCCATAGTTTTTGTTTTAGATACTCAGATTTAGGTGATATGGTACTTGGAGGGACATTTCATTTTCTGATCAAATTTTTGTATTCAGTATGAAATTTTATTTGGATTTCTTATTCATATTTTTATTTTTATTATTATTTGAGGTTTAATATTATTATTTATGTATTTGAGACTTTGGACACTATAATTAATTTTGGATATGTTTATGCATACACTTTCATATATTTATTATTTATATCGATTTTCTCTTAGGATAAATATTTTTAATAAAATATTAAAATTGGAAATTGGAAAAAATGTTTCTAAGTTTTAAATGGTAATTTTAAGTATTAAGTCAAACACATATTTTGTGAGAGACATGTTTCAACATAACTCTCTAGATCCGACCTATTTTTTCTAGGTCAAGTTAAGGGGTTACATTTATTGGTATCAGTGTCTGGTTTAACCCTCGGAATATGGAGCCCAATCATAAAATTTTAACCAAAAAAGATTTTTGCATGCATACAAAAAAATTCGAGTAAAAATGGGATTTAAAGAATAAAAATATTTTCTTTCTCTTTTTTCTTATTATTTTTAAAATATATATATAATTAAATGTTTTAATTCGAAACTCCAAGTACCAACTTCGATCATAGGCTTGCCTTTTGTAGTTTTGTTAACTATGTCACCTTGTAGGAATTTATGATTAGAGATCATTTAAGGTTAAGGTTAGTTTAGGCATCGACCGGAGTTAGAGAACGAAAAAGACCTATTGGTTATGGTTTTGGTTCAGTTAGTAGGGATAAACCGACTCAAAGTAGAGGTTCAGTTAGATCGATAATGAGACAATCTGAGTTGGTATATGCTACTCAAAGACACGAGGATCGGGATGAGTTAGATGATATTATGTGAACTTTCCTTATTCATTCTATTTTCCTTTAGATAAATTCTGAGATCGAAATTTCTGTAGGGATGAGAGAATTGTAACATCTCAAATTAGCCCTAAATTAAAAACCCTAAAATTTGGGAATTCTTTTTCAAATCCTTAAATTGAATTTAGGATCAAACTGAATTTTTCAGAAATCTTAGTGATCATTTTGTAAAAGAATGAAATATTTTGACCATTTTCAAAACCAGTAAGGAAATATATGGGCTATTGATGTGATTAACCCTTTTCTTTTAAAAGACTAATCATTTGCCCTATTTCACGTTTCAACTGCGCCCTGTTACTTGCTTTTTTCTTTCTTCTATCGTTCCCTCTTGGTGCGCCGCATCTCATTCTTCTCTCGTTGCTGCTGTATGGCAAGCAAGGTTGTTGGGTTTTCATTTGGCCGTTCTTCTCCTTCTTTGTCATTTTGCTTAGTTGAGGGTTCGCTGCCGTTTAAGATTTTGGTGAGGATCGAAGGTCACGCTGTCGCTCAGAGTTATCTATGGTTGTTACCTCGTCGGCCGTGATAAGGTTGTCGTTGGCTTTCTCCACCCTTTATTCAAATTGGAACATTGCTACCGATCCTTGTTTCGAACCAAAAACAATTCTAATGTCGTTTACTCGTTATTTTAATCTAAAAATCGTTGAATTGGGTATTAAATCGAACGTTGTATTTTGTATGAGATATCGAACCAAAAATTATTTTACTGTCCGTTTGTTTCACTGAAAACGTTTTTTAGAAAATATTTTCTTTAAAATGAATTACATTTTCTGAAAAATATTTTTTAGAAAACGTTTTACGATGTTTGTAATATGTTGTTAAAACTTTTTTTCCACTGGTTGATAATTTTTTTAAAACTATTTATTACAAATGTTAAATACAATAAATAATATTATTTATCATAAAACTTAATATTATTATTTTAAAAATATTAAAATAAATTATTTATTATTAAAATATTACTTTTATAATTTTATTAATGAAAATATTAATATTGACATATTTTATTGAAATACAAATATTATAAAATATATTAATTATTTATTAAAGTAATAGTGTTATATTATATTTTAAAATATTAATTAGTATATTTTAAATATCATTATTAAAATATTATTAGATTATTATATTAATATTAAATATATAAATAATATTATTAATTATTAATAATTTAATAATATTATTTCTATGAAATTAATAAATAATATAAATTTTATTAAAAATATTAAATATTATTAAAATAAAAATATAATATCTTATATTATTATAATATAATTAATTATTTTATTATAATATTAAAAATATTATATTATATTAGAAGAAATATTAATAAATAATTTAAATATTTTAATAATTAATATTTTGATTAAAATAATATTAAAATATTTTATTAATATCAAATTCATAAAATAAAATTATTTTGAGTATTTGTTCTTTGAAGTGAAAAGTTCGAAAAATGATTTACGGAAAATCAAACCGTAAGTCATTTTCCAGAAAACACAAAGAAAATTCTATTATCTAGGAAAATGTTTTACGTTACTGGAAAATGATGAAAACGTTGTACGTGAAACAAATGAATCCTTAGTGTCGTTTTTATAGTAAAATATTCAGAAATTAGTAATTTGGGATCTTGATATAAATGTCGTATTTTTGCATATGACATCGAACCAGAATTGGATTTACGACCACCTTCACCAGTACCTGCTAATTTGGAACCGACTTGTGTTACTCAAGTTGACCGTGAGTGGTAGTTAGCATTTTTTTTAGTTTGTTTGATTATATCAGTGACAAATGCCAAAATTGTCAAATAAATAAAGTCTTTTTCTCAAATAAATAAACTAAGAATGTAGTATAGAGAAGAAAGGGTCAATCCACAAGGACTTAGAAATTTCCAATATCGGTTTGAATTGATCTTGATCCAAGAAAACTGTAAAAGTAAAATAAATGGGGTTTAGCAAATTAAATTGAAATAAATAAAAATAATAAAAATAAAAGTAGATGATTGAAAATAATTATGATGAGAGATAGCCTCCAGTTTCGCTTTGTCTCAATTTGATTCGAACACTGAAATAGATTTTACTTCGCGATTCTTGCCGGTTACAGTTTCCAAGACCCAACCCTTGTAACTTGCTCTTCTAGCATGTGAACTAATTTCCAAAGTCAATCCTTAGATTATAGTGTCTCAATGAGAGTCGGACCTAATATTGATTTCCCTTAGCGGACTACCTCTAAGCTTGGTCTTAGGAAGTTGAATTTGCCAAAAGCTGATTCTTCTCCCCAACGGTAAATCAAAACAACATTCAAGCCAATGTTCAATTTTTAAATTGAAAGTGTTGAGATATTTAAAGGAAAGGTCGATTGTCAATCCTAGTTTGTAGAAAATCAAGAAAGATACCTGAAGGTATGAAGCACTTTCCAATTCTCACGAAAGGGATTGAGTTGTAGCTATAATACCCCAAATTTTGGTCGGTCGTAGGTGTTGCAGTAGCTCAGCTTTCGGCTAATTGGAGTTTAGCCAAACATGGATTGAATCATGCTTAGCATTGTGAAAAAAATTATGAAAGAAAAGTAAAATTTCAATAAATAGCCAAGGAAATATAAATTCCAATATGAGTTCAAAAGGTTGAACCTAAGGGGTATTTATAACTCGATAGTTCAAAGTAAATAAAATAACTAATTCCTAATCAAAATAAAAGTCCTATCAAGAGTTCGAATAAAATAACTAATTCCTAAATATAATAATAATAAAATAATCAAACTAAAAATCCTAAATCTAAAAGGTTTAACACAAAAGATAAAAATAAAAATTTAAGCCTTATACTTCTGGTTGAATTCTACTTTATCTTATGGATAACCTTATGTCAAGTAAATTCCAATTAAATATTCAAGAGAATTTGCTCATCTTCTAGAAATGTTGTCTGAACAATCGAAATCTGCTACTTTTTGGGCTAATTAATCCAATAAAGCTCATGTCCAAAATAAAGATAAATCAGTAATATCTACTCGAAAAATAAAAAATAAATAAAAATAAATATATACAATATTAAGCACTCATCAAATTTCCCCTCACTTATTCAATGCTTGTCCAAAAGCGTACTTCAATTCTTATTTCCATCATTTACCAAAGATTCATTCAAAAAGTTTTGTTGAATCTCAAGTTCAAGCATAGGTTGAAAAAGGTAGACAAGATAATGAAACAAAAGTGACAAGCTAATCCAATGAACAACAATTAACCAAATGAATAAGGGTTAGATATGCAGAGCTTTTGCTATTTACTTGTGAGATGAAATCGAATCAAGTTTAGTTTTCTCATTAGAAATGATTGGTGGAGTGTGACTTTTATTTTTCTCCCCTTTTGTATCACACACACTCTCTCTTTTGTATTCAATCGCTTATTTCCTCTCTCTTTTTCGTTTTTCATTTTTTGTTTTCCTCTCCTTTGTATGTTTTTCTCTATTTTTTTAAAAAAAATTGTAGTCTCGACTCGTTAGCAAACCTTTAAACTAGAAATGAGATGACAACCCAATCATCTCACCCTGGTTATTCAATCCGATCATATTCAAAAGATCTACCTTCACAATCGTCTCACAAAGTTATACACTTGAAGATAATATTAATCACAAGCGAAATAAGCAAAAATTCATATTTAAGTAACACTAATAATTATACTACAAGGTTAAAGGCTTTCATCAAATCATCTTATCGACTCAAATTTATGCAAGGTCAAATCAAGCTTGTAAACAGGGGATTATGACAAAACTAACAAGTCAACCAATGTAAGCAACAGTTATAAGAATCAAAATATCCCATTAAACCAACATGAATAAGCAAGGTGAAATTATCACTTTACCCTCTCACTTAAAGTGTATTGTCTCAATACAAAAAAAATAAAGCACTTAGTGAAAGAAAGTAGAATACTCCCCATGTCTAATCTAACGAGAAACGAATAAATTCCATGGTCATATCTCTGAGTTCGATCAAAATACCTGGTGTACCTTAAAATAAAAATAAAAATAAATAGATAACTAGAAAAAGAAAATAGTAAAAATAAATAAATTGAGCAAAAAACATAAAAATGGGTTGCCTCCCATTAGAGCGCTTTCGTTTAGCATCGTTAGCTTGATGAACTGGTTAAGACTACATGTTCTTTGAGAGATACTTTCTCCACACTATTGTCCAACTGAGAACTTTTTTAGGAGAAAATTATATGATCATAGATTTTTTTTCATTTTATCCTTGTAGATTCTAATATTCTCATAAGCTTTTCTTCAGATATTTTTTAGCTTTGAAAGCTTATCCAAAATAATAATCCGTGAAATATCTTCTTTTCCTAAAACTGTACCTTCAAATGTTTCAGCAACAATTTTATCTCCAATTTTGAAACTTGCAAAATGGAAGGTAAAATTTTAGATTTAGATGGAGTTAGACGCAAATTAGAATCAACAAACGAAATATTTCTCAACTCCCTTGATTTGTCCTCGTCATCCTCTAATTCTCCACACAAATTATCAGAAAGATTACTTTCCATAAATTTATCGATCAAGGGTTCATTAACATCAATAAAAATTAATGCTTGCAACATTATCGGGATGCTTCGTCACTTTGTTAACATCGAATTTAACAACCTCACCATCAAATTCCATAGTAAGAATTCCACTCCTAACATCGATTTTGGTATGTGCGGTGCTTAGGAATGGGCGACCAAGAAGGATTTCAGAGGAAGTGTTGGTTTTGTCATTTTCCATGTCGATGACATAAAAATCAACTAGAAAAATTAATCATTTATCTTAACTAGAATGTTTTCAAGAACTCCTTCCAGATAAATGGCGGACCGATCAGCGAGCTGAATCGTTACTCTAGTTTCCTTCAAAGGATCAGCAGAAAGTGAGTTGTAAATAGAAAAAGAGGCATAACATTTATGGAAGCACCCAAATCACACATAGTTCGTTTAATGCCTACATTACCGATTTTACATGAAATTGCAAACATACCTTGGTCCTTTAATTTCGGTGGAAGCCTACGTTGAAAGACAACAAATACGTTCTTGCATAGTGCAAAGATCTTTCAAGGATCGAGTGTACCTCGACATCTTTCGGATTACATCAAGAAGTGGTATATTAATCTCTACCTTCCGAAAAATATCAAGAATCTCCTTTCTCCTTGGCTTATTTATCTAGTTTAACCAATCTTGATGGGAAGGGAGATGGCGTCGCATTGGGAAAATTGTGGGAGAGGGTTGCGATTTACCTAGTTTTTTTTTTCACTATACCAAGTTCGGTATATAGCGACATTTTTAGCGGCGTTTTATTAGAAAATGCCATTAATATTTTAACTTTAGTGGTTTTTTGTATAAAGGCCATGATAGAATGTTAAAAGGTGGCGTTGTTGGAGAAACACCAGTAAAAGTCATACTTTAGTGGCGTTTATTTTTAAAATGCCGCAGTAATTTAGTGGTGTAGTGCCGTTTGATTGGGAAACACCACAATAATTTGGTGCTCTTGTGGCGTTTTTGACAAACACCACAAAAGTTAATAAAAAACCTGCTAAGGTGAGGCATTTCATACCTCTATGGCTTCCTTCGAATTCTCTCACTCGAACTTCACCCAATCTCGCAGAGCGAAGGCAGACTGAAATCCATTGATAATACCATTCAACTCTCTGTCTCAATTTCTCGAGAAAAAAAAGCTCTCTTTGTTTCAACCAGGTCTCTAAACCCTAAGTCAGCATAGTCACCATGGAGCAGCCACCACCAGCAGCTAGCATCGCTTCCGCACATCTTCTTTCTCTTTTGGATTCGTTTATGTCAGCATTAAGCTTAAGTATCTCAAGGTATTTTGATTTACTGCTTTTATTTTCGGATTTTTTTCTTCAATTTCGTTTTTCTGTTCGTGCGATTGTAATTTTATGTATATATGGTATTTTGATTCTCTTTTCCTTCAATTTAGTTTTTCAGTTCGTGCGATTGTAATTATATATATATATATATATATATATATATATATATATGGTATTTTGATTCTCTTTTCTTCAATTTCGTTTTTCATTAAGCTCAAATACCTCAAGTTTCTCTCTGATTTCATTCCCTTCTCTTTTTGTATCGTTTGATGGTTTGAGCAAAGATTGAAACATGGTAAAGGCAGTCGAATATCTTTTTGTACGCTGAAACACGATTATGTTCGTATTCACTTTTCAATAAGCAACTGTAAAAAAGCTTAAAATTCATTTACAATAAGTTCAATGAATTTGTTTGAAGCAAAGTGTTACTTTTCCATAGTTAAATGTGATTGCTACATTGTTTTTTCATGAATTTAATCTGTAGCTTTTCATTTTTTTTCTTATCTTAGGAAGCTTATTTTCTTTGGTTTCTTTGTATAATTTGGAAGCAGTATTATTTTGAGCTTATTCTTTTTGGCATTATCTTAGGTACAGGGAGAAATAACACATGAGTTGAAGGATCCAGCCTTCCCGCTTTAAAATTGTGAAGTTTCCTAGTGATTTCTGTTCTCTTGCGGAGCTTTTTACAAGATGGATACTGGATATTGAAAATTGCAAGGTAATTAAGCCTGATATCATTTAAATGTTATCAGCACATTCCATAAGATATTAGATCCTTATTGAACTTGATCATCACATAATTATTGGTAAATTCAGGGCTTTATTGAACTTTATATTTGAGACGAAGTGCAATGATAATGATTCTCATAGGAGTATTGCATAATGTCTTACCATGTGTAAATAATTTAAGACTGAACCTATTATCTGAACAAATTATTTGTTCTATTACATGGATTGTTGTGACTGAATTGTTTGGAGGGGAATAGGGGTGCTTTGGTACTGTCTAGCATTTGATTCACCCGGACTTAGCTATTGGAGACATATGACTTAGTTTGTCATTAATATTTCGATTGCTACACAACTTTTCTTCGTAATTTACTTGCTACTGACCTTGAATGATCCTGACAACTTTTCTTCCTTTTAATTTTTAAATTGATTATAAGAACTAATTGGAGTGATGAATGTAACTATTATATGGTAAAGATAATTGCTGTCATTTACAGTTCAATGTTATCTCCTACTCATGTTATATGTTAGGAAGTGATTTAGTTGTGCATTTAGAGGTTAACGGTGTTACATACACTTTGAACCCTTGTAAAAAACTTCATTTAACTGCTAAATTCCTTTTAAAAAATGTGCACTTTAAGTTATTCGGGACCAAATTTGGTGTGGTAT
This sequence comes from Hibiscus syriacus, assembly GCF_006381635.1. Lineage (NCBI taxonomy): Eukaryota > Viridiplantae > Streptophyta > Magnoliopsida > Malvales > Malvaceae > Hibiscus > Hibiscus syriacus. The sequence continues at coordinate 356,391 of NW_024063086.1, read as the reverse complement.
TGTATTGTTGTAAATTCTTAGTTACTAATTGATCACAAATATATTTGTGTATCCGAAAATGTCTGATTCCAGGCCTCTGCTACATATAAGCACCGAATGAAAGCAGGTCAGTAAACTGGGAAATGATGGTTTACTGGTTCCATGTATATTTTATTTGTAACTAATGATATTTGAACTTTTAAAAGTTAAAATTATATAAATAATTGGTATATATTAAAATCAACCAATAGGCAAGCATGATTATGATACTTCCTTGTCATCAAGTCAGCTATATTAAAAGTAATCTCCCAAAGTCAGAGAAGGATATACACAGTACTAAAAGCAATCCCCCAAAGCTGAATTTGGGATTTGAATAGAAATTGGTTTTGTGGCATGAGGTGGATGGCACATATATTATAACTTGGGGTAATTGTGGCAATGAGATTGATTTTCTATGTTATAACTTTTATTATCTTCATGCACAATTTTATTAACGAGATTTGGCATATTATCCCATATATTTTAATTTTTAGTGAATACTATTTTTAGTCAAATCATGTGCCAGCTTTTGTCTAACTTTGCTTAGGCCACTTCAAAGAAAAGCAGTTGATGTAGGGCTCTTTAGACTGCACTCAATACTATACAACTTTTTTTTAATTAATCATTGATATCTGATCTATTGACGACTAATCTAGATTGAGTACTACAGAGGCGAGGGAAATCCTCTCAATCCAGTTTGTTCCATTCGCAAACGCTAGATTTCGAACCTTGGACCTTGCTTAAGGGACCTAGTGTCTCATCCTACTAGACCAACTGGTTGTTGATAATAATTTAACACTTTAATTCGTAGCTTCACAAATCAAACTCTTAATTATGATAAAAGGAAGAGATAAACTATACAGAAAACACGCGTGCATGATGATATTACTGCAATACCGTGTGATTAATATAGGTTCTAACAAACTTCCTTAGAGGCATATGGCAAATGCTTTAGTTTTCTTATCCAAGTTAAATTCTTCTTAACCATGTGAACTTTTAAATGAATAATAACTCTCAATAAAATCATCTAACTCCCTTGTTACATAAGAACTCATATATTTATTGTATTGTCATTAACTACCCTTCATATTTATCATGGATTGGGTTACTTCTATTTTATAGTATTTGGTGTAAAATAGTAAAGTGTCCTCCTTTTGTTAGTTTTGAAATTTAATTTTGAAGTCTTAATAAACTATATCATTCTCAACTTTGCTTTGACAGGTTCATCTCGTTTTGGACCTTAATTAGATCTTCGGTGTCCACGAACGACGATTGAAATTAGTAATCAGGTATAGTTGAAATTTTTGCTTTTTTTCCTATACTCTGAAAATAATATGGTTAAGTTTAAGAAAAACACATGTATCATCTTCGATTTATTGGGAGTAAAGCTAGGTTGCATTGGGTATATGATACTCATATACTCTTTAGTTGCTTACTTTCTCTGTAATATTAGCAATTAATATTTGAAATGAATATTCCAGAAATACGAAATGGATAAGAGTTGGATGGATCTGTCAAGAGTAAGTGAAGGCTATTGAAATGGAGTAGAAACATTTCTAAATTTAGCTTTTTAAAATACAAGCCAGGAGAATATGATTTTTTGCCCTTGTAAGAAGTGTGCTAACAATAATTGGCATATTTGTGAACATGTCTACAAGCATCTAATTGTTTTTGGCTTTGTTCAGGGCTATAAAAAATGGATATTCCATGGAGAGTGTACACCTCGTAGATCTTCTTCCATGAATAATTTGACTTATCATCGATCTATTAGAGAAGTTGACATGGAGGGTATGTTGTGAGATGCATTTAATTTGCACAATCATCATCAATCTGTTAGAGAAGATGATTATGATATAGGTGGTAATCATTTCACTGAGATGGGAAGAAATGGATGTGATGAATAGCCAAATGGAGAAGCGGCAAAGTTTTACAAGTTGCTTAATGAAATTAATGAGCAACTTTATGTAGGATCAAAATATTCAAAATCCTCTTTTTGCATTCGTCTTTTCCACTTAAAATGCTTGGGAGGGTGGATCGATCACTCTTTTATGATGTTATTAGAGTTTTTGAAAGAAATGTTTCTTTTGCAAAAATAGCTCAGTCATGCAAAGATATGAAGAAAATGATAAATGATTTGGGCCTTGGTTATGATAAAATTCATAGTTGTTCGAATGATTGCATGTTGTACTGGGGTGATAAAAAATCAGGAGTCTTCTCATATATGCGGAAAATCTTAGTGGATGAATGGTGACACATAAAATATGGGTGAGGAAGAAGTTGAAGCACGATCAAGAAATAAGTCAGTAAAGATTCTAAGATATTTTCCTCTAATACATAGGCTTCAAAGACTTTTTATTTCTTCAAATACTGCGGAGTTTATGAGGAGGCATCATAATGGACAAACTGATGATGGATTATTAAGGCATCACGCGAATTATTTAGCTTGGAAGTCATTTGACCAAAAATTTCCAAGTTTTACAAGAGATCCCCAAAATGTCAGGCTCAATCTTGCATCTGATGGATTTAATCCTTTTAAAATCATGAGTACTTCGTATAGTACTTGGCTTATTCTGCTTGTTCCCTATAATTTGCCTATGTGGATTTGCATGAAACAATCATCATTTATCTTATCAATGATAATCCTCGGTGGGAAAGGTCTCGTGAATGATATTGACATCTATTTGTAGCTTCTTATTAAAAAGTTGAAACAACTATAGACGAGTGTCGAAACATATGATGTTTGAAGAATGAGAACTTTAATTTATGTGCAACTTTATTATGGACTATTAATGATTTCCCTACTTATGCAAATCTATCTGGTTGGAGTACCAAAGATCATTATGTGTGTCCTTGTTGTGCTGCATAGATATGTTTAAAGTGGTTGTATAATGGAAAGAAGTTCTCTTACATGGGACATCGTTGGTGGTTAGGTGAAAATCATAGATTCAGATATAAAAAACTTGTTTGATGGTACTAACGAGTTTAGAAAAGCTTATGAGCAAACAATTGGATCTGATATCTTGTCATGTTGAAACATATCAAGTTCACTTATGGAAAGATGAATCAAAATTGAACACACAATCAAAAGAAAAAGGCAAAGTAGGTGTATGATCGTGATGTTGAACAACAAAGTGATGATGAGTCTAATGAAGAGGATGATTCAAATGAGATGGATTTATGAAAAAAGGGAAGTATTTCTTCGAGTTGGCTTATTGGAATGATCACATTTTGAGATATAATCTTGATGTCATGCACATTGAGAGGAATGTTTGTGAGAATATTATCGAGATCATTCTAAATATTGATAGTAAATCTAAAGATAATCTAAATAGTTGACTTGACTTAGTTAACATCGAAATTTGGCTTGATCTTCATCCCCAATTAATTCCTAATGGAAAATCTTGGTTACCGCCTTCTAATTCTGCAATGTCAAAGAAAGAAAAAGAAGTGTTTTGCACAGTGTTAAAGGATATAAAAGTCCTAGATGGGTATGCATCAAATATCTCTCGATGTATCAGTGTTAAAGATCGAATACTCTATTCTCTAAAGTCATGATTATCATATGTTGATGCAAGATTTATTGACAGTTGCTTTATGTGGTTGCATGTCAAATAAGGTGATGTCTTGTATAATTGAAATTTCCAATATACTGAAAGATATTTATGGGAAAGTTTTGATGGTTTAAGAACTTGAGAAACTACAAGATCGAGCCACGTTGATTTTATGCAATCTGGAGAATATATTTCCACCTTCATTCTTCATAATTATGGTGCATTTGATAATTCATCTCCCTCACAAAGCTAAAGTTGGTGGACCAGTTTTTTATCGGTGGATGTATCCTAAAGAGATGTGCTAATTGACTTATATGTATTCAATTTCTATTGAACATATCTTTTAATTACAACAATTAATAAAATGTTGTGTTTCGTGTCTAGATTTTTGTGTAAACTGAAGTCTTACTGTCATAATAAGCGTTAAGAAGGTTCAATTGCTTAAGGGTATTTGGTAGAGAAATGTATGACTTTTTACTCTAGATATTTGGAAGATGTTGAAACAAGAATAAATAGACCAAATAGAAATGAAATGCCCAATATGAATAACTTAGTTGAGACTTATTTGTTTAAAATTTATGGTGAACCACTCGGTAAAGTTGAAATTGCATAGTTAGATGAGAAGTCTTGGGTACAAGCACACTGATATGTTCTTTTCCATCATGTTCATTAGATCTCTTACGCACGTAAGATTTACAATAAAAATCCTAATGTATTCACTTAATCATTCATATTTCCCATTCTTTAACCACATAATCTTCTTTATAGTGAGTTTAAAGAAGTATTGAGATCTCGTAAACGCTTCAGAAGAATACATTAGTGAGAGATTCATAAGTTATTCACATAAACTTTTCATTAATGGTTAGGGCTGAGGGTAAGCAAATAAATCCTTGCACGACACATAAATAATGTATATCTTTTCTTGTTTTAATATATTGATATAAATACTAACTAATTTACCTTTCACGCGTAATAGGGTTAGAGTGGGAGAGAATCTAGTGAAGAGGTTAAATGACTTTCTTAAGGTCCGAATAGAATTGTTAAAAATATGATGTCATCCTCATTAATGGGTTTAGGTTCCACACAAAATTTTGTGAAAGTTTAAGGGGGTACAAAATTTTGGAGTAGTTGTTACTTCTTCAACTACAAGTTATGCTAGTGCTAGAGATAATCATCATGCGGAGGGAGATGTAGAATTTTATGGAATCCTTAAGGATATTATTGAGTTGGATTATTATGAAAACAAAAGGTTGTATTATTTCAATACGATTGGGCTGATGTAAATACTATTCGAGGTATTAAAAGAGATCAATTAGGTTTTACAATGATGAACTTTTCTCCATTAATTCACACTGGTCAACAATTGATGGACGAGCCATATGTATTTTCTTCTTAAGCAATTAAGTATTTTACTGCCACGATCTAATGGATGAGGGTTGATATGTTGTACTCCATAATACCCATATAGGCTTGATAGAAATCGGGGATGAAAGTAGAGTTGGCATTGAAACAAGATAAAAAACTTTGCCTTTTGTCGCACAAAATTTAGATGAACCTATCACTAGTACTAGTTCACAGTTCTAATGGGTTCAGATGACATGAATGAAGATATTTATGAAAATTGACATAACATAACAATGTAGTAAGATTTTATATCTTAATTGAATAATTAATAATATTATAATTTATATAACATGATGTCGTTAAATATATTTATTATAGTATTGTTGTAACTAGTTACTAATATTGTTGTAACTAGTTACTAATATTGTTGTTTGTTTATTGCAGATATTATGCCTAGGAGAAAATTAAGTGATCTGTGGATTGTTCGAGCTCCTCAAGAGGAGGAAGAAACAAATAATGAAGAGTCAATTGGTGCTGGATCTTCATAAGTTCCGAATACAATTGAAGAAACTGTAGAAATTGAACGTAATGTTCGACTCTTTATTGAAATGATGATTGATTTTCTCATTGAATTTATTTTGAAAACATGCACTAAATTATTTCTTATGTAGCTGAAAATGGTCAAAGGCGCAATACTAGATGTCGTACAATAATGAAGGAATTATATCAACTTCCTCTTGGAGAGTGTGAGAGTTTCAAGTAACGATGTCGGTCAACCTATTGGGACAGAAGCATTGTTCTATCTGGTTACTTAGACATTATTGTATGCAATGTTAGTCTTTTACCGTTCAATGATTAGTCATGGCTTGAGATGTGGAATAATAGCAAAAACCAGGCTGTGGATTGCATTAAGGTAATAATTTCATTGTAATATATAATTCATTATAGTTCAATAGTAATATATATTTACTTTGAATACTTGTGTTATTTGTAGGAGAAATTTTCTCTAGAGGTCTCAGATGAATATTTAAAACAAACTTTAGGAAAGAAATGGAGAGATCACAAGAGTTTCTTAATAAAGAAATATTTTAAGAATAATCTCAACCTTCAAGGAAAACTGCAAAATGTCCAACTCAGAATGCTCATATATCAATGGAAAGATGCAATCAGGTTTTGGAGTTCAACGAAAGGATAGGTATGATGTACTTTGAAAATAATATTATGTCACTATACTATTAACTTTATAATTCATGTGGAGTTCAAATTGTAGGACCAAGAGCATGCTGTTATTGCTAGCAGACAATAACAAAAGTTTACTCACACTATTGGATCAAAGAGCTTTGCTCGTGTAGCTCATGAAGAGGTATTATTTTTTTAATTATGATTATTCACGTAGTCATTTTAAGTTGGTAGCCCATAGTAATTAACATTTTTATTATTATTTATTCCTTTTTGTAGGTATTAATTTATATTTTACACTGTAGGAAATCATGTCCGTCAATAGAGTTGAACGAATAAAGCTCTTCAAAATGACACATACTAAAAAAGATGGCTCTCATATGACTCCTAAAGCTACATAAATTATGATATATTTATTGGAAATGAAATTTGAATTATGTTATATTTATAATATAACATTTTTATATAATGTTTGAATTCGTTCTAAATTCTTAACTAGTTACTAGGAAAAATTGACTGAGAAAAGGGTAGAGTATGAAGCTACGGCTTCATCTCATGGTTCTATTAATGAGGACGAGATTGAAAATTAAGTTATTGCTGACGTTTTTAGCCATGAAAGATATGGTCGAGTTCACTGTCAGGGATCATTCATTACCCCAACCAAATATTTTGGATCTAGCTCATCTCAATATATGTCATCACATAACCAGTCTTATTAATCAGAAGTTAATCGATTTAAATGATAGTTGAGTCAAGTGGATGAAAAATTTACTCAAATGAAAGCTGAAGTTGAAGTAAAAGAAAGAGAGAGAGAAACTAGATAAGTAGCATACTAGAAAAAATATAAAGAACTTCAAAATCAAATTGAAGCTGTGAAGCATATGGTGTAACAGAAGCAAACGAAAAATTCATCATCCTATGTGATTAATTAGGTTAATGCTTTGTTTACGTCAGTGAACAATGATGAAGTATATTACATTTCACTTGGATGTTTGTAAACTTTGATTTATTTATGTTTTTATGTATTTTCACTTAATTTGAATTGTAATTAAATTTAAGGTTGTTTTTGGATATTGTTACAGGTTAAATTTGGATAATACAAAGTAGAAAAGAATATTTTTGAAAATTTGTTTTGATTAGCGACGTTTTAGGGAAAACGCCACTAATGGAGTATATTTAGTATATAACAGAACTTGTTGTGGCGTTTGAAGATAAAAGTGTCTATATATCACGACATTTAGCAACATTTATGCCAAAAATGCCACTATATAACCAATTTTGTTGTGGTGTTTTCAGAGAAAAATTTGTTATATATCATGACATTTATCTACGTTTGTGCCCAAAAACACCACTATATAACCAAATATGTTGGGGCGTTTTCAGAAAAACATTGATATATATCACAACATTTAGCATCATTTTAGGCACAAACGTCGCTAAATCACCTAAGCTTTTGCGGTGTTTGTATACACAAAACACCACTAATAGTTGCGGCGTTTGTATTAGCGACACTTTTTGTGGGTTTTTTATTCTAGGATTTTTTAGCAGCACTTTAAAATGCCACTATAGATCAACTCTGCTATAATGTTTCTCTTGTATTTTGTGTTAACTCCCTCTTCCTTTTAGGTCTTGATTTTTCTTCTTTTTCTTTTCTCCCTTGAGTAAGTTTCTTATTGATTTCTTTGGGATCGTGATTCTTTCTTTTCTTTTTCTTCATTGGATTTAACAGTAACATTCTTAAGCATAAGTTCGATGAAAGTGCCACTCTGAATGGTGATGGCACTACTTTTTTCTTCGTGGATTTGCCTCGATTTAAGATGGTAGCCTTCCTTTCAATTTCATTCGTCCCATGGTTTGAGCCAATTTGACCATTTGTTAATCTAACTCTTGTAAATGTGCCTCGGTCCTTTGTTAAAATGTCTCTTAGGATAATGCCAAATATTTGACGATAAACTCTAATGATGATGTCGGTGGTTGATACGATTGAGGTGGTTGTGGCCTAGGTTGACATGCTTGATTTAGTCTAGGATTTTGTGCATAACTGAAGTTCGGATTATCTCTCCACCCTAGGTTATAGATATTTGCGTGAGGATTGTAAGGTGTTTGGGGAGGTCCTGTAAAATTACCAACTGTATTTACTTGTTATGTAGTGTCTTCTTATAACATCAGACAACAATCTGTTAGATGGTCTGACCACGTGTATATTCCGCAAAGTCTAGCGATACTTGTTTTGCCTACAACAAGAGATTGAACAATATCAGCCAACTTATCAATTTTATTTTCAAATGAAATTGTACTTATCTCGTAAACTCGTCGAGTAGATTCATTGGTAGAGCCAAACTATTGATAGTTAGCGTCCATGGTAGAAATTAGATTCTTGGCCACATGCAAAGTCATATTCACAATTGATCCTCCACTATTTATGTCAATCATCTTTATATCTAAAGGAGGTAAACCTTTATAGAAATATTAGAGGAGAGTCTGTTCAGTTAACCCATACTTTGGACTGCTAGCACAGAGTTTCTTGAATCCTTCCCAATTATTGTATAACGACTCTCTATCCTTTTTTTTTAGATTCCTAAGATGGTTCACCTCAATTCACTCGCCTTCATCGCAAGGAAAAACCTGTCAAGAAAAAAATGAGTCATGTTAGCCCAATTAGTAACAAGAACTAAGCGGTAAGTAAAATAGCCAAATTTTAGCCTAATCGGCCAATGAAAAAGAAAAAGTACGGAGTTTAATCTGATCATCGGATACTCCCCGTTGTTTCATGCTAGAGAAAACCAAATGAAATTCAGTAAGGTGTTTATGAGGATTTTCACTTGGCAATCCATGGAAAGTTGGTAGATGACAGATCAAGTTGGTTTTGAGCTTGAATGGTGTTTCTCTATTTGGGAATACGATGCATAATGGTTGATGTTTGGTAGGTGATGTGGTTAATTGTCGGATTGTCTGATCAGCCATAGGGAATGGTTTGTTGTCTTGTTGTTGTTTTCTTGCCCTATGCATGTTTGCGTGCAGTTTCAGGCTACTGCTTTGATCTCATGTAACAAGTTTTCTCAGATTCTTCCTGGTCATAAATTAAAACAACCAATATTAATAATTTTCCAATGTCCCCAACAACCAATGTTTTTAAAACCGGACTGGACCTTGAACCGGTGAAGGTACTGGTTCACTGGTTCAACCGGGTTCAACCGCAGTTCAACCGGATTTTATATAAAATAATATATATTTTAAATTTTACATAATATTCAAAGCAATATTAATATATATATATATATATATATATATATATATCATTTTTTTAAGTTTACAATATTAAAAGGTATAAAAATATCACAAGTCGTAACATATATAAGTTAAAAACATAAAATCAAGTGAAACAAAATTATTCAAATCAACTACAACATAATATTTAAGGTAAAACATATTAAATAATAAATATAATTATATAACTATAATCAAAAAATAAATTTGGGGCTGAAAAAAATCATAACAAACGATGTCGGTTGGTTTATTTTAAAAAAAAAACAATCTCACATGGCTAAGAAACATAGAAGAGCATCCCAAAAGTCTAAAGAGAAAATATGAGAACAAAACAATCCCACATGGCTAAGAAACATAGAAGAACATCCCAACTGACTTCTATAAATACTAGAGGTAATTTGACATTCAAAATCATTGAGCCTTTTAGTGAGCACAGAGCGAACTACTCTTTCGCTTCAATTGAGCTCGAATTTTAGGCTTCAATCGAGCTTCTAAAATTTTTTTGAGTTTGAGCCTTTTCGAGTTCAAGTTTCAATATTATATTTCGAGTTTGAGTTGAACTTGATTATTTTTAGCTCGTGAGTTTTTGAGTCGAGTTGAGCTTACTTTTAAAGTTTTCGAGTTCGAGTCGAGCTCAGCAATACTCGAGTTCGACTCGGCTCGGCTCCTTTAACAAATGACGTCGTTTGGTTTAATGTTTTTTAAAGAAAAACAGAGAACCGACGGTTCACACCGATTTTGCCAGTTTTCAGCCGGTTCACCCTAGTTTTGCCGGTTCTCAACCGGTTCTACCGGTTCTGTGCTCATCCGGTTTTGGAAGTTAACCATACTGGATAGGCCACCGGTTCACAATTCAACCGGTCAAATCGGCCGGTCCGGTCCGGTTTTAATAACATTGCCAACAACAGAGCCAAATTGACAAGCGTCGAAATTGTCAAATAAATAAAGTATTTTTCTCAAATAAATAAACTGAGAATGTAGTACATTAAAGAAATGGTCAATGCACAGGGACTTAGAAAATTCCAATATTGATTTGAATTGATCTTGATACAAGAAAACTGTAAAAGTAAAATAAAGGGGGTTTAGCAAAATAAATTGAAATAAATAAAAATAAGAAAAGAAGATGATTGAAATTATTATGATGAGAGATAGCCTCCAGCTTTGGTTCGTCTCAATTTTTTTGATCATTGAAATAAATTTTAATTCAAGATTTTTGTCTGACAGTTTACAAGGCCCAACCCTTGAAACTTGATCTTCTCTCATGTGAACTAATTTCCAAAGTCAATCCTTAGAATTTAGCTCTTGTTTGGATGAACAACAACTATTGATGTTAACACTAATGATACTTTTAGTGTTGGAAAAGCCCGTGCCCATATTATAATGTCTAAATGAGAGTCGGACTTGATAATGATTTCCCTTAGCTGACTGCTGCTAAGTTTGTTCTTAAGAAGTTGAATTTACGACAAGATGATTCTTCTCCCCAACAGCAAATCAAAATAACATTCAAGTCAAGGTGCAATCTTTGAATTGAAAGTGTTGATATATTTAAAGGAAAAGTCGAGTGTCAATCCTAGTTAGCAGAAAATCAAGAAAGATTCTTGAAGGTATGAAGCGTTTTTCAATTCTCACAAAACAGACTGAGTTGTAGCTTAGCTTTCGGCTAATTGGAGTTTAGCCAAGCATGGATTGGATTATGCTTAGCATTGTGAAAAGAAAAGTAAAATGATGGAAGAAAAGTATAACTTCAATAAATAGCCAAGAAAATTTAAATTCCAATCTGAGTTCAGAAGGTTGAATCTAAGGGGTATTTATAACCTGAGAGTTCTAAGTAAATAAAATAACTAATTCCTAATCAAACTAAAAATTCTATCAAGAGTTATAATAAAATAACTAATTTCTAAATAAATGTATAATAAAATAATCAAACTAAAAATCCTAAATCTAAAAGGCTTATCACAAAAGATAAAAATAAATATTTAAGTCAAGTACTTCTGGTTGAATTATGCTTCATCTTATGGATAACCTTACTCTAGGTAAATTCCAATTAAATATTCAAATAATTCACTCATCATCTAGAAGATGCTGACTAGACCATCGAAATCTGCTACTTTTTGGGCTAATTAATCCAACAAAGCTTATGTCCAAAATAAACCCAAAATAAAGATAAATCATTTATATCCAGTCGAAAATATAAAGAGTAAATAATGATAATTATATGAAATATTAAACATTCACCAATCAGTTATTTAGAATATTGATTGATTCATTAAATTATTCTATAGGAGCATATTCAGTTTGACCCACTATTCGAACTGATCGTGAAAGACTTCACGATCGTCGTTAATTATTTTGTTAAGGTGTGACACTATTTGGTGCTAAATTATTTATGTGTTTTTTTGATTGGTTGATATGTACCGTTGAATTGTGAGTGTTGATTGTTCCGTGACATTGGTTGTAATTAATGCAATTCGAAAGGTGCCATGAAATTATGCTGGATACAAAATATATGTTGTGCACCTAGAATGTCTGGCTATGTTGATATGTTGGTTCAAAATATATGTTGTGCATTCAAAATATTTGATTATGTTATTGTCGGCTTTGGACTTTATGCTATGCATCCAGACCATGTGATTATGTAAATATTTTTACATTCGGATCGAAACTCGGATATGCATATTTTGATGCCATGACACATTCGGATGGGATTGATAGGGGAAGTTTAATGTATTCACTCGAAAAGGTGAGTTTCACTTTAGATTCAGGGGCCTTTTCCTTTCTGGTGGACCCCATTTCAAATGATGTTATTAGTTAGAGTGGTTTTAGGGAACCTATTATTCGGACGGTGTGAGGCATATGGGTGCATGCTCATTTGCATATTATTCAAATTGTTAATATTTTTGGTTAAATCAGATTATGTTTGACTTGTGATTTTAGACTTGTTTTTTGTTGCACTTTAGAGACACATTAAGCTTCATAGCTTACACCCCCATAGTTTTTGTTCTAGATACTTAGATTTAGGTGATCCAATACTTGGAGGGACACTTCATTTTCTGATCAAATTTTTTTATTTAGTATGAAATTTTATTCGAACTTCTTATTCGAATTTTTATATGTATTATTATTTGAGGTTTAATATTATTATTTATGTATTTGAGACTTTGGACACTATAATTAATTTTGAATTTGTTTATGCATACACTTTTAGATATTTATTATTTATATCATATTTTTCTTGGACAAATATTTATAACAAAATATTGAAATTAGAAATTGGAAAAGAAACTCTAGGTTTTAAATGGTAATTTTTAAGTTTTAAGTCAAACACGGATTTCGTGAGGGAAAAGTTTCAACATGACTCTCTAAATCTGATCTATTTCTTCTAGGTCAGGTTAAGGGGGTTACAACGTACATACTTGTTGGTATTTTATAGAGGTAACATGTCGAAAGGTATCCAGAGAAAGATAGGTGCCCAATTGTGGATCTTGCTATTGTTGTTCTTTGCCTTTGCCCTTATGAAAGTTGGGTTCCATGCTTTCCAAACATGTCTGATTTTTTCCCTTATCTATGATGGGAGAGCATGGAACTTAACTTTCAAGAGAGAAAAGTGAAGAAAAGCAATAGTAAGAGCCATTTTGAAGAACCTCAAAATTCTCCACGATGAGGCTATGAATGCCTTGAATGTCAAATCGTAAAGAATCCTTTAAAAGCTTTGGTAAATGTGATAGCCAATAGTACCACCATGGTGGTGGCATATTTGTTGACGACTATCAACAGACGTGATAGTAATGGTGCACTTGGGAAAACTTGTGGGCCAAGGTACCATCTCAAAACCGGCTTCACTAACCTAAGTTTCTCTATCATGAATATTGTCTAAATTATCGATTTCTCTATCATGAATATCGTCTACGTTATCACTTTTTTGTCTTCCATGAATAACCCATTATTTTGAATCTATCTTTATGTTCTACGAGGTCTTTATTAACTCAGCTTGGATCGAATATGTTCTAAGTACGAAGTCAAAGAATAACTCAAAAGTTAACTTCAAAATTATTTATTATTTGATCGTCGATACTCTGTCTCCTTAAGTTTTGATGGAATATTTATTGACATAATTAAATTAGTTGTAAAGATTCATGTACTCATTCTTATGATTTCTTGTGCATCTGTCTTTAGATCTACATGTTTTCTACATAGATTGTTAAGGTTCTGAATCTTTGTTCTCAAGTTGTTCGATTATCCGATCAATTGACATGGATGTATAGGATTCTAAATACCCTTCTGATTACGTACAACTTCTGAAAACTGTCCGAATAAGATAATATCTTGATAATTCACATTCTGAATAACTGATGATTCTGTCAGTTAATGAACTCTTCCAATAGTGATTCTAAATTCCAACATTCTATCGACATACTGAAGAACTGTGTTTATCTGCCTGATACAGTACCTCTAAATAATACCTATAAACTCTGGTGTGTTCCCTACTCACATGAATATTTTATCTGATTTTCGATTTGAATTCTGATCTGATACTTGACATGGATTTTGATCTGATACTTGACTTGGATTCTGATATGTTACTTGACCTAATTTCTGATATGATACTTGACCTGATTTATGTTTTGATTTTTGATATATCCATTTACGAACGGAAAATGATTTAATTGGGGGGTATTGTTGAAGGAAGAAGTTTCGCAGGTTCCTCGGCTTTGTGCTCAGGGCCTTATATGATGTGTTGGGTTGGGTGTATGGTTCTGGGGAACCTACACATTATGATGTGTTGGGATGGGGGTATATATATATATGTTTTAAAAAGATCTGAAAAGTTACATGGTTTTTGGGAACACACTAAATAACCTATTCTGATCTCCTGAACTCAGACATCCGAAATATTTGTCTGAACTGAAAGCTCATTGTCCGTTACCATCTGAAATATCAGTAGGATCTTTGCTCAGCATAAAAATCTATAAATGTTCAGAAATAATAAAGATATGTATGTTTATCTGTATATGCACATTCTTCAGCATCATCTGGTAGTTCTGTATTACTGAGCTTTTCGAAGCTCACTCTATTACTCACCTTTTCAGGTTAAAAGAATTGTACCAGTGCATCTATCGACTTCAATAAGGGAGTTCTTCCGGCGTTGTTGCAGAGAATGGTACATGTGATTAGGGGGCATGTAATTGTATTTTGATTTATATATGAGTCTGGAAATCTGTTTTATTTTTAAATAGTGACAACTGATTTTATAAGTTACATGTTTCAATAAATGTTTTAAATTTTCCGCTATTTTTACAGTGCGTCACTCCGGTGGCCCTAATGTGACTTCCCGGATCGGATCGGATCCTCCGCATCGGTCTGGGGGTTACATTTAGTGGTATTAGAGCTATGGTTTGAGTCAAAAGTTTTCAAGATAGACCGGCCGATCGAATGTCAAAATATGTCTGATCAGTACATGCCCCTAGACTGCAATCGTACCTCTCTGAGCTGGAACCCCAGGGCTTAGTCCTTATCTGTAAAGATTAGACCAAAGTTTTTATCCGTTAAGGCTATATTTTTACAAAAAGGAAAACCAGTAACATCTGTCTAAACGCTGTAAAGTACCACACGAGGCATATGAGAGGTACTCATCTGAGAAATTTGACCCGACTCCAGAAATGAAATTGGGATATGCTACTGCTCTATGAGCCTATTCTTATGAAAAAGATTGAATTGATTACTCAAGGTCATTTTTTTCGGATTCTTTTATTGAAATAATGAAAAGTTCTGATAAGAATGTATACTAAACTGGTTAAGGATTAGTGGAGAATCTGTATTTCTATAAAATCTACTCGAAGATATGGAAGAGTTGATGGAAGTTTCATTTCTATAATTATGTGACATGAATGAATTTCGAGGACGAAATTCTTTTAAGGAGGGGAGAATTGTAACACCCCAATTCAAGGGCTAAATTTAAGAAATTATAAAGTGGTGAATTTAATTGGTATTTTTAGAAGGAATTGGGGATTAAATTATAACATTTCAAAGTTGGCAGACCGTTTTAAGAAGTGCAGGAAGTTCAGTGACTAAACTCATGGTTTACCCATTTTTATTATGAGTTGAATTATAAATCCCCCATTCCCGTATGTTTTGTGGAAAATTTTCCTGAGTTTTCCTCTCTTATAAACCAACTTTCAACTCTGATCTACTCGTCGTCCGACCTCTGATCGACAAACCGAAACCACCATCGTGTTCGTTGTCAATCGAGGAACAAAACCCCTCAAACCTTTCGTCGTGAATCATCGTCGTTCGTCGTGAATTTCAGTCAGAAGTATCGTCTGTAATAACCCAGTTTTAGTTGGTTTTTCATCGATTCACGACGATCGGGTCATCCGTTTACGACACCTACCGCACCATCGTTTCCTTGTGCCATTCCGAGTCCACCGGTGTCCTCCCTTTTCTCCAGCAGCGGCAACGCGTGTGGAGGTGAAGCGGTTAAAGTTTCCAATTCGTTGAAATCGAGCTCTCCGCCATTCAAAAAATTGAACCGAGCTTTGTAAGTATCTCGAAATCGCTTAAAAAAAATTTTAAGAATTTTTTCGGGAATTTTCCGATATCAGGGCACTGTTCACGAGTCCGTTAACTTTGATTTTGACCAAAAATTCCAAATTTCCGAAAAGTCATATTTTATACTTTCGACGTCCTGAATCCGAATCCAAAGTCCGTTTCACCAAATTCGAACCCGGTAATATGTTTTTCACTGATTTATCACCCGATTCGATCTGTTTATCGCAATTAAGCTCCGTTTCTGATATAATTTATGTTGATATGTATCTGAGAAATTATTGGAAGTTCAATTTAAGATCAAAGACGTTCGAATGGGATTTTTATGGTTGACAGTATTGCACGGAAATCGAGGTAATACTTTACTACCTCTTTATGCTTTATAGAACATATTGGTATTGGTAAATGCATGAATGGAAATGTTTGGTCTCGTATGTATAATTAATGAAGATCTACACTAGATACGAATACGGTAGAAAGTAGGTAACTGAATATGGCTCGGATTACTATTATAAGAAATTGGAGGACAGTTGGAATTAAATTACAAGTTCTTGAATTATGTGATAAAAGAATCAACCATGGATATATAGATTATAATTTATCTCATTAAAGGTACTTAGATGATAAATTATAAGAATATTTTGATTAGGTAAAATTACGAAATTACCCTTATGTTGGAAAATGACAAGAATTATCCCTGGAAGTATATTAATAAATCTGAAAAGAATTATTGATCTGCTAAAACTATTGATGTGTATAAGAAATGTTAGTTTTACTTGGAAATTATGGATAATCGATTTTTAACCCCAAGAAGGTTTATACTAGATACTAGAAGTCTTTTAAGGAATCATTTCAAGATCAAAGAATGTTCGAGGAAGCAATTAATCATAGGATCTCTATATTATATTATTTTCGTTAAGAGCTAATATCGAAGAATGTTCGAGGAAGTTCTATGTTATATGTTTTACCTTGAGAGGTAAAATAGTGAGAGTTGACCCTGAAGGAGAAAGCACTTTGAGGATTTGTACTTAACTCGATTAAGTACAAAATTAATTATTAATATTCTGTCTTTGTAAAGAAAAATTCATAATATTGCGTTTGTAAAATCCGAGAAGGCACTTGACCCGAAAATATCCGAGTTATGAGTAAATACTCGAAGAACAATTTATCGGAGGGTGCTCTTTTATCAGAATTGTTCGAACGGACTGGAATAGATGATAAATTGGAATTTAATAATAAGACCGGATGGAGGAAAAAGATTGAAATACCATGGATCTGTAAAATAACCAAATTACCCCTGTAATGGAAATGACCCAAGAATATCACCAAGCTGAGGAATGATGGGATATCCTGGAGCTCTGTTATGATTGGAATAAAATTGAAAACCAAAATGACCAAAATACCCTTATGACCTATATTAAGTAAATGTCTTGGATTAATTAAGGAATCCAAGTAAGCATAGGTGTTGGACTACCTTTAAAGGTAATGGAAAATAGTTTAAGTGAGTAGATCAGCCCTAAAGCTATGCCAATACCTGAATGGCATAGATATTACTGGAACATGTATTCGTCTTCTCAAGTTTGGCTCGATGATAAATTTTGGAAGTATTCAGCTCAGCTCAGCTCTAGATCGTATTCAATACTAAAAATTGGACGTTTGTTCGATAAATCAACCACGAAGACCAAATTGAATGGAATGGAAGTATAACATGTATCTGAAATTCAGGAACATTTGAATTACTCTGGAAAATCCTGAAGTAACTGGAATGGACATGACTGCTAAATGAACTAGGTAACCTCAATGACTGAGGATTTAATAAGTTATTTGGATAAGTCTGGAAACTCTGATGAGTTTACGTAGTGTACAATTACAATGGGTTATGAACAAATTAATCAAGTACGTCAGCATTCCATGATATTGTGGAAACGTGGAAATGAAATAAAGACATTGGAAGATTTATTCAGCAATGATTCCGAAAATGGTCTACGGACAAGAATTTTTGGTATTTAAGAGTAAATACCTTAGAAGGAAAATGAATTGACCAGTAGACATAGATTGTTAAGGTTCTGAATCTTTGTTCTCAAGTTGTTCGATTATTCGATCAATTGACATGGATGTATAGGATTCTGAATACCCTTCTGATTACGTACAGCTTCTGAAAACTGTCCGAATAAGATAATATCCTGATAATTCACATTCTGAATAACTGATGATTCTGTCAGTTAATGAACTCTTCCAATAGTGATTCTAAATTCCAACATTCTATCGACATACCGAAGAACTGTGTTTATCTGCCTGATACAGTACCTCTAAATAATACCTGTAAACTCTGGTGTGTTCCATACTCACATGAATATTTTATCTGATTTTCGATTTGAATTCTGATCTGATACTTGACATGGATTCTGATCTGATACTTGACTTGGATTTTGATCTGTTACTTGACCTGATTTCTGATATGATACTTGACCTGATTTATGTTTTGATTTTTTATATATCCGTTTACGGACGGAAAATATTTTAATTAGGGGGTATTATTGAAGGAAGAAGTTCCGCAAGTTCCTCAGCTTTGTGCTCAGGGCCTTATATGATGTGTTGGGTTGGGTGTATGGTTCTGGGGAACCTACACATTATGATATGTTGGGATGGGGTATATATATATATATGTTTTAAAAAGATCTAAAAAGTTACCTGGTTTTTGGGAACACACTAGATAACATATTCTGATCTCCTGAACTCAGTCATCCGAAATATTTGTCTGAACTGAAAGCTCATTGTCCGTTACCATCTGAAATATCAGTAGGATCTCTGCTCAGCATAAAAATCTATAAATGTTCAGAAATAATAAGGATATGTATGTTTATCTGTATCTGCACGTTCTTCAGCATCATCTGGTAGTTCTGTATTACAGTGGGTCACTCCGGTGGCCCTAATGTGACTTCCTGGATCGGATCGGATCCTCCACATCGGTCTGGGGGGTTACATTTAGTGGTATCAAAGCTATGGCTTGAGTCAAAAATTTTCAAGATAAACCGGCCGGTCGAATGTCAAAATATGTCTGGTCAATACATGCCCCTAGACTACAATCGTACCTCTCTGAACTGGAACCCCAGGGCTGAGTCTTTATCTGTAACAAGTAAACCAAAGTTTTTATCCGTTAAGGCTATATTTTTACAAAAAGGAAAATCAATAACATCTGTCTAAACGTTGTAAAGTACCACACGAGGCATATGAGAGGTACTCATCTGAGAAATTTTGACCCGACTCCAGAAATGAAATTGGGATATGCTACTGCTCTATGAGCCTATTCTTATGACAAATATTGAATTGATTACTCAAGGTCATTTTTTCGGATTCTTTTATTGAAATAATGAAAAGTTCTAATAAGAATGTATACTGAACTGGTTAAGGATTAGTGGAGAATCCGTATTTCTATAAAATCTACTCGAAGATAAGGAAGAGTTGATAGAAATTTCATTTCTATAATTATGTGACATGAATGAATTTCGAGGACGAAATTCTTTTAAGGAGGGGAGAATTGTAACACCCCAATTTAGGGGCTAAATTTAAGAAATTATAAAGTGGTGAATTTAATTGGTATTTTTGGAAGGAATTGGGGATTAAATTATAACATTTCAAAGTTGGCAGACCGTTTTAAGAAGTGTAGGAAGTTCAGTGACTAAACTCATGGTTTACCCATTTTTATTATGAGTTCAATTATAAATCCCCCATTCCCATATGTTTTCTGGAAAATTTTCCAGATTTTCCCTCTCCGATCAACCAACTTTGAACTCCGATTTACTCGCCGTCCGACCTCCGATTGACAAGTCGAAACCACCATCGTGTTCGTTGTCAATCGAGGAACAAAACCCCTCAAACCTTTCGTCGTGAATCATCGCCGTTCGTCGTGAATTTCATTCGGAAGTATCGTCGGTAATAACTCAATTTTAGTTGGTTTTTCATCGATTCACGACGATCAAATCATCCGTATACGACACCTCCCGCACCATCGTGTTCCTTGTGCCATTTCGAGTCCACCAGTGTCCTCCCTTTTCTCCGGCGGTGGCGGCGCGTGTGGAGGTGAAGCGGTCAAAGTTACCAATTCGTTGAAATCGAGCTCTCCGCCGTTCAAAAAATTGAACCGAGCTTTGTAAGTATCTCGAAATCGCTTAAAAATAATTTTTAGGAATTTTTCCGGGATTTTTCCGATATCAGGGCACTGTTCACGTGCCCCCACGCACCGCCACTGCGTGTGGGGAAGGAAAAATGACCGGTTTGACCGGTTTTAGTGCATAGTTAACTGGTTTAGGGTTTAGGGTTTAGGGTTTAGGGTTTAGGGTTTAGTTTTGGTGCATAGTTAACTGGTTTGACCGGTCATAACCCGACCCGACCCGTTGACCTGACCCGACCCGTTGACTCGTTGACCACATTGACCACTGTTGACCAAAACTTTGACTGGCTTTGACCGGGCATTAAATGACCTTTGACTTTGACCGAGTATTCCTATCCTGATATTTTTCGACGTTCCAAATCCAATTCCGCTGTCCGTTTTTCGAAATTCGAACCTCAAGGCCTCAAAATTACCGGTCAAACCCGTTGACTTTGATTTTGACCGAGAATTCCAAATTTATGAAAAAGTCATATTTTATACTTTCGACGTCTTGAATCCGAATCCAAAGTCCGTTTCGCCAAATTCGAACCTAGTAAACTATTTTCACTGATTTATCACCCGATTCGATCCGTTTATCGCAATTAAGCTCCGTTTCTGATATAATTTATGTTGATATGTATCTGAGAAATTATTGGAAGTTGAATTTAAGATCAAAAATGTTCGAATGGGATTTTTATGGTCGATCAATATTGCACGGAAATCGAGGTAATACTTTACTACCTCTTTATGCTTTATAGAACATATTGGTATTGGTAAATGCATGAATGGAAATGTTTGGTCTCGTATGTATAATTAATGAAGATCTACACTAAATACAAATACGGTAGAAAGTAGGTAACTGAATATGGCTCAGATTACTATTATAAGAAATTGTAGGACAGTTGGAATTAAATTACAAGTTCTTCAATTATGTGATAAAAGAATCAACCATGGATATGTAGATTATAATTTATCTCATTAAAGGTACTTAGATGATAAATTATGAGAATATTTCGATTAGGTAAAATTACGAAATTAACCTTATGTTGGAAAATGACAAGAATTGTCCCTAGAAGTATATTAATAAATCTAAAAAGAATTATTGATCTGCTAAAACTATTGATGTGCATAAGAAATGTTAGTTTTACTTGGAAATTATGGATAACCGATTTTTAACCCCAAGAAGGTTTATACTAGATACTAGAAGTCTTTTAAGGAATCATTTCAAGATCAAAGAATGTTCGAGGAAGCAATTAATCATAGGATCTCTATATTATATTATTTTCGTTAAGAGCTAATATCGAAGAATGTTCGAGGAAGTTCTATGTTATATGTTTTACCTTGAGAGGTAAAATAGTGAGAGTTGACCCTGAAGGAGAAAGCACTTTGAGGATTTGTACTTAACTCGATTAAGTACAAAGTTAATTATTAATATTATGTCTTTGTAAAGAAAAATTCATAATATTGCGTTTGTAAAATCCGAGAAGGAACTTGACCCGAAAATATCCGAGTTATGAGTAAATATCTGAAGAACAATTTATCGGAGGGTGCTCTTTTATCAGAATTGTTCGAACGGACTGGAATAGATGATAAATTGGAATTTAATAATAAGACCGGATGGAGGAAAAAGATTGAAATACCGTGGATCTGTAAAATAACCAAATTACCCCTGTAATGGAAATGACCCAAGAATATCACCAAGCTCAGGAATGATGAGATGTCCTTGAGCTCTGTTATGATTGGAATAAAACTGAAAACCAAAATGACCAAAATACCCTTATGGCCTATATTAAGTAAATGTCTTGGATTAATTAAGGAATCCAAGTAAGCATAGGTATTGGACTACCTTTAAAGGTAATGGAAAACAGTTTAAGTGAGTAGATCAACCCTAAAGTTATGCCAATACCTAAATGGCATAGATATTACTGGAACATGTATTATTCTTCTCAAGTTTGGCTCGATAATAAATTTTGGAAGTATTCAGCTCAGCTCTGCTCTAGATCGTATTCAATACTAAGAATTGGACGTTTGTTTGACAAATCAACCACGAAGACCAAATTGAATGGAATGGAAGTACAACATGTATATGAAATTCAGGAACGTTTGAATTACTCTGGAAAATCCTGAAGTAACTGGAATGGACATGACTACTAAATGAACTAGGTAACCTCAATGACTGAGGATTTAATAAGTGATTTGGATAAGTCTGGAAACTCTGATGAGTTTACGTAGTGTACAATTACAATGGGTTATGAACAAATTAATCAAGTACGTCAGCATTCCATGATATTGTGGAAACGTGGAAATGAAATAAAGACATTGGAAGATTTATTCAGCGATGATTCCAAAAATGGTCTACGGACAATAATTCTTGGTATTAAAGAGTAAATACCTTAGAAGGAAAATGAATTGACCAGTACACATAGATTGTTAAGGTTCTGAATCTTTGTTCTCAAATTGTTCGATTATCCGATCAATTGACATGGATGTATAGGATTCTAAATACCCTTCTGATTACGTACAGCTTCTGAAAACTGTCCGAATAAGATAATATCCTGATAATTCACATTCTGAATAACTGATGATTCTGTCAGTTAATGAACTCTTCCAATAGTGATCTAAATTCCAACATTCTATTGACATACTGAAGAACTGTGTTTCTCTGTCTGATACAGTACCTCTAAATAATACCTATAAACTCTGGTGTGTTCCCTACTCACATGAATATTTTATCTGATTTTCGATTTGAATTCTGATCTGATACTTGACATGGATTCTGATCTGATACTTGACTTGGATTCTGATCTGTTTCTTGACCTGGTTTCTGATATGATACTTGACCTGATTTATGTTTTGATTTTTGATATATCCGTTTACGGACGGAAAATGTTTTAATTGGGGGGTATTATTGAAGGAAGAAGTTTCGTAGGTTCCTCGGCTTTATGCTCAGGGTCTTATATGATGTGTTGGGTTGGGTGTATGGTTCTGTGGAACCTACACATTATGATGTGTTGGGATGGGGGTATATATATATATATATGTTTTAAAAAGATCTGAAAAGTTACATGGTTTATGGGAACACACTAGATAACCTATTCTGATCTCGTCATCCGAAATATTTGTCTGAACTGAAAGCTCATTGTCTGTTACCATCTGAAATATCAGTAGGATCTCTGCTCAGCATAAAAATCTATAAATGTTCGGAAATAATAAGGATATGTATGTTTATCTGTATCTGCACGTTCTTCAGCATCATCTGGTAGGTCTGTATTATTGAGCTTTTCGAAGCTCGCTCTATTACTCACCTTTTCAGGTTAAAAGAATTGTACCAGTGCATCTATCGACTTCAGTAAGGGAGTTCTTCCGGTGTTGTTGCAGAGAATGGTACATGTGATTAGGGGGAAGGTAATTGTATTTTGATTTATATACGAGTCCGGAAATCTGTTTTATTTTTAAATAGTGACAACTGATTTTATAAGGTACATGTTTCAATAAAAGTTTTAAATTTTTCGCTATTTTTACAGTGGGTCACTCCGGTGGCCCTAATGTGACTTCCCGAATCAGATCGGATCCTCCGCATCGGTCTGGGGGGTTACATTTAGTGGTATCAGAGCTATGGCTTGAGTCAAAAAATTTCAAGATAAACCGGCCGGTCGAATGTCAAAATATGTCTGATCAGTACATGCCCCTAGACTGCAATCGTACCTCTCTGAGCTGGAACCCCAGGGCTGAGTCTTTATCTGTAACGAGTAGACCAAAGTTTTTATCCGTTAAGGCTATATTTTTACAAAAAGGAAAATCAGTAACATCTGTGTAAACGCTGTAAAGTACCACACGAGGCATATGAGAGGAACTCATCTGAGAAATTTTGACCCGACTCCAGAAATGAAATTGGGATATGCTACTGCTCTATGCTTATGACAAAGATTGAATTGATTACTCAAGGTCATTTTTTCGGATTCTTTTATTGAAATAATGAAAAGCTCTGATAAGAATGTATACTGAACTGGTTAAGGATTAGTGGAGAATCCGTATTTCTATAAAATCTACTCGAAGATATGGAAGAGTTGATGGAAGTTTCATTTCTATAATTATGTGACATGAATGAATTTCGAGGACGAAATTCTTTTAAGGATGGGAGAATTGTAACACCCCAATTTAGGGGCTAAATTTAAGAAATTATAAAGTGGTGAATTTAATTGGTATTTTTTGAAGGAATTGGGGATTAAATTATAACATTACAAAGTTGGCAGACCGTTTTAAGAAGTGTAGGAAGTTCAGTGACTAAACTCATGGTTTACCCATTTTTATTATGAGTTCAATTATAAATCCCCTATTCCCGTTTGTTTTCTGGAAAATTTTCCATATTTTCCCTCTTCGATCAACCAACTTTCAACTCCGATCTACTCGCCGTCCGACCTCCGATTGACAAGTCGAAACCACCATCGTGTTCGTTGTCAATCGAGGAACAAAACCCCTCAAACCTTTCGTCCTGAATCATCGCCGTTCGTTGTGAATTTCATTCGGAAGTATCGTCGGTAATAACTCAATTTTAGTTGATTTTTCATCGATTCACGACGATCGGGTCATCCGTTTACGACACCTCCCGCACCATCGTGTTCCTTGTGCCATTCCGAGTCCACCGGTGTCCTCCCTTTTCTCCGACGGTGGCGGCGCGTGTGGAGGTGAAGTGGTCAAAGTTTCCAATTCGTTGAAATCGAGCTCTCCGCCGTTCAAAAAATTGAACCGATCTTTGTAAGTATCTCGAAATCGCTTAAAATAATTTTTAGGAATTTTTTCGGGATTTTTCCGATATAAGGGCACTGTTCACGCGCCCCCACGCACCGCCACTGCGCGTGGGGAAGGAAAAATGACCGGTTTTGGTGCATAGTTAACTGGTTTGACCGGTCATAACCCGACCCGACCCGACCCGTTGACCCGACCCGACCCGTTGACTCGTTGACCGCATTGACCACTGTTGACCAAAACTTTGACTGGCTTTGACCGGGCATTAAACGACCTTTGACTTTGACCGAGTATTCCTATCCTGACATTTTTTGACGTTCCAAATCCAATTCCGCTGTCCGTTTTTCGAAATTCGAACCT
Organism: Hibiscus syriacus; assembly: GCF_006381635.1. Lineage (NCBI taxonomy): Eukaryota > Viridiplantae > Streptophyta > Magnoliopsida > Malvales > Malvaceae > Hibiscus > Hibiscus syriacus. The sequence continues at coordinate 331,233 of NW_024063086.1, read as the reverse complement.
CAAGGCCTCAAAATTACCGGTCAAACAAGTTGACTTTGATTTTGACCGAAAATTCCAAATTTATGAAAAGTCATATTTTATACTTTCGACGTCCTGAATCTGAATCCAAAGTCCGTTTCGCCAAATTCGAACCTGGTAAGCTATTTTCACTGATTTATCACCCGATTCGATCCGTTTATCGCAATTAAGCTCCGTTTCTGATATAATTTATGTTGATATGTATCTGAGAAATTATTGGAAGTTGAATTTAAGATCAAAAGCGTTCGAATGGGATTTTTATGGTCGATCGGTATTGCACGAAAATTGAGGTAATACTTTAATACCTCTTTATGCTTTATAGAACATATTGGTATTGGTAAATGCATGAATGGAAATGTTTGGTCTCGTATGTATAATTAATGAAGATCTACACTAGATACGAATACGGTAGAAAGTAGGTAACTGAATATGGCTTAGATTACTATTATAAGAAATTGTAGGACAGTTGGAATTAAATTACAAGTTCTTGAATTAAGTGATAAAAGAATCAACCATGGATATGTAGATTATAATTTATCTCATTAAAGGTACTTAGATGATAAATTTTGAGAATATTTCGATTAGGTATAATTACGAAATTACCCTTATGTTGGAAAATGACAATAATTGTCCCTGGAAGTATATTAATAAATCTAAAAAGAATTATTGATCTGCTAAAACTATTGATGTGCATAAGAAATGTTAGTTTTACTTGGAAATTATGGATAACCGATTTTTAATCCCAAGAAGGTTTATACTAGATACTAGAAGTCTTTTAAGGAATCATTTCAAGATCAAAGAATGTTCGAGGAAGCAATTAATCATAGGATCTCTATATTATATTATTTTCGTTAAGAGCTAATATCGAAATTATCTGGTTAAAAAATTACGAAAATGCCCTTGAGAGGTAAAATAGTCAGAGTTGACCCTGAAGGAGAAAGCACTTTGAGGATTTGTACTTAACTCGATTAAGTACAAAGTTAATTATTAATATTCTGTCTTTGTAAAGAAAAATTCATAATATTGCGTTTGTAAAATCCGAGAAGGCACTTGACCCGAAAATATCCGAGTTATGAGTAAATATCTGAAGAACAATTTATCGGAGGGTGCTCTTTTATCAGAATTGTTCGAACGGACTGGAATAGATGATAAATTGGAATTTAATAATAAGATCGGATGGAGGAAAAAGATTGAAATACCGTGGATCTGTAAAATAACCAAATTACCCCTGTAATGGAAATGACCCAAGAATATCACCAAGCTCAGGAATGATGAGATATCCTTGAGCTCTGTTATGATTGGAATAAAACTAAAAACCAAAATGACCAAAATACCCTTATGGCCTATATTAAGTAAATGTCTTGGATTAAATAAGGAATCCAAGTAAGCATAGGTATTGGACTACCTTTAAAGGTAATGGAAAACAGTTTAAGTGAGTAGATCAACCCTAAAGCTATGCCAATACCTGAATGGCATAGATATTACTGGAACATGTATTCGTCTTCTCAAGTTTGGCTCGATAATAAATTTTGGAAGTATTCAGCTCAGCTCTGCTCTAGATCGTATTCAATACTAAGAATTGGACGTTTGTTTGACAAATCAACCACGAAGACCAAATTGAATGGAATGGAAGTACAACATGTATATGAAATTCAGGAACGTTTGAATTACTCTGGAAAATCCTAAAGTAACTGGAATGGACATGACTACTAAATGAACTAGGTAACCTCAATGACTGAGGATTTAATAAGTGATTTGGATAAGTCTGGAAACTCTGATGAGTTTACGTAGTGTACAATTACAATGGGTTATGAACAAATTAATCAAGTACGTCAGCATTCCATGATATTGTGGAAACGTGGAAATGAAATAAAGACATTGGAAGATTTATTCAGCGATGATTCCGAAAATGGTCTACGGACAAGTATTTTTGGTATTAAAGAGTAAATACCTTAGAAGGAAAATGAATTGACCAGTACACATAGATTGTTAAGGTTCTGAATCTTTGTTCTCAAGTTGTTCGATTATACGATCAATTGACATGGATGTATAGGATTCTAAATACCCTTCTGATTACGTACAGCTTCTGAAAACTGTCCGAATAAGATAATATCCTTATAATTCACTTTTTGAATAACTGATGATTCTGTCAGTTAATGAACTCTTCCAATAGTGATTCTAAATTCCAACATTCTATCGACATACTGAAGAACTGTGTTTCTCTGTCTGATACATTACCTCTAAATAATACCTGTAAACTCTGGTGTGTTCCCTACTCACATGAATATTTTATCTGATTTTCGATTTGAATTCTGATCTAATACTTGACATGGATTCTGATCTAAAACTTGACTTGGATTCTGATCTGTTACTTGACCTGGTTTCTGATATGATACTTGACCTCATTTATGTTTTGATTTTTGATATATCCGTTTACGGACGAAAAATGTTTTAATTGGGCGGTATTATTGAAGGAAGAAGTTTCGCAGGTTCCTCGGCTTTGTGCTCAGGGCCTTATATGATGTGTTGGGTTGGGTGTATGGTTCTAGGGAACCTACACATTATGATGTGTTGGGATGGGGGTATATATATATATATGTTTTAAAAAGATCTGAAAAGTTACATGGTTTTTGGGAACACACTAGATAACCTATTCTGATCTCGTCATCCGAAATATTTTTCTGAACTGAAAGCTCATTGTCCGTTACCATCTGAAATATCAGTAGGATCTCTGCTCAGCATAAAAATCTATAAATATTCGGAAATAATAAGGATATGTATGTTTATATGTATCTGCACGTTCTTCAGCATCATCTGGTAGTTCTATATTACTGAGCTTTTCGAAGCTCACTCTATTACTCACCTTTTCAGTTTAAAAGAAATGTACCAGTGCATCTATCGACTTCAGTAAGGGAGTTCTTTCGGCGTTGTTGCAGAGAATGGTACATGTGATTAGGGGGCATGTAATTGTATTTTGATTTATATACGAGTCTGGAAATATGTTTTATTTTTAAATAGTGACAACTGATTTTATAAGTTACATGTTTCAATAAAAGTTTTAAATTTTCCGCTATTTTTACAGTGGGTAACTCCGCTGGCCCTAATGTGACTTCTCGGATCGGATCAGATCCTCCGCATCGGTCTGGGGGGTTACATTTAGTGGTATCAGAGCTATGGTTTGAGTCAAAAGTTTTCAAGATAGACCGGCCGGTCGAATGTCAAAATATGTCTGATCAGTACATGCCCCTAGACTGCAATCGTACCTCTCTGAGCTGGAACCCCAGGGCTGAGTCCTTATCTGTAACAAGTAGACCAAAGTTTTTATACGTTAAGGCTATATTTTTACAAAAACGAAAACCAGTAACGTATGTCTAAATGCTATAAAGTACCACACGAGGCATATGAGAGGTACTCATCTGAGAAATTTTGACCCGACTCCAGAAATGAAATTGGGATATGCTACTGCTCTATGATCCTATTCTTATGACAAAGATTGAATTGATTACTCAAGGTCATTTTTTTTGGATTCTTTTATTGAAATAATGAAAACTTCTGATAAGAATGTATACTGAACTGGTTAAAGATTAGTGGAGAATCCATATTTCTATAAAATCTACTCGAAGATATGAAAGAGTTGATGGAAGTTTCATTTTTATAATTATGTGACATGAATGAATTTCGAGGACGAATTTCTTTTAAGGGGGGGAGAATTGTAACACCCCAATTTAGGGTCTAAATTTAAGAAATTATAAAGTGGTGAATTTAATTGGTATTTTTGGAAGGAATTGGGGATTAAATTATAACATTTCAAAGTTGGCAGACCGTTTTAAGAAGTGTAGGAAGTTCAGTGACTAAACTCATGGTTTACCCATTTTTATTATGAGTTGAATTATAAATCCCCCATTCCCGTATGTTTTATTGAAAATTTTCCAGATTTTCCCTCTCTGATCAACCAACTTTCAACTCCGATCTACTCGCCGTCCGACCTCCGATCGACAAGCTGAAACCACCATCGTGTTTGTTGTCAATCGAGGAACAAAACCCCTCAAACCTTTCGTCGTGAATCATCGCCGTTCGTCGTGAATTTCAGTCGGAAATATCGTCGGTAATAACTCAGTTTTAGTTGGTTTTTCATCGATTCACGACGATCGGGTCATCCGTTTACGACACCTCCCGCACCATCGTGTTCCTTGTGCCATTCCAAGTCCACCGATGTCCTCCTTTTTCTCCGGCGGCGGTGGCGCGTGTGGAGGTGAAGCGGTCAAAGTTTCCAATTCGTTGAAATCGAGCTCTCCGCCGTTCAAAAAATTAAACCAAGCTTTGTAAGTATCTCGAAATCGCTTAAAATAATTTTTAGGAATTTTTCCGGGAATTTTCCGATATTAGGGCACTGTTCACGCGCCGCCACTGCGCGTGGGGAAGGAAAAATGACCGGTTTGACCGGTTTTGGTGCATAGTTGACTAGTTTGACCGGTCATAACCTGACCCGACCCGACTCGTTGACCCGACCCGACCCGTTGACTGTTAACCGCATTGACCACTGTTGACCAAAACTTTGATTGGCTTTGACCGGGCATTAAACGACCTTTGACTTTGACCGAGTATTCCTATCCTGACATTTTTCGACGTTCCAAATCCAATTCCGCTGTTTGTTTTTCGAAATTTGAACCCGAAGGCCTCGAAATTGCCGGTCAAACCCGTTAACTTTGATTTTGACCGAAAATTCCAAATTTCTGAAAAGTCATATTTTATACTTTCGACGTCCTGAATCCGAATCCAAAGTCCGTTTCGCCAAATTCGAACCCGGTAAGATGTTTTTCACTGGTTTATCACCCAATTCGATCCGTTTATCGCAATTAAGCTCCGTTTCTGATATAATTTATGTTGATATGTATCTGAGAAATTATTGGAAGTTAAATTGAAGATCAAAGGCGTTCGAATAGGATTTTTATGGTCGATCAGTATTGCATGGAAATCGAGGTAATACTTTACTACCTCTTTATGCTTTATAGAACATATTGGTAGTGGTAAATGCATGAATGGAAATGTTTGGTCTCGTATGTATAATTAATGAAGATCTACACTAGATATGAATACGGTAGAAATTAGGTAACTGAATATGGCTCAGATTACTATTCTAAGAAATTGGAGGACAGTTGGAATTAAATTACAAGTTCTTGAATTAAGTGATCAAAGAATCAACCATAGATATGTAGATTATAATTTATCTCATTAAAGGTACTTAGATGATAAATTATGAAAATACTTTGATTAGGTAAAATTACGAAATTACCCTTATGTTGGAAAATGACAAGAATTATCCCTGGAAGTAGATTAATAAATCTGAAAAGAATTATTGATCTGCTAAAACTATTGATGTGCATAAGAAATGTTAGTTTTACTTGGAAATTATGGATAACCGATTTTTAACCCTAAGAAGGTTTATACTAGATACTAGAAGTCTTTTAAGGAATCATTTCAAGATCAAAGAATGTTCGAGGAAGTAATTAATAATTAGGATCTCTATATTATATTATTTTTGTTAAGAGCTAATATCGAAATTATCTGGTTAAGAAATTAGGAAAATGCCCTTAAGAGGTAAAATAGTCAGAGTGACCCTGAAGGAGAAAGCACTTTGAAGATTTGTACTTAACTCGATTAAGTACAAAGTTAATTATTAATATTCTGTCTTTGTAAAGAAAAATTCATAATATTGCGTTTGTAAAATCCGAGAAGGCACTTGACCCGAAAATATCCGAGTTATGAGTAAATATCTGAAGAACAATTTATCGGAGGGTGCTCTTTTATCAGAAATGTTCGAACGGACTGGAATAGATGATAAATTGGAATTTAATAATAAGACCGGATGGAGGAAAAAGATTGAAATACCGTGAATCTGTAAAATAACCAAATTACCCCTGTAATGGAAATGACCCAAGAATATCACCAAGCTCAGGAATGATGGGATATCCTTGAGCTCTGTTATGATTGGAATAAAACTGAAAACCAAAATGACCAAAATACCCTTATGGTCTATATTAAGTAAATGTCTTGGATTAATTAAGGAATCCAAGTAAGCATAGGTATTGGACTACCTTTAAAGGTAATGGAAAACAGTTTAAGTGAGTAGATCAACCCTAAAGCTATGCCTATACCTGAATGGCATAGATATTACTGGAACATGTATTCGTCTTCTCAAGTTTGGCTCGATGATAAATTTTGGAAGTATTCAGCTCAGCTCAGCTCTAGATCGTATTCAATACTAAGAATTGGACGTTTGTTCGACAAATCAACCACGAAGACCAAATTGAATGGAATGGAAGTACAACATGTATCTGAAATTCAGGAACGTTTGAATTACTCTGGAAAATCCTGAAGTAACTGGAATGGACATGACTGCTAAATGAACTAGGTAACCTCAATGACTGAGGATTTAATAAGTGATTTGGATAAGTCTGGAAACTCTGATGAGTTTACGTAGTGTACAATTACAATGGGTTATGAAAAAATTAATCAAGAACGTCAGCATTCCATGATATTAAGGAAACGTGGAAATGAAATAAAGACATTGGAAGATTTATTCAGCGATGATTTCGAAAATGGTCTACGGACAAGAATTTGTGGTATTAAAGAGTAAATACCTTAGAAGGAAAATGAATTGACCAGTAGACATAGATTGTTAAGGTTCTGAATCTTTGTTCTCATGTTGTTCGATTATCCGATCAATTGACATGGATGTATAGGATTCTGAATACCCTTCTGATTACGTACAACTTCTGAAAATTGTCCGAATAATATAATATCCTGATAATTCACATTCTGAATAACTGATGATTCTGTCAGTTAATGAACTCTTCCAATAGTGATTCTAAATTCCAACATTCTATCGACATACTGAAGAACTGTGTTTCTCTGCCTGATACAGTACCTCTAAATAATACATGTAAACTCTTGTGTGTTCCCTACTCACATGAATATTTTATCTGATTTTCGATTTGAATTCTGATCTGATACTTGACATGGATTCTGATCTGATACTTGACTTGGATTCTGATATGTTACTTGACCTGATTTCTGATATGATACTTGACCTGATTTATGTTTTGATTTTTGATATATCCGTTTACGGACGGAAAATATTTTAATTGGGGGGAATTGTTGAAGGAAGAAGTTTCGCAGGTTCCTCGGCTTTGTGCTCAGGGCCTTATATGATGTGTTGGGTTGGGTGTATGGTTCTGGGGAACCTATACATTATGATGTGTTGGGATGGGGGTCTATATATATATATGTTTTAAAAAGATCTGAAAAGTTACATGGTTTTTGGGAACACACTAGATAACCTATTCTGGTCTCCTGAACTCAGTCATCCGAAATATTTGTCTGAACTGAAAGCTCATTGTCTGTTACCATCTGAAATATCAGTAGGATCTCTACTCAGCATAAAAATCTATAAATGTTCAGAAATAATAAGGATATGTTTGTTTATCTGTATCTGTACGTTCTTCAGCATCATCTGGTAGTTCTGTATTACTGAGCTTTTCGAAGCTCACTCTATTACTCACCTTTTCAGGTTAAAAGAATTATACCAGTGCATCTATCGACTTCAGTAAGGGAGTTCTTCCGGCGTTGTTGTAGAGAATGGTACATGTGATTAGGGGGCATGTAATTGTATTTTGATTTATTTACGAGTCTGGAAATCTGTTTTATTTTTAAATAGTGACAACTGATTTTATAAGTTACATGTTTCAATAAAAGTTTTAAATTTTCGGCTATTTTTACAGTGGGTCACTCCGGTGGCCCTAATGTGACTTTCTGGATTGGATCGGATCATCCGCATCGGTCTGGGGGTTACATTGTTATTGATAATTCAGTCACTAGAAATGTAGAAGAGAATTTTGCGAATGTACGGCCTAATGATATTGTTGAATGTGAGGAGGCGAAGGGTGGTAATGTCAACTCTAATCGGAACGTGGAACTTGGCCGGCCGATCACCGGTGCTTTGCCAATTGTTTCAAATCTTTTCCATAAACCTTCGGCTTCCATAATGAATGTTTCTAATAAGGATACAATTCTCCATATTCCCCTAAGTTCTAGGTAAATTTCTAATAATAATGAGTGCAACAACATCGCAAGCAAATTGTAACCAGCTGGAGGGGGTCTTTCTGGGAATAAATTTGGTAGATAAATGGGTCAGCCCATGGGTGAATTATATGATTTTGATAGTACGCCAGTGGAGTCCATCCCTTCACTTACTATTTCGGTGTATAATAATCGATTCGAATATGATATTCTCAATTCCCTAATCTAAACGTTCAATCGGGTATGGGAATGGACTCAGAGGAAAATGTGAGACTTAAGGACATAATTGCTCAAAATTCCTCTGCTTCTCTTTTTAAAAAGTTATAAGTGGCTTCTCTATCGAGATGGTTCCAGACAGCTTAGATGATTTGAATGTTTCCAATGTTGAAACCAATCAGATCAGGTTGAATGTTAAGGGGCGTTTATGTTTGAGAGCTTCTCTTCAAATCCCTAATTATGGGTTATTCTGAGCACGTTTGAGAAAAACTTTAAGACGCCAGATCAGAGATTCCTTGGATGATGCTCCTCTTTATTTATAGAATTTGGTTCATCAAACAAGGTCTGAAGGAAATCACTCTGAAGAGGAAATGGAAACAGAGGCGTTCTGGGAGGTAAGCAAATTACTTGGTTTTTCTTTCAAAGGTGGAAGGGAGGCTGTTGAGGTGCTTTTTAGGCTTTGTTTATCTTATTCTTTATGATGAATTTGTGCATGATTTCTTGGAACATCAGCGGTATAAGGAGGAATGAAAAGTTGAGGGCAATTAAGGGAGTCATTCAGAGATGTAAGGCCAATTTTTTTTATTTAGGATACAAAAATTATTAAATTTAGAAGCAATTTGATAAGGAAAATGTGGTAGAATTCCAGTATTGATTATGTCTTCTCCCTATCGGTGGGGCCATTAGGGGGCTTGCTTTGCATGTGGGATTCAAGTTTCTTCAAAGTCTCTGAACAGTTAGTTTTTCCGAGGTTTATTGCTTTGGTCGGTTGTTTTCAATCTAGTAAATTGAGATGTGGTATGGTCAATGTATATGGTCTTACCTTTGATTCTGAGAAGTGTGCTTTCATGGTTGAATTATTAGATTTTGTGAAAGCAAGGTAGAACCCATGGTGCATTGGTGGAGACTTCAACATGTTCTTGGATACTAAGGAGAAGCTGGTTTTTCTCTTAATTTGGGTATAATTGAGCTTCTTAAAAATTTTGTTTTTGAAGCAGGATTAAAAGACCTACCTATGAAGGGGGAAAGTTTACATGGAGCAATATTCGTGACCCCCCAACTTTTGTTTGATTGGATCGCTTCTTGATATCAATAAACTTTGAGATTGCCTTCCCGGATATTTCCCAAAGGTTATTGGATAAATCGCTCTCGGATCATAATGTGGTTCACTTGTTTGAATCATCTGTCAATTGGGGTCCTAAGCCTTTTAACTTCTGGTTAGAAGATGATGGGTTTGCATATACAGTTATTAAGTCTCTTGCTAATTCCAAGTGTATGAATCCTAAGATAAGGATAGGGGGATGATAAAGGATTCTAAATTGACAATCAAGAAATGGGTAGGAAGGTCAAACGGAGGCGCTAAAAAAGTTTATTCCTAATCTTAAAAATGAAATATCACTTCTGGAAGAATGATTCCAGAATGGGAATTTTGAGTTTGATTTTCCACAAAAGCTTGTTGGTTAGAAATTCGAACTTTGGGATGAATACCGCAAGGAGGAAAGTGCTTGTCTCCAAAAATTTAGATTAAGATGGTTCAGTGAAGGAGACTGGAATACTTGTTTCTTTCACTTGATTACTTCCTCTAGGCGAAGGACGAATGCCATCACCTGTTTGAAGATGGATGGTAGGGTTATTTTGGATCTCGCCCATATCAAAGAACATGTTTTCGATTTCTTCTCTAATGCGTACAAAATAGCAAGTCTTTAGATCTTCTGGACTTGAATTTGGAATTCAAAACTATTAGCTAGGATCAAGCTTCCTTTTCGGAAAGAACATTCTCTAAGTAGGAAGTGTAGGAGGCTGTCTCTTTTTTGGATAGTAACAGAACGCTGGGGCCAGATGGATTTAACTTGGGTATTTTCAAAAAAATTCTTGCCTCAGATGAAAGTTGAAATCATGCGCTTTTTCGGGGATTTTTTTATGGTCGAGATCGGGAAGCTGGCATCAAACATTCTTTGATCATTATTATTCCGAAAATAGTAAATCCTGAGTCTCTTGATGATTTTCGAACCATCAGCTTGGTTGAATGTGTTTACAAAATATTATCAAAGGTTCTCACAAAGAGGTTAAAGGGTTGCATTAGGTAAATCATTTGGGATTCCCATTTCGCCTTTATTGTGGGTCAGCAAATTCTGGATTGTTCTCTTTTAGCTAATGAGACCATTGATTTCGTCACCAAATCTGGTCTTAGTGGAGTGACGTTTAAGATTGACTTTCATAAAACTTAAGACACTATTAGTTGGGAACTTCGGATTTAGATTATGAATAAGTGCGGGTTTAGGGAGAAATGGTGTAGGTGGATTTTTAAGTGTATTTGACCGGCTAGAATCTTTATTCTTGTAAATTGGGCTCTAACAAAGGTTTCTCCATATCGATAGGGTTGAGACAAGGTTTCTCCCGGTCTCCTTTACTCTTCAACATAATAGGCGAAGCCTTGAACCTAATGCTAAAAAACGCGACTAATTTGGGTTTGTTCTCAGGGTTCATTATCGGTCGAGGAGAAGAGAGTATGGTAATTTCGCACCTTCAATTTGCAGATGACCTTCTGATTTTTTGTGGTGCCTCAGAGATGCAGGTTCAAAATGTAAAGTGTGTTCTTAAAGTTTTCGAGTTAGCTTCGGGCCATAAGCTTAATCTGAAAAAAAAAGAAAAAGAAAAAATCTTAGGCATCAATGTGTAGGATTCTTTCTAACAAGTCTGGACAAAGACTGCTGGTTGTATGGTGGAGAGGTTCCCCTCAAAATACTTGGGGATTGCCTTTGGAGCCAATAGGAGTTTAACCTCCCTTTTGGATCCCATAGTCAGTAAATTTATGGATAGATTAGAAGGTTGGAAATCTAAATTTCTCTCATATGGAGGCAGGTTAACGCTTATAAAATCAATTCTTACCAGCCTGCCAGTTTACTTCTATCTTTGTTTTGGATGCCAGTTTCGGTCTCGAATCGTTTGAATAGACTTATGTCTAACATTTTGTGGGGTGATGATTCCGATAAGTCGAAAATCCATTGGGTGCATTAGGATCTTTATTGTAAATTGTTTTAAGAGGGGGTCTCGGTATTGCTAACCTAGAAGTTATGAATAGAGCTATGTTGAGCAAATGGATTTGGCATTATGGGAAAGCATGTGGAGGCGAATGATCCAATATAAAGACCCTTGTCGTACGGATGGTCTCCTTCCCTTGTTATTAACCAATCGTAATTTTTCTTGGAATTGGAATTCGATCCTCAAGTCATTCATCAGTGAAGACAGTTTTGGCAATTGTTTGAGATCGAGTTTGTCTCTTCAAGTTGGTAACGGGAAGCATATATCTTTTTGGGACAATGTGTGGATGGGTAACTCTGCTTTGATATCTAATTTCCCTCGTATTTACGCTCTGGCCTTGAATCGTGAGGGTTTCATTGCCTATTTTGGAAGTTAATGTGATTTTGGTTGGATTTGGAATACACCTCTCAGTGGGCTCTCTTTGATCAGGAAAGGGGAGTTTGGAATGAGTTTATGATCAAGCTTAATAATTTTAAATCTACTGAATTGGAACAAGACTGTGCTCGCTGTATGGCCTCTAGAGACGGTTCTTTCTCGGTGAAGTCTTTAAAAGATCTTTATATCGGTCCCTTGCCTTTAAACAGTTTTTTGAAGAGCTTTGTTTGGATCGGTTTGGCCCCTCATAAGATTGAACTGTTTATTTAGCTTGTTATTTGGAATCGTGCTCTGGTTAAGGTAGAACTAATCAAGAGGGGTGTGTCTACCATAACTAATAACTTGTTCCCTTTTCGCCAAAGTTTCCCTGAAAATATTGAGCACTTATTCTTTTCATGTTGGTTTAGCTAGAGAGTTTCCCTGAAAGTCTTGGGAGGCCTTAGGAGTGCCTTTGGTCAGTTAGGTATGGTCGTGTATTCCTTTTGCGATTATCTAGATATTGTGGCTGTTTAGGAATGATTTAGTTTTCAATGATAAATCCAGACTGGCTTTAGTTGTTTTTTCTAGTTAAATTTTGTCTTGCATCATGGTTCGAAGCCAAATTTGGTGAATGTAAACTATCTATGGATACTATTGTGGTCGATCCCCTATTAGCTAATAATATCTGCCTAAGACCAATGAATCGGTCGGTTTCGCCACAGTGGCCCCCTCCCCCGGGTGGATATGTCAAACTAAATGTGGATGGGGTTGTCTCATCTTGTGGAGTCTATGTTCTAAGTACGAAGTCAAAGAATAACTCAAAAGTCCACTTCAAAATTATTTATTTTCTGATCGTTGATACTCCATCTCCATAAATTTTGATGGAATATATAGTGACATAATTAAATTAGTTGTTAAGATTCATGTACTCAATCTTATGATTTCTTGTGCATCTGTCTTTAGATCTACATGCTTTCTTTCAAAATTTATCATTTTTTTATAAGTCTCTCCCATGGTGATTCAGTGTTTAAGGAACAATCAATGATTCATGAGGTATTTTTTTATTGAAGATTGTGTCTTGTTGATCTTTTCATTTTTATGAGACATTATACTTAAAGTTCTACTTTTTTCTGTTTGGTTTTTGGCTAAGATTACAACACATTAAAAACCTTGAATAATTTAATTTAACAACTGAATTACTCAATTTGATTATGTTGAGTTAATCGAATGGATTAAATAGCCAAGAAGGGGTGAACTGACAAATAAATTTTTTGTGGAAGTTTGAAGAGAAAATATAAAAATTGAACACAAGAATTAAGAGTGGTTCGACTTTATAAACCAAAATCTTCATCCACTACCTTAGTTATCTACACTAAGGATTTTCACAAATTCACTAATTTGTAGCTACCTTCGAGGATAAGTTGTAACCTTACAACTCTCTCAAGAATTATATCTAAAATTCTTGAGACACTTTCTTAAAGAGAAAATTACAAATTGCAAACTTATAAAAACCTCACTACGAATGTATTTGCACAATTCAATAACAAATAAGAACACTTGAAAAATGAATACAAATGAGTACAAAAAGTGTTCTTTTAAAGAAAAAAGAAAGTTGACTTGATTTTCGCTCAAATTTGTTGCTTTTGGCTTTCTCTTTGATCTGTATTCACATATGACTTTGAATATTCTTTTTATACTCTCTCTATTAATTCTAACCGTTTGGATTGTTATAGGAGTAAATAGAGCCGTTGGGAGGTAGTTTCCCATAATAAATGATATCCAAAAGCTTGTTGTATCGATACTCAGGCTATGCGTATCGATACTCCCTGCATTAAATGCAAAATATAGCCATTAGGGAAAGGTAGTATCGATACTGATACAAGGAGTATCAGTAATACTATAATATGTAGTATCGATACTTAGACTAGTATCGGTACCAAATGAGTATACTGGAATTTGATAATTTCAAAAACAAAAGGATAGTATCGGCACTACCATGTGTAATATCGATACTACTATGAAAAATAGTATCGGTACTGAAATATTATTGGTACCAAATTAGCATTCTATTTTGTCAAACCTACAGGCAATATTGGTACTACCTTAGCAGTATCGATACTACTACATAATTTTGGGCTTCAACATCGATAGTTGTATCGATACTTCATGAACAATATAGGTATTGTTCCGATAGTATCGGTACTACTATACTGAAAAAAATGAATTTTTGACTCGATTGAAGTTTGAAACCCTTAGTAAAATTTATTTCAAATATATTTCCAGTATAAGACTTAATTTTTCAATAGTGTGAAGAGTTTTGAACCTTAAAAACAAGTTATATATTTGAATGACCGAATCGAATATAATCTAAAAAATTGTTAAATACTATTTAACATTTTTAGTATATCAAAATATCAAAGTGTGTTCAATAATCTCCCCCTTTCTGATATAGCAAAATTGTTGAGTTAATCGATCGATGGAATCAACCAAGAGGGGGTGAATTGACAATTAAAAATTTGGTGGAAACCTTTGCAAAAAATTGAAAGTAATTTGCACAGTGATTTAGAGTGGTTCGACTTTCTCAACCAAGTCTACGTCCACTACCTTAGCTATCCACACTAAGGATTTTCCAACAAATTCACTAATTTGTTCTTTCTTTTGAGGACAAAGAGATAACCTTACAACTCCCTAAAGAATATACCCCAATTCTTGAGAACACTCTTTCTCAAAGAGAATATTACAAATTCGCAAACTTAATGGAAAAACCTCACAAGGAAAATGTGTTTGCACAATTCTAGAATAAAGAAAGAACACTCAAGAATAATACAATCGAGCACAATAAGTGTTCTTGAAAGCAAAAATGAATATTGAATGAAATGGGCTTGAAAATGCTCAAACTTGAGGTTTGATGCTTTATCTTTGATTCTCTCCTAATTCTTGTTGATTGTTGTTTCTTATTTTTGATCAATGGCTTCTAAGCTTGTTTAAATACTCCTTCAATTGATTTTTGAACGTTGGGGATGATTAGTGGAGTCAATGGAGCCGTTTAAGTGTGAAAACAATTAATAAAACTGCTTGGAGCGTGGGGGGAATCGATACCCCCTCATAGGGAATCGATTCCCTTAGTGTAAAATTCAAATATTTCGACCGTTGAACAGGGGGGAATCGGTACCCCCTTGGGGAAAATCGGTTCCCTCCGAGCATTCTGTTTTTTCTCGGAGCCAAACCATTCAGGGGGAATCAGTACCCCCTTAGGGGGAATCGGTTCCCTCTGGGCAGTATGCCCATTTTGGTTTGATTTTAATTTAGAAATGATTTTTTGACTCAACTAAGGCTCAAAATACTTTGTAAATTTGTTTAACTTATTTTTTACACTTTAGTAAGGATTAAAATGAACTATGAAAGACTTTGAGTAATATTTTGATATTCGAATAATTATATCGAATATACTTTAGAAAACCTTTTGTAAAATCTTAAAATTCATTTAACTTAATTTGTTATATCTAAACATCAAAATGTTTTCAACAATCTCCCCCTTTTTGATATAACAAAACATTTTAGTAATTTTAAGATTTTAAGACCAACAATGATCTTGAAAGTAGAATAAAAAATTTGCAAATCAAACTAGAAGAGTTTGAAAAGAAAAATTTTAATTTGCAAAATTTACTTTCAATTTTTTAATGATGATCACCAAAAGAAAATTGATGATCTTAAAGATTCTTTTGATAAAGTTGGAACAAATCGTTTTGAAAATGGAGAAAATTCAAAATCCAACTTTGTAAGAAAAAGTTTTAAAAACTACAATGATAGAGGTCCCCGAAGAATCTCTAATGGAAAAATCGTTAAAAGTATATGGGTTTCTAAAGAACTCATTACTATTAAAGATAAGGATATCCTACAGAAATGGATACCTAAGGGAACTAGGATTTTGGAAACTAATGAATATGGACCCAAAAGAATTTGGGTACCGAAAATAAAAAATTAATCTATGTTTGTAGGAAAAGGAGCATTGCTACAAGGTACGGAAACAAATTAAAACTCATGGTACCTTGATATAGGATGCTCAAGACACATGACCGGAGACAAAAGCTGGTTCATAGAGCTCAACGCCAAAAATGGAGGAGAGGTGACCTTTGGTGATAATTCAAAAGGTCACATTGAAGGTATATGCATTATAGGTAATACCTCTTCCATACAAATTAAGAATGTTTTATATATGAATGGATTAAAGCATAATCTATTGAGTTTTAGTCAATTGTGTGATAAGGGATTCAATGTCATGTTTGATATTAATGGTTGTAAAGTCATTGACATTGCATCTAATCAGATTATGCTTGTTGGTCATAGAATAAGAAACATTTACATGGTGCATTTAGATTCTGTAGATATAACTAATTTATGCCTAGTTGCTAAGGATGAGCATGATAGTTGGTTATGGCATAGGAGACTAGGACATGCTAGTATGAGTGTTTTGCAACGGTTAATTCAAGGAGATTTAGTTCGAGGGTTGCCGAAACTAAAATATGATAATGATAAAATCTATGATGATTGTGCTAAAGGAAAACAAAAGCGAATTTCTTTTAAATCCATTAATGACATATCCACTAGTAGAGTATTACAATTGATCCATATAGAACTTTTTGGGCCAACTAGGACTACTAGCTTGGGTAGAAAACAATATGTATTTTTCTTGGTTGATGACTATTCTAGATATATTTGGGCTCTATTCTTAAGTACTAAAGATGAAGCATTAGAAAAATTCATCACTTTTTTAAAAGTAATCCAAAACGAAAAAGGTTACTCTATAACTAGTGTTAGGAGTGATCATGGAACTGAATTTGAAAATCTTGGATTTAGTGAATTTTGTAATTCTAATGGTATTAGCCATAATTTTTCAGCACCTAGAACCCCTCAACAAAATGGAGTTGTTGAGAGGAAAAATCGAACTTTAGAAGAAATGGCTAGAACCATGCTTTGTGAAAACAATTTGCCAAAATATTTTTGGGCGAAAGCCACAAATACCGCTTGTTATGTTATTAATCTAGTAATGATTAGGCCTATTTTGAAGAAAACTCCATATGAACTTTTTAAAAATAAAAAGCCTAACATTAGCTATTTTCATCCTTTTGGATGTAAATGTTTTGTTTTAAACAACGGTAAAGACAATCTTGGCAAATTTGATGCTAAAAGTGATGAAGGAATTTTTCTGGGTTATTCCTTAAATTCTAAATCTTATCGAGTATTTAATAAAAGAACTTTAGTTGTATAAGAGTCTATACATGTTGTTTTGGATGATAATCCCCTTCCGAGGAAGGATTCTTGTGTGAATCATGATGTAGGTATTATAAACATAAATGGCATTGGACATGACGTTGGAGAACCATCATCAAAGGAAGAAACAAAAGATGAGGAAACGAAAGATGAGGAAACTCAAGATCCTCTCGAGAATCCAACCATTAAAGAAAGGGAAGTCTCTTACCCAAGGGAATACAACTATGTCAATGATGGTGAAATAAAGGTGATCCATCCAAAGGGGTAACAACTCGATCTTCTCTTAGAAATATTTGTAATTATGTTGCATTTATCTCATGCATAGAGCCTAAGAATATTAAAGAAGCATTAAATAATGAACATTGGAGTATGGATATGCAAGAAGAGTTAAATCAATTTGAGAGAAGAAAAGTATGGAAATTAGTTGAAAGGCCTAGTAATAAATCTACTGTAGGTACTAGATGAGTAATTAGGAATAAGCTTGATGAAAGTGGTAATATAGTGAGAAACGAGGCTAGACTTGTTGCTCAAGGGTATACTCAAGAAGAGGGCATAGACTATGATGAAACATACGCTCCTGTAGCTAGGATGGAAGCAATTAGAATGTTATTAGCATTTGCATGTTTCAATTAATTTAAATTATATCAAATGGATGTTGAAAGTGCATTTTTAAATGGTTTTATAAAATAAGAAATGTATGTGGAACAACCTCCTGGTTTTTAAGATTAAAAATTTGGTGGAAACTTTTGCAGAAAATTGAAAGTAATTTGCACAGCGATTTAGAGTGGTTCGACTTTCTCAACCAAAGTCTACGTCTACTACCTTAGCTATCTACACTAACGATTTTCCAGCAAATTCACTAATTTTTTCTTTCTTTTGAGGACAAAGAGATAACCTTACAACTCCCTCAAGAATATACCCCAATTCTTGAGAACACTATTTCTCAAAGAGAAGATTACAAATTCGCAAACTTAATGAAAAACCTCACAAGGAAAATGTGTTTGCACAATTCTAGAACAAAGAAAGAACACTCAAGAATAATACAATTGAGCACAATAAGTGTTCTTGAAAGCAAAAATGAATATTGAATGAAATAGGCTTGAAAATGCTCAAACTTGAGGTTTGATGCTTTCTCTTTGATTCTCTTTTGATTCTTATTGATTGTTGTTTCTTGTTTTTGATCAATGGCTTCTAAACTTGTTTAAATACTCCTTCAATTGATTATGAACGTTGGGGATGATTAGTGGAGTCAATGGAGCCATTTAAGTGTGAAAATAATTAATAAAACTGCTTGGAGCGTGGGGGGAATCGGTACCCCCTCATAGGGAATCGATTCCCTTAGTGTAAAATTCAAATATTTCGACCATTGAACAGGGGGGACTCGGTTCCCTACGAGCATTCTGTTATTTCTCGGAGCCAAGCCATTCAGGGGAATCGGTACCCCCTTGGGGGGAATCGGTTCCCTCTGGGGAATCTGCCCATTTTGGTTTGATTTTAATTAAGAAATAATTTTTGACTCGATTAAGGCTTGAAATACTTTATAAATTTGTTTAACATATTTTTACACTTTAGTAAGGATTAAAATGAACTATGAAATACTTTGAGTAATATTTTGATATTCGATAATTATATCGAATATACTTTAGAAAACCTTTTGTAAAATCTTAAAATTTATTTAACTTAATTTGCTATATCGAAACATCAAAATGTTTTCAACAATCTCCCCCTTTTTGATTTAACAAAAAGGGGGAGAAGTGTAATAGTAAGGGGGAGTAATTTCAATATGCTTAGTTCTAGAGTGTTGGATTGGATTTTTAGTGAGACAAATAACACTAGTATTGTCACACTTGATAGGAATGATACCTACTTCAATTTCATAATCAAAAAGTTGTTGTTTCTTATTTTTGATCAATGGCTTCTAAGCTTGTTTAAATACTCCTTCAATTGATTCTGAACATTAGGGATTATTAGTGGAGTCAATGGAGCCATTTAAGTATGAAAACAATTAATAGAACTGCTTGGAGCGTGGGGGGAATCGGTACCCCCTCATACGGAATCGATTCCCTTAGTGTAAAATTCAAATATTTCGACTATTGAACAGGGGGAATCGGTACCCCCTTGGGGGGAATTGGTTCCCTCTGGGCAATCTTCTCATTTTGGTTTGATTTTAATTAAGAAAAGATTTTTGACTCGATTAAGGCTTGAAATACTTTGTAAATTTGTTTAACATATTTTTACACTTTAGTAAGGATTAAAATGAACTATGAAAGACTTTGAGTAATATTTTGATATTCGAATAATTATATCGAATATACTTTAGAAAATCTTTTGTAAAATCTTAAAATTCATTTAACTTAATTTGTTATATCGAAACATCAAAATGTTTTCAACAAAAACATTTAAGAAATTTTAAAATTTTCTTGAAAAGTACTCCCTCTACTCTACCATTTCTCTCCATTTTTTGTTAAATGAAAAAGTTTAAAAAATAATAAACAAGATAAATAACAATGTTGTGAAGATCAAAAGTGTTGAATTAGTCAACATAGTCAATATCCATAGGCAATAGGCATGGTCATAATAAAAGGAAGCATGTCTCAAAATATCCAAAATATTATAAAAAATCACAATAACCATCCATAGAGCATAAAATCAATCTAACCATCCAAAGCATAAAAGAAATACCAAATCCAAAATATCAAAGTGTAATGAAAGCATCAATGATAAAAGTCAAAGAATGATAGTGCAAGACCAATACAAATGCAACTAGCAAAGCAAAAATGATCAGACATCCGACGAAGTAGGATGATCAGATCCGATGGGGGTGCACAAAAAGAAGTAATGACTCGAGAGAGAGCGTTGAGCCTATCTGTCACTATGTCGAATCGAGTAAGGATGTCATGTTGAGAATCCACATGCAGAGCTTGCAGTGCCAACTGCTGAGAAGCTATCTCGGACACATGAGTCCTTAGGCAGTAAAGTGGGATTCCATGGAAGCAAACCTCAAGTCCAATGTCTCCATCATGGACTGAAAGTAATGAGGAATCTCACCACCAACTCTAGGAGGCTTGTCAGGAATGCGATTCACCATATCATCAACGTCGTGTAACATGTCATACTTGAGGTTAAGCTGGAGCCGCTCTAGAGGAACTTTCACCTTGTGGACTTTTTTCTTTCATTTGCCATGTGTCTCCATCTTGTTCCCAACCTGACTTAAGAAGAGGTTTGAGATCAATGAAGGTGGTTAGAGGGATGTCAATATCAAGATTGACTCGAAGACCGACTTTGAAAAAGAGACGGCATAGAAGACAACCATAAACAAGAGACTCGACCCTCTTAGAAGGAAGATTGTTAATGGTTTCAACATATTTGAGCAGTTAAAAAGAAGAATAAGAAGAAAATAATATGGGAGTAAACTTGTAAATGTCATGGCAAAACAAGAGAGCTTGCTTAGAAATTTTCTAGATTTGTCAAGCATGGACTTGATACAATCACACGCACACACTCAAACAAAGGATCTTGCCCTAGGGGACAATACTTGATTTCTCAAGCTTGTCTAGAGTGTTGAAGCCAACTGTGCTGAGGGTTGAAATTATATCCCACATGACTAGCATGAAACTAAACTTGCCATGGTATTTTTTATTTTTCTTAATATTATCCATTACTTGAGGACAAGCAATAGCTTAAGTTTGAGAGTGTGATAACTCCGTCAAAAGGCCATATTTAGGGCATTTTCACTAAAGTTATTGACTTTCTAAGAGCTCGTATAGGATCATATAAATGCATTTAGCATATAGTTGCATATGGTGGAAATATATTTTGTCGCGACATTTTATTTTGTAAACAGTGCTACGTTATAAGGAATGTGTTTTGTTTGATGATGTGTAGGATTTAGGAGTAAGGATAAACAAAAGGGAATTATCATGACATGATAAGATTGTTGAGAAGAATGCAAATGCCAAATCAGATGCCATTTTGGAAGCAAAAAAGATGAAAGATGAAATTTTCAAGAGCCAGTTGTCCTTGTCTTCACGTGCCCTCAACCGCTATTCACCTAGGAGAGAACATCTACCACCTGGGTCGACTGATTATGTCGAGACCACACTAAGCTGCAAGCTGCCCTAGAGGGGACCATGCCCAGCTACCCTGGAGGAGACCACTACAACATCTGCCTCACCCCTCACGTGAAAGAAACCAACTTGGGGTATCTAGGAATTTTAACAAAAAATCCTAGGTTTATTCCCCACTATAAATATGAGATGAACCCACCAGATTTGAGAGAGACTTTACACATCGTTTTGAGCTAAATTTCAGAGAGAAAAATGTCTCTCCTTTTTCTGTCAATCACTTTTACCGTGGAATTCCTCCATTAGCAAGCTCGAGGGAGTGGCGAGCTAGGCGTCCAAGAGGAGCTAGCGAGCTAAGGCAGTTCCTAGTGGCCGAGGGGAGATCCGACAGCATGTGTCGAAGGCTTTTCCTCCATCTCTTTGCTATTTACTCTCTTTTATCTTATTTGGGTTGTATGGAACAGACTAATTTCATTCCTTGTTGCTTGGAATATTCGAACCCCACCATGAACTAGTCTTATTTGGTGTGAGTTCCTTATGAATATTTAAGTTTTATTTTAATGGATTGTTGTTTTTGTATGCTGATAGTTATTTTTCTTATGATGTTTAATGCCTTAAGGTTGTAGAAGCTATTAGAGTAGCATTTCCTTAGGAGATTGCTTAGTGCTCGAGAGAATGACTAAGTAACATATCCTTAGTGTTTGAGAGAAACTAGGGAGGGTCCACATAAGCAAGGGGTTCTAGATAGTAACTAGGGCTAATACAACCTTAGACATAAGTCTAGGATTTCAATCGACTAAAAGGAGTAATGCTCGGTCGAGAGGTTAGATGCTAATATTTCCGTTAAGTGGTATTGCCATGACATATTCTGTTAGATGAACCAATAGGGTCCCTATACTTGTTATCGCCACTAGGTTTTACCATGGCATCCTGAACCTGTCGAGTCCCTTGACTAGAGATAGCATAGGGCACTATTAGTAAACTACATCGGGCAAATAAGGCATAGAAGTACAACCATCCTGAGAAGTAGACTTAAGTTTTGTATGTGACTCCTATCATTCATTCCCATAGTAGCTTGTTGTGTGAGCATTGTCAAGTCATTTTATTCAAGTCCAGTATTTACATTTTGTTTTGCCTTTACATTTTCATTTGCTTGCACTAAACACAATTTAATTTTTCATGAAATTTCCATCCATTTTGCCACAACATCTCCATTTGCTTCCAGATCACACTATCATTCCATTCCCACCAACATCCATTTCATTTTGCCACATCATTCTCATTTGTAAATACCATCACTAACTATACTTAGGTAAAGTAGTTAATTTCTTTTACTGAACTTATAAATTTCCTCTAATCCCTATGGATACGATACTCACTCATCAATGTATTACTTGTTCGATTGTGTATACTTGCATATATTTCGCATCCATATTTAGTAGTCATAATTCGTGGATACATCATCATCAGTACAAGAATCCTTCCTCGAAAGGGGATTATCATAAGAAACAAAATGTATTGACTCTTCTACCACTAGAGTTATTTTATTAAAGACTCAATAAGCTTTAGAATTTAAAGAGTAACCAAGAAAAATCCCTTCATCACTTTTTACATCAAATTTTCCAAGTTTATCTTTTCCATTATTTAAAACAAAACACTTGAACCCAAAAGGATGAAAATAACCAATGTTAGGCTTTTTATTTTTGAAAAGTTCATATGAAGTTTTCTTTAAAATATGACTTATAATTACTCTATTAATCACATAACAAGAGGTATTTATGGCTTCCGCCTAGAAATACTTTGGCAAATTGTTTTCACAAAGCATGGTCATAGTCATTTCTTTCGAAGTTCTATTTTTCCTCTTAACAACTCCATTTTGTTGAGGGTTCTAGGGGATGAAAAGTTACAGCTAATTCCATTATACTTAGAAAAATCACCAAAACCAAGATTTTCAAATTCGGTTCCATGGTTACTCATAACACTTGAAATAGAGTAACATTTTTCATTTTGGATTATTTTAGAGAAAGTGATGAAAGTTTATAACGCTTCATCTTTTGTACTTAAGTAAATAACCCAAGTAAACCTAGGGTAGTCATCTACCAATACGAATGCATATTGTTTTCCACCCAGGCAAGTAGTTCTAATAGGCCCAAACAGATCTATATCGATAATTATAATACCATACGAGATGATAAATCATTAATAGGTTTAAAGGAAGTTCTTTAGTGTTTGCCTTTAATAGATGCATCACAAATTTTATCAAGTCAAATTTTATATTAGGCAAGCATTTTACTAGATTGGTTTGAACAAGTTTTTCTAAAACACTCATGCTAGCATGTCCATGTTTCCTATGCCACAACCAACAATCATGTTCATCTTTAGCAACCAAACATATATTAGAAATATCAATATTATCTAGATGCACCATGCAAATATTTTCTATCCTATGACCAACGAGCATAATCATATTAGATGCAATGTCAAGAATTTTGCAACCATCAGACTCAAATAAACCATTATGTCCCTTTTCAAATAATTGACTAATACTAAAAACATCATTCTTTAACCCGTTCATATATAAAACATTTTCAATAAGAAAGGAAGAGTTGTTACCAATAGAACTAATTCCTTCAATGTGACCTTTGGAGTTGTCACCAAAGGCTACTACTCCTCTACTTTTAGCTTTAAGCTCCAACAACCGGCTCTTATCACAGGTCATGGGTCTTGAGTATCCTCTATCAAGGTACCATGAGTTTGAAATTTTATTTTGTTTCTTGTATCAATGCTCCTCCACCTACAAACTTAGAATTCTTTTGGGTCCATAAGCATTAGTTCCAAATAATCTAGTCCCCTTAGGTATCCATTTTTCTAGGATATCCTTGTGCTTAGTAGTAATGAGTCATTCGAGAACCCATATGCTTCTATAAATTTCCTATTTGAGGTTCTTTGGGGACCTCTATGATTTTATGGCCTAAAGCTATTTCTAACATAGTTTGATTTAGAAGTTTGTCCTTTTTCAAAATGATTTGTTCCAACTTTGTTAAAAGAAGCCTTAAGATCATAAAGTTTTTTTTATGATCATCATGAACCTTTGAAAGTAGATTGTTCAAGTCATGATTTTGAAACTCTTCAAGTTTAACGTAAAAATCATTGACATTACTTTCAAGTCCATTGTTGGTCTTGGATAAGAT
Organism: Hibiscus syriacus; assembly: GCF_006381635.1. NCBI lineage: Eukaryota > Viridiplantae > Streptophyta > Magnoliopsida > Malvales > Malvaceae > Hibiscus > Hibiscus syriacus. Next base: position 306,998 of record NW_024063086.1, on the reverse strand, counting down.
TTCATTTTCAATTTTGAAATATTTTTATTATGTTTTGAAAGCGTGATCTTAAATTCTGAGGCCAACTCATTATAAGCCTCTTGCAACTAATCAAAAGAATATTTATTAAATATAGATAAGTTAGAGGTTACCTTAGATTCTCCCTCAATGGTCATGAGTAAGAAGTTGGGTACCTCTTCATCCTCTTCATTGGATGACTCATCATCGCTCGATGTAACTATATGTGCCTTGTGTTTCTTCTTGGAAAATAGCTTCTTCTTTAATTGTGGTCATTCAAATTTGACATGCCCGGGCTTTTTGTACTTATAGCAAATTATAGGATCCTTCTCCTTGGTTCATTCTTGAATCCCTCTTTTCTTTGGAATCTTCTTCCTTTGTTGGAATTCGTGAATCTCCTGAATCTTTTGCAAACATTGACATTTCTTTATCTTCATCTTCATCATTTGAGCCACTCTTTTTTTTTGTGGACTTGAGAGCAACACCATTCTTTTTCTTCTTTTCCATTTCATTCTTTTCTTCATATTTCTTCTCTTGTTCTTCTTCTTCCTTCACCATAATTTTATGATTAAGAAAAGATTAAATGAGCTCATCTAGGGTGATAGTTTTTATATTATTTGCTTCAACTATAGCAGTCTTCTTGGTTTGCCATGACTTGGGAAAACTATATATCATCTTTCTAACAAGATTCTCATTAGAAATAACTTCTCCAAAGCCTGTGAGACCATTGACAATAACAAAAAATGATCGGTCATGGTTTTAATGTTTTCATTCGGTCTCATCTTGAAGTTTTCATAGTTATGATTGAGAATACTAATTTTAGTTTCTCAAACATCATTTGTTCCTTCATGAGTAACTTCAAGTTTGTCCCTTATCTCCTTGGCATTGGAACAAGATGATACTCTCCTATATTCATCGGGGCCAAGTGCACAAAATATAATATTTATAGCCTTTGCATTGAGTTGGAACAATTTCTTTTCTTCTTCACTCAACATCACCATTTCTATCGTTGGAGTAGAATGACCTTTCATCATGATACTCCATTCTCCAAAATCATTTTCTTGAATAAAGAGTTTCATCCTATTCTTCCAATAGGCATAGTTGGCTCCATTGAAGTATGGAGGCTTGTTGATGGGTTGAGAGTCATTAACAATTTCGAAATTTGATGTAAAGGCAATGGATGACATGGATGATGATTAAAATCTTTTAGTATCTTCTTACGACGTGGTTAAACCTTCCAATGATTCTAAATCTGATGCCAATTATTGAGTCAATCGAATGGATGAAATAGCCAATAGGGGGTAAATTGGCAAATAAATTTTTTGGTGGAAGTTTAAAGAGAAAATATAAAAATGGAACACAAGAATTTAGAGTGGTTCGACTTTATAAACCAAAGTCTACATCTACTACCTTAGCTTTCCACACTAAGGAATTTCAAAAATTCACTAATTTATATCTACCTTTGAGGATAAGGTGTAACTTTACAACTCCCTCAAGAATCATTTCTAAATTCTTGAGACACTCTCTAAAAGAGAAAACTACAAATTGCAAACTTATAAAAACCTCACTAGTTTGTATCTGCACAATTCAAGAACAAATAAGAACACTTGAGAAATAAACAAAAATGAGTACAAAAAGTGTTCTTTGAAAGAAAAATGAATGTTGATGAATGTTGACTTGATTTTCGCTCAAATTTGTTTCTTTTGGCTTTCTCTTTGATCTCTTGTCTTCACATATAACTTGGAATCTTGTTTTTATACTCTCTCTATTAATTCTAACCGTTTGGGTTGTTGTGGAAGAAAATAGAGCCGTTGGGAGGTAGTTTCCCGCAATAAATGTTATCTAAAAGCTTGTAGTATCAGTACTCGAGCTTTGAGTATTGATACTCTTTAAATTAAATACAAAACATAGCCTTTGGGGAAAGATAGTATTGATATTGATACAAGGAATATACTAGAATTTGACAATTTCAAAAGCAAAAGGATAGTATCGGTACTACTATGTGGAGTATCGATACTAAATGAGCATTTTGTTGTGTCAAACCTACAGGCAGTATCGGTACTGTCTTAGCAGTATCGGTGTTGTCTTAGCAGTATCAATATCACCCCATAATTTTGGGCTTCAGCAACGATAGTTGTATCGATATTTCATAAACCGATCCAGTAGTATCGGTACTAATATACTTAAAAATGAACTTTTGACTCGATTGAAGTTTGAAACCCTTAGTAAAATTTATTTCAAATTTATTTCTAGTATAAGACTCAATTTTTTAATAGAGTGACGAGTAAAATATAGTTTTAAACCTTAAAAACAATTTATATATTCAAATGACCGAATTGACTATAATCTTAAAATTTGTTAAAAACTATTTAACATTTTTGGTATATAAAATATCAAAGTGTGTTCAACAGATTAAATGAAAAATAATATCTTTTCAAATCAAATCTAGTTTTGATATTTTTTTGTAATAATTGATTTTTACTAACAATTAGTGTCATCTTATGCCATTAAATTGTGACTTATATTAAATTATTAATTAATTCAAATTTTAAAACATTTGATTAATTTTTAAATATGTTTATACTTATTACTTCAATAATCTAAATTTAACAAGTTAAAAAATAATTATATTATTAATAATCATAAGGGTTGTTGTTTCTAATATAACATATTTAAGATGCTCATATAATAAGTTCCAATATTTAAAAAAATCAATCCACATGTTTTGAATATATTTAATATCATATTTAAACTAATATATAATAAATTATTATTTTTGAATCCAAAAAAGAAATGTTTGGAGCGACGGTTGGAGTGCCTGCAGCAAAGTTTGGAACAACGGTCGGAGATTTTGATGCGACGACGGTCAGAGATGTTGGAGTGACGACATCCAATCTTAAGGTGGTTTCTATTAATGCATCTTAGGAGAGTGAGTGGACGTTGTTCACTGATAATCCTAGCAGATGTGTTTCAAGATCGACATTGAATGAACTACTTAAGCATCATGGAAAAGTAGTTCATGTTTATATTCCAATGAATAACAAGAGAGCTAAGTATAAAGATTCAACCTTTGCTTTTGTTTCAGTGGAGAGTCAAGAGGATATTGACAATATGGTGACAAAAATGGATAAAACCCTTATAGATGGCAAAATCATTAGTGATTCAAGAGCATCCTACATATGTATTAAGACATGCTCTAAATGGTTCAAGTGTGTCTAAGCATATTCCTAGATACTAGGATCGATTGCATGACCGATTAGATGCATGTTCCTGCACATTCATATGCATTTTTTTCTATTTATTTTTAAAAATTTGATCGATCTCTTGCCCAAAAGGATTTATCCTTCCAGACAAAGGATCGATCCCTAACTCAATTTTAGCTATTATTTTGCAAAGGATGGTAAAATTAAATTCATTAAAGACCTAAATTGGTCCCTAAGTGCTAGGATGGTCCCTGAACCATAAAATGTATTCAATTTGGTCATTAAAATTGATTTTGCAATTAGAGCTTGATTTGAAGTCAGATTTGTTTAAGCTTTGTTCTATCACTCTATAACGAACCTTATTACATAAGTGAACCTTCAATTTAATGTTTTCTATTGGCTACCAAGTTTTGAGATGTTTACATTTTAGTCCCTAAATTCATGTATGTTCAATTGAGTGCCTAATTGATCTTCGATTTCAGTGAAAATTTAACCATAACTTATTTTTATAATTCATAATGGTTAATAACATGTTTAATAATAGAAATTAATATCGATTTCTGGTAGATGTTGTGAAATGACTATTTTTCCCTTATATGGTTTTGATGTTAATTAAGTTAATCTGGAAGCGTGATTAGGTTGCTGCTAATTACATTAATGTATGTTGTGTTCCCATTATATTATAAGCAAGTTGTTTGTTTAAATTTTATTGTCTTCCACGTAGTTCGCATGACTAGGTCTTGAAGTATGTCTGTTTCACTTTAAAATCTAATGTGCACTTAGATTACTTAGGTTATCTTACATGGCTGGGTATAGGGTGTTACAATAAATATTTTTAGTTATTAAAATATATTACAATACCCAAAATACAAGCTTGTTCCCAAACGATCCACATCAAACCTTGACCCATTTACATCCAATCCCAAGCCCCATAACATTAACCATGACAAAAACTATAGGGTTTCCCCATTGTACCAGCCGTCGCTGCCTCCAATGGTAATGCCAGCTAATTCACGTATGGGTGAATTGAAGTCTGCGCCGATAGTGGTCCCTTCCGAATTTTCTCGAGCATATTTTGGGCAAGATCTTTTTCTTTGCCAAAAAAGAAAGCTCAATACAAAAATAAATCAAAATAGATCGAGAGGGTGATTCAAGTTTATTGTAAAGAAATTTTTCATATCTCTTGATTTAATAAAAAGAAGAGGGTTTTACTGTATAAAGGTCCCTTTTAAAAAACAAAAAATAAGCTTATATCTAGGAGAACAAACTAAGAAAAGCTTGTAAAAATTTCCAAAGAAATAAAAGGTGACTTTTTTCTTCCATCACTTTTCATTTTTCTTTGTATGTAAGAATATTTCAATGGTTGTTTTGACCTTTTTTTATTCAAAAATCTCCATTGAAGAGGAAGACTGATGACAAGGAGGGGCATTTTTCCAAATAAGATCTTTAAATCTAGCACGCTCTAAGGCCCTCCGAAGAAAACTATGGGTAGATTTAAAGAGATGAAGAACAATGCTCGATTTATCTCACAACTAAAAATGAAAAAAGAAAGATTTGAAGAATGGTTGCATGATATGTCCTTGCTGGAAAAATATTCATATCTTGTTAAGATGTGTGGATGTAAGAGTGGAAAAAACTTATACTTGAAGAAGTGCACATAGACATACAATGGAAAGATAAATCATGAGATTTAAGTACTACTAGTCCACAATAGAAGGTGAGTACCTCAATTATGCCTAGTGGTGCCACAAATGCCAAATATATAAGGATGAGATATATGTTCTTTCTTGTCCTCTTCATTTAATGATAGCCCCATGTGGGGCACGGATTTCATTGGATAAATTTATCCAAAAGTTTTCAATGGTCATCGATTCATCTTTGTGGCAATTAATTATTTTTCCAAGTAGGTGAAAGTTGCATCATATGCAAATATCACCCAATTGATGATTTACAGGTTCTTGAATGAAGAGATTCTTTGTTGATATGATTTTATAGAAAGAATCGTCAATGATAATGCAACCAATTTGAAAAACAAAATGATTAAAGAACCACAATTCCACCACCTATCAACCTAGGAAGAATGGAGCAGTAGAAGCAACAAATAAAAACATCAAGAATATAGTGGAAAAGATGGCTTAGACATATAAAGTTAGGTATGAAAAGCTACCTTTCACTTTGTTCGTTTACCAAACTTTAGTACAAACTTCAACCGGTGCAATGCCATTTTCTCTAGTATATAGAATGGAGGATATACTACCTATTGAGGTAGAGATTCCATCACTTTGAGTTAGATGTAGAACTAGATGAGGTAGAATGGATATGAGCTCAATATGATCAATAAACCTGATCGAGGAGAAAGGTTCGAAGGCCATTTGACATGGTCAGATGTACCAAAATCGGATGATTCGAGCACATGATAAGAAACATCGCTCGATAAAGTTTCATGAGGAGATCTAATGTTGAAATACATTTTCCCTATTCACAAATAATTCTAAGAAAAATGGATACCAAATTGGGAAGCCTTTTTTGAAGGAGCATTAATCATGGCTGGGATGAATGGACCTAAGCTATCTAAACTAGTAAACGCATATACTATAAGAACTAAAAACCAAAAAAAAATAAAAGAAAATGAGAGAGTTGGAGTGAAAATTTAGAAGAGCGATTCGAGAAGAAACATTTAAAAATATCTAGGTCAAAAACCCTAAAATGGGCTCTCTACGTATCAAAGAATGGATAAAAAAGGAAAGTGACAATAAAAAAAGAGGGTTTAACTCAAAAACTTACAATGACACCTTGAAATAGAAGAGGTCTCAAGTTGAAAACCTGAATGGGCAACTTGAGTTACGGTTCAAGATTCAAGAATGGAAATGTCTTTAGTCAATATGGAGTTAGCAGTGAAATTAAAAAGGCATCAATTGGAGAAAAAATGTATGCAACTGACATTCAATTATGGCATCTAAATTCTTGGGAGACTTGGTAATATGAAAGAAATTGTTGACCCTTTATATGTTGTCACATCCTTCAATATCCCCTTGACAGAAGCTACACTTGAAGTCATTTTGTGGGGAGTTAATATTCTTGATATCTGGGAAACCTATTTGTTTTTCCTTTTCATTTGTTTTCCTTATAATGTTTACCATGTACTTGCCAAAAACTCTTTTCACTTGAATGAACAAAATATAGTTTATTTCTTTGATAACCTCATTTTTTATCATAATGAATTGAAATTAAATACAAGTAGCTCATTTAATTTGAATTAAGAGGTCATTTTTTACTGTACAAAAAGTTTCGAAAGGTAAAGTTGCTTGGAGGCTAATAATTGTTTTAGTAAGTAATCTAGATAAAGGGAAACAATGTTTATAAAGGACGATCCACCAAAATAACAACAAAAGATCTCATCATTAGCAAACAACCCATAATCATGTCTTTCAAAGACGCATTCACTAGCTTTAGTCCATGATAGTTTGAATTTTAATGTACAATGATATAAGGACCATCCAAAAGAGTATAGAGTGAACATAAAACTTTTGAAAAGATCAAGGACATTAGAGAGTTGAGGAAAATCAATGACCACATCAATAGGATGAAAAAGTGATGATGAGAAAAGAGGTTTCCTTAAAGAATGATGTCGAAGGATTGCATTTTTCATGCATTCTAGGCATAAATAAGGTCATTGCATACATAATAACTTGCATAAACAAATGATTGTTTTAAAGACTTCTAAAGTGAATGCGTTCAAAGATCATCAATTCTCATATTTGATCTTCACGAAGAAATGGTGGAGAAAATCATCAATTTTCTAGATTCATGATTCATGAAGCGACAATGAAGTGAATCATCATTTTTCCAGATTTGATCCCCATGAAAAGATGGTGGAGAAAATCATCAATTTTCCATATTCATCCTTATCAAAGAGACATTTGAGTGAATTATCATCTTTCTAGATTTGTTCTCTAGAAAGAGACGGTGGAACAAATCATCAATTTTCCCAGGTTCGATCTTCACACAGAGATAGAGAAGCACATCATCATCTTTCGAGATTTGATCTTCATGAACAGACAATGGATAAAATCATAAACCTATCCAAATTTGATCTTCACCATGAGATTGTGGAGAAAATCATTAGAATTTCCAGATTTGATCTTCACAATAAGACAATAGATAACTTTGTTAAAAAAGTAGTATTTATGCTCCTTTAGGAAAATTATAGTTTGGAATTAAGCTCATTTCTTTTTAATTCTTGGAATAACATTAGGAAAGCTCTTGGGTTTTGTGGTCAGTCAAAGAGGAATGATTATTGATAAAGATAAAGTGAAAACAATTTGAAACATTCCACCATCTTGTATGCAAAAAGAAGTTCAAGGTTTCCTTGGGAGGTTTAATTCTATTCCCTGGTTCATTTCTCAAATAACCGATAAATGTGATCGAATTTTTAGATTATTTCAAAAGAATAATCTAAGAGTATGAATGATGAGTGCCAAGAAAAAGTCAAAAAGTATTTATCAAATGCCACAATTGTAGTGGCACAAGTTCCTGATAGACATTTAATTCTTGACTTACAATGTATGAAGATTCAATGGGATGTGTGATGGGCCAACATGACGAGTCTGGAAAGTAAGAAATAGTTATTTATTGTTTGAGAAAAATTCTATCGATTGTGAAGCGTTATACCCACCAATTTAGAATCATGTTGTGCTTTGATTTGGGTAACCCGAAGGCTCATACAATACATACCATACGATTTGGTCGGTATCCAGACTCGATCTATTAAAGTTCTTAATAGAGTCACTAGCATTGACTAGAAAGATTGCTTAATGGAAAATGTTGTTATCAAAATTGAATATTGTGAATATGAACCAAAAAGCAATAAAATGAAGTTTCATGGTAGATTTTATTGCAAGTCGTGCCTCAAATAATTATGAGTCTCTAAGCTTCAAGTTTCCAGGTGAAGATTTAATGTGTATCTTAATAAAAGAAGAGATTCTTTCAAAGGATTAAAACTGGAAGTTTTATTTTGAGGGAGCATCTAATACTTTGAGACAAAGAATTGAGGCAATGCTAATTTATCCAGAAAATTTTTGTTACCTTTTCACAAACGAATTAAAGTTTGTTTTTATTGTAAAGAATTTGAGGCTTGCAGTATGGAGATGATAGTGGCCATGTAAAGAAAATTTAAAGTTTTGAAAGTATATAGAGATCCTTGTTAGTAGTCTTTGAACTATAAGGGGAGTAGGAATTGTCATGAGAAATTACCCTTTGCCTTGTACGTGTATCAAACTTCAATACGTACTTCAAACAGGGGAAACATCTTTTTCTTCGGTGTATGTAATAAAAGAAGATTTTCCTATCGATGTCGAGATTCCGTTAATTCAAGTATTGGTATAAGTAAATATTGGAAAAAACTGAATTGGTTCAAGTTTGGTATAATAAGTTGAAACTCATCGAAGAAAGAGGGTTAAAAGATTTATACCATGAACAGATGTATCAGAAGTGAATGATGCGAACTTAGTACAAGGAAGTTCATCCAAGAGAATTCCCAGGTGGTGATCTAGTTCTTGAAAAGATCTTTCCAATTCATAGAGATTTTCGTGGGGAATAGATGTCTCATTGGGAAAGGTCATATATCGTTAGAAAATCTCTTTTTCAAATGAGTGTTAATTTTAACAAGGATGCATGAAGATGAATTAAGTAATCCAATAAACTCATATTCGATTCAAGAAGTACTGCACTTCAAGAAAATAAAAAAAGAAAAAGAAAAGAAAAGGAAGAAATAAGAAAATGAAGAAATAAAAGAAAAACGAGGTTCAAGATGAAGATCTGTAAAGAACATCTTGAAACCAAAAGAATAATTTGAGTTGAAAACTGAAAAAGGCGGCCAAATGCATTTTGATATTAGGCATCTGAAAAGTAAACCTCCTCTAAAGCCTACTATTATGGGGATGACCTTCACATCTACAAACATTTTGGCAACATTCGAAATCTTTTAGACAATAGCTTACCTTTACACTTCGGGATTATATCCAATTAATTAGTTTGGATAACCAAGTATTTTGGAAGAAGCTTCACATCTATTTTGCCAACATTGGAGATCTTTTAGAAAAAAACTTACCTCTGTGCCCCAAATTATATCCAATTGATTGATTTAGAAATGTTCATGCTAGTGATGTTTAGGATATCTACCTTTATTTTTTTATCCTTCCTATGATTTCCATAATTTTGAAAAAAATCTAAAATTTTCATCCATTAATTCTCATTTTGAGCTTGAATTTTAATCATTCAAAAACATTTTATAAGCAGATTAAAATAGTTTAGAAAAAAAACAAAAGATTTCTTTGCATTACTTTGAACGAATCTTTAAAGTGTATGGAATCCAAAGTAGGTCATAACTGTAACACCTGTGTTCATTGAAATAGTGTATGATAGAGTATGACAAGGAAAGATGTATATGAGCCGAAGTCATGGAAAGGTATATGTGAGGATGACAGTCCAATCTGCCTCAAAAGTATTTTTTTTACAAGATGTTATCATCTGAGGCAAACAGGGATGATAATCTCTTGAGAATAAAAGAATTCATTGAATCTAATGAGGCTCATTTTGCCTCAAATGCCCAAAAATAAGAAGTAGGGAAAGAAGTGAAAGATATAGCAAGAAGAATGAGTGATGCATAAGCAATGAAGACATCCTCTTATTTTTGAAAACAATAAAGTGTGAAAGATTAAAAGACTCAAAAATAAAATTTATCACACCTCTTTGTGATACCATTAACATCAATAGAATATCAAGGAGTAAATAGTAGTATTTATAAGAAATGGAATGAATTAGTTTGGGATGTTTTGGTATCCCAACCCATAAGTGAAGGCTTAAGACATTCATGTATTAGATATATTGATTAATTTTCTAAGCAAGATTGGGAATAAGAAAACATTTTGGCAATTGAAGATAAAGTTCAAAAGCTTTGTAAATGACCCAAGGTTGTTGTCCATTTGGGAATAAGATCTCATAAAGAGAAGCCTTTTTTTGTTAAACTGTCAAATTAGAGAAGAGGAAAGGAAGAAAGTTGGTGGCACTTCTATTGACCCAAGTTGCAAGCATGGAGTTGTTTGATAAATGGTACGAAAATGAGGCAATTCAAAGTAAAAAATTTAGACACTTGAGTGAGCCATGAAAAGAGTACCCATATTGGGGAAATAATGAAGACCTAGATCATGTTGAGGTAACAAGATTCGAATCAAGTAAACATAGAAGACAATGGGATCTATTGCAACAAGAATAAGTTTATTGCTTGGATTGTCAGGAACAGAAGATAAAGATAAGAACAATTTATCTTGAAAAGTAAACCATTCATGCATCAATTGACAGTAGAGTCTTGAAGAAACAAATATGATATAAAAAATGAGCTTAGAGATAGAAGAAGTACCAAGACCATATAACATATTATGGTGGTAACCAAGCCATATGTTCATCAAAAGAAAAAACAATTCTTCTGAGATTTCAATGCAGAGACATAAAACAAAAAAACTAGAAAATACATGATTGCACAAGATGATTAGATTATTTTTTACAAAACACAAGATTGAAGCATGTTTTGAAGGAAGAATGCGTAGAAAAGGAATACTGAAGTTTTTTGCTTTGAAGATCGAAATAATATTTATGATCAACTTTTCTGCATACATGATAACATCATTGTCATAAAAAAGAATGCATTACATTTATATACATTTAACTGTATTTTTATTTTCACATCTAGATGCATGTTCTTACAGATCTTTAATAGAAACATGATTTGTGATCTAAACCTTAAACCTAGAGGAAATCATACTCAGAGTGACAAAACTTCAAAAGTAGAAGAGCTCAATCAGCAGAAGAATCATAGCATTAAAAAAAGAACATGATATTCACTTATTTCATCAAAAGAAAAGAAATTATTTTATATAATATTTCACGATTGAAATTTAAAATATCAACAATTCCCCACACATCTTCGTTATTGAAGTAGATCATAACAAAGAATCCAAGACCTTTGGGTCATTACCTTCGGGTAACTTAAATACCATATCAGTGACATATGATAATATTTTACAAGTTCAAAGTCTTCAAAGAAGAGGTTGACCAATCCTTTTCAAAGAGAGTTCATAATGAGAAGAATTCATCTAAAGAGAGAGAAAAAGTTCAAAATGAGAAGAACTTGTTCGACATTTTTATCAAATTCAACACAGAATGAAGTGGACTAACATTTCAATGGAGAGTTCATAATGGGAAGAACTCATCCAAAGAGGGAGAAAAAGTTCATAATAAGAAGATCTAGTTTGATTTTTTGCTTAAATCCATCATAGAAAGAGGAGGACAAACATTTTCAATGGAGAGTTCATAATGAGAACTCATCCAAAGAGGGAGAAAAAACTCATAATGAGAAGAACTTGTTTGACCTTTTTGCTCAAGTCAATCATAAAAATAGGTGGACCAACATTTTCAATGGGGAGTTAATAATGAGAAAAACTCGTCCAAAGAGGGAGAAGTTCATTCTGAGAAAAACTTGTTCGACCTTTTGTTCAAACCTATCACAGAAGTAGGTGGATCAACATTTTCAATGAGAGTTCATATTGAGAACTCGTCCAAAAAAAAAGAAAAAGTTCATATAGAAGAGCTTGTTCAACTTTAGATTTACCTTTATGGAAGAATAGAAGGTTCATAATGAGAAGAATTTGTTTAATCTTCCAGAGAATGAGCTAAACTTTTTACAAGAAAACTCTAGTATTTATAATAAGAATAGCACATCCAATTTCTCTGAAGAATGGGAGGCAAATCAGGTCTTACAGAAGAGTGAAGAGTTTGTAATATGAAGGACTTGGAGCTCGAGATTTGTTGGTAGTCTAGCTGAATAAAAATTGGTATTTTATGTCTTTGCTCTATACTTATTTCATACCAATGAGAAAAGAGGGATAGTTGTAGTCACCCATTTTTATTCGAATAGTGTTGTTGTTATTATATACATAAAAAATTACTAGTATATATATATATATATGACCTAATCAGCAAACCCAAGAAAAACGCACAGCAGCCCAAAGGGAGAAGGCCCATGTGTGGAAACCCAGAGACCTAGGGTTTCATGTTTTTTGGTTCAACCGCTGCTTTTCCTAGATCGTCAAATCTAGATCCCATCCAATGGTTTAAATCAAAACATAATTAGGGTTTCACCCTAAATTCAATGCTAGTTTCTTCCTCCACACGCCCAGGTCTTCCACTCTCCCAAGACTCCTCAATTCCTCATGCCCGCTGTCTTCGCTACCGCCAAATTTCTCGTAAGTTTTCAGAAGAAGCCATGAATACCATAGGGTTAAAAATTTCCCTGTCCTTCGAATATGTCACAGTTGTCGTGCTCAGTGCTTTTCCCCACTGGTCTATCCTCCCCGTGAGGCTTAAAAATCGATTTTTTATACAAAAGGACATGCCTCATTAAAAACACCTTTAAACCTAACAGGGGAAAAGAGTACCCAGAACATGTATTATGTAAAACCAATATTGTTCGATACAATCATAGCAATAACCTTGGGACAAACCAAGTCAAAATATAATTCATGGGCCACAATATTACAATCACGAGGGACATAATGAACTACATGATTTGGGTGACTAGCTAACATCTGATAATCATCCTAGAGATGAAAATTCAAGGTAGAAAAATCTTCCGCAATATGAATAACTTTATTAACTAGCAAGGTGGAATCTGTCTCAAAAAGAACCTTGGACCAAGAGTTATCCTGTGCCAAACATAGACCTGTAATGAAGGCATGTATTTACACCAACCCTGCCTCCCCAAATCCTGGGGAAGCTGAAGTTATGCCTCCCAAAATCTTGCCAATAGAGTCTCGTGTAACTACCCCAACCGCTGCCTTATGAATTGAGGAGTCAAAAGCGCCATCCACATTGATCTTGGTTATCCCTGAAGGAGATGGTCGACAGGTCATCGTCATAGGAGGTTTGGTAGCCTGGCCGTAGTCTAGGAAATAGTATTGTCAGTCAAATGTGTCTGAAGAAACTCTTGTTGTAAGAGGTTTACTTTCATAGCTAACAGCAAGGGAGGTTGGAATGTATCCGCTTGAACCTTAGCATTTCGGTCATTCTAGATATTCCAAAGAACCACAAAGAAACATGCCAAACAGTTCATATCCAACAACACCATTAAATTCTCGAACCATAAAAGTGAGGATGCAACCGTACAATAAATAACAGCCCTAAAAAAACCAGTCGCTAATAAAGTGTCCCTAGCATACCAACAATCTCTTAAAGCATGAACAACAGTTTTCTCATCTTTAAGGTAGATAAGACGAGACCTCTCACTGATTCCCCCAGCTTGTAGACGTATCCTTACCGAGTGCCCACCATGGGCATCACGCCAGGCAAAATACAAATTTTAGGTGAAATTTGCAGTTTAGAGATCAAATTCCATACTCTGGAAGAGTTTACACATCTGGGAATCTGGTAACATCTTGAATCATGATAACCTGAACGCATATAGTAACATCTTGAATCATGATAACCCCAAATGAATGGCTCATCCGACACCGAAGCTATCACTGTGGAGAGAATCAACTCAGCACTTGATGGAGTAAAAATAGTTCGTACCTTCGTTTCAGTCCAACTAAGGGAATCTGGTAACATGAAATCACGTCCAATGAACTCCAAATGAGATGAATCAATATAATCACTTGTTAAAGTAAGTTCAAAGAAATATCTAAGCCAATACACCTATCAATACATCCTACAAGGGCTTGAAGAGTCTTATAAATCCATTTCCAAGCGTGTGAACTATTGATGCTCGATATGTCAACAAGAATATTCCCATGAGGAAAATATTGTGCACGCAAAACTCGAGACAGAAGGCAAGTTGGGTTATTGGCTAATCGCCAAACCTATTTACCAATTAATGCCATATAAAAGTTGGCAAAATCCCTAAGATCAAGCCCTCCAACACATTTGGGCGAGCAAATAGTAACCCAAACTATCATCGGCCAGCCACGGTTAAATGCCTTCCCATACCACTAGTATCGGCGCATAGTCGCTGTCATCTCATCAAGAAGATGTTGTGGAAGCAAATAACAAGACATGGCATATTGTGGCAACGATTGTGCCATAGATTTGAGAAAGACTTCATGTCCCCCAAAGAACAACAAACGCTTAGTCCAGCTAATAATCCGAGTTAGCAATTTATCTCTTAAATAACCAAAAGTTTGAATCTTGTTTTCACCGATATAAAGTGGGAGATCCATATAGTGTCCCAAAGTATCAACAACATGAATGCCAAATAGTGTTGTCATCCTTTATCGATGATCTGCAACTATAGAAAGGCTGAAATAGATCATAGATTTATCTAAATTCACACTGTGACCAGAGACATTAGCATAAATAGAAAGAATTTCCTTAATATGACTTGCTTCAACCATAGAATTTTTCAGAAAAATCAGACTATCATCCGCAAAGAGCAAATGAGACACTCTAGGGCCATTCTGGCTAGCTTGAATACCTTTGATTAAACACTCCATTTGGTCTTTATGAAAGAGAGTAGAGAAGCCTTGAGTAACAAAAAAAAATAAAAATGAGGAAAGAGGGTCACCCTGTCGAAGATCACGAGTCAGTGTAAACTTGCGAGTGAACGAGCCATTAACACAGACACTAAACATGACAGAAGTAACACAACTCATTATCATATCGACAAAACCAGCGTGAAATCCCAAACGTAGCATGATACCATGGAGAAAACTCCATTCAACCCTGTCATAAGCCTTTTCAATATCCAATTTCAGAGCCGCTCCTTTATTAGGTCTATTTTTAGCATAATTCATGTAGTGTAAAGTTCATGCACAATTAAAATATTATTGGAACTATGTCTCACATGAAGGAAAGCCACCTAATTATCGCTAATACAATAGGCCATAATCGATTTTAAACGATTAACAAGGACCTTCGAGACAACTTTATACACCATAGAACACAGACTAATAGGTCTCAATTATCGCATATATTGCGGATCATCGACTTTAGGAATCAAAACCAAAACCGTTTTATTAATTGTAGACAAAGGAGTTTGTCCCCAGAGCAATTGTAGACACGTCTGAATTAAATCTGGGTCAACAGCATCCCAATGATTTTGAAAAAAACTAGCAGGTAAAACATCATAACCTGGTGCCTTTCGAGGGTGAATGTCCTTAAAAGAAAGAAGGACCTCCTCAGTGAAAGGCTTACCTAGGTCGACATTCATTTTCGGTGTCACCACCTTCTCAACAGCACTAAGTATACGATATGGATCATCTGGAGAGGAAGAAGAAAACAAATCCAAGAAATAATCAACTACTATATCTTGCATATCCTCCGGAGTGTCTTTCCAGACATCTCTTTTATTATGAAGGCCTTTAAGCCTATTTTTGGAACGCCTTTGGTTATATCTAGCATGAAAGAAACCGGTATTACGATCCCCAACAGAAAACCACTAGACTCGAGAGCATTGGGCCCCGTATCGTTCCTCTTTATCCAATAACCTTTGTAAACGATGACATATTACGACGACCAAATTTTTGGGATAGCCCATCATTCACTTGTTGATGCAATTGGCAATACGAACTCTATTGTTCGAAGCACCATCGAACTGCCATTCATGAAGAGCAGTACCAACACCCTTTATCTTGTCTAAAGCATTGCCATGGGTGTGATTCCAAACTATAGCCACCTTTACGACACAAACTGGTTCATTAGACCAGCTCTCCTCAAAGCGAATGTGGTCTCTTCGAAGAGGTTTTGGATGAGCCGAAGGTCGCTACTCCGTATCCATCACAATATAACGGGGATCAGACCGATCCACAAATTCAGAGAAAGTACGAAAGGTAATAAAAGTGGAAATCCAGGACTTAGTGGCCACAAAGAGGTCTAATCGTTCAGCAATAATGGGATTATCGGGATTACCACGACACCAAGTGATCCAACCTTTAAAGGGACGGCAATCAGTTAATTCATTCCTATCCAAAGCATCCCGTAAGTTGTCAAGATGAAGTCTATATTTATGGCGACCCCCTTAATTTTTCAGAATCTGATAAAACTTCATTAAAATCACCACCCATTAACCATGGTAACTGAGAAGCCCGACCAAGATTGTCAATTAATTTCCAAGTTTCAACCTTAAGATTAGTATTAGCATGACCATAGATACCAGTAAAACGGAACGAGAATTTCCAAATTGTAATACAATATCTATATGATGCGAAGTATAAGACGAAATTTGATCATCAATATTGTTCATCCAACGAAGCAAAAATCCAGTACAAGTGTGAACTTTCAACAGAAAAACAACCATTCATTCCTAATTTAAGACAAACTTCTTCACTCTTATTCTTCCTAAGCCTAGTTTCACATAAAAACAAAATGGAAATTGACTAAGAGACGACATATCGACTAAGTGAATGAACTGTCGCAGTATTAACCAAACCACGACAGTTCCAACATAGGAGTTTCATGACATCCGGCGGGGCTGTTCCACAGCCACTGCCGATATCCTTCTTAGTTTTCCAGGGGCCCCAACTACATTGTCCGAAGTAGAAGACACCTTAGATCTTTTTGAAGTAATTGGGTTCGTCACTTCATGTTTGCCCTGCAGCTGACGTTTGGAGGACTTGCCACCTGAATCATCATTACCGTCTGGATTGCTTATTGGTACTGATTTGGTAGCACCATTCGTCTCCTTGGATTTAAAAATTCCACTAATATCCGGCGCATCCACAAACAGTTTCCTTGCCACCGAATGGTTCTTAGTCTTGAATGCTTTAGGGGCAGACGGTGGTTTAGTAGGAACCACGGCAGTAGCATTGTCCAAGTGATCAAAGGCACCCCTTGCAGCACCAAGGGAATCGGTAATATCCGGCTGCACCAGCGGTGCAAGCTGGGCAAATATGTCATCAGCAGCAGCTGCTTCAAAATCTTCAGCAGCAGGGAGATCGTGGTTCGACGCAGCGACTTGATGCTCCAGTAGAATCGCTGCAGATTGTACAGCAGAGTGTGCAGCAGATTAAGCAACAAAATGTGCAGCATTGTGCGCAGCAGGCATCAAAGCTGGTGCTGACTCCATATGCGCACAGTTGGCGCAGCAGGCACCAATTCTGGTGCTAACTCCATTGCAGCACTTCCGATATAATCCAAAATAGGCTGCAGTTGTGTAGTCGCAATATTAGATGAGTTAGGGTTGGTGCCACTTATAACATCCATTATGTCCTTCGAATTGTTGCTTTCATCGTCGCCAATTGGGTCATTCACAGCGGAGTCCATGTTGGCCGTACCAGCCACATCCTCCATTGAAGAATGGTTATTGTTCACCGCGGATGGCCATGCAGAAGCTGCATATTAAATAGCTCTTCGAGGACGGGATTTAGGCTTCGGGGCTTGGGTTACAACCTGGAGCCACTCTCCATACGGTAACTTGGACATCATAGCATCAATCTTCAACTTGCAACTTTGCATCTCTTGATCGATGAGACCACAGAGGTTACAAATGTTTGGAAGTCTTTCATATTTCAACGGACAGATACGAGGTTTTCTTGCTTTCGGATTACCAAACATACACACATCGTAAGGGTTTAGTTATGTCAATAGCCACTCTTATACGAAGAAAGGTACCATGGTTTCCTCCAGCAACCCTCATATCAACTGCGATTGCCGTACAAACACAACCGCCCAAAGTTAGACCAGACCCATTGATTTAGTCATGGATCCAAGTGGAAGGTTAAATATGCGAATCCAGATCGCCATTCGATCAAATTCATATTCTTCTAAACCCTTCTCTACCTCAAACGACACCAAAGCAAAAAGATCCCCATTAAAAGTACAGGGGCTCCGGTTAAGAATCAAGTTCATAATCTGAGCAGAAGTGAATTTAATAGGAAAATACCTATCACCCAAATCCAGAATTTCGTCAACCTTCTAGACCCAAACCGCACGGAAGGTGCGACATAGAGCTCCACCATCAATAACATGATTAGTTATGAGACGACCAATCAAGTAGTGACCCCCTACAACGATATCATCAATGACCGGTTCTTCTTGATCAAAGATAGCATCTATTTCAGTAGCGGTGAAGGAAAGATCCTCCATCTGTTGCATAATTGAATCGTCCATTACAAAGAATGTGGAAAATTTGATGAATGAAAAGCAACGGAGAGAAGGGCAAAGAAGCAAAACGAAGATAGCAGAAGTGCCAAGCCAACAAAGGGAATAGTAGGAGACGGCTTCCTCCTCTGTTGTAATATATAAGAGTTCCACGAAAAATAATCCTATTAAATAGTAATAAATAGGGCTATCACCTAAATTGAAACCCACATGAGTAGCAGAACAAGGAAGTTGAGACAATGGCAAATTCTTAAAGCGGATAAGACCAGAAATAATATTCAACTAACAGCCATGTCGGCCCTCTCGAAAATATAGGAAGTACGTAATATAAGGATTCCAACCGGAAGATAGGCGACTTAAGAATTGCTGCGTACGTGGAAAACCGAATGCATGGAAGTGCATGTCAGCATTAAAGCGTAATGACGGAATATCCAAGCAAAATAATATCCACACATGTATAGCAATGAAAGACGAGAACATGCTGCGTTCAAATGCATTTAGGTTAATTAAGATACTTGCTCGATGGAGAAGGACGTGGAATGAGTCCACACAATGAAAGATATGAAAATCCCTTGTGTTAATGAATTCTAGATGTAATAACAAATTTGGAATCAAGGATATCGATACTTAATAAATTCCATGTGAAGAATATGTGATATAAAGACCATCGTCGCCATCTTGTATTAATTAAATGTGATAATATAAATAGAATAACCCACCATATGTACATAAGTACATTAGTCTTTTGTACTCTTAATAAAATTTGATCCTTAATATAAAACTGGATTGCCCGGGTTTCCGGAGTCTTATAGATGGAACACATATGTAGTATTGATATGATCCTCCTTGCAGATAAATAATATAAGCACCACGATAAGATAAAAAAATCATCCATAAAAGAACGTCCATACTGGTAGAGCATAAAATAAGGCCAGTATCTAAGTAGGAGATATATATATATATGAAAATAAGTATTCCATATTATATTCCATTTATTAGAAACAAAAATATATCTTATCCATAAATAAAAGTTCCAGCTGTGTAAATCTCGATTCAAAAAGTGATGGAACCAATATCTAGTTAGAGGCAAACAAAGTTAATACCAGTTAATCCCAAAAAAGAAGGAATAGTTAAATTAGATAGACTACATAGAGCCATGTAACGTGCATACTCAACTTATTCCAATAGAATTCTCGCCATTCCCCGCAAAAAGTGGAAGAGTCCCAACCAGCATTACCATAGGTCGTGTTCCGGACCCGCCACCATAGATAGCACCAAGATCGACAGCGTTCATCACCAAATCGAACGTCGCTTGACCAACTAAAGAATATCAATGGCAATGAACGAAAATTGGAAGCAAAATATAATCCACATCTGAAAAAGAAAGAATCGAGGTACAGACAGATATATCCCTAAGAATAATGCATTAAGGTGGCGTTTGGTTGGATGGAATCTCTTGGAATTGGTGGGAATTGAAATCTAATTCCACCACTTTCCCATATTTGATTCAAGCTTTTCAAGGGAATTGGAATCTCTGATGGAATTCAATTCCATCAAATGAGAGAAAGTGAATTCCATCCAAATATTGATGGAATTCAATTCCCTTGTTGGAGGAAATTGAAATTTGACCATACTACCCTCATCAATCCTTTGGTAACTTATTCATATATTAAATAAAAATATTTTTTATTATTTCGGGTCGGATCGGGTTTCTAATTCATATATTCGGTTCGGGTCGGGTCGGGTAGGGTGAAACTTTATTTTGGTCGGGTCGGGTTCGGGTGAAAAAAATCGGACCGACCTGAAAATATATATAATTCAGGTCGAGTCGTATTAAGTCATTGTTTTTATTAAATAAAAATAATTTTTTATTATTTCGGGTCGGGTTGGGTTGGATTTCTAATTCATATTTTCGGGTCGGGTCGGATGAAACTTTATTTTGTTCGGGTCGGGTCGGTTTTTTAAGTGTGATATTTGGGTCGAGTCGGGTCGGGTTTTTTTAAGTGTGATATTCGGGTCGGTTTCGGGTTTAGGGTGAAAAAAGCCGGACCGACCCGAAAATATATATAATTCGGGTCGGGTCGGATTAAGTTACTGTTTTTATTAAATAAAAATAATTTTTTATTATTTCGGGTCGGGTCGGATTTCTAATTCATATATTCGAGTAAGGTCGGATGAAACTTTATTTTTTTCAGGTCGGGTCGAGTTTTTTAAGTGTAATATTTGAGTCGAGTCGGGTCGGATTTTTTTAAGTGTGATATTCGAGTCAGGTCAGGTCGGGTTCGGGTTTAGGGTGAAAAAAAGTAGACCAACCCGAAATAAATATATAATTTTATCTTATCTATTTAAGAATAATTACAATAATACCCCTCTACATATAATTTTTTTTTCAATTAAGTAAATATTTTTATTGAATAAAAATAATTTTTTTTATTTTGAGTCGTGTCGGGTCGAGTTTCTAATTCATATATTGAATAAAAATAATTTTTGATATATTTTTTGATAACTGATTAACATACTCCGATTAGAATGTATCGAAATATTGCTCTATCTTTTGATAACTTATTAACATATTTTGATTGCGATGATTTTAAATTATAATGTTTATTAGAATGATTTTTATAATTTATTAAAATAAATAATCAATCAATAAAATAAAAATTTAATATTTTTTTAATTTTTTATAATATATTACTAAATGTAAGTTGTAAAATAAACTAAAATAAAGTAAAAAAACAAGAAAGACAATTTTGTTATTTTACATTACTAAAATCAAATTTATCTGACATGTCTACGAACCAAACAAAATATATGATTGGATTCAAATTCCATTTCCTGCCAACCACACAGAATATGGAGATTCTAATTCCTTTACAGATTCTAATTCCCTCGTCAACATTCTAGTGAACCAAACGTCACCTAAAAATATAAAAACCATGTATTGTGGGAAATACAAAATGGAAGCATAGTCGCGTCACTGGAACAGTGTAATCGGCATAACCACAGACTAAAACTTGACTAAAGAATAACAGGAACATTGCATAATGCAAACTTATCCACTGATTGGCGCCTTGCATCAAAACATCCAATGAAGGATGATGATGGCTATGGGGAGAATCCAACTGACTGAGAGCCAGTACAGAGTCCTAACGTGAGATGTACAGCGAGAAGAACATCAATATTATCTAAACACAGGACGCTATAGAAAATTATGTAACCCAACTGAGTAATATAGCAGAAACTCCATGCAGCAGGACCATAACCCAACGCATAAAATAGGAGTAAATATCCATAGAGGTTCATACAGATAATCATTGGTAAATGAATACATGACGATAACACAAAGGCATCCTACTCGAGTAAGCAGACTTATCTCGTCCTTCATAAATACCGACCACAAGAAAGATTCCGGCCAACATAGCCAATACCAGCAAAAATTAAAAAAGGAGTCCAGATGAAACCCGGACAACCTGACAAATCGAAAAAACATGACAGCAGCGCCAATTTTGGTTCCAAAGGAAAACCCTCTGAGTACGCCAAAAGAAGGACTCCACTCCATAGATATGAAAACCGACACCGGTATGCCTCGAAACAGACGAGAATGGCCAAGAAAAACCATCTCTCATTCGAAAACATAATAAAAAAACGACGAGGGGAAAGGTTTCCAGGAGGGGGAAAGAAAAGGAAAAAGAAAGGGAGCGAGATTCAGTGAGAATTTCAGAGAGTTTTCCATTACCAGAAGACACTGAAATGTCTCTATCTTAAAAACCGTAAAATTCGAAAAATGAGAAACCTTTTTATCCTTATATAAGCTGTAAAGAAAATCAAAAGAGGGGGATTTTCAGCCATCATTCGAACAAAAAAAGAAAACACAGACAAAAGCAAAAAACACACATAGCCAAAAACACGAGCCATTTCATAAACCAAGAGAAGGAGAAGGAGAGAGGATTCAAAAACAAAATGAAAAGATCAAACAGTAGCTATAATAAAAAAAACCAAACGAAAATTGAGACCAAAAAGGAAAAGGAGAGAGCAACACCAAAAGGACTTCCTTTTTCCCTAGAGAGCGATCGCCGGTGCTTCTTCAGAGTCGAAAAGACCTTCAAGCTTTCGAAGGCAACATCCCTAAATCCTTAGATCTAGGAGGGGAAACGTCTCTAGGTTGTTTAGACGGCATTTTAGGATCGGGGAGTTGAATGGGCTTCGTTTGGGGGTTATTTTCTCTTCGTCAGTGTCGATTTACGGTGGCCTAAATGGTTCGCGACGGCTGATGCGGTGGCTTTTCTTCTCCACCTCTCATGAGGAGATGAGAGAGGGGAGAGGTTTTGTTCTTTAGAGGTTTTTTGAGAGAGAAAGCACAAATGCCAAAAATTGAAAATTTTAGCTTTTTGTATATTCACACTTAGTTTCGGTTTACAAGAACTAGGTCTATACGCTTTTTGGCTTTATTTATTGGCTAATCTTGTTTGTAATCCTTCTAGTTTTGAAATGGAGTTCATTTTAGTCTTGCTTTTTTAAACTTTTTCATTTTGTTCATATTATTTATGGCTTTAACTATGTATTTCGTTCATCTCAGTTCCTATGTTAATTTCATTTCACTTGATAAATCCGTTTGCGCATTCATTTTAACCCTAGTTCTATTGTAAATATTTGTTATTATTAGATACACGATGTATGTTTTACTTAAAAATATTTTATATTTTTTATATATGTCGTATGTATGTTAAATATGTAGTGTAAATATATGTTTGTTCGTGCGTATAGACTTAGTCACATTACATTTTTTATAGCTAGCTTATAATCCTAGTAAGCATAACTCTAATCGATTGCACAAATAACTTTAAAGCGATATTTTTATTATTTTAAAATATTGAGAAATGGAGGCCTTAAGTAATTAGATGTCCTATCTCGATAATTTAAAATGAGAAAATACCTTATTTAGTTAAACCTAAAAATTGACTAAAAATTGATTTAGCCTAAAATTAACCAAGAAAAAAGAAAAAAAGAAATGTTATTCTATTCAAACTTATGGAGGGAAAGTCATTTAATTTATATTAAGAACTTGGTGATGTGATCCGATTCAGCGTCAAAAATGGACTTGCATCTCCAACCTCTATCAATATTCAAAGGGGGATTTTCCTTAACTTAATCTTTCTTTATACCATAGTTATGATAATAGCTTACATACATTATAATTATAGTTATGATGATGATATTACGAATGTATGAAGTTATTGTTATGAACCACATATTTATATTTTATATTACTTAGCTTATAAATGCTTTCTTTTGTAGGTACATGTTCGGCCACATCATGGGAGCTGACTTAAAGCTAGAATTGGAGTCAATAAGCTAGGAAATCTTACATAGGATGACTCGGGAGATCATGAAGAACAAATGGTGAAAAGTTGCTAGCTGACCCCCGAGCTCATAGCTCACTTGAGCTGGACTTTTGAGCTAGCTAGAGACTTCATTTCAGCTGGAGAGTTGCACCATCATCTTCACCATACAGAGCACTACAAATATGGTCTAGGTCAATTTTTGTGGATTCGTACCTTTCCGCGAAGAGTTGCCATTCCGAGAAGTGCCTTTTCACAAGGAGCTGTCCTATGACTTGTACACATGTCCTTCATCTATGGCCAGCTCAACTTCAGCTCAAACTCATGGGAAGTAGCTCAAATGATGAAAGGTTGTTTCACACAAATGTTACCTTTCATAATTAGTTGTTGCCCCATTGATGCCATGTCACCTAGACATATGTTTGATGCCAAGTCACGCCTAAGTTGTTGTTCATCTTCACGCCATGGAGGAGTCCACGCCTTAAGCATTCTACACCATCCATGTGAGTGCCACATGACAAGCCACCCATGTGCTTTGCATGTGAATGAAATAGGTGCCAAAATGAAGAGGCTTCTCTCTATTCGGCCTAAACATCATCATGCTTCAAGTTGGCGCCAAGATGAAGAGATATGGGAACCATTCGGCCAAAGACATCTCCCCTCATCCAAGCATCATTTATTTTCGTTTTAAGACATGTACTTTACCGAAAAGGCATGTATTTATTCGGCCAAGCCTTTACAAATCTATAAATAGGCTTTGGCATTCATTTGTAAACTACACCCTTTGATATTAAAAATCCTTTGTGAGATTATTCTCTCTTCAAGTTCTTTTTAGAACTATATCGATTAAGCAAGCCTTTCAAAAGCTTGTGGCGTCATTCCCTCCTTGATACTTCTGGTTCCTAGTTCTTTTAACTAGAGGGTCAAAGTCATTTCTTACCATCCCTTGTAAGACTTATAAGAAATGGGTCTTTGCTCTTTATAGCATTGGTTCTTTCTTAGTTTTATAAGATACTATTTCCATCCCCATAATTCATCTTCCATTATCACGCCTATATCATCACCATAGTCCATCACCATATCACGCCTATATCATCACCAATTCTCAAATTTCCAATTCTTCATATTTGAATTATCCTTCATCATCAACAAGGCATTCGTCCATCACCATTAGAGGCCGAATCCATCATCACTTGAAGGATCATTCTACAACACTTCCGCAGCCCTTTGATAACTATTCTATCCATTTCAATTCTTTCGATTTATATTTCCTTTCTTTATTATTCATTTATTTAACCAATAATTCTTCTTTTGTGCAGATTATTTTTCAATTCAAGGTGTAGCATTTGGTGTCTTTCCTAGATCGGGAAACAACAAGGTTGCCAACTTCTCCATAATTGAAGAAGTCTGGTTAGCCTTACATCACTTGGTCTCAATCTTTTTTAAATAATTGAACATTCTTCATCTTTTCTAAATGGATTGGTAATTAATTTTCATTTCTCTGTTTTGCCTAATTAAATCTTTAATTACGAATTCTTTAGGTGGAATTACTATATTCATTTTATTTCAGTTGGAAATAGAGGAATACTCGTCTTAATATATATAAGAGATTATTTTCTCTTCAATTGAAAATAATGGAATATTATCTTCTTCTCCTTAAAAATCTTATTAATTAAGCAATAAGTGTCACATGTTTGTTTGTTACGGAAAAATCATAATTTAAATTTATATTTGAGTTCGTAATCACTATTATTAGAAACAACATATAATCAAGAAAGTGTCGAACTCAGGCGTTGTGTGTGTGCTCATATTTCTCCACACGTAATCGACTCCTAAACCTTTTTTAAAATAAATTTTTGGTTACACGCAAACTAGTTTTTTCTTTTAGAATATTTTTCTTAAAAAAATATTTAAAAGGGATATTTTTATGTATTCGACCTACCTAATCCAAAGGTCAATGACGACTCCTTCAAATTTTTGGCTTTTCACCTAAAGTAGAGTAATGCACCTTTTTTTTAGCTTAGGGCCCGTTATAACAATAATAATTAAACTTATATGAGAAGGCGTGAGTCTATATACCTATTGCACTTAAGTTCTTACTAAAGTACCTTAAAAGTAAAAATGATTGAAAACTAGAGTTTGTTAGATATCTTGCAGTCCTAGATGGATCTTATGATGCTAATCGAGTTATCAATGAGGTAAGCTTTATGATTGGGTATGTCTTCACAAGGAGGAGTAATGATTTTGTGGAAGTATTCTAAGAAAACACGCATTGCTCATTTTACTATAGAGTCAGAATTTATTGCTTTCGACTTAGTTGGGCAAGTAGCTTAGTGGCCTAGGAATTTATTAGCAAATATTATGTCATAGGGAAAACAGACTCCTCTGGTGTCTTTATTATGTGATTCAAAGGAAGTGATATATTTGCTCATAGTCAAGCTTACAATGTTAAGAAAAGACATATTCCCTCAAGACATGAATCAATAAGACATTTAATAAAGAATGAAATACTCTCTTTAGGGTATATGAAGTTAGTTAGGAACCTAGTTGATCCACTTACCAAAGGGATAAGGTGGAAACTGATTATGAATTCTTTGAGGGGAATAGCTCTAAATCCTATTGGTCGAAGAATTCATGGTTGATACCTAACTTAGTTATCTAAGTTCAATGTGATCAAACGAAGCCATGGAAAGACTCATAGTGTACATTTTTACTTGCCTATCCCTATGACGAATAATGTACATGTATATGATGAGCGTTATTGCTCTTAATAAATTCATAGCCCATGTTTTGGGTTGTCTTAGTGAGAAAAACTTGATGAATTAACAATATTTGGATAATGTATACTCTTAATAAGTTCATAACCTAGTGTTGAGTGGGTAGTCCTATCGCGAAGGACTAAATGAACTTACCGCTAGAAAGAGTAAGTTTTCTTAAACTCTTAATTAATCCAATTCATAGAGTTTGGGCCATCCTATTTGAGAATGACTTATTGAATTCACAAAATAAAGATGTTGAGTATTTATTCTTAATGATATCTTATCCCAAAGTTTAGGTGGTTCATTTATTATGAACTTAAAGAAATTTACCTTATTTATTTGAGGTGAGCTATAGTAAAAGCTATTAATTATTTCATAGCCCATATTCGGGTGTTTTATGTTGAGATAAAACTGATGAAATAACCTACCTAAGTGAGAACGATTAGCCACCTTCTATGAAAAATGTTGGGTCATTTTTCTAGTACACTAACTAGAATCCTGAGGAAAGAAGGCTATATATATATAATTCTTATATATACTTTTATTGACACATCGATGACTTCGATGGATGAAGGGGTTAGTTGTGTGCTATAAGTTCACCCTAATCTTATAAATTTCAAGATTTGTTCACTTATCTAAGAGAAGAATTACTCATCATCATTGTACTAGTTTTAGATACTTAAGCAACTAATCTCGATATTGTTTTTCCATGTTTTAACTTCAATGCTCTCATTTTTTATGAGATTTCTTTTGTATTAATGGGGTAATGTTGTTAATACTCATAATTAAAGCATTTTTAATGTTATTTAATTTTTGTTTAAATAGCATTTTAATGTTGTTAAATAGAATGACATTTTTGTCTTCACTATTTAGCTTATAAATACTGGGCAAGTCTTCTCAATTGAGATATCTCAAGCAAATATTTGCTTAGAAACACTCTATTTTACTTAGTGTTTTCATGACATTTTCAAGTTCTAAATCTGAGTTTTGAGAGAATAGTACCATCAAAGTCTACTCTATCTTTGGGGTATACAAAATTTAGATAGTCATGCTAATCTCAAGGGGTCATTTATCCATTGTAGCGATTACACACATCGGGGGCGAAATCACTTCTAAGGCAATTGTTAATAACACAACACGGTTGAACGGTTCCTTTTTAATTATTTTTATTATCCAATCAATTCTAACGCCTAGTTTTATAGCAATCTATTTTCCAAAAAGAAGCTACCATTATGCTCTTGATAGCTTACTAGTTGATACAATTAGAGTTTATGTTGGTTTTGATCCAAAGAAATCAATATCCTTTAGTAAATCCAATGTATATTTCTTTTTGACGACCAAGCAACTTCTAATAATAAGAAAAATTTCTATTCTCAAATATATTTAATTTTCAAAGTATCATAAAAGGATATTTCTTAGTAAGTTATGCCATATCCATACTAACAAAAATAACATCAACAATTATGGCTAAGGCAATAAATTTTAGGGTAAAGTACACAAATGATCCTTCAACTATAGGGTGTTACTTTGTTGATTTTCTCGACTATTAAAAGTTACAAAATGGTCCCTCAACTATAGGTCATTATTTATTGAGTCCCCTGACTATTAAAAGTTACAAAATGGTCATTTGACTATTCATATGCTCCAAACTCGTCCTTTCTGTTAAAAAATTACAGTCCACTTAGTTGGACGTTAACCTACTAACTGGGATATAGTTAAATTTGATCCCAAAATCTCAAACGACTATACAACTTAAATGAATATGAGATTATATTTTATCATATTTCAATAAGCATATTAACGTCCAGCTTAGATAATCATCGATTGTCAAATTTTAACGTAAAAGAACAAGTTTGTAACATATGAATAGTTAGGTGGCCATTTGTAACTTTTAATAGTTGAGGGATTCAACAAAGTAGTGACCTGTAGTCAAAGGGCTATTTTGTAACTTTTAATAATCAATGAACTCAATAAAGCAACGCCCATATAGGCATGGACCGTTTGTGTACTTCATCCTAAATTTTAAACAAATACCTTTTGAGAATAGTGAAGGTCCAATGTGGTTTACTTGAAGTTCCAAATTAATAAAGCAACACTTTATCTCTTATTCTATTTGCAATTAGCTTACTTTAACCCATACAAGCTCTTAATTAACTTCCATACAAGAATAATTTATGTATACATTTTCGTGTAAGTCTTCATGTAAGTTGTTTATATCTAATTTACATAAATTCCAATGTTTTGGAGCAACTACAGCAAAAAGAGTTATTATTGTTGTTATTTTAGCTATTCTTAGTCAATCGATCTTTGAATGTGACTAAGAGTGGGTGAACTGACAATAAATTTTTTTATAGAACCTGTTGCAAGAAAAAAATGACGCAACATATTTAGAATAATTCAACTTTTTCAATGAAGTCTGCATCCACTACCTTAGTTTCCACACTAAGGATTTTGACAAATTCACCAATTTATTTCAATCTTTAAGGATAATGTAACCTTACAATCCACTCAAGATTTATATCCTAAATTCTTAAGTGTACAACAATTCTAAAAGAGAAATACAAATAAACAAATTTTGAAATATCCTAACATGGATTCTTTTATACAAATTATTTTATTTTCTTAATTCATATTGAATTTTCCAACAAGTAAGATATTTGAATCATTTGAAATTGTTGTAGTCTTCAAAGACCTCTTATATTATTAACATAAGGAATTGACTTCATTATAATGATTTGAGATCTTTGCATAGAAAAAAAACTCATTTAATAATTTCAAGAACCTAAGAATGAAATCTTATTTCATTTAATATTTTATAGAACATTCACATGCACTTAAAGGTCTTAAATTGAAAATTTTATCCATATAATCTTTAATTGGGTATTATAAGTAGTAACAAAAATATTATCTTATTACCAACAACCAATTGGTCTAGTGGAATTAGATACTAAACCTCTTAAGTAATGCCAGGAGTTCGAATCCTAGCGTTTGCAAATGGAGCAAACTAGGTTGGAAGGGTCGTTCTCGTCTCTGTAATACCCGATTCGGATTAGTCGATCAATAGATCGGATCCCGGTAGTTATAAAAAAGTGATTACCTTATTAGAAAGAGAAGAAATTGAAGTTCGTTTTCATCAAGGCAATACAAATTTGTTACACTTCAACCAGGCTTGATATTTGAGATCTTCTTCCGTTGGAGTCTTAATTGTGCCATTAACAAAAGAAAATTTATTCTTTAAAATCAAAGACATCTTCGTAGAACGTTTCCAACAGAGATGGTTGTTTTCATTTAGCAAAGTTGAAGTCAAAATTAAAGAAGAATTTTCATTAGGATGTATGTAATACTAACTATTACGATCATAATTCTTGAAGGACTGAATAGTATGAATTGAACGAAAGGATAATAAATTTTTGATACCATATTAAACTTTGTAAATCAAATTGAGAAAAGGTAAAATTTCACTACATATTTGATGTTTTTTTACATATACATATAATAGCTATTTATTTCCTTTTTATTTCTCTATGAATCTCTAATATTCTTATGCCTAAAAGATCAGTGTATATATACATCCTATTGCGTATTTTAGATATTTTCAGTGTATATAAAAATATAACTACAATATTAGATATTTTGTTAAAATATATGTATAAAATATAATAATATAATGATCCGATTGTGTGTGAAAAGAAAGAATAGCGAGGACAATAGATAAAAGTGAAGGAGTTTGATGGAATTTGGAACGACATTCCTACTGGATTTCTGTTCTTGCATGTGGAACGAACATATTTATATTTTAACAACGAAACCAGTTAACAACCTTATGGACGTGCCGGAGTGGTTATCGGGCATAACTATAAATAAAAGAAAATACATGAAATAAGAAAAAGCTCTTGGATCTTCTCATTCACATTCCCATTCTAGACGTATCGACCCCTTGACATGGGAGTGCCCACCTCATGGTTGGCTCTGCATAAACTCTGATGCTTCAGTGCCACCTCATGGTCGATGGTAGCAAAAGACGACCATTCCTATCAATCTATTCAGGGCGGATGGAACTGTCGCCTCTCTAAAATTTGTTAATGTATATATATTAGATATTTTTTTATTGAAAATCCTGAAATTTTATAAATTTATCTCTCCTTAAAATTTTATAAATTCCCCCTACGTCTATCCCTGTCTATAAAAGATCAGATGGACGCAGTCAGAGCCGATAGCTTTGGCGCATTGATTCTCTCCGCTAGGAGGTTCCCTGATTCTTATTCAATATTGGCCACGACGCAAGGAAGCATTGACACATCCTTGTTCTAACTCCAGGAGTCTGATTCAAATTCGAGACGCGGTGATCAAAAAATGGTTTCTTTTTCAAACGTTTACGATAAGGGAGTTGGAAAGTGATGTAGAGGGAAGAAGGTGATGCAAAACACAGCTTGAAGAATCTACTTAAAAATTTTAAAAATTTAAAGTTAAAAATTTTTTTAGAAATTTAATTTATCTTTTTGAAAATTTTTAAAGTCCTAATTAATTTTTTTAAATATTTCAAATTCAATAAAAATATTTCAAATTCAATAGAAACTTTTAAATGATTTAAAAGGAAATTAAATTAAAAGTATTTAAAGAAATTAAATTATTTTTATGATTTAATTATAAATTTTAAAAGATTAAGAAACCTAATTAAAATTTTACAGAATTTGAGAGACCAAATACTAATTTATTAAAATTTTGGGAACCGTTACCCTAAGCCATTACCATCCGCCAATATAAGTAAATAAATGATTTTAGTCATGTTTTGTGTTGGGAATTTTAAAAGTACTAGAAAATTGCTTTGGTTTAATTAGGCTAATATGCAAGTGAAAAAAAATTGGAGGCTGAAGTGTGAGAAAATATTTAAGAAAATAAAGTAATTTTTGTGTCTCGTTAATTTTGTTTCTTATTTTTTTTGTCAATTTCTTTTAAACTTTGATTCATTATTATTAAAATTTACTATTTATAAAAATAAAAAAAATATTTTAAAAAACTTCAATTAAATAATTTTAGAATATATTTTATAAAATTTAATTTTTAAAATAACCATGTCAAAGTTTTAAAATTTTGACTTTAAAAAATTCAAAAAAAAAAACAAATTTATTGGACGGAGAGATTAATTTTTAGAGCAACAAAATAGTGTCATCGTTCTTGGTAACAATTTTATCAAAAATTAATTTTTATCTAAAAATTATTAAAATCGTTATGTGATGTGAATAATTTACTTGTTTTTCAAAAACCCGAAGTTGGATTGACTATTCACGACAATGAGGATTTTTTTAAATTTAAAATATATAAGTTTTTCTTTTTAATGATAAATTCTTTTATTCAATTACTATTTTATAAGGTAATATAATACTATTAAATATAATATATTAATATCAATAATTAAATGCTAATATCGTTTATTAATATTATTAGATTAAATATTATTCTGATTATCATGTTATATAATTTTGAATAATTATATGATAATTTAATGTATTAATCTAATGTTATTATATATTCTAAATTAAAGAAATTTCTCCACTTACAGTTGTCGAAACAATCATTAGCCCTGACATATTCTAAATATTGCTGTAAAAATGGAGTCGAGAAAAATCATTTCTGACGTGATATTTGATCACTTAAAATCAAGTTATTTTAATAAAATCTTTAACTTTTTACTAAAACAATGATTTTGTATGTAATTAGAAAATGAGTTCAGGAGTTAATTATATATGTGGAATGATTAACATTCCATAACGTTTAAAATTAATAACTAGTCGATTACCTATTGTTTTAGTTTAAAATTTATGAGTTTAAGTTTTTATTTAATTTATGATCTTTATGTATGCAATTTTCAAAAGGATATTTATTTATTTTGGAAATTACAATGGTCACTCTGGCAAAAGCGAAAATAGTATTGTTAAATCCTAATAGATGAACATTGTCTTAATATTTTTTTTAAATAATTCCTACCTAAGAGAGGAGGAAGGTGAATTTTGCTCTGAATGCGTATTGAACCCACAACCTAAGAGATATAGGACGTGTCAACTAAGAACTTTTAACCACATGCTCTAGCGATTGAAATAAAAAAAATGTTCCGACAAAATTTCAGACAATTCCATCCATACGAATTATTTTGATAAACTCTTCATATTTCAAAGTAAAATACAAAATTCTTATATCTCTAATTTTTCTAATAATTAACCTAAAGTTTTATTCCAAACAATTGAGAAATAACATTTAGGCAAAAGCGAAAATTAACTCTTACATTACTCTTCTAACTTCTAATATCCTAATTAACTAAATGTTATAGTAGATGCGTTAATTACGGCTTAATCTAAGTAAAGAACCAACTATAAACTTTAAAGGACTTGAGTTTAATCCGAAAATTAAATCTCTAACATTAAATATAAATTAATTTTAAATTTTATTAATCGAATAATTAAAATAACACTCCAACAAAAGTAGAGATTATTTTAAATTACTCCCTTAGTTAATCTAATAAAATGATTCAAATAAAATAAATCTAAATTTAAGGTTTAATTTAAGTCAAGAATAAATTATTTAATAAGGACCTAATTGAACTAAATATAATATGTAGGATCTAATATTAATCTTATATCAAATTTTAATTTTTTTATTATTGATCAAATGATTAAAATAGCACCCCCAAAAAGAGAGGATTATTTTTAAATATTATCCTGATTAATATGAATCAGGAACTAATTAAAAGAAATAAAAACCTAAAAAGTTCAATCTAAAGGTTAAGTAAATTAATCTATTACTAAATTAAAAGAATGCAAAATTTAAAAATGAAATTAAAACAATTAAAACATGTGAAGGGATTGTATTGAAATAATTGCAAAATTTAAAGCTGAAAATAATATGAAATTAGACTAAATTGAATTTTTAGAATAAAAGGAGGGACATCAAAAGAGTTTACCTAAACTCGATTTGACCCGACCTGTATTGGCTATTGTAAAATCCAAAAATTTGTCTTTAAAAATCATTTGATACCTTTCTCTCTGCTTTTTTAGAGAGAGCCTGATGTAATCCTACTTCTGCATCTACTTCTTTTCATCTTGCTTTGTTCAATCGTGCATAAGTTGAAGGATTGGGGAGCATTCTTTCTATCTCTTATTCTATTCACTTATGTCAAATTTCAATACTTTGCGTATTCATTATTTCATGTAGCATATATTATGCTTATCTTGCTTTATCATGTATTGCATTCATTATGTTATTATTAGTATGATAAACTATATCATGTACATTGCATATCCTACCTTATATTATACATATATATGGTTTGCATTTAGATGCTTAACATATTACATTCACATCTTTACTTAGTATGATTTATGTTTATGCATTTATTATTAGCTCATATATGTTTATATTATCTCATTGCATTGTTATCTAGCTCATTATGTAAAACACATCTCCCGTATACCGTTATGTATACGAAATACAGATGTCACATCACATTTAAACCAGTTTTCCATTTGAAAATCCGTACAATTTTGTTTCATTTTATAAACATTATAATTTACTTATAATGAAAACATGCATTAAACTTACATATAAAAAAACAGATGTTTCACATTTCACCGTGTTGAAACGATTTTTTTTAAAAGTGAGATTTGAAAACCACATCAATTTTTAATTATCCCTTTATGATTAAATTTTAATTCAAAGTGAATGTGATTTAAAAAACCTCTCGTTTCGAAAAATGTGGGATTTCCTTTACGATAGAAAAATACGGTTTGAGGAGTCGCTACCAATATTTGATTAGGGTTTGATTGAGCACCCAAAAATATTTTTTCATTTTAAATGAAAATTAACTTTAATTAAAACAACAAATTGATGTTTGTGTCACCAGAAAATGAGTTCGGGAGTCGGTTATGTGTGGGGAAGGATTAGCACCCCCACAGCGCCCTAAATCGGTACCTAGTCGATTAATTAATGTCTTTGCAATGAACTTTATAAATTCGAACTTAATTTGACTTTTGATTCCATAAAACAAAGATGTGAATTTTATAATATTTAAAAGCACTCAAATAGATTGAATTAAAATTACCGAGTGGTTTTAGAAAGATAAAGAATGTTCGATTATTTTAAAAAATCGAGACCAGATATTAGATGAGTTGTAACAATCTTTTCTCAAAAAATTTAAATAACCAAACATTTCATTTTCTTTCATTCCTAAATTTTAAGTGACAAATCAAATTTTTTTAGGTTTCACTTCCGGGATACACTTTTAATTCAAAATCATCAAACGACCCTCTAATGAGTTAAGACAAGCCACTCAAGACAATTTTAAATTAAAAGGGTATTACCCTTAATCCAATTATGTATTTATAAGTCAAGTTATGCATATGAGGACATCATACATATTAACTAAAAAACATAGTCGGTCAAATGTTTGAACCAAAAAATAATATATTTAAAAGAATACATGCACATGTGAATACATACACACACACACATATATATATATATATATATATATATATATATATATATATATATATCTATTTTCTAAACATGCTAAGGTGATTCTCAACATTTTAAAATGGTTAAACTTATGTACATTACGGGCATTATAATACGTAATAAATATCTACAATGTTTTTTCAAATAATAATTTAAAGAAAAAAATGTTTATCACATTATGCCTAGTATATGCATGAAATATTGGTACAAAAGATTAAGTCCTATTTAATATTTAAATACATGTAGACATATGACTACACAAACAACATATAATATCCTAGAAATAAACATTTTGAATAAATGAATTACTGTCCATGAGTGAAACAAAAAATGTCACCAGTGGTTCATATCATACACACACTTGCCTATAAATATTTTATATTATAAATGACAAAAATAGGAAATAACAAAGGCATGCAGACCAAAATGCAAGATACTAAATAAATGAAATGAGCTTACTGTAGGACTAAAATTAAATTTTACCCTAAAGCGTTAGTGACTAAAAACTAATTTACCCAAAACTATTAATATAAAACCTAACTAAATGACTAAACCTAGACTAAACTTACACCTAAACTCACACACACAACTGTTTCTCCTCTCTCCTTTCCCTGCTACCCTCTCGACAGCCTCCTTCAAAACCCAACAGAACCAAAATCGACCACCGATCTGGTGGCCATCTCACGCCCTGATCGACGACTGAGGGAAACACAAGGACGACCCAAACGACGACAACGAGAACCCCCTCCCCAAACTACCTAACTCGACTGAAAACCAAAACCTAATAGAGCCATGTTCGCCATTTGTTGGCCATCTACTATTTGATCGACGGTGCCAAGAGCTTCCTCCGGCGAAGACTCCGGCGAGTAAGGTAACAGACTAAAACCCTTTTCCTATCTCCCTAAAACTCTTAAACAAATTAATTTCCCAACTGCTCACTGATCTTCCTTTCTGTTTTTTAGGAACCTAAGCCCGATTATTTACCTTCCATACTTCAACAAAGACACCATTCCCACCTCGACGATGGAACCCGAACGGTGACGAAATAGAGTCAACTAGACTCCATTAGAATTAGCACAACTCAGTTAAATCAACCCTAAATATCTTTTTTATTTAATATTTTTTATATCAAAATCTATTTTTTTTATGATTTTCGATATGGTTGCTTGCTGAAATATGAAAATGTTAAACACCTAATGAACCTATGGTTCTACTGATGATTTCGGTTTAAAAAAAGAAACAAATAAACAAAGAAAATGATATATACCATAAAAAAAACTCTGTTCAATATTTTATTTTTGCATGAGGTTTAACTATTACAACGCTTATGCTTTTCTTCAATGGAGGCTGAGTAAACTATTACGAATGATCTCTTTGGATTTTCTTTGCACTCGTTTTTTTTCTTTTTTTCTCTCTATGTTGCCTGTTGAAATCCCCTGTTCGAATCGTCTCTGAATCCTCTCTGATTATTTTCCTCTTCGAAACTGCCC
This sequence comes from Hibiscus syriacus, assembly GCF_006381635.1. Lineage (NCBI taxonomy): Eukaryota > Viridiplantae > Streptophyta > Magnoliopsida > Malvales > Malvaceae > Hibiscus > Hibiscus syriacus. The sequence continues at coordinate 270,558 of NW_024063086.1, read as the reverse complement.
CTCAATTGTTGGTCCTCCTCCTATCTTTTTTGTGTACTCGAAATGGTTCCCCTTTTCTATCTTTTTTTCCACTGAATCCTGCTTGTCATCTTGTAGATTTTTCTTCGTTATTTGGTGAAGTGAAATCCAGAAAATTTAAGGATTTAGGTTACTTTTTCTTCTTTGACTTTGGGGATGATTCAGTAGATATTGAATTTTGATGATTTGGGTTGCTTGCTTGTAGATTTGGTGATGACAAGGATGGCTTGGCTTGAGCTGGTGTGCGACGCTGGCAGCTTGCTTCACTGGGGCAAGTCACTACGTCGGTCGGATCCTGGCTGTGAGTAGCTTCAAGTTGGGCTTCTAGGTGTTATAATTTATGGACCTTGTCTTGTATTTGTTTTGGGCCTCATGTTGTAATGGGCTTGAGCTTCAGGCCTACATAAAATAATGTAATAATAATACTAGAAATAATAATAATATAATAATAATAATAATAATAATAATAATAATATATTTTAAGCCTAGTCAAAAACAGGTGTCTACAACTGCCCCTCTTTGCGTATTCTTGTGTTAATAAGAATAGCGCAAAGACGAAAAAGACAATCAGGTTTTGTTCAGTTCTATCTTCGAGCTTTGAAACTTGATGAGGGATCTGCTCACTCTTCTTTGAACAATCTTCGACCAGCGGGTTCCTCCATCTTGCTTCAGGGAGTAGAACTCGAACAATCTTCTGCCTATGGGTTCGCTCCCTCTTGCTTCAAGGAGTAGAACTCGAACAATCTTCTGCCTATGGGTTCGTTCCCTCTTACATCAGGGAGTGTAGAACTCTAACAATCTTTTACCAATGGGTTCGTTCCCTCTTGCTTCATGGAGTATAGAACTCGAACAATATTCTGCCAATGGGTTCGCTCCCTCTTGCTTCAGGGAGTATGGAACTCGAACAAATCTTCTGTCAACAGGTTTGCTCCCTCTTGCTTAAGGCAGAATAGAACTCGAACAATCTTCTGCCAACGGGTTCGCTCCCTCTTGCTTCAAAGAGTATGGAACTCAAACAATCTTCTGCCAACGAGTTTGCTCCCTCTTGCTTCAGGGAGTTTGTAACTTGAACAATCTTGATTTGCCAACGGGTTCACTCCCTCTTACTTCAGGGAGTATGGAACTCGAACAATCTTCTGTCAACGAGTTCACTCCCTCTTGCTTCAGGGAGTATAGAACTCGAATAATCTTCTGTCAACGAGTTTGCTCCCTCTTGCTTTACGGAGTATGGAACTCGAACAATCTTCTACCAACGGGTTTGCTCCCTCTTACTTCAGGGAGTATGGAACTCGAACAATCTTGATTTGCCAATGGGTTCACTCCCTCTTGCTTCAGAGAATATGGAACTCGAACAATCTTCTGTCAACAAGTTCGCTCCCTCTTTCTACAGGGAGTATAGAACTCGAACAATCTTCTGCCAATAGGTTCATTCCCTTTTTCTTCAGGGAGTATGAAACCCGAACATCTTCTGCCAATGGGTTCGCTCCCTCTTGCTTCAGAGAGTATAGAACTCGAACAATCTTGATTTGCCAACGGGGTTGCTCTCTCTTGCTTCAGGGAGTATGGAACTCGAACAATCTTCTGTCAACGAGTTCACTCCCTCTTGCTTCAGGGAGTATAGAACTCAAACAATCTTCTGCCAATGGGTTTGTTCCCTCTTGCTTAAGGGAGTATGAAACTCGAACATCTTCTGCCAATGGGTTCGTTCCTTCTTGCTTTAGGGAGTATGAAACTCGAACAATCTTCTGTCAATGGGTTCGCTCCCTCTTCCTTCAGGGAGTATGGAACTTCGAACAATCTTTTGTCAATGAGTTCGCTCCCTCTTGCTTCAGGGAGTATAGAACTCGAACAATCTTCTGCCAACAGGTTCATTCCCTCTTGCTTCAGGGAGTATGAAACTCAACCATCTTCTGCCAACGGGTTCTCTCCCTCTTGCTTCACGGAGTGTAGAACTCGAACAATCTTGATTTGCCAACGGGTTCGCTCCCTTTTTTTATTGTCCATATACATTTCGAATATATGAATTATTATCCATCAGTGAAACAAAAATGTCACCAGTGGTTCATATCATACTCACACTTGCCTATAAATATTTTATATTATAAATGACGAAAACAAGAAATAACAAAGGCATGCAAACCTAAAATCCCTTTTTTTATTTAATATTTTTTATATAGAAATCTACCTATTTTGTTTAAAATAAAAGAAAATGATATATACCTTAAAATCCCTTTTTTTATTTAATATTTAATATTTTATATTATACTGCTGATTTCAATTTAAAATAAAAGAAACAAATAAACAAAGAAAATGATATATACCTTAAAAAAAACTATGTTCAATATTCTATTTTTGCATGAGGTTCAACTATTACAATGCTTATGCTTTTCTTCAATAGAGGCCGAGTAAACTGTTACGAATAATCTCTCTGGATTTTCTTTGCACTCGTTTTTTTCTTTTTTTCTCTCTATGATGCCTGTTGAAATCCCTTGTTCAAATCGTCTCTGAATCCTCTCTGATTATTTTCCTCTTCGAAACTGCCCCTCAATTGTTGGTCCTCCTCCTATCTTTTTTGTATGCTCAAAATGGTTCCCCTTTTCTATTTTTTTCCACCAAATCCTGCTTGTCATCTTGTAGATTTTTCTTCGTTATTTAGTGAAGTGAAATCCATAAAATTTAAGGATTTAGGTTGCTTTTTCTTCTTTAACTTTGGGGATGATTCAGTAGATATTGAATTTTGATGATTTGGGTTGCTTGCTTGTAGATTTGGTGATGACGACAAGGATGGCTTGGCATGAGCTGGTGTGCGGCGCTGGCAGCTTGCTTCACTAGGGCAGGTCACTGGGACAGGTCGGATCCTGGCTGTTGAGTAGCTTCAGGTTGGGCTTCTAGGTGTTATAATTTATGGACCTTGTCTTGTATTTGTTTTGTGCCTCATGTTGTAATGGGCTTGAGCTTCAGGCCTACATAAAATAATATAATAATAATTACTAGAAATAATAATAATAATATTTTTTAAGCCCGATAAAAATGGGTGTTTACACACCGTTATACATTAGTTTAATTTGAATGCTTTTCAAAGCTTTTTAACTAAACCTATTATTTGCCAACTAAAATATATCATAAGAAGACACATATATCATACTGTTATTGATGAGCCGATTCTGACTTGATGTCTGATAATCTCTTTACTCAGCTGGTATTCCACCTACGCGTGAAATAGACACACATTAAGTATTACTTAGTGAGACATAATTAATCACAAGTAAAGTTCTAAACACAAGTTATTTTACTACACTTTACATTTCAAGGGATCGTTCATTTCAATAAATATTCTATAATTTGCATCGCTAGTATAAATATCATCATTTATCAACCATCAATAAAATCTATGTAGTTTGCATACCCATTACCAATATATAAAAAATCCAATTCTTTATTAATTTTTTTGTAGGTTTATACACTATATTTCTTATACGAAAATTCATACACTTAGTATGAATTTTATATCATTTTAGCACACAAGGTGCCCAATACGAAAAGTCATACACTTAGAATGAATTTCTTTAACATTTTAGCACACGAAGTGCTCTATACGAAATTCATACACTTAGTATGAATTTCTTACCATTTTAGCACACGAAGTGCTCTATACGGAAATTCATACACTTAGTATGAATTTCTTACCATTTTAGCACACGAAGTGCCCTATACGGAAATTCATACACTTATTATGAATTTCTTAACATTTTAGCACACGAAGTGCCCTATACTGAAACTCATACACTTAATATGAATTTCTTAACATTTTAGAACACTAAGTTCCCTATACGGAAATTCATACACTACTTAGTATGAATTTCTTACCATTTTAGCACACGAAGTGCCTTATATGGAAATTCATACACTTAGTATGAATTTCTTACGATTTCACCACACGAAGTGCCCTATACGGAAATTCATACGCTTAGTATGAATTTCTTATCATTTTAGCATACTTAGTGGCATTGGGTAATCACCATACATACATCAATAATTCATACCACTATGACCATTATCGAATATACATACATAATTAAATGTACTCAACTGGCTCGCCTTGCTTAGATACTCAAAATGGTAAGATGATTACTCCAGAACTTGGCCCTTTCCTTTTGCCTTACTCAACTCGGGATCTTGATTTTGATCTAACCCATATTCATTAAATACATGTATAATATCAATTGTTAGTGTATTTCCTAACAATTATAAATTAAACATGAATCAAAAGTACTTATTATTAATCTTTCTACAACAATATAATCATAATTTATAATTTTGGTTCTTCAGTATCGATACCCCTACCATGGTATCGATACTACCCTGCTATGGTATCGATACCCTCTTTCGGTATCGATACCAAAATTAGATTCGATACGGTCTGGTATCGATACCCTTACCATGGTATCGATACTACTATATTATGGTACCGATACTCCTTTTGGTATTGATACCAAAATTAGGTTCCATGTTACTTGGTATCGATACCACATAGTCAGTACCGATACTGATTGAATCAGTATCGATATTTCTCATCTAATTTAGCCCAATTTTTACCTATAGTATCGGTACTGTTCTATCAGTACCGATACCCATGCCAAGATTTTCCAATTTTCCACCCGAGACATACCCAAATTTGACCAATTTCCCTCACATTTACCCCTAACAATACTATATAACTTTTCTCTACTTAACCATACTAATTTTCCTTTGTTTAGATGCTTAAAACATCTAGTATCCCACAATAGCATTTGATTCTAAGAATCACACCAAAATTTCTAACTTGTTTTTACACTATCCAATGCTTCTAATATTTCATTTACCTTATTGACAAGTCAATTATACCAATAAACATTAATAAACCCTCATATATTAACATATCATTATAAAACCCATTTTCTAAAATTTATTTTATTTCCCTTATCTCATTGTTTTAATCTCATCTAAACCTTCCTTAAGCTTCCATAATATACAAGGTTTCATTAACCAACCAAAAACGAATGAATAAACTAGTAAATTGAAAACTTACCTTTGAGCTATGGAGAAACTTGGTCACGGGAAAAGAAGAAGAAAAGAAAAAAGGCTTTGTGTAACCTACACCCTTTTCCCCTTTTCCCCTTTTCTTTAATACCAAATTAAAAATACATTTTAAATTCTCTTTCATTTAAAGGACCAAAATGCCCTTTTAGTAATCCATTATCACAATTTAATCTAAATCATTAATCCTAATCCTTCTCATCTTTCATTATTTAATAGAATAATCTTCATATTTTGAATAATTTTAATAGTCCCTAAATCGTATTTGGGGTATTACACATTCATTCATGGAAACATCTATTTCATTCATTTTCATAAGTTCTATGACTTATTTCATTATTTTCTTATCACACATAGGTGCAAGGATTGCTAAGGAATGTTATGGCAGCTTATGGATAGCTCAATCAATCTATGACAACTCATAGAAGCTAAAATACATAAAGTGACAGCTCACTATCACTTAAAAGAGATCACAAGACTTAAAGGATAGCTAAATAAGCTAAAGTGTAGATGAATAGCTGGAGAGTAGCTAAGGAGCTGGGAGACAAGTTAAGGACTAAAGACAGCTGGAGCCAGCTAGAGTGACACTAGGTACCTAGCGAACTACCTAAGCTACCTACCTAGCTAAGTTTCTTAACTAGCTACGTATGGTGTATCCATGCGTGCAACAACACAAGGGAAGACATGTGCATAACATATGCTTCCATATGCATTCTTAACGCATGGGTACTTCATTTGAATTAAAACTATGTGCTTAAGTGAAGATTCATGTGCTTATTCGGCCAAAACAAAGCAACCACCCATCTTGGTGCCAAGGATGAAAATGAACTACATCATTCGACCAAGCATTGCTTTCCCTCCATTCCAACTAAACCAAGCTCTCTTTTCGGCCAAAAGAATGCGTCTCTCCAATTCAAGGCTTGTCAAACCATATAACACCCACTTCCGTATACGTTTCCATACACAAGTCATAGATGTCACGTGACTATTAAAACATTTTCATTTTTTAAAACCAATAATATTTTATTTCTATACATAAAACAATTTAATGTAATAATAATAAACGTTCATTAACTTTTAGTATGTAAAATAGTCTTAAAGTTCTAACATATTAAATATTACAATCATCATCATCATAAGTCAAATACATTCTACAACATTATCATAAGTCTATTACATGCCATCTAATAATATCAAAAGTATACATAATTGTCATATAGTTAATGATGAGGCAACCTTTAATTAACGATGTTAGTTGCACTCCTTATTCCACTCGTACTAATACCTATGCGTGAAACCAAAACACACTAAGTATTCACTTAGCAAGGCATAATAATATAAATGAGGCGTAACCAAAAATAAGTAGATCATAAAATATCAAAATACAAATTAAATTGTATAAATCATAATAATACTTAAAACTAGCTTGGTAAACCACGTTTCTTTCACATAACCCGCGAAACAATATTTAGTATGCCCAGAATACATATCAATCAATATTTTTCCAAATTATCCATTTATTTTCCCAATGTATGTTGAAAGAGACTGCAAGGTACATGAGTTGCACTTAAGTACCGAAATGATAATTAACAAACTCATTATGAATTCCATGTATGCACACATAATGCCAAAATGGCAATTCACAAACTCATTATGAATACCATGGGTGCACACATAGTGCCGAAAGTACACATAGTACTGATACGAAAATGCAACATATGTATTAAACAAAATCGATTGATAACCATTATACATGAAGTATGTCGAAATGCACCTATGACTCTCAATGCACATACGATAGACCTTTAACTCAAATTCGCATATTAAACATTTATTCTGAAACATCCATAGTTGTTAAAACAATATAAAAGTTTATCCTTCTATTTTAGAGCAGTTCATGCTCTAAAATTTATTCGTAAAATCATTTCCATAAACTTTATGAAAATATTTCAAAATACTATAAAACATACTTTTATCAAAACATTCGATGTTAACTCATCGCAAGTTATCCTCATCTCATATAAGTATATAATAATGCACACACATGGTATGCCTCAATATTATTCCTTAATTGTAGACTGACTATTCTGCAAGTTTATCCTCGCCTTTTTATTTGCTTGACTCATGAATTTGATTACGATCTACACAAGCATCCATAATCACACATACAATACAAATGTTAGTATACTTTCTAACATTTATACAAAATAATAATACTCAAAAGTATTACTATTTTCGAGTTCTACTAAAATTCATCCTAACATAAAATTTCAGACTGAATAGTATCGGTACCCCTCCTACAGTATCGATACTTATCTTCTATGGTACTGACACCCACTTCAGTATTGATACCATTTTTGTATTCTGGATCCATTTTTCAATTATGATATCGATACCTTCCTCTTGGTATCGATATCTACACATTAGTATCGATACAACTTTCATTAATATCGATATTGTTCATTCTGTTCAATCTCATTCCTCTAATTTAACCTTATAGTATCGATACTGTTCTTCCAGTACCGATACCCTTACCCATATTTTACTTATTTCCCTTCGATTTTTACTCAAATTTCACCTAAATCTCTTACTCTTATCTCCAACCATACCATCAAACTCATTATAACTTATCCAAACTAACTTACATCCATAAATCTCCTTATAACATCCAAAATCTCCAAAGAACAATTAAACTAAAAATCACACCCAAAATTCAATCATATTTTTAATCACTTAAGGCTACAAACTCTTATTTACATCTTTGACAAGTCAAATATGCTCTTAAACTCCAATTTCTGACCAAATTTCATCAAATCATTTAAAAACCCACTTTTTAAGTTACTAATAAATAAATAATCTCTTAGTTTTATTCACTTTTAAGCTTTCATAAAGCTTCTATATCACTTAAGGCTTCAAAATCAACCCAAAAACGAAAGGAAAACCAACTTGAAGAAATCTTACCTTTGCTATAGAGGTACGGGGATGAGAAGAATAAGAAGAATAGAGAACCAAAGTTTTCAGCTTTATCCTTTTTCTCTAATGGAAAACTCAACTAAAGTATAAAACTGAATATTGTTTATTATTTGATCATTACAAGTAACACTGCTATTTATTTATATATAAGTAAATGTGTGCATATAACAACCCTAAAACCTATAAAAGAAAGGTTGTTATGATGCAAACTAACAGAGCTTTCTAAGCATTGCTAAGTTGGTGCATGTTGCATGCTCGTGCATGCTTACACTGTACTCCATCCAATATGCTCCCAGCTTGTTCCATCTTCAACTTATTTTAATGACAGAACACCTAATCGTTGTCTAAAAGTATGAAAATAATCTTTTGACAACGCCTTAGTGAAGCCATCAGCTACCTGATGCGAAGATGGTACATAGTTCACCTTCAATCTGTTTGTTGCCACCTTTTCTCTCACGAAATGCACATCCAACTCCACATGTTTAGTTTTAGAATGGTAAATTGGATTGGCACTCATCGATATAGCACTGGAATTATCACTCCAAATGATAGGCGTGCCTTGTAGCTTAATCCTCATACTATCAAGTAATGCAGCTACCCATGTAGCATCAGAAGATGCATCAGCCAAGCTTCTATACTCAGCTTCATTTGTAGACCTGGATACAATTTTCTGTTTCTTGGAATTCCATATGACTAGGTTACCAGCAAGATACAGACAATTGCCTGACACTGACCTTTGATCATCAATGATACTTGCCCAGTCAGCATCTGCAAATGTAACAAGCTGAAATGGCAATTCATTTCGAGACAGAACAAGTCCATGATCAAGGGTACCATTCAAGTATCTGAGAACACGTTTCACAGCAGACAAATACTGCTCACATGGTGCATACGTGAACTATGCCAATTTATTGACACTATATGCTATGTCTGGCCTTGTGTGACATGCATACAATAATGATCCTACAAGACTCCTATACTCCTTTAGATCAGTGAGAGGACTGTCAGCTTCTTTGGTAAATTTGAGGGATGATACCATAGGTGTGGGCATCGGTTAGGCAGTGCCCATCAGCACTTTATCCAATAATTCCATGATATACTTTCTTTGACTCAGAAATATGCTATCACCCACATATTTGACTTCGATTCCAAGAAAGAAACTAAGTTGTCCCAAGTCTTTGGTAGAAAATTTCTCACCAAGCAAGCTAACCACTTCTTCCACTTTCCAAATCATACTACCAGTAAGAATTATGTCATCCACATATACAAGGACATAGACTACATATTCTTCTCTTTTCATTATAAATAACGAACAATCAGCAAGTGATGCTTCAAACCAATATGTATCAAGTGTTCCTCCAGCTTAACATACCAGTTTCGAGGGGCCTGCCTTAGTCCATACAAGGCTCGATTTAGCTTGCACACTGAAGGAGTTCCATCTGAGTCTACTTCTTCAAATCCTTGAGGCTATTACATATAGACTTCTTCTTGCAAATCTCCATTTAAAAATGCATTGTCTATATCCACCTGTCTCAAGAACCATCTCTTTTGTACAGCTACAGTAAGTATCACATTGATTGTGGAGGACTTTGCTACTGGACTGAAGGTGTCTTGAAAATCTTGCCCAGGAATTTGAGAAAAACCCCTAGCCACTAATCTGGCTTTGTACGTTTGTAATGTGCCATCAATATTTCTTTTTATTCTAAACAACCACTTGCATCCAACTGGGAATCTGCCCTCAGGAAGTCTAACCAGAGTCCATGTATTATTCCTGACCAAAGCATCATATTCTTCTTGAACAACTGCCTTCCACTTAACAGATTTAAGTGCATCATAAATTGAATGTGGTTCTTCTTCCTCATCATTCTGCATACTCATGTATACTTTGGGTTTGAAAATTCCTCTCTTGCTTCTAGTTATCATGTGATGACTAGAGACAACCTTGGAGCTTGAAGTAGCATTCAAGCCTGGCTATGTCATCTCTTGTTGCTCATCCATTACATCATTTTCAGAAGTTATATGTTGCTCAGATCCAGCTTCTTGAACACCATTCTTAGTTATATCACGATGAGCAAAACCATCATCTTCATCTTTAGCAGGCTGGTTATCAACCTAGAGTCAGAATCTTGAACTGAACTACCTACAGATGGTTTAGCATTAATCTATGAATTTTGACATATGTTCATGCAATCATCAGCTCGAGCACATACTCTATGAGCACCATTGATGACTGCCAGCTTTCGAGAAGATATATATGACCCATGTCAACTATTTTGTCACTACTTCCAGCAAAAGGAAAACAAAATTCATCAAAGACTACATGCCTCGAGATATATATTTTTCCCATTTGGTGCCAAACATTGATATGTATTATGATGGGCACTATAACCAAGAAACATACATGGTTGAGACCTAAAGTCCAACGTATGCTGAAATACTCGAAGATGTGGGAAACATCTACACCCAAAAACATGCATACAACTGTAATCTGGTTGCTTGTTGTAAAGGGCTTCAAAAGGTGACTTGCCATACAAGACCTTAGTAAGCAGTCAATTTATAAGGTACACAGCTGTACTTACAACATAAGACCAGAATCTCAATGGTACTGATGCTTGTGCCATTAAAATCAAAGCTAATTCAATAATATGTCGATGCTTTCGCTTAACAACACCGTTTTGTTTTAAGGTGTGAGGGCATGTCAATCGATGGTGAACTACTATAATAGCCAACATCACTATTAATGGTATGTATTCTCCACCCTAGTCAGTTTGAAGTTCCCTTATTTTTGTTTCAAATTGAGTTTTGACAAATGCATGAAATAATTGAAACGCTTGTATTGTTTGGTCATTGTTCTTAAGCAAATATACCCAACAATGCCTTGTACAGGCATCCATAAATGATACATAATACATGAAACTATTTGAGATTATATGTGATGGTCCCCATAAATCAGAGAACACTAACTAGAATGGTTTATCATATACTGTGGTTGACTCATGAAATGGTATTTTATGGCTTTTCCCCATTCGACAAGCTACACAAACATTTATACTCTCTTCTTTATTAAACGAGGTGATAACATCAACCCTAATTTGTTTATAGATTTGTATCAATGGAACATGAGCAGGATGCCCAAGTCTTTGATGCCACAACATTTTTATGCTAGTGGCTACATTTACTACTATTGAACTTGATTTCTTATTACACGGTGCATGATAAGCAGCAAACTGATACAGACCAACAATCTCCCATCCTTGTAACAACACCACTCTAGTCTTCTCATCTTTCACCAAGCAATGACTTGCATGAAACTAAAAAATACCCCGTTCTCTCTAGCAAACTTAGAGACAGATAAAAGGTTTTTAGTGACATCAGGAACATGCAGTAGATTATTAATGTAAAGAGCTCGAGACCTGGTTTTAATGAGAGATGATCCAATCTTATATATGTCAAGATTTTGTCCATTTCCCACAACTAACTTACCTGGTCCTGAATAATCAGATCCACTGTTAAGTTTGGAACTATCTGGAGTGACATGGTGAGTATCTCCTGAGTCTATAACCCATTTATCCGTGCTGGAAGATGATGAAGAAGAGCTCTGTACTGGAGCACATCCATTATTTGTACATGTATAACTTTCATTTTGAAAACCAGTTACTTGTGTATTGAAAGACTCATGTTTGTCAACCAAAACTCCAGAAAATGATTGATCAAACAGATGCCAGCATCGATCCACAATGTGACCCATATTTCCACACAATTGACATTGCACCCTAGCTCTTCCATGACCTCATGTACCAGTTCGACCACAAGAGTAATGCTGTGAAATTATTTCATTCCTAGTGTACTGTTGATCAGTAGATCAATCAGAGTATTTTCTTTGGTTGTTATTCTGAACATATACAACATTGGCACTGAGAAGCGGTTGAGATTGTACTTGAAAGATTTTAAGTTGTGCTTCTACATCAATGAGTATAGATTGAACTCCATCCACTGTGAAGACATCTTTGATTGCTGTAATAACATCAACAAAATGTTGATATTCAAATGGAAGTCCATTCAGGATTGTGGCAACCTGATCAATGTCAGATATAGCACTACCACACACTGCTAATGCATCACAAACTTCTTTGATCGAAGTAAGGTATGATCGCATGCTCTCATCTCCTTTCTTGATGGACCATTGATAAATAGTTGATCAAATGGAAGCTCATTATACTAGTAGTCGATCGATTGGAAAAGAATTTAAGAAAAATAGCCCATACCTCAGCAGTAGTTTCAGCACCAACAAACTGTTGAAGAAGATGATCACTGATGGTGGATAATAGCCAAGAGGCCAGTGAACTATCTTGTGCCACAAACACATCATACTCTTCATTGATTACAAGATTACCATCAACATCAAGTATTCTCTTAGATGGAGAGCTAAGATCACCGTTGAGTAACCTCTCAAGTCGATGACTCCAAACTATTAAGAGGACCTGCTGCTTCCATTGAAGGAAATTCATCTCATCAAGCATGATGTTTATGCGTTTATTAGTGAACATCTTGTTGGGCCTCAACGACTCTGAACCTCCAAGAATATTTCCAGAACCACAAATGCCATGACACCAGCTATTGCAAGATAGATTCATAAATCTTGCCAAGAAGTATCACACAGCAGAAGAAGAAAAAAAGCTTATCCCAGAAGCAACTGAGTGAATGATACCATAATGGTAAACTCAACTAAAGTATAAAACTGAATATTGTTTATTATTCGATCTTTACAAGTAACACTGCTCTTCTTTATATACAAGTAAAGGTGCGCATATAACAACCATAACAATTATAACAGAAAGGTTGTTATACTGCAAACTAACAGAGCTTGCTAACCATTGATAAACTGGTGCATGCTGCATGCTGCATGCTAGTGCATGCTTACGCTGTACTCCATCTAATATTCTCCTATTCATCCCTTAATAAATATCCCTAAAAGAATGAATATTAAATTTATTTCCTCCTAAAAGACAATAATACCCCTCCTATTCATGCCTCTCCACATGATGCCAAGAGGTGTGGATACTGCTTCATCTTGTGCTCTTCTCTTTCCCAAGTAGCTTCCTCGACTTTTATGATTTTGCCAAAGCACTTTAACTAGAGGAATTTTCTTGTTACTCAATTCTTTGTTTTCTTGAGCTAAGATCTGCACTGGTTCTTCTTCGTAAGTGAAATATGGTCAGATCTCTATTTCCTCTGGTGTGATAATATGTGATATATCTGATTGATACTTCCTAAGTAACGACATGTGAAAAAAATTATGGATCTTGTCCATATCGGGAGCCAAAGCGATATGATAAGCTACTGGTCTGATCCTTTTTAAAATCTCATAAGGTCCAATAAATCTTGGACTCAGCTTTTCCTTGCGCCCAACCGTAATACTTTCTTCCAACGTGATACTTTCAAAAATACATTATCTCCCACTTGATATATTCAATCTCTTTTCTCTTTAGATCAACATAAGACTTTTGTCGATTTGAAGTTATCTTAAGATTATCTTGGATAACTTTCACTTTATCTTCCATTTCTTTCATTAAATCAGGGCCAACTAGATCTTGATCTTTTAGCTCAAACAAATTTAATGGTGTTTGACCCTTCCTCCCATACAAGGCTTCATTCAGAGACATCTTAATACTCGATTGATTAATGTTATTATAGGCAAATTCTACTAAAGGCAAATATCTTTCCCATGATCCTTTAATTCAATTGTGCATGCTCTTAGCATATCCTCTAATATCTGAACAGTTTCCTTTAACTGACTATCTGTTTGCGGATGAAAAGGCGTGTTGAAATTCAATCGAGTACTCAATGCCTCGTGTAAAGAATTCCTGAGTCTTGAAGTAAACCTTGGGTCGAGGTCGGATACTATCGATACAAGTGCTCCATATAGCCGAACTATCTCTTTTATGTACAACTCTACATATTTATCCATCGAGTAATCTATCCAAATTGGAATAAAGTGAGCTATCTTGGTCATTCTATCCACAATTACCCATATTCAGTCCTTTTTACTGGGTGTCAAAGGTAGCCCTGAAATAAAATCCATAGTAACTTGTTCCCACTTTCACTCTGGAATGGATATTTGTTGTAGTAATCTGGAAGGTACTTGATGTTCATGTTTCACTTGTTGACATGCTAGGCATTTTGTAACAAACTCTGATATAACTCTTTTCATGCCAGACCACCAATAACGACTCTTTATATCATGATACATCTTATTCCCACCTGGATACAAAGTCAAAGGACTATAATTGCCTTAGAGAGAATATATTTCCTTAGTTCTTCATTATCTGGAATGCAAAGTCTTCCATGATAATATAAACATCCATCAGTCCTGATTTCGAAGTCTTTGGTCTCACCTTTTCCTAGTAGTGCCATTATTGCCAAACACTTTCCATCTTTTCCTTGCAGCTCTTTTATCCATTCCAACAACGCTTTAATTTAAGCTCAACAATCAAGGCGTCATCTTCCTTTAATGATATACATGCATCCAAAGCTCGTAAAGCTGCAAAAGTCTTTCGGCTAAGTGCATCAGCTACCACATTAGCATTCCCTGGATGATAATCGATGATCACATCATAATCTTTTAAAAGATCAATCCATCTTCTCTACCTCAAGTTCAGTTCTTTTTGAGTCAACAAGTACTTTAGACTTTTGTGATTTGTATAAATATGGCATCGCTCACCGTTCAGAGAATGACACCAAATCTTCAAAGCAAACACGACCGCTACCAATTCTAAGTCATGTGTCGGATAATTTCTTTCTTGAGTCTTCAACTGTCTCGAGGAATAGGCCACAACTTTCCCTTCTTGCATAAGCACACATCCCAACCCATTATGAGATGCGTCACTAAAAACTACATAGTCTTTACCCGACTCGGGTTGCACAAGTACCGGTGCCTCTGTTACAATCCTCTTTAGCATTTCAAAACTTTCTTGCATTTCTATGACCAAACAAAAGACACATCTTTCCGTAACAATTTAGTTAGAAATCTTTTTGAGATCTACTCTTATGCCTTCTGCGGAGACTATATGGCCAAGGAAAGAAATCTTTGCTAACCAAAATTAACATTTGGATAGTTTGGCATACAACTTCTTCTCTCGAAGAGTCTGAAGAAAAATACGAAGATGAACATCATGCTTCTCTCTTGACTTTGAATACACAAAAATATCTTCAATAAATACCACCATAAATTGATCCAGGTAAGGTTGGAATACTCGGTTCATCAAATCCATAAATGCTGCAGGAGCATTAGTCAAACCGAATAACTTCACTATAAATTCGTAATGCCCATACCGAGCTCGAAAAGCTATCTTTGAAATATCAAATTCTTTAATCTTTAATTGATGGTATCCTAACCAAAGGTCTATCTTAGAGAACACTGTTGCACCTTTCAATTGATCAAACATATCACCAATCCTCAGAATATGATACTTATTCTTTATTGTTACCTTATTTAACTATCGATAATCTATCCATAATCGCATAGAACCATCATTATTTTTCACAAAAAACACAAGTGTCCCCAATGTGAAACACTGGGTCTGATAAATCCCTTATCAAGTAGCTCCAGTAATTAGGCCTTTAATTCTCTTAAATTTGTTGGAGCCATTCGATATGGAACCATAGAAACAGGTCCAGTACCCAGGTAAACATCAATATTAAATTCCACCTCATGGTCTAGAGGTAAACTTGGTAATTATCTGAAAAAACATCTGGAAACTCCCTAACTCTTGGAATATCATTATATCTTTTTTCCAATATTCAAGTGTCTATTACGTTATCCAAAAAAGCTATAAACCCTTTCAAAAGCATTTTCTTTGCAGTCATTGTTGATATCACATTGGATGGTGATTTCACTTTTTCACCGATTACTTAGATTTTTGAGCCTTCTGCATCCTTAAAAAATAATCGCTTCCTACAACAATCAACCCATCCATGATGTGGAGACAACTAATCCACACCCAAAATAATTTCAAACTCGTCGAAAGGTAATTCTATCAAGTTTACCGGGAACATAACCCCTTGAATCTTTTTCAGGCATTTTTTACATACTTGAGTTACCCTTGCACTATGACACATAGGATTTACCGATATCATCTCGCTAAAGATTAGTTTTAAAGGAATTCCTCTATCTCTAATCAACTTTGTACTAATATAAGAGTGCATAGAACTAGGGTCCAAAACAAATACAGGTTCATTAAAAAGATGAAATATAGCTATTAAAATCTATGGGTCATCCCGATCCTCATTAGTCTTAATATTATAAATTCGGGCTACTCCCCGTATCTCTTATCGTGAAATTGATTTAGATTGTCCACTGGATCTGCCTCTTCCTCTGTCTCTATTAGACGTTGCTACTGATATCTCAATTTGTACTTAATTATCCCCGGATCTCTTAGGAAAATTTCGAGCATAGTGACTAGTTTCACCAAACTAAAAACAAGCTCCACTAAGCAATCTACATACTCCATGATTAAATTTGCCTTACGTCTGACATAGAGTAGTTCGTTCTCCAAATGAGCTAGTAGAAAAGGACTGTGATTACTTATTCTTCTGCGAACCTGTAGCAGAGCCATCTCTATTATTGTATTGGGAACTCGAACCCTTGTCTCTCTTAGCATGATAGGAAGTTGAAGATGTTCCAACTCTTTTTCCTGTCTACATACCCTGCTCTGGGGCTAAAGTCTCCTCTCCTTAGCTCGATTTATGACTCCTTGTATGCTAGGAAGGTTTAAAGCCAACATCATCTCTTTCAACTTAGGCCTCAATCCCTCGATAAACCAACCACGTCGAACCTTATCATTAGGAACTTCTTCAGTAGCAAAACGACTCAGTTTGTGATAGTCAACCTCGTACTCATGATTGCTCGATCACCTTGTTTCAGATTAAGAAACTTCAGCAGCATCGCCCGCATAAACTTCTCACCGATGTACTTGTTCTTAAATTCATCCTGAAATAACTGTCAGGTCACATGATCAGGTGGTGCATACATCATAGTGTTTGTCTACCACATTCAAGCTGATCCTCGAAGTAAATATACAACTCCACCCAAATTTTCAAAATCTGAGTAGTAAAGACTTTCAAGCATCAGCTTAATGTCATTTAACTATAAATCAACATATATAGGACCTTCATCTACTTCTCCCCGGAACTCATGAGCTCTTAAACTTTTCAACTCTTTTGGGATTAATATACCTGGTGCTGGAGGAGTAGGGGGAGGCAGAGGAGGTTGAAATAGAGTTAAGATTGCATCGAGAGCCTGCATAAAATCTCCATACTTTGGCACTGACATACCTTGATGTACCCGTGCACTAGCATTTTTAGACTGGATCAGATGCTCACTATTAGTTTCATTGCTCTCGCTACACGACCCTTCTCTAACTTCTTATTCAACCGCTCTCTGCGAATTCACAGATTCCAACATTACATAATAATAACAACTAAAGTTAGTAAAAAAGTGACATCAATCATAATCTAATGACACCATATCAATAACCTTAACATCTTAGTGGCAAGTAAACCTTTTTTTAAAGTAAAATACACCCGGTTTCGACCGAGAATTGGCTAAACTTATAGCTCTGATACCAATAAATGTAACACCAATTTTCGTATATATTTTCGTACACAAGTCACAGATATCACATGACTTTTAAAACATTTCCATTTTTGAGAACCAATAAATTTTTGTTTCTATACATAAAACATTTTAATGTAATAATAAGAAAACATTCATTAACTTTTAGTATGTAAAATAGTCTTAAAGTTCTAACATATTAAATATAACAATCATCATAAGTCAAAAACATTCCAGAGCATTATCATAAGTCTATTACATGTTATCTAATAATATCAAAATTAGTCATAATTGTCATACAGTTACTGATGAGGCAACCTTTTATTTATGATGTCAGCTGCACTCCTTATTCCACTCATACTATTATCTACGCGTGAAACCAACACATGCTAAGTATTCACTTAGTGAGGCGTAATAATATAAATGAGGTGTAACCAAAACATAAGTATATCATAAAATATCAACATATGAATTAAATCATATATAAATCATAATAATACTTCAAATTGGCTTGGTAAACAAAATTTCTTTCACATAACTTGCGAAACAATATTTAGTATGTCCTGCATACCTATCAATCAGTATTTTTCCAAATTATCCTTTTATTTTCCCAATGTATGTTGAATGATAATGCAAGGTACACGAGTTGCACTTAAGTGCCGAAATGGTAATTCACAAACTCATTATGAATTCCATAGATGCATACATAGTGCCGAAATGATCATTCACAAACTCATTATGAATACCATGGGTCCACACATAGTGCCGAGTACACATAGTACTGATACGAAAGTGCAACATATGCATTAAACAAAATCGATCGATAACCATCATACACGAAGTATGTCGAAATGAACCTATGACTCTTAATGCACATACAATAGGCCTTTAAATCAAATTCGCAGATTAAACATTTATTATGAAACATATATAATTGTTAAAACAATATAAAAGTTCATCATTCTATTTTAGAGCAGTTCATACTCTCAAATTTATTCATAAAATCATTTCCATAAACTTTATGAAAATATTTCAAAATAGTGTAAAACAAACTTTTATCAAAACATTCGATGTTGACTCATCGCAAGTCATCTTCATCTCATATAAGTACATAATAATGCACTCACCTGGTATGCCTCAATATTATCCCTTAATTGTAGACCGACTATTCTGCAACTTTATCATTGCCTTTTTATTTGCTTGACTCATGAATTTGATTACGATCTACACAAGCATCCATAATCACACATACAATACACATGTTAGTATACTTTCTAACATTTATACAAAATAATAATACTCAAAAGTACTATTATTTTCGAGTTCTAATAAAATTCATCCCAACTTAAAATTTCAGACTGAATAGTATCAGTACCCCTCCTACAATATATACACTTCTCTTCTATGGTACTGATACCCACTTCAATATTGATACCAATTTTGTATTCTGAAATCCATTTTTCAATTAGAGTATCGATACCTTCCTCTTGGTATCGATACCTCCACATCAATATCGATACTACATTCATTCAAGCTCATCTTCATTCCAGCTCAAGAGCTTTCTATGGAACGAATAAGCATGACTATTAAGCTGAATTGAATACTCCCCGAATATCCCGATCCAATAAGCATGACTATTAAGCTGGTCAATTCGACCCAAGCACAATTTGTTCGGATAAAATGCATGGGGCGAAAATGTTAATCATAAAAGAACTATCCTCTAACCTTCAAAATGAATCCCTTTTCCCCCAGATCAATAGCTCTCTTTGCTTTGCGAATCAAGATTTGTCTTGTATTCAAGATATCTGAATCTGATATAGAAATTGAAGAAAGTTCAGGTCTGTCAACTCCTTTACCCCTCGATCTCTCTTATTTTTCTCTAGGTCTGATTAGACATTGTTTTGGATACTTAGCAAGGATCCATACTTTTTCCCAAGCCGTGGTCGAGTTTTCTTTTTGGTCTTCAACAATGTGGGATTAGTGGCTAGGGGCCCACTATTACCTGATATATTTCCCATAGCACTTAAATCATCCCTTTCTTGTTGATGCACCAGATCCACCTCCTCAATCGGCAGTCCTGATTCCACAATGATATTCTCCAATATGTTCAAGGCTTCATTCTTCTTTGTACATCTGGATGGACACTTGGCAGCAACAACTACCCAACTGGGTTCACCCCCTTCTCCTCAGTCGGTTGGTCTTCTTTTTTATACAACCCAAGTCTATCTACCATAGGACCATTAACCTATTCCACCTTTGAATCTATAACAATCCTTTGATTTTCATCGAGCCTGTAGCCCATTAAATCTGACATCTCCAAAGGTCTAGCATTATCCGAACATGCATTGTCTGAATGCTCCTTCCCAAAATAATCCACATTCATTGCTTCATCACATTCCGTCCAGTTGACCTTTTTTGTGGATTCCGATTATCTCTTCTGAGTGGACTCCGTTGAGGAATCCAATTGGCTTTTCGCTTCTTCCTTATCCGCTTCATTTCTATTTTTCATCCTTTCTTCAGGTCAACTATGATTCATCGTCGAGTCTATGAATTTGATCTCCACTACTCGAATTACATACATAAGGTTACCCACTTCAACTTCAATCCATTCATTGATTCTTTTATTATGATTCATTGTCACCAAAACTGTGACCTCGCAATCTATCATTCGAAAAGCGTTTTCTCCCAAAGCTTCAAAGGAATCCCAAATCTCTGCCACCTTTCTGAGTGTATTATGATTCCAAAAATGGAGCAACAACCCTGATACTTCTAACCATGCAACTCTTTCCAACTACTTTAAAATTTCTGACCATAATCGTACTTCCAAAAATATTTGCTTAAGATATGACCATTCAAAATTCTCCAACATTTAAAACAATTCCTCATCTTCAATTGAGATTTAGAATGTTTTGCCTCCCATCCTTTTAACTTTGACCTCCTCCAACCCCTTGCTTTGAATTTTGTCCACGATGCTCTTTATACTGCAAACTAAGGAGGTTATTCCTATCAGACTTATCTTGAGTTTCCTAAGATCCTCCACATCGACGTGTCCCATGATAGTCTTTCAACTTGACTATCATGTTATCAATATTACTTGCCTCCCTTCTCAACTTCTCATTTGGCCTGTGCTAACCATTGGATTTTCAAGCTTAGTTTTCGCGAATGAATCCCTATGATAGTCTTAGTCTTTTCAGCTGCTCGATTCGACGACGTTCGAGCTTTCCTCTAATACTTTGTTCTCCCGTTGAATCTTGCAAACACGACCGAGATTTTATACCCATATAAGTAGAGTCCATTCAATCTTTCCATGGCTCTTGTTGCATCTATTTTCTTTGGAAATATCAAAAAACCAAATCTTTTACCCCCTTTACTCAACCTACTTGCTATAAACGCGTCAAAAACATTGCCTTGATACCCAAAGGTTTGCCGAAGTCCTTTGCAATGCATTATCTTTGGTATATTATTCACGAAGAGGGTACGGATCCAGTCGGCCATTAGGGCAACGTATTGCGTGGAACCGCCCTTCCCTGAGAAGCTAACTGTTACATTAAATTATATACCGAATCATCGACTCACCTTGATCTAAATAAATTTCTTCGAAGATGACGCTATCTTCTTTTATATCTAGCTTTCTTCAGTTTTTTTTTTAACTTGGGCAAAACTCCAATTACCAATCTTTTAGCAGTAAGAAGAATATGCAGTTCTACTGTAATGGAAGTCTTCAGAGAGCAGTTGCAGAGCAATAAGTGAAGTATTGAGGGACAATTGAGCTTTAAGTATATTTTCAATGGCAACAGTCCAGATCATGATTCAGTAGCCAATCAACACAGACCCGTTGTATAATGCAAATAAAATAAAAAAGAAAATATCTTTTTAAACGAGACTTTTATATATTAAGAAGATTTTAGAGAGTGATTGTGATTTTATGATACCCGACTTAATTCTATTATTGATCTACCCTTAATTCTTTCTTTATAAATATCAAACTATATTTAATTCTTTTATACACCATTTTTTGTTTTCTCAACATTTCTCTCTTCAAATTTGATCTTTGAAAAGAGTAATATCAAGTGTGTTTCATTTCATTGCTTCGAGTGTACGGAATTTTAAAAAATGTGTTAATCTTAAGGGAAACTTGTATTTTTGGACTTACATCAATCCAATAAAATTACTTATGAGTTAATAACTACACGTCATAATAATTATATTATTTCCATCATCCTCATTTATTGTTATTTATTTTTACTGGTCAATGCCGACTTTTTTGGTTTTGCAGTAATCTTATTTTCTAACAATATAGAAGTAATTACTGTAGATTGTTGTATACTTGAACTCATAAGCAGCGATGGATATAAAGAGGAGCGGGACTCTAAAATTTTTAAATTCTTATGTATTTTAAATATTTTTTATATATTTTATTAAAAATATATTTTTAACTCTAAAATTTTATAAGTTCACAAATATTTAAAATTTTATAAATTTACTCCTAATATGAAATAATATGCCCTCTCATCAAGTATTGTCATCTCTTCTCAAAGCTTATATGCCTTGGTCCGCTGACGCATAGTTTTATATATATTATTATTTATTTTGTGCACGCCATATAATTTATTTTTTGTTCCACAGCCATGAAGAGAGTAACAAAAATCTCAGGATTCGTTGCCTAATTTGTTGGGATTCATTGCCTAATTATGAGGCATTTTGATTACGTGAATGATGTGGGCAGATCCCGTATATGATGTGGGCCAAATTAAATTAAAACGAAGTTGTCTTAGTAACATCCTAAAAATTCATAACGATGTCGTTTTGAATTTAACCCGTGATTTGATCTGAATTGCTTTTAAAGTCCTTTTGTTTCTAAACAAACAAGGGGAAATCACTTTCGTGTCATCCCTAATTTTCAGGTTATTTAATTTATTCTCTATGTTGTATTTAATATCTTATTTTTGTCTCAAACTCTTTCAATTTTTACTATTAAGTCCTAATTTATCAATGAATTATATGTACATTTATTTTGTGATTTTCGAGAGGAAAACTCGTATGAAGAAGGCCGTACAAGGGAATTGAAAGCTTAAACAGAAAATCCAGCTAAAATTTCGAGATGTTTAATATAAGGCGAGATCGGATGAAATTGCATGTGGAATTTAAAAATCAAATTTTGAGGTGTTACATGCCCAATTCAGGATCGATCTCGCAATTTGATGGGAATAAAGGAAAAAATATAACAAAAATTTCTTTTGATTTTTTTATGAAATTTATTTTATTTACCAAGATTAATCTTGTTGAATTTTTCTCTAGTTTTAGAATCAACAAATTTAAAAGAGGTGGTAATTTGAAGAAGTAAATGTCGTAGTAAATTATAGTCACTCTGATTAAAGTTGATGAGGAGAGGATTTGAGCTCAAGACATGCTAAGAACGAATAACTCTACTTGGTTGTTATATTTCAACATATGAGTCAGGTTATATACACGTTGCCTTTTTTATTCGTGTTTGTTACGACATTAAATTGTTTATTCCTAAATAAGACTTTCTAACTAGTCTTTAAAACATTATAAAAACCTTTTGAAAAGTTTAAAGACTATGACAATATTAAATGATTTGTTGAAGCCTAATTTTTCTGGTATACTTAATTATGGACGAAAAATGTAAGAATAAATTGATATGAGACCTTTATAATAAAAATGAGAAATTTTTTCGATGGTTGATTAGAAAGTAGTGTGATAAAATGAGAATGCATGTCTAGGATTAGTATAGAAAAGACTTGGTATTTGAGTGTACCTAGGGCACCACCTTTCTTTTTCCGGAAGCCTACTTGATACATTGTTTATTTCTTTGCTCAATATTTTAATTCATTAAATACTATGACAAGTTTACACATTTCGTAACTTAAAGGAGAAGTTAAATTTGATAATTTTATTCAGATTTATTAGTCATACTTTTTGAAATGTTAATGATCTCTTCAAAGTTAACATTTGATTAATATGATAGACAATGTTACTAAAAACCTTGTAGTTATTAAATTTCTATTATTATACTCCTATAATTGAGGAAGAGGAAGGAGAAGAGATTATTTATCTATAAAATTCCTAACTATTGATTCCACTTTTGGAGAATTAGGAAAATATTAAAATTTTCATTTTAAGATACGAAGTCATAAATGACATATTTTTAAGGAATTTCATAATTTGAAAGCATCTAGACTAATTAGTATGTTGAGATTTCGAAAAATACAAACATGTGTGATTATGATTTTATGTTTAAAATCTAGTATGCATTTATTCTAATCCACTTTAGTAAAGTTGAAAGAAAATTGTTTACATGTCTTATATGATATTAATTTAGACATCTTTACGTTAGAGAATGTGGGAATAATTAGAAATTCTCTACCCTATAAATGTTATAGTATGTGGGTTGTCTAAAATGAATTATTGATTGTATGTATTGTGTTGTGAAGTTATACACTCATAAATTTATATGTATGAGCATAATACTTTAAATCGCATGAAACTAAGAAAATTTTAATCTCTTAATTTGAAAATCTTGGTTTATATATGAGAAATCCTAATTTTAAAAATTACTAAAATTGACAAAAGACAATATTTGAGTAAATGTCTTTTAACATAGATAAGTTTTAGTATTGAGATGATTCCTAAAATAACTCTCTTATCATAAATTTGGTAAAGAATGAAAAAAAAAATGTTTGAATGCTAATTTCTTTTAGAATTTTTTACTTGCTGGTATTCATAATATACTCACAATCCAATATTAGATATTGAAAAGAGTCTTAAGCATATATTTAAGGAGTTGCAATTAATAAACTCTTGGGGTATATAATTTATCGAAATATATATTGTAAAAATATATTATGATTGGATAACTGATAAATGATAAAACGTTAGTGGGTATATGTTCATATAGGGTAGAGTAGCTTTTGTGAAAGCTTTTAATTTTTTTAGTAACTCTACTGTGAAGTCTGAGATGATAAGTCTTTCCTTAACTACATAAGAGGCTAAATTCCTTAGGAATCTATATTGTTGAGAATACTTAAAGATAGAAGACTCTTTATCCTTTGTGTTTTTATGTGACTCGTAAGATGCCATGTGAATGTTTTAAAATCAAGCATACAATGATAAAAAAAGGCATGAGTTTGTAAAACAAAGAGATAATACTTAATTTGAAGTACAATAGGATTAAATATGATTATATTAATCCATTAAATTATTATTATTTTTTGAATTAGTCATTCGTATCTGATCTATTGACCGACTAATCTAGATCGAGTACTGTAGAGGTGAGGACGACCCTCCCAACCCAGTTTGTTCCTTTCACAAACGTTAAGATTCGAATACTTGACCTTGATTAAGGAATCTAGTGCCTCATCCCACTAGACCAATTGATTGTTGGTTAATCCCTCAACTTAAGAGTTTATCAAAAGTTATTTATGATTTGTCGAGGAAGAAGGTCTTAAACCCATTTGGTTGAGAAATTCATGGTAGATACCCAACTTAGTCTTCTCAGTTTATGTGGTCAAACAAAGCAATGAAAAAACTCATATTGTACATCCTTACCTATTCCTAAGGTGAACAATGTACATGTCTAAGGTTTATTCTTAATGGTTTCATATCTCATGTTTTGGGTGATTTTAATGAGAAGGACTTGATGAATCCATTGATGTGAAAGGATGAGCTTTACACTCTTAATGAATTCATAGCCCAAGATTTGAGTGGTCCTAATGAGACAGACTTGATAAATTCACTAATATGAGATGTTGAGTTTTATGCTCTGAATGAGTTCATAACCCATGATTTAGGTGGCCCTTGGTGAGACGAACTTGATGAATTCATCAAATCTTAAACTTGAGAGGTTGAGCTTTCTAAATTCTTTTAATGATTTCATATCCTTGATTTGGATGGTTTATATTGAGATAGATTTGATGAAATCACCTACGTAAGTGTTAAGAACTAACCAACTTTTATGAAAGATATCGAGTTGTCTTTCTAGAGCACTTACTAGCATCCCGAGGTATCTTGGTGATAACTCCATAAAAAGAGACTCTATTTCTAGTCTTTTTACTTAAGTTATTGCTCGTCTAAACAAAGTATGCACATCATATTAGTTACATTTAGGTTATATTTATTTGTGGTGGATAAGTTTTGCTTCGGCAAAATTTATTTGGTTTGACTAATGCTGCTGAGGAGAAAGTGTCTGTGTGGATTGTGTATGTGCAAGAAATTTACTTAATAAGTTAAAGAAAGTGAGGAACATATTTATCTCGCCAAGGCAAATGATACGATCCAAACTAGCTCCAACTTTCTCCATGACTTGAACACACCATGGATGTTCTTCAAAGCTGTTTCTAAGGGAGTTCTTCATTACCCTATCTTATACTATATCATTTATACATTCTATTCTATCATAAGCATGCATTCACATGTTAGTATAAATTATCATATTATTTCCATCCTATGCTTATTGATCTGTTTTTCATATTATTCAAATATATGCTATGATTACATATCATTTCTTAGGATATTATTATTACATGTTTCCATTTATCATTTATGAATACCATGTTATATCATATTCATGCATACAACATATACCCATAACTTTATGATTGATACACAATGTTATAAGCATGCTAGGATAGTCTTATAATCATATTAAGCATGATTATCATATATACATCAAGGCAGAATCATTATAAATCATTTCATTAGTTCATATGCATTCATATTAGCTCTTAAGCTTCATGCATTATCTTACACATATTTTGAGATGATATAATTAGCTCATGACCTTCAAACTTAGCTCACATTACCATAATCAAACATGGAAGCAAGGTATTTAGCTTGTCTTAGCTCAATAACATGGACTTACCTTGTTTCTTTGTACATATAGGTACAATGGAGTGTGATGCAAATTGAGGTAGCTTGGTGAATGATTTGGACGTCATATGCAGCTCACAAACGGCTTACAAAGTACAAGGCAGCTCATGGAACACTAAGGGAAGCTCGATTCAGCTGGAGGAGCTTAAGGCTAGCTAAACTTAGCTAGTTGGAATATTTGGAGCTGAGTTGCCAAAAGTGATGTCAAAGGTAGCTGCATGTAGCTGAACATAATGATAAGGAGCTCACAAGGACTTAGCTAGGAAGCTTGTTCACAAACATCCCATGTTTTCTAGCTAGCTCCACAACTCAAGCTAGCTTGGAGGAAACACATACACGCCCAAGAGAGAGCACATGTCCAGCCATCATTCCATGCACAAGGCTGCACCACAAGGCTTCCTAGAACGCCCATGTTCTTTGCATATGATCAGCCCCCATGTGCCTTGTATGTGGTTCATTTAGGCGCCAAGATGAAGAGTTCTCTCCCTATTCGGCCAAACATTCCCATACAAATTGGTGCCAACTTGAAGAGATACAAGAACTATTCGGCCAAGGGATATTTCCCTCCATTTAAACCAAAACATCATCTCTATTTGTAATTAAATTATGTCTCTATAGGAAGGCATAAGGCTGGCCGAATACTCTTGTAACCATTCGACCATGTCTCTCTATTTCCTATAAATAGGAAAGCATTCATCATTTGTAAACAGACCTTTTTGTTTAATTAAAGTGAGATTATTCCCTTACTTAAGTCCTGGTGACTTTTATCGACTTATCAAGTATAATGTATACTTGTGGCGTCAACCCCTTCTCTTTTCACCTTGATACTTCTGGTTCCTAGTTCTTTATAACTAGTGGGTCAAAGTACTTCATACCACCCCTTAAAGAAGCAATATAAAGTCTGGGTCTTTGCTCTATATAGCATTGGTTCTTCTTTGAGTCTTCTTTAAGATATTATCCTCACAACCATCCCTTTGTTTCATAAACCATAACCATAGCCATATCAACCATCTTCCGCTTCCATCTCTCAATTAAACAGCCCATCTAATCACCCATACGTTTACCACCCTTAACCATTATGTTTTGAGCCATTCACTTCACAGGTTGTTTTGCTTCCTTCCTAAGTCCACAATCAATTGTTAAGGCATCAGAAGAGCCTTACATCAAGCGGTAATAAGAGTTTGGTGGAAGAAGCAACGTGCAACAACAACAAAGAAGAAAAATACAAAAAGAAGTGCAAAGTCAAAGAAAAAGAAAATCTGAAAAAAAAGAAATTGAAGCACTCCAAAAGAAAGAAAGAAATTCCAGCACTTAAAAAAAAGCAAAGAAAAGAAAAGAAAGAAAGTTGAAGCACTCATCGACAATTCTCATCACCAAGCCTTTTCAAGTAAGCCTTTTAAATTGATTGTGGTGATAGAAGGTTGTGAAGTGACTTGTGTAAGTAACCCTTTTGTTTCTCTTCTTTCTATTTCTAAGCCACCCTTTCGTTATATTTGTTTTTCCCTTCCTACTAACCCTTTTACAGCCGACGCCAAACAAGTAAAATTTACTTGATATAGTCTTGAGTAAAGTTCTCTAGAACTTGAGACAAGAGAATCAAGAGGAAAAAGGCTGGAGAGTGTGTGAGATCGGAAGAGGACAAGTAAAAGCCATTAAAGTCCTAGAGTGCAAACACGAGTGGATTGAGTGACATCAAGTTTTCTTGGAGTGAATTGTGAGGCTTTGTGAGAGTATATTCTGGTAAGGTCCTACACACATATCATTTTTTCCTTATTTGCTAACATGTCTCTTCCATCCAACATCTTTGTAGTCAAAAGAACTTTTAACATTCAAAGTCAAGAGGATGAACAAAGAGAGAACATCTTCCATACCAAATGTCACGTGGAAGATAAAATTTGCGTGGTGATCATTGATGGAGGAAGTTGTACAAACGTAGCAAGTACTCACATGGTGGAAAAGTTGGGTCTCAAGACTTCCAAGCATCCTCATCCTTACAAACTTCAATGGCTCAATGATGTGGGAGAAGCCAAGGTAACCAAACAAGTTGTTTTACCTTTCTTAATTGGAAGATACAATGATGAAGTCCTTTGTGATGTGGTGCCCATGAGCGCAAGCCACCTTATACTCGGGCGTTCTTGGCAATATGATAAGAAGGCTACCCATGACGGATTCTCTAACAAGTACTCTTTCCAGCATCAAGGGAGAAAAATCATATTAGCACTTCCAAGCCAAGTTCATGAATGTCAAGTGACCCTTAAGTCACGCATAGAAGAATAGTAGAAAACGAAGGCCATTAAGAAAAGTATTGAAGATATGAGGAGAAATGAGCAAATCAAAGAAAATACCATTGAAGAAGAATATTTTGAGGAGACAAGAAGAATTGGAAATGAATCTGTTGAAGTTGAAAAGGATGATTTGCAAGTAGTGGAGAAAATTAAAAATGGCATATTTGAAAATGATGAGTGTAGAGAAGAAAAGCAGAGTGAAGGACAAATTTTACCTAACAAATCTTCTTATACTATTTCTTTTTCCTTGCAGGATATTCCAAGAGACATATTTTTTCAAGCTGGATATTTAAGAAACATGTCTTTTGAAGAATCAATAGATGTGACTTGTGGTGATCCACAAGACATGTCCTTTGAGGTTCCAACAATTATGTCTCTAGAAGTTAAAAAAGATGTGTCACTTGAAGTGCCACAAGTTGTGATCATTGAGGCTCCAAGTACATTACAACTATTGAAGAGATTTCAGCAACCAATGGAGTTTTCCATCATCAAGCAACCAATGCCCATTAAACATCCACCCTGGTTTGCTATTTCCATTCAACTTGTTAATAGTTTTTTTCATTTACTAACTTTGATTTATTTTGCAGCAACTTGTTTCATCCTTATGGTGAATAAATCATACCAACCTTCAAGGCAATAATTTGGAGATGCACAATGGTGAAAGGACATGATGATTTAAATCAGCCCCAAGGAGTCATTCAAAGAACACTTATCTTCACCAAGCGACGTGATGACTCCAACCAAGAGACAAACCTTTTCACCAACAAGCATGGTGAATTAAAAGGAGGAAATGAATATATAGAGGTCCTTTCCAAGCATTATGATGATTCAAAGAATAAAGAAAAAGGATCAAGTTGGTTCATGAAGGGATTTGTCTCTCCTGTTCAAATGACATGTGATGGTTTCCCAAACATTGTGTCCTCCCATCAAAGGATGTGAAGTTACCAAATTTGAAGCCAAGAGGTTGACATATCGTGTGAATCATCTATTGGAGGAAAACATAAGGATTCAATCCTTTCTACATCAGAAGTTCTTCAATGAGAAACTACTTCGATTTGAGGACAAATCGCCTAAAAGAAGGGGAGGATGATACGATCCAAACTAGCTCCAACTTTCTCCATGACTTGAACACACCATGGATGTTCTTCAAAGATGTTTCTAAGGGAGTTCTTCATTACCCTATCTTATACTATATCATTTATACATTCTATTCTATCATAAGCATACATTCACATGTTAGTATAAATTATCATATTATTATTTCCATCCTATGCTTATTTGATCATGTTTTTCATATTATTCAAATATATGCTATGATTATATCATTTCTTAGTATATATTATTACATGTTTCCATTTATCATTTATGAATACCATGTTATATGATATTCATGCATACAACATATACCCATATCTTTATGATTGATGCACAATGTTATAAGCATGCTAGGATAGTCTTATAATCATATTAAGTATGATTATCATATATATATCAAGGCAACATCATTATAAATCATTTCATTAGTTCATATGCATTTATATTAGCTCTTAAGCTTCATGCATTATCTTACACATATTTTGAGATGATATAATTAGCTCATGACCTTCAAACTTAGCTCACATTACCATAATCAAACATGGCAACAAGGTATTTAGCTCGTCTTAGCTCAATAACATGAACTTACCTTGTTTCCTTGTACATATAGGTACAATGGAGTGTGATGCACGTTGAGGTAGCTTGGTGAATGATTTAGACGTCATATGCAGCTCACAAACGGCTTACAAAGTACAAGGCAACTCATGGAACACTAAGGGAAGCTCGATTCAGCTGGAGGAGCTTAAGGCTAGCTAAACTTAGCTAATTGGACTATTTGGAGCTAAGTTGCCAAAAGTGATGTCAAAGGTAGCTGAATGTAGCTGAACATAATGATAAGGAGCTCACAAAGACTTAGCTAGGAAGCTTGTTCACAAACATCCCATGTTTGCTAGCTAGCTCCACAACTCAAGCTAGCTTGGAGGAAACACATGCACGCCCAAGAGAGAGCACATGACCAGCCATCATTCCATGCACAAGGCTGAACCACAAGGCTTCCTAGAACACCCATGTGCTTTGCATATGATCAGCCCCCATATGCATTGCATGTGGTTCATTTAGGCGCCAAGATGAAGAGTTCTCTCCCTATTTGGCCAAGCATTATCTCCCATACAAATTGGCGCCAACTTGAAGAGATACAAGAACTATTCGGCCAAGGGATATTTCCCTCCATTTAAATTTAACCATCATCTCTATTTGTAATTAAATTATGTGTCTATAGGAAGGCACAAGGCTGGTCGAATACTCTTGTAACCATTCGGCCATGTCTCTCTATTTCCTATAAATAGGAAAGCATTCATCATTTGTAAACAGACCTTTTTGCTTAATTAAAGTGAGATTATTCTCTTCCTTAAGTCCTGGTGAATTTTATCTACTTATCAAGTATAATTTATACTTGTGGCGTCAACCCCTTCTCTTTTCACCTTGATACTTCTGGTTCCTAGTTCTTTATAACTAGTGGGTCAAAGTACTTCATACCACCCCTAAAAGATGCAATATAAAGTCTGGGTCTTTGCTCTTTATAGCATTGGTTCTTCTTTGAGTCTTCTTTAAGATACTATCCTCACAACCATCCCTTTGTTTCATAAACCATAACCATAGCCATATCAACCATCTTCCGCTTCCATCTCTCAATTAAACAGCCCACCTAATCACATATACGTTTACCACCCTTAACAATTATGTTTTGAGCCATTCACTTCGCAGGTTGTTTTGCTTCCTTCATAGATCCACAATCAATTGTTAAGGCATCAGAAGAGCCTTACATCAGCAAGGTTTATCTTGAAAGTCTGAAGTGGATATGACAAAATCGCCTATGCACATGCCAGCTGTATGACTTCCCTCACGTGCAAGCAAGCCCTTAAGATTCTGACAACAGCAAGCCGCCTTTCCTTTTTTAGCCTGGATAAGACAATAACAGGTATCTAGGGAATCTTCACATATGCGAAACCATAGGAGATTTCCCTTTATAAATACCCAGCCATAGCTGCCAACAAAGGGGCAAGGAAGTTAGGAGAGCTTTACTTGAAGTGTGAGCGAGCAACTGAAGTACTTCCCCACCGTTTACCAACCGATTTTCCTTGGTGTCCTCTATAGCCAGACTGTAGCAGAGTGACAGTCAGGCCTAGGGAGAGGCTGATCGCCAGGGCAGGCGCGGTGTTGATTAGAATTCTCACGATAGAGCCCTCGGTTTTAGGAGTCATTCTTCTTTTGTTCTTAATTTCTTTACTTAATTGAGGTTGTATTAAAACGATGATACTTGGTTAACTTTTTAATAACACCATGAACTGTCTTACTTGGTGTTAATCTTTGTTTTTCCTAAACAATTATTTTCTGCTTTATGAATGATGAATTATGAATTTGCTCAAGACTGTTTTGTACATTGTTTGAATATTTTGCCTTGACACTGTAAGAGCTTCGAGAGATTACCTTGGGTCTAGGTGAAACATGTATTGGCATTGTAAGAGCGTCGAGAGATTGTCATTTGTCTAGATATTGATTCTTAGATTCGAGAGAATTAAGTTAGATCTACATGAATAATGGAATGGATCCGGGATGGTGATGTTCTAACATGTCTACCTTAGAGATAAGGAGCATGTTTCAATCGACTAAAAGGGATAGACGCTAGAGTATGATAGACAACGAATATAGTTTCCGTTGAGATGTATTGCTACAACAACAATCTAAGAAACCAAGGGTTGTAGTTAACGTTGAGTAGTATTGTTATAACAATCATATAAGAATACTTAGTAATCCTATCGGGCAGCTTAAGAATGTCATAACAATTCATTCTGGACTTAGAATAATTGCTTAGCATAACAAAATATTAGCATGAGTGCTCTATGATAAGTCTGAATATGTGAAGTTGTTTTGAATATATTTGAATCAACGTTTGTCTTTGCTTTATTTTAATTCTATAGTTTTGCATATTTATTTTATCTCGACCAAACTTTTCTACAACCATATTTACAATATTTCCTTGTTTTGTTTTATTACTAATAGCTTTCTAGTTTGACAAGATTGTAGGAATTAGCTTGTGACAACTAGTTCTGGTTGTGGTGAAGCTTAAAAATATTCGACCAATCCTTGAGGAGATGATAACTCACTTACCCTATATTACTTGATTCGAATGTGTATACTTGCACAGAATTGCTTGCCTTAGCATTTACATTTACAAGGGATCAAGTTTTTGGCACCGTTGTCAGGGATTGGCAACTGACGAAATTTTTTTTTCACCATAACAAGTTTTTCTTGTCACCTTATATTTACATAGTTTAACATATTTTATTATTTTATTTTGTAGGTTTTTATCATTGCATGACCCTGAGATCTACAGGTAAACCATTAGAACTATTCGACCCTAAAATTGAACAGTCGTTTAGACAAAGGCGACATAACCAACAAACCAGAGAGTATATGAATCAACTACAATTTCACGGCAACAACAAGGGAGATCAGGCAGATTCTAATGTGGTAATTAATCTTCAGTTAGAAGTTGTAAGACCACGAGCAATATGAGATCACTTAAACCCAATTCTTGACGATCTAAATCCAGTTATTGTGGCATCTGAAATACAAGCAATCTATTTTGAGCTTAAACCGGTGATGTTCAACATGCTGAACTCCATCGGTTAATTTGGTGGTTCATTTTGAGGATGCTAGAGAGGATATTCTTGCCTTCCTTGAAGTGTGCGATTCATTCTGACAATAAGGTGCGCATGAAGACGTGCTTAAACTTAAAATTTTTCCTTATTCCCTACGCGATAGAGCAAGATCTTGGCTTAGTGGAGTTCCTTTAGGCTCAATAGAATCTTGGGCGGATTTATGCAAAAGTTTCCTACTTCGATACAATCCACCCAATATGAATACACAGTTTCGCAATGATATTGCGAGTTTTTGCCAAGGATATGATGAATCAATGTACGAATGTTGGTATAGGTATAAAAGTTTACTTCGCAAGTGTGTAAACCACAGATTTCATGATTAGACTCAAGTCGTGATGTTTTACAATAGAGTTAATGCACCCACTTGAATGATGTTAGATTCCTCTGCAAATGGAACCTTACTTGACAAATCAACCGAGGAAGCCTTTGATATCCTCGATAGGATAGCAAATAACGACTATCAATTCCCAACTACAAGGCTGGGAACCGGTAAAAAAGCCTCTAGAGCATATGAAATTGAGGGTAAGGATTCAATAGCTGCTCAACTTTCTGCCATAACTAATATGTTGAAAAATGTTCAGCGTCCTAATAAGGTGAGAGAAGTCAAGGAAACCACTAATGCATGCATATATTTTCAAGAAAACCATCATGAGAGTGAATATCCAGAAAACCATGAGTCTACCAATTTTATGGGCAATTACAACCGAAGCAACAATAAGCCTTACTCAAATATACATACAATCCTAGCTGGAGACAACATCCAAATTTTTCATGGGGTAATCAAGGAAACAATAATAGTCAAGTAGCGAATTACAATAGGACACAACAGATCGAATCAGGTGATAAATCAGTCAGAAATAGCTTATCGGGTTCGAGTTTGGCGAAACAGACTCCAAAAATGGATTCGAGACGTAAAAAACATAAAATATGACTTTCCATAAAATTTGACTTTTCGATCAAAGTCAAAGTCAACGGGTTTGACTGACAATTTTTAGGCCTTTGGTTACGAATTTCGAAAGACGAACTGCGGAATCGAATTCAGAACATCGAAAAACGTCATGATAAGTATACCCCATCAAAGTCAAAGGTCGTTCAACGCCTGGTCAATGCCGGTCAAAGTTCTGGTCAACGGTCATCGCAGGTCAACGGTCAACAGTCGACTGTTTTACACAAATATCACCCTAACATAAATTAATTACAAAATTAGCCACCTTCTAAAAATATTTACAAAACTAACACCCAAATTTTACACAAATATCACCTAACAGAAATTAATTACAAAACAAACACCCCCTACGCGTAGTAGCGGCGCGTGAGGCGCGTGAATAGTGATACAGTGTCGAAAAATTCTCGAAAAAATTCCTAATAATTATTTTAAGGCATTTTGAGACACTTACCGAGCTCGGTTCACAATATTGACGGCAGAGAGCTCGATTCCAAAACATCAAAAACTTTGACTTTCTCACCCCTCCACGCGCAGGCGATGACGGAGAAACGGAGGACACCGGCGGACTCGAAATGGTGCAAGAAACACGATGGTGCGGGAGGTGTTGAAAATGGATAGTCGTATCGTCGTGAATCGATGAAAAAACCAACTACAATTGAGTTAATACCGACGATACTTCCGATTGAAATTAACGACGAACGACGATGATTCACGACAAAAGGTTTGAGGGGTTTTGTTCATCGATCGACAACGAACATGATGGTGGTTTTGGTTCGTTGATTGAATGTCAGACGGTGAGTCGATCAAAGGTCGGACGGTGAGTCGATCGAAGGTCGGACGGTGAGTCGATCGAAGGTCAGACGGTGAGTAGATCAAAGTTTAAAGAGGGGTTGACGGGGGAGGAAAACTGGGAAGAATACGCAGAAATAATCGGGGAAGGAGTTTATAATTGAACCCATAAAAAATGGGTATACCATGAGTTTAGTCACTAAATTTCCTGTACTTCTTAAAATGGTCTGCAAACTTTGAAATTTTACAATTAATCCTCAATTTCTTCCAAAATACCAATTAAATTCACCACTTTATAATTTCTAAAATTTAGCCCCTAAATTGGGGTGTTACAATTCTCCCCTCCTTAAAAGATTTTCGTCCTCGAAATTCATTCATGTCACAAAATTGCATAAATAAAACTTCCATCAGTTTTTTTTCCATAGCTTCACATAGCTTTTACAGAAATACGGATCTTCCACTAATCCTTAACCAGTTGAGTATACATTCTTATCATAATTCTCCCTCAATCCAATAAAATAATCAGAACATACTTATCCTTGTGAAATCAATTCAACCTTGGTTACGAGAATAAGCTCTTAGAGCAGTAGCATATCTCAATTTCATTTATGGAGTCGGGTCAGAATTTCTTAGATGAGTAACTCTCACATGGCTCGTGTAGTACTTTACAGAATTCAAATAGACGTTACTGGTATTCCTTTATAAAACGATAGAGTCCTAACAGATGAAAGCTTAAGTTTTCTTATTATAGATAGGGATTCAACCTTAGAGTTCCATCTCAGAGTGGTACGATTGCAGTCTAGGGGCATGTACTGATCAGACATATTTTGACATTCGATCGGCCGGTCTATCATGAAAATTTTGACTCAAACCAAAGCTCTGATACAACTAAATATAATCCCTCAGACCGATACGGATATCTTGATCCGATCTGGAGTGTCACATTAGGGCCACCGGAGCGACCCACTGTAAAAATAGCAAAAAATTTAAAACTTTTTATCAGAACATGTAAACTTATAAAATCATTTATCAGTATGCAGAAATAAAACAAATTTTCAGACTTATGTATAAAGCAAAATACAATTACATTCCCCCTAATCACATGTACCATACTCTACAAGCAACCATGGAAGAACTTCCTTACTGAAGTTGATAACTGCACTGGTACAATTCTTTTAACCTGCAATGGTGAGTAATGGAGTGAGC
This sequence comes from Hibiscus syriacus, assembly GCF_006381635.1. NCBI lineage: Eukaryota > Viridiplantae > Streptophyta > Magnoliopsida > Malvales > Malvaceae > Hibiscus > Hibiscus syriacus. The sequence goes on along the minus strand of NW_024063086.1, from coordinate 234,006 downwards.
ATCGGAAAGCTCAGTAATACAGAACTACCAGATGATGCTGAAGAACGTACAGATACAGATAAACATATATTTTGGATGTCTAGGTTCAGGAGATCAGAATAGGTTATCTAGTGTGTTCCCATAAAATCAGTGAAAAGATACAGATAAAATATTTCAGTAAAATCGGTTTATGTAACATGTTTTAAAAACATGAACACTACCCCCATCTGTCAAGTCTAAAATGTGTAGGTTCCCCAGAACCATACACCCACCGTCAAGTCCAGTAAGGCCCTGAGTATAGAGCCGAGGAGCCTCCAGGTATACTTCCTCCAACATTACCCCCCAAAAAAAACATGTTTCGTTCGTAACAGATATATATATATCAATCAAATATTTCAGGTCAAGTATCATATAAAAATCTAGGTCAAGTATCATATCAAAATCCAGGTCAAGTATCATATCAAAGTTCATATCGAAAATCAGATAAACTATTCATGTGAATAGGGAACACACTAGAGTTTTCAGATGTTATTCAAAGGTAGTGGATAATCTTATCAAGCAGAGAAACACATACTTTTAGTATGCCGATAAAATACCAGAAGGTAGAATCACTATTGGAAAGATCAATAACTGATGCATCATCAGTTATTCAGAATGAGACTTGACTGATAGGGAAGAAATGAAGGTTCAGGACATTTACGGTCTATGTCGATATATCGGATTATCGAACACTCTTAGATGAATAGTTCCCATAACTAATGCTTGTCGATTGGTAATTCATTGTTCTTCCAGGGTATTTACTCTTTAATACCACAAATTCTTGTCCATAGATCATTTCAGAATCATCGCTGAATAGATCTTCCAATGTCTTTATTTCATTTCACGCTTCCATAATATCATGTAATGCTGACGAACTTGATTATTTAGTTCATAATTCCATCGTAATTATACACAATGTAACTCATCAGAGTTTCCAGACTTATCCAAATCACTTACTAAATCCTCAGTCATTGCTGTTACCTAGTTCATTTAATAATCATGTATATTTCATGTTATTTTGGGGTTTTCCAGGATAATCCAGACGTTTCTGAATTTTGGATACATACTGTACTTTCATTGAATTCAATTTCTTTATCACTGGCATAGAACTTGTAATTTAATTCTACAATCCCTCAATTTCTTATAAAAGACATCTGAACCATATCAATTACTGAACCTTTTTATCGTATTCTGATTGAGTGTAGAAATTAATTAACTACACAATGAGACCAACATTATCTTAATCATGCTTTACCTATATTCACATGTTCCATAAAAGCATAAAGAGGTAGTAAAGTATACCTCGATTTTCATGCCATACTGATCGACCATATAAATTCCATTCGAACACCTTTGATCTTTAATTAAACTTCTAATATTTCCTTGGATCCATTTTAACATAAATTACATAAAAACATAGCTTAATTCTGAAAAACAGATCGAATCGGGTGATAAATCAGTCAAAAATAGCTTACTTGGTTCGAGTTTGGCGAAACGGACCCCAAAAACATATTCGAGACGTCGATAACATAAAATATGACTTTTTGAAAATTTTGATTTTTCAGTCAAAGTTAATGGGTTTGACTGGAAATTTTGAGGTCTTCGATTTTGAATTTCGAAAAACGGACTGCAAAATCGGACTCAGAACGTCATGATAGGTATACCCGGTCAAAGTCAAAGGTCGTTCAACGGCCGATCAATGCCTGTCAAAGTTCTGGTCAGTAGTGGTCAACGATTAACGCAAGTCAACAGTTAACAGTCGATCTTTTTACACAAATATCACCATAACAAAAATTAATTTCAAAATTAGCCACCTTCTACAAATATTTACAAAAATAACACCTAAATTTTACACAAATATCACACTAACAGAAATTAATTACAAAACTAACACCCCCTACGCGCAGTGGCAGCGCGTGAACAGTGATACGATGTCAGCAAATTCCCAGAAAAATTCCTAATAATTATTTTAAGGCATTTTGAGACGCTTATCGAGCTCGGTTCACAATTTCGAACGGCGGAGAGCTTGATTCCGAAACATCGAAAACTTTGACTTTCTCATCCCTCCACACGTCGGTGACGACGGAGAAATGGAGGACACTGGAGAACTCGGAACGGTGCAAGAAATACGATGGTGCGGGAGGTGTCGAAAACGGATGGTCGTATCGTCGTGAATCGATGAAAAACCAACTAAAATTGAGTTAATACCGACGATACTTCCGATTGAAATTAACGATTCACGACGAAAAGTTTGAGGGGTTTTGTTTATCGGTCGACAACGAATAATGGTGGTTTCGATTCTTCGATCAGAGGTCAGACGGTGAGTAGATCAGAGTTCAAAGAAGGGTTGACGGGGGAAGGAAACTGGGAAGAATATGCAGAAACAATCGGGGAAGGGGTTTATAATTCATCCCATAAAAAATGGGTAAATCATGAGTTTAGTCACTAGATTTCCTGCACTTCTTAAAATGGTCTGCAAACTTGGAAATTTTATAATTTAATCCTTAATTTCTTCCAAAATACCAATTAAATTCACCACTTTATAATTTCTAAAATTTAGCCCCTAAATTGGGGTGTTACAAAAATTAAAGGAAAAGTAACTTTTATAAAACAAAACCCCAAAAAGAACATAAATCAAAGGTAAATTGTGTTCCTTCAAGCTACACCCTAAGGGTATTTATAGCCTTCTAAAACCCTAAATGAAGTAGAAATGGCTAAAGATAATTCTTAAAAATATACAAATAAAAATCTTGAAAACAAGTGATAAATCCTATTTCGAAATAAAACTGAATATAATTCATTAACCCTTCTAGAAATGTTAAATGGATTGTCTTTTAGTAGCTTCTAATTGAATGCCAAATTAGACGCTGTCATGCCCTGAGTCATGCCCACTACTTAGACCTGACTCCAGAAAATAAAAATTACAGAATTTTGCCTTTTTATTGTTGTTTATGGAATTTAACATCCTGCATAGAAAACAAATAAAAATGGCCAAATCACCCCATTACAAAATCAATAAGGGGTAAATAAAGATAAAATAATAGCGAAATAAATCACTAATCAATCATATATATATATATATATATATTAGGGATATCAATAGGATGTTTTTGACAAAAGGATGATACCTCTAAAAGCAACGAATTCCATCAATCTTCTCGAACCTTCTGTAATTTTTTTAAATCCTTACAATGGCATGACATTAGCAATATCTTGATCTTTTCTTTGAAGTGTTTTTGACAACTTATTTTTTATTTCCAACACACATCTCATTAATGCAAGGAAAAAACCAAATTCAAATGATTGTATCAAATATAACAAAGTATTAGGTTCTACTTTTTGTTCAGATCTTAATCCATCATCTATTATGATTTCAAGAATATCAACATTGAATTGAACATATTGATTATACTTATAAGTAGTGTACCATAATGTAATCCCCAACGAGACTCTCCCGGTTGAACAATCTATTGTCTAATCATTGTCCAAAAAAATGTAGAATTGATCAAATCTTTTTGAATTACTGAAAACTGTAATTTATGAAGCATATCATATCGTTTACAAGAGATCGCAACAAATTAAAAGAACTATCAAGCTGAAAAGAGATGTAATCTGAATATGATTTTTTTTGCTACTGCAACCATTGCAATTTGAAGTTGATGAAGAAACAGTGAATGTAAAATGCCAATGAATTTTCTCTTAAAATCAAACTTTTCAAATCATTAATTTCCCTTTACATGTTACTAGAATCATCCTCGTCCTCGAATCTTGATGTGGTTAATCCAAATTTAGGTAAGAATACTTCAATTTCTACTTTACGTGTTAATGAAATAGTATCTCCAATATGGACAATTGTCAAAAGTATTTCTAAAGTACATCCTTTTCATTAACATATCGTAAAAATTGTTATTTGTTCTTTATTTCATACATAATGTGACTCATGTACTAATAAAGAGAATAGATATCTTTAAGATTTTCAACTATGACATTTGTTGTTTTATTAAGTTATTCAATAACTACTAAAAAGCTCATTTGATTGCTTAAGAAATCCGTATCAATGTGTTGTCTTTTCTTCATCAACTCGTCACACTTTCTCATGACTATATTATGAGAACTATTACACCTTCAATATGCAACTCCAATTTTTTTTTCAATTGTTGAATCCACCACTTACAAATGCACTACCACCTCTCTTGTTCTGGTAAGTAAAAATGTAATAACATAAACAAAACACATCTTTTTAAATACTATACCCTTCCAATTTCATAGTCTTGTACCAGAAGATGGAAATTCTTAGAAAAGGAAATTTTTAGAGAAAGTGAGTGTTGATCTGTTCTGTCGTGGGAAAAGTGAATTTTAATTTTTTTATTAAATACTTTTTTAAAGGTGAGGTCAATTTCGTTTTAAAGAGTGTCAATACCTTTTTTTAAAGTGGAGTCATTTTTTCTTTACATATATATATTATATTATTGGATTTTTTTAGAAATTTTTGTGGTGTCATGACACCCCTCAACATAGTGAACAAATAAGAAATGCTGAGAATTGCTAGATCAAAAAATAGCAATAGACTGAAACAATGATATAAAAACAAAATGAAATCACCGGCAACATGTTGATTCTTGTTTCACTTTGTCGCAGTGCCCGATCCAGATTAATCGATTAATGGAATTGGAAATCGGTGACAAGAAAAATAAAGCATCGACCACTATTTGGATTATTGCTAACCACTTACAATTAAGTACAATCACTCAATGTGTTTAACAATTTAACGTTTTTTAATAGTCTTACAAGATAATGTCTATTCAAAATTTTTCTTAATCATTAAATTACACACATTCTGATTAAATTTGAAATCTCCTGGGAGAACAACATCTCTTTTTAACACTAAGATCGTTTGATGGATTAACAATCTAATTTTTCCAAATCCTTCCAAATATAGAATTCTCAAACTTTGAATGAGTGATCTAATATTTGTAAGGGTATATTCATTCCCATTCTGCATTTGATGCTTTGAATACTTTGTATATGGAAACGATTAATGTAAGATAAACATATCTTAATTTAGTGTAACCGGACGTGGATAATAGAACTTTAACCTTGAATTAACCTGGCCTAAAACATTGTTAAAAATAATACTGGAATTAATCCCAAAATATAGGAATGTTAATAAAAATATTTTGATTATAGGGATATTCGGGTTAAAAAATGGTTGCATGAATTCAAGGGTAATTATTAATTTTTTTTCCATTTTGGTAACTAAATTTTATTCTTTTTGAAATCATATCTAACATATAATTTAAGTTTCAATTTGGTATCCGTCATTAAAAAATTTAACATAATTATTGACATGACATTTTTAAAAAAAATTCAATGATGGCATGGATGGTATTAGCTTATTGTGACACGTCAACATCACTGTTAAGTTTTTAACGACGGATACAAAAATAAAACCTAAACTAAACGTTAGGTATGCAGAGACGAAACTCAGTTAGGGCCCCGACCCCTGTAATATTTTTATATAATTGATAAATTTGGGTCTAATATTATTTTGGTTCATATAAAATAAGTATTCAAATTAAAAAATACAATAATATATTAAATATTTAATTAAGTAATGGCTGAAATAAAGAAGGATAATCCCAAGTTCTCAAATTTTTGGTATAATAACAATTTAGATCATTGTAATTTTAAATATTAGACAAATAGGCATTGCCTTCTGAATTTTGACTTTAAATACATAATAAGCCATTGTATTTTCTTAAAACGTCCAATTTTTCGGCCCCTGCTAATATTTAATCCTGACTAAGGTATGGTTTTAAAAAAATTCCAAGTATCAAAATAGAACAAAAATAATAATTTAGGCACTAAACTAATTTACCATCAATTCAATTTAAATTTTGAAATGTGTAACTGATGCTTATAGATGCCATAATTTGCATGGTAATTCAACACGCCTATGAGATTCGTTCGATTTCTGTATAATTTTTATATTTAATCCATCATTTTTAATTTGATTTGATTATTTTTTATTTTTATTTTTAATATTAATTTTAAATTTTGATTTATTTTACTTTGTTTTAAAAAAAAGTATATTACGGTATTTTAAATATTATTCGATAAAGTTTTAAAGTATTTTTATAAATATTTAAAAAATTTATTTTTTCTGTGAAAAACAATATTAATTTTATATAGTATTTTGAATTATTTTTATTACTTGAATATTGATAGGGGTGACAGCTGGGTGATAAACGTTGCTCGAAGTTGAAAAATCAAGCCTGGGGGATCTAGACTCAATCAAAAATGAGATATAAAATAGATTAGGGTTTTAACGTAACTTAGGGTTCTTTAAGATGAAAATGCTAGGAATCAAACAAGAAGATGATGGTTAAAAGATAATGGATATGTAAAAAAAAAATATGAAAAGACAGATAAAATGGCGAAATAACTTGAATGGAAAATTCTCCATAATATGCATAAGCTTTGGCAATACGATGAATATGGTGATGTAGTTTTCATGGATGACGATGGTGATAAAGATGAAGGAAAATGTCCTACAAATCCTCATAATCGCAATTGACTAAGCAAACTCGAAAAATGACTCAAACCAGACCTTAATCGTAATGAAAGGCAAATCATAGTGTGAAGATCTCTCTCATGAAGAACTTGAAAGAACTTAATGATGAAGAATTATTCGAATGTACAAGGCAATCAACACTTGCAAAAATGAAATCTCGTTGTATTATATTCAAGAATAATTACAATGGTGAATGAAGCATCCTTTATATAGGGTCAGGAGTTCCATGAATATAAGTAACTAATGAATAAAATAATATAAACTAATAATAATGTTTTAACTCAATCTTAATTCATAATAAAATAATAATATAATTCTAAAATATAATGAATCATCCTAAATTAAATTATATTACAAATAATCAATTAAAATATTGAAAATTTGTAATATTTACAAAATCCCTATTAATCTCGTATAGGAATTTCTGCTTGCGATGTCTTCGTTAAAATGGACGTATCTTGAGTTCCTGACATTGGATTGATGCAATTCAAGTATTAAAAATATAAGAGACAATTGGTCGTACCTCCAGAAGACATGTCGGCCAAATAACACCTGAATCCCATTAAAAAAGTCCTCGCAAGTCTGCTATTGTTCTGGTCTTCTTTTCCAAGGCTTGGACATGTCGATTAATAGGAAGAGTAAGTCCAACTTTCTTTGATGTGATCATTCTGATGTATGTATCATCATCCCTCTTTGAAATATGCATATCTATTCTAATAATATTCTTTGAAGCTTAGAGTCACTAATGAGAGAAACATTAAAGTTTTTAAAGAATTCACTCGCATTATTTTACCGAATATATTCTTTGAATCTTTGAGACTTTGTTCTTCTAATAGGTATGAGTAGAAACATTAGTCCAAAGAAGCATGTATTATCATTATGGACTCCGATGCTTGTATCATTCCCCCTCTCCTCAAAAGGATTCATTCTTGAATATGAAAATCCAAGAGAAAGAGAATTAAATGTGTTGAAAGGAAAGCTTGTGAAATAATTACCTGAATCAATGTGACGTGTCTTTACGCGCTTTAGTATATATTTCTTTTAATTTTTATTGAAACTGATATCTTGTTGTCTTGAAATCCTATTTTCATATAAGTATTTTAATCTGGTGAGTAGGTTGAAATTCAACATGGCGATGACCACTATTAGTTTTGTTTGTAATTGCTTTAAGTGTTATCACCATAGTTTTACTCGTGTGTGGCAGAAAGAAGTGTTTAAAAAACATGTCAAACGATTTTATAAAGTAATCCATTAAGTCCATTGAGTGTTGTTTATTAACTAAGAATTCCTGTGAGGAGCTTTGTGGAATACATAACCTGTTCAGTTGAAAAGGAAACACATCTACAAAATATAACTCGTTCAAATCACTTGTAAAAGAATGGGTATGTTTATCAAAAGTTCTCTAGTAATAATGATATAAATCCTTAATATATTCAAGTTTTAGAATATTATAATGCTTTTGAGAGATAAGTGTATACCTTCAGAATAGTGCATCTTCTACTATGTTATTCTTACCTTCGTTTTTTAACCTCTTGAAGAATTTGTGGCTATTATGGATGATAACGTTTTTCAGAAGTATGTTGTGTTGCCAAACTTCAAGTATTGGAACATTGTTAAAAGAAATAAGTGAATAAGAATAACATTAAAAAATATAACATCATACTTACATGTGGAGTGCTTCAAATCATGATTTTTCATTGGGATGACACAATGACTAAGGCTTTCATGGATATTTCCTTTTGCATCTAATCTAACTCTTTGGACTCTTCGAGATTGTTTGTCTGACAAGGTATCAAAAACCCTTGAACTAGACTGGTTTGGTTGCTCTTTTTCTCTTTCTAGTCGTAATACGTTAAGTGGGTCACATAACTCTTCTCAAAAATCTTGTAAGAGAGGAATAAACAACTAGGTAAACCCTTGTTAATGTTAGAAATGCAAATAGTTGATTCCCTAAAGTGAAAAAGATGCAAGGCTTTTTTGAAGAATGTTCTCTCTCAATTCTTTTGTGCTCACATATGTATTTTGAGCCACTCTTTCTTCTCACAATTAGGTTTACTCACCTCCTGTGGGTTATTATTATTTAGCTTTTATGACTAGTGACTTCTTTGTTTTTTCTCTTTTTTTTTTGGTTTCCCCACCCTCCTTACAAAGTGTCATTACTTGATTTTCAAGTGCATTTTTTTCTTCCAAGGACTAAAGATTGATATCTTATATTACAATATGCTAGCATGTAATCATCAATGTCATTGTCCAATTTATTATATGTGGTAACATTCTCTTTAGGTTTGGGACATTCTATTTTTGATTTCGATGAAAAGGTATTATTGTAAAGTAAATTGGGACATTCACGACTAGGATGATTGTATCCTTTGCATGTAAGGCAATGTATATCTCTTATTTGAGGCTTTCTAGGGTTTTTAAACTTATTAATTTTAGCCATTCTAGGTTTTTCCCTCTCGATATCCATCGATTCCTTTATCGCGATAGAAGGTTTAGGTGAAGGATGAGCAATAGAAGGGAACAATGTACCTTTGTGTAGTTCAGTGGAGATATCATTTGTCGTTAAAGGTCAACAATTGCAACGATTAATTTGGATCTTAGATGTATTCATTCCTTACTAGTTGAATCTTTGGTTCTTTTCTTTTTTTCATTTGTTGATTTTCAATGGCGATGGCTTTTATAATGAATGAATGGTTTATATAGTTTTTCGATTAAGTTAATCAAAGATTTTTTCATTGAGTCCCAACAAAACTTAGTTTTTATGTCATCTACGCTCTACTAATATTTGCTTTTCGTATCAAAGGCCCATCTCTTGGAAATATTCCTCCATAAATCTACTATATGTGTGTAAAAACTAGGATCAAACCATTCTCTCATGTCAAACTTGAGATCATCCCAGGAATTGATTCGACATACTGTATACTGACGTTAGACTTGTATCCACCATGTTAGAGTATAGTCTCTGAATTTCAAGGCTATTAAAGGTACATGCTATTATGAGGGTAATTGTAGTAAGATAAAAATAAGTCAACTTTGCTTTCCCAATCCATGCAGCCATTTGGATCATAGTCTCCTCAGAATGATGGAATTTTGAAATATGATTCCACTCTTTGTGTAGTATGAAACATCATGAGAAACAAAACACTCAAGAAAACATTTAACGTGAAAAAAAATCAAAGAAAACAAGAAATCTCACAAATCACTACAAGAAAGTAATACACTGAGAGGCAAGTAATTGATCATATACTCTTTAGAACTCTCTTAAAAGAAGTCTCACAATGCTCATGTCAGATCTCAATCTCTAAAAAAGATGAAAAAAACAATTTTGTAGCTATAAGAAGTCAAAGAAAACTAAGTCTCTAGCTGAACAAGAATGCAAGGAAGAAGAAGTATGCAACTCTTTTAATCCTACTAACAAAATAAAAAGAATGTGATATATGATGTAAAGGAACAAAGAAGGGAAAAATAAAAGAACCTAAAGCAATAAGAATAAAAACAATTGGAAAACCAAACCTGAAAAATCAAGAAAATGAAAGATCAACTTGAGCAACTTGTTTGAAGGGATTTTCTATGTCCAAATGACCTATTTGGAGGTTGGACTTTGAGTTTTTAATCAGCCTATAAAGTTTCCTCCCAAAGTACATTTAGTAGTATCTTGAAGAAATCCTTGAACAGAGGAACCCTAATATTGTCAATTTTTCTTTAGCAATATCTTCAAAGGGGTTGTTGATGTCCAAATGATCTTGTTTTTTTTCGAGTCAATCTTGTGATGGGAAGTATTCTTGGAAAAAATCAACTCAAAATTCATTCAGTACAGTTTTCTAGAAAATTTTCAATAAAAAACCCTAAATCTTCCTAACAAATTTGAACTACGCTTTTGAGGGATCTATAAATGTCCGATTGACCTGGATTTTTGACTGGAACCACTCTTGTAATGAAAAATGTACCTTTAAAAAGCTAGCTGCAAATTCTTTCGTTTCCAAATTTTGGATTTTTTTTTTTACTTTTTCTCTCGCTTTTTTTTTTTGCTTTTTTTTATGTAAAATAGAAACTAACAAGAATGAATTGAAACAAAATTAAAAAAATGCAAAAAGAACCTGAAAATGATTAATCATCGCGAATTAATTCTGTTGGGGTATCTTGTCATCTATGAGTTCAAGAGCAAGCAAGATTGCTTGATTCTCTCCAAGAATCGATCCAAATCTAATACCAATTGACAGAGGATGGAAGCAGAGTGATGAACGTTGCTCGAAGTAAAACAATCAAGCCTAAGGATCTAGACTCAATCAAATAACGAGATGGAACATGGATTAAGGTTTTGACGTGACTTAAGGTTCTTGAAGATGAAGTTGTTAGAATAAAAAAGAAGATGATTAAAAATAATGGATAGTACATAATGGATATGTAAAAAGAATTATGAAAAGATAGATAAAATGATGAAAGAACTTGAATGAAAAATTATCCCTAGTATGTATAAGCTTTGGCGATAAGATGGATACGGTGATGTAGTTGTCGTGGGATGATGATGATGATAAGGATGAAGTATAAATGTCCTAAGAACCCTCCAAATCACAATTAACTAAGCAAACTCAATAATTGACTCTAACCAACCTCCAAATCGTAATGATAAGCAAATTGGAGTGTGAAGATCTCTCTCACGAAGAACCTAAAAGAACTTAAAGATGAAGAATGCTTCAAAGGAACGAGGCAATCAACACTTGAAAAAATGAATTCTCATTGTATTATATACAAGAAAAGATTTGATTACAATGGTGAATGGAGCCTATTTTATATAGGGTGAGGAGTTCTATGAATCTAAGTAACTAATGAATAAAATAATAATAAACTAAAGATAATGTTTTGATTCTATCTTAATTCCTATTAAAATAATAATAAACTAAGAATAATATTTTAAATCGATCTTAATTCTTAAAAAAATAATAAATATAATTCTAAAAGATAATGTATCATCCTATATTAAATTATATAACAAATATTCAATAAAATATTGAAAAATCACAATATTTACAAAATCATGTATTAATCTCGTATAAGAATTTGTGCATGAGATGTATTCTCTAAAATTGGTATATCTTGAGTTCCCGACATTGGATTGATGTTATTCAAGTACCGTTGGAAATATGAGATAGAGATGGTCGTATCTACAAAGACATGTCGACCAAATAACATATGGATCTTATTCAAAAATTGTTGCAGGTCTGCTATTTGATTTCTTTATTTAATCCTATAAGTGATAAATAACCAACTAAGGGTTTATCTTTATAACCAAGGATAGAGCCAATATTTAATCTTAATAGAGGTCGAATCATTTTAATGGCTTTAAGTTTAATACATAGTTTTACCTTTGTTATTTATTTATTTCAAAAAATATAAATATTAACATCAAATATGCATATTAGTTTTATTATTTCTATTAAATAACAAGTAGAAAATTAGAAATAAGAGTAAAGTAAATAATAGAAAAGATACGATTTTAAAAGGAGCCAAATCTCGAAATGCATCCATAAATGATGTTGTAATAAAGCTCCTTTCAATATCTCTTTCGATGTTGGTAAGCATGTAACTCTCAAATAATTCATCCTCCATTTTGTTACAGAGTGTTTTCTTGATGACATTCATTGTAGAAAAAACTTCTTCAGTACTTGTAGAAACTGGGAGAGTCAATAGAAGTTTTACCAGTCAAAATATATACGGATAAATGTTCACTTTCCAAGTATCCGCCAACCATTGACTTAGGTCAGAGATTGTCAACAATTTTCTTAGACTTGAATTCCAAGATAACTTCACCTCATAATAACGCAAGTTTGTTCTTAAGTCATTTTTTCAAGTTCCATGAAATCTTCCAAATAAAACTTACCACATGATTGCAAATATCTTCAACCTTGAAAATTTTGTTTATTACTCTTGGCTCCAAACATAACCAAGAGTTAATAACTCTATTGACTTGTTATTAAATCTACTATTTAATATTGTAGTTGAACATCAAATGCAACATAAAAAATATTTCTACTTGATAATGATGTTCAACTGTAAAATGATCTTGTTGGTCAATGTGACCTCCTCTTTCTCTATAAATAGAACTCATACATGGGGTGTCCATGTTGCGACTTTCAAAAAATGAGGTAACCTCCACAAAGATCATTTCATCCATCATCTCTAAATTTCTGCAAAAGCATCTTTTAATTCTCAACAAGATGCAATATGTTCAAAATATCTTGAGATTTTCGTTGTAATGATTGAGAAAGTGAATAAGTGATTTCCAATATTTTCTTAATAAGATGTAAAATGAAGACAATATGAAAGGAAGTCAAAGTCTCCAAAATTATTGCCGCTTCTCCTCGTTTAAAAGATTTACTTCCTTATTCAATGAGTTTATACAAAACAACACAAGTGGTATTGAACATTTTTATTAATCTTAAAATTGATCTCAAGTAAGAACCCCATCGAGTATCACTTGTCTCTACAAATTACAAGCTTGATTTGAACTAGTTCCAGTTTCAAGTTCTTATTCAATCAAATCATTTATCTAATTAGAATAAACATTTTTTAGTTAATCGATACACTTACATGGGACAAGAACAACATTGAGACAATAAATGATAATTTGGAGAAAAAATGATAAACATGTATCACCCTTTTCGTTGCAACTACTAGTGCCAATTGTAAACTATAGGCAAAAGAATGCACACAGTAAGTAAAAGGAAACTTATTGCTAACTAATGTTTGCAATCAATCCCACTTTCCCCACATGTTACTTGTATCGTCATATCCTTGTCCTTGAATATTCTTTATGTCAAAGCAATAATGAAAAAGACAAAAAATATCCCTTCTTTCATAGTCACTAATGAATTATTATAATGAAAAAATGTTCCTTCACTAGACCAAGATTATCAATATACTGTAAAATAATAGTCATTTGTCTCTTTCTTGATACATCTCATGCTTCATTAATAGTAACACATTTTTTTCACAAATTTCTCCCTTTAGTTTCTCTCCCATAATATGTAAAATTTCCTTTTGTATCTCGGGCGAAGTGTAAGAATCATTTTTTGGAATATTTTCTAATACAAATTTTTCAATATATTTATTATAGGAGGCTAATTATTTTACAAGTTCAAAGAAATTTTCTCGATTAGATAAATATTTACTCTCGTTACGACCTATCATTGGCAGTCCTTGTAAATTTAACCAACATAATGTATCTACAGAAGCTTCAAGTCTAAGGCTGTTATTAGCATTTTGTAATGGTGTTTGCTTATAAAACACTTGTGGTAAGTGTCCAGACTGATTAAGAAAATCCTCTAATTCTTACTCAACATTTTTATAAGATGAATTAGGTTCTGAACCTACATGAATCTTAAAATAACAATCTTTTCCATTTACTTTCTTCCAATTCTGAAACCAATTCATAATGGAAGTCTTATATGATTAATGATTATTTGACTTGTTAAAAAGAAAGTAAGTAAAATAAAGACAACATATTTTTAAGGGGAATATTATAACCATGAAAGAAAATTTTTGTACAAAGAATCTTAAAATCAGTGAGGGTGAGAAACATGTCCATTTTTTTTGAATTTAGAGAGTATTGCTTGATTTGTACCGTTAACAATAAAAGCTATCTTAATTGTATTTCTGTAACACTCATCTCCCATATACCCTTACGTACACGAGATATATATGTCACATTACTCTTTAAAGTAGTTGTTTTTTCGAAATTGCCGAAATATATATTTTTGTTTTCTGAAAGTGTAACATTTTAAATATAAAACAAAATTATCTTCAACCGTTATAAGTTCTAATTAATTAAAATTCTAAAACATTTTTAAAAGTCGAGATTACATGCCAACAAAGTTTTATAAAATAAGCAAGATTATCTTGTGTCACGGATTAGTCCACCTTAGTTAATTATCACCACAGCTACAAAAGCACTCCTTACTCAGCTACTATTCTTTTTGTCCTACGCGTGAGAAATAACACATGTTAAGCATTTGCTTAGTGAGATATATTATAGTAAATAACATTAAAGAATACATAAGTATCTCATAGTTATTTAACTTCAGAAGAAGTTATATCATCCATAGGAATTTCTTAAGTTATTTGTATAATATCCAAACCTTGGTCATATTATCATCAATATAATCTTTAGTATGTCAAACATAATTCTCTTTAGCTCATTAAACTCAATTATGTCTATTTTCACATATTAACACATCCATTTATGCATTTGAATATATATATAGTATCATTTTCATGTCTTAATGCATTCTTTCATGCATTTTCAATTCCGGCATCTGTTCATGCCTTAATGCATCCTTTCATGACTTAATGCATCCTTTCATGCCTTAATGCATCCTTTCATGCATTTTCAATTATGAATTTGATTTAGAGCAGTTCATACTTTAAAACTTATTCATAATATTCTTTTCATACTTATAAAATATATTATGATTAATATTATAAAACATATATATAATTTAAACAATCTAAATTGAATATGTCTCATATCTCACACTTATAATAAAGTACTCACCTGGCTTGCCTTGCTTTGATATTCAAAATGCACCAATTGCTACTTTGGAACTTGGCCTTTTCCTTTGGCTTTACTTGATTAAGGAGCTTGGTTCCGATCTACACAATTACACATTAAGTACACATAACATACAAATGTTAGTATACTCCTTAACCTTATTCTTTAAACATATTCAAAATATCATTATCTCTATTTCTATAACAATTTCAACCTAATTAGTCTTTCCAGGCTCCATAGTATCTATACTACTACCCTAGTACCGATCTTCTATATTATGGTACCGATACCCCATTCCGATACTGATACCGAATTTAGCTTCGATGTTGTCTGCTATCGATACCCTTACCATGGTATTGATACTACCCTACTATGGTACTGATACCCACTTGTTGTACGGATACCTATTTTTGATTCGATGTTACATGGTATCGATACCCCTTACCATGGTATCGATACTACCTAATAGGCATTGATACTGATTGAATCAGTGTCAATACTACACAGCTAGTTCATCCTATTTTAGCCTATAGTGTCGGTATTATTCTATAAGTTCCAATACCCTTGCCCAGATTTTCCAGTTTTCCACCTTATTTTTACATAAATGGGGTCAAATTTACTTGTATTTACCCCATACTATACTATCAAACTATTCTTTAACTATCCAAAGTAACATTTCTTCATTTTAATACTTAAAACATCTAGTACCCCTCGTAATCATTGTATTCTAAGAATCACACCAAATTTTCTAACTTGTTTTTAAACTCAACCAATGCTTTAAATCTCTTATTTGCTACTTTGACAAGTCAAAACAAATAATACTCATCAATAAACACCACTATACTAACATATCATTTCAAAACTCATTTTCTAAAATCTATATTATTTCCATCATTTCTTAGTTTTCATCTCATTTAATGCTTCCTTAAGCTTTTATACCACTTAAGGTTGTAAAAGCAACTCATAATCAACAAGGAAAACTAATCAATTGAAGCTTACCTTTGGGAGCTATGGATGAGGCTTGTCACGGGAAATAATAAGAAAGAGATTTTGTTGATATCTACTTTCCCCTTTTCCCTTTACAATTATCATCTTATAAAATAAAAATTTTAAATTCATTTTTCTTAAAAGGACTAAAATGCCCTCTAAACCTTCTCTTGTTACAATTTAGTCTAATTCACTAATCCAAATACTTTCCATATTTTATCATTTAATCTAAAATTTTCCTCATATTTTAAATCATTTCAATAAAGTCCCTAATTCGATATTTGGGATATTACAATTCTCCCCTTAAGAAAATTCATCCTCGAATTTAAATAAATACCTGAAGCAAAAAGGTAGGGAAACTACATTCTCATGTCATCTTCTCTTTCCCAAGTAGCCTCTTTCACCTTATGAGTTTTCCAGAGTACCTTAACTAAAGGAATTTGTTTGTTGTGCAACTCTTAGATTTCTCTAGTCAAGATTCGCACTGGTTCTTCTTCATAAGTTAGATCCGTATGGACCTCTATTTCCTCCAGATAAATGATGTGGGATGGATCAGATGGATATCTTCTAAGCATCGATACATGAAAAACATTGTGAATTTTGTCCATATCCGGGGGAAAGGCTAGCTGATATGCTACTGGTCCGACTCTTTTCAAAATTTCATAAGGTCCACTAAATCTCAGACTCAGCTTTCCTTTTTGCCCAAATCTCAAGACTTTCTTCCAAGGTGACACCTTTAGAAACACTTTATCTCCCTCTTGGAATTCAATTTCTCTTCATTTTAAATCAGTATAAGATTTCTGACGATTGGAGGCTATTTTGAGATTCCCTTGAATAATCTTTACTTTCTTTTCCATCTCTTTAATCAACTCCGGCCCAATTATGTCTCGGTCTTTCAATTCAAGCCAATTTAATGGTGTACGACAATTTCTCCCATATAAGGCTTAATACGGGGCCATCTTAATGCTTGACTGGTAATTATTATTATACACAAATTTGGCTAAAGGCAAATACCTTTCCCATGATCCTTTAAACTTAATCACGCTTGCCCTTAGAATATCCTCAAGTATTTGGATGACTCATTATGACTGCCCATCCGTTTGTGGATGAAATGTTGTAGTAAAGCTCAATCGAGTACCCAATGCCTCATGCAACGATCTCCAGAGCCTTGAAGTAAACCTTGGATCTCGATCAGACACTATCGATATAGGCACTCTCGAGTAATCTACTCGAACTGGAATAAAATGAGTTGTCTTGGTTAATCGGTCTACAATTACCCATATAGAATCTTTTTTACAGGGCGACAAAGGTAGCCCCGAAACAAAATCCATGGTAACTCGCTCCCACTTCCACTACGAAATAGATATAGGTTGAAGTAATCCAGAGGGTACTTGATGTTTAGATTTGACTTGCTGACATGTTAAACACTTTCCCATAAACTCTGATATAGCTATTTCCATACCAGGCCACCAATAACGACTTTTTAAATCCTGATACAACTTATTACCTCTAGGAGGCATCGTCAAAGGGCTATAATGTGCTTCACATAGAATATATTTCTTCAAATCATTGTTACCCGTAATACAAAGTATTCCCTTATAATAAAGACGTCTATTCTCTCTTACCTTAAAGTCTTTAATCTCATTCTTTTCGACTTGTTCTATTCTCATTAAAAAATTCTCATCTTGATTTTGTAGCTCCTTAATCTGATCCAAGAACAGTTGATTTAGCTTAAGCTCTTCAATTAAGCCATCATCTTCTTTCAATGACATTTATGCATCCAAAGCCCGTAGAGATGCAAAAATATTTTGGCTTAGCGCATCTGCTACCACATTCGCCTTTCCCGGATGATAATCAATAATTATATCATAATCCTTCATAAGCTCAATCCATCTTCTCTGCCTCAAGTTCAATTCTCTCTGAGTCAATAAATACTTCAAACTCTTGTGATCAGTATAAATATGGCACCGTTCCTCATACAAATAATGATGCCAGATTTTCAATGCAAAACAACTGCTTCCAATTCTAAATCATGTGTTAGATAGTTTCTCTCATGATTCTTCAACTGTCTGGAAGCATAAGCCACCACCTTACCATCTTTCATCAACATACAACCTAATCCATTATGAGAGGCATCACTAAACACAACATAATATTTTTCGGACTCAAGTTGTACCAGTACAGGGGCCTCGATCAATATTCTCTTGAGCCCTTCAAAAATTTCTTGACACCTTTCCGTCCAAACAAAAGGCACATCCTTTTGTAATAGCTTAGTTAGTGGCAAGGCTAACATTGAGAAGTTTTGCACAAATCGTCTATAATAAATGACAAGTCCCAAGAAACTTCGAACCTCAGAAACATTCCTTGGAGATTGCCAATCAACTAAAGCTTGAATCTTTCTTGGATCTACTCGTATGCCTCCTGTAGAAACTATGTGACATAGGAAAGCAACCTCGGCTAACTAAAATTTGCACTTTGACAATTTGGCATACAATTTCTTCTTGCGAAGCATCTAAAGAACTACTCAAGATGAGCATCATGTTCTTCTCTTGACTTGGAAATAACAAGATATCATCTATGAATATCACCATGAATTAATCCAGATAAGATTGGAATACTCGATTCATCATGTCCATGAATGGCGCTGGTGCATTAGTCAAACCAAATGGCATCACTACAAATTCATATTGCCCATACCGAGTTCGAAAAGATGTCTTCGAAATATCATTTTCCTTGATTTTCAACTTATGGTACCCCGAACTTAAGTCTATCTTAGAAAAAACTAATGCTCCTTTCAATTGGTCAAACAAATCATCAATCCTCGGAAGAGGATATTTTTTCCTTATTGTGACTTTATTCAACTGACGGTAATCAATACATAATCGCATAAAATGTCCTTTTTCACAAACAGTACAGGTGCTCCTAAGGAGAAACACTAGGTCTCACAAACCCTTTATCAAGTAATTCTTACAGTTAGGCTTTCAATTCTTTCAATTACGTCAGAACCATTCTATTCAGAGCCATAGAAACAGGTTCGGTACTCGGATAAATCTCAATCCTGAATTCTACCTCGCGGTATGGAGGCAGTCCCGGTAAATCCTCAGGAAATACATCCTGAAATTATCTAACTATGAAAATATCATTTATTCTAAGCTACGAAATTTTAGTATCTATCACATTAGCTAGTAAAGCTATACATCCTTTCGAAATCATCTTCTTCGCAATTATAGCCAATGATGCAGGCTGATCTACACGCTTTGGGAGAAGAGAGTAGATAGCCTTATTGTGTCCTGATTTTCTTGAATTATAAGCTTGGCTGCAACATAGATAAGAAAAGGAAAATGATTAATCAAAGGAAGATTAATGAAATGATAAAGATAAGGAATGAAATGAAATAAATAAAGGATAGAGATAGATGAGTCTTGATGGATGAGATGATGATGATGATGGAGTGTTGTTGTTGTATCTCAACACGCTAAAGAAGAAATAATGCTAAGGAGCACAATCCCGGTCTTCATAAACTTGTTTGAGGGGTGGTGATAATGTCTTCAACCGACTAGATATTAATCTAGGAATTTAGGAATTAGGACGAAAGAAATGACGCCACAAGTATAGGAATTATACTTGTTTAATCGATAAAGTTCACAAAGAACTTTAAAGATAAATAACTCACAAGAGTAATTTTTATATATGAGATGAGATGAGTACAAATGATGGCAAGCCACTCTATTTATAGGAAATGAGAGGGCTTGGCCGAATGGTTACATGATGTTTCGGCTAGATACATGACTTTATGAGGATACACAATGCTTTAAAATGAAAGAACATGTCTATAGGCTTGGTGTTGGTTTGACTATCCCTTAATAAAGGGTCTTGATGATTCAGCTAAGGATGGGAAGGCATATCCCTTGGCCGAATGGGCATGCTTGTTCATCTTGGCGCCATTTGCTCCTCTTTGGCCGAATGGTGATGTGTCTCCTCATGTTGGCACCAAATGCTCTCATGTGTATAACATGTGTTGTGGCCGAATATGTATGAAGATTTATATCATGTCCCATGGTGATTTAAGCCTCCAATGATTACAAGGTCTTCACCAGCATGCTCTTAGATGTTAAGGCATCTTCATGGGCAACAACTTTCATGAAAGGTCACAATGTTTGAGAAAGGTAACCCTTCATATTTGAGCTACTCATGGTGTGAATGAGCTAAAGGTGAGCTGGCCATAGGTGACTTGTATCATGGTGAACATTATGGCAGCTCCTTGTGAAAAGGTACCTCTTGAGGTGGCAACTATTTATGAAAAGGTACGATTTCACAAATTTTGACTTAGGACATATTTGAAGATTCCTAAGTGGTGATGATGATGGTACAGCTCCCCAGCTGAAATGAGGTCATCTTGTAGCTCAAATCTTCATCTCAAACAGCTATGAGCTCACGGCTTCTAGACCACTTTTCACCAATTTACTCCTTATGCTCTCTTAATCGTTCCCATGTAAGTATCCTTGTTATTGCATGCTCTATTTAGCTCCAACGTAGCTCCCAAGTATTGGCCGAATGTGCCTACATGCATAACATAAAGAAATAAACTAAGTATATGAACTTATATAATGTATAATATAAGAATTTGAACTATAGTATATAATAACTTACATCTTATATATTAATGATTAAGTTATTATAATAACCATAGATATTATTTGTATGAAAATAACTATATTATAACATTTAAAATAAACATATATATGTGTAAAGTTAGAAAGTTTGTTCTCTTGTAAGGGTGGAATAGACATAGTAAACATGATGTTGAATTGGATCACATCATCATCCCCTTCTTTTAATCGATTTGTCCTCAAATCGAAAGATCTTCTTTTCCTTGAGTCCTTCCATTCGATAAGTACCTTTATAAAAAGGTTCATATCTTTTGAAAGAATGCTTTAAAATTTCTTAATCTGAAAAGAAAGAAAACTTTCATTAGTAAAAATGGGATCGAACAACATTAAAGTTGAGAAATACTTCTTGAAAAATGTAGGTTCAAAGTTCATGTCAATTGAAGACATTTGGCTTTGATTGTTGGTGCCCTTTCGTATTTCAAAAATAATGCCCCTTTGTTATTCCATAGATAGATGTATTGATTCATTAAAGGTGATGACTCTTGGAATGGTGATGTCCTCATAAGTCACGCTCTTTTGATGAAGAGTCGCTTTCTTTTGGTTTTCATTAGGCATAACTCTTGATACTTGAAGGATCACGTCCTTTGGATGAAGAATTACCACTCTTTTCTCTTCAATAGTCGCACCTCTTGGCTTTTGAGAAGTCACTTCCTTTAATTCACCAAATTGATGGATTGTGTCGCTTGGATCATCCTGTAAATCAAAGGAAACTCCTGAATTGTTAAGGTTAGAAAAATCATCATTAACTTTGCATCTTGTCAATAGACATCTTTGTAACAAACACTTAGATGTATAAGTACTTGTTTTTGGGTTGGTTTCCTCCTTGGTTAACTTCGATTTTCCTTTCCTCATGGTCTCAACACTTTGTTTCATCTTGATTTGATCAATTTGGACTTGTTTAGGCGTCAAGGGTGTTAGGATGATATTCTTCCCTTCATGGTTGTATGAATACTGATTGGTAAAACAATCATGAATGGTCCTCTTATCATATTTCCATGGTCTTCTAAGCTAGCATGCATAGGAACAACATCGCACATAACCTCGTCCTTGTACTTACCAATGGAGAAAGGAACCATCACCTGTTTGTTGACATTAAGTTCTCCTCGTTCATTTAGCCATTGTAATTTGTAGGGATTTGGATGCTTCAACGTTTTTAATCCCAATTTCTCCACCATAATGGTACTTTGCAAATTGGTACAACTTTCATCGTCTATGATCATAAAACAAACCTTTTCATTCACATGGCAGCGGGTATGAAAGATGTTTTCCCGTTGTGCATTGTCCTCTACAACTTGAGCACTTAGACTTCTTTTAACCACTAGGACTTCACCTTCCACCGGAGCACCAATTTTCGCTTCTTCTTCAACTTATGTTTAGGGCGAGGGCGCTTCTTCTTCATAATGGTCTGATTCAATCTCACCATTTCCAAGTAGTAGCATGGTGTTTCGGTTGGGACATTATGTGGATACATGCCCCCTTCCAAGACATTTAAAGCAGTTGATGTCTCTTGATCGTTCAGGGATCTCTTTTCCTTAATTATCCTTACTGAGTTGGGAAGCATTTGAGGATTTGACCCTTTTCTTAATAGGAGTAGGAGTAGACTTCTTCAAATTGTTAGGACTCCATCTCGAAGGCATGGTAGTGCGAGATATAGATCTTCTTCGTAATTGCCTCTCTTTTTTCATAGCTATTTGCACCATTTCATCAAGTTCTATGTAATGGTATAACTCTAGTGTGTTGGCAATCTCGGGATTGAGTCCGGCAAGAAATCTGGCCATGGTCGCTTCATGATCCTCCTCAATATTAACTCAAATCATTGCTACTTCCATTTCCTTATAATAATCCTCTACACTCCGTTAGCCTTGTTTCAAGTTCTACAATTTCTGAAACATGTCTCGGTGATAATGAGTAGGAATAAAATGTTTACGCATGATACCTTTCATTTCGAGCCATGTTGAGATTGGTCTCTCTCCATTCCTCCTTCGGGTAATAGTAAGTTGATCCCATCATATCAAAGCATAATCGATAAACTCCATGGCTGTCAATCTTACTTTCTTAAGTTCGGAATAGTTATGGTAACTGAAAATATGTTCTACCTTGTTTTCCCATTCAAGATATGCTTCCGGATCAGTTTTTCCTTGAAATTGAGGAATCTTGATTTTTATGTTGCTCATGTTATCATCAACATTGGCACACCTAGGTCCATGTATCAATGTTGGTTCTTCTTCATCATAATTGTTTAGGACATCAACTTCTGGAAGAGGTTGTTGCTTCCGAAAAGTATTATTCTTTCGAGTTTGTGGTTGATCTTGTCTTTGGTCTAGTTTCTCATGGAGAGCATCAAATTCTGTTTGAAACATTCTCTTCATTTCTCCAATCAATGCTTGTATTTGCAAATTGGGTTGACCTACATTTCCTTTAGGACTTTGAGACATGGTTAGTAGATAAACAAAAAAATAAACCTTACCAGAACATTCACAAAGCCTCTCAAAATTCACTCCAAAAAAATAATAAGATCACTCCACTCAACACTCATGTTTACTCTCGGGAATATAATTATGGCTTTTAACAATTCCCCTTCTGATCTCACTCTCTCAATAGCCTTTTTCCACTCAATTTCTCTTTCTAAGTCCTTTGAGGAACTTGCTCAAGATTATAACAAGTTAATTCTTTCCTTGTGTGCGTCGGCTGCAAATAAGGTTAGGATAGGAAGCATAGAATAAATGAAAAGGTAGAAGAAAGGATTCAAGGTATTAAAAGAAGTAAATGGTTGAAGACAAGGAAAATGAAAGGATTGAAAAATGAAGAGGTGACTTACAATTCAAGAAACAACACTTACTGCAACCTTTCTCAAGAAACAATAAGGTTATCTTCTCTTAGTGTAGTTTGGCCTCTTTGATGTTCTTGTAATGGTAGAGAACTTTTCCTTGGCTTGCTTTCTCTTTTTGAATTTCTTTTTCTTTTCTTTTTTTCTGATTTTTTTCTTCTTTTTGTCTTTTCTTTTCTTTTTGCTTTCCAATTTTGTTGAAGGATTCTTTTCTCTTTTGAACTTCTTCTTGCTTTGCACGCCAATGACATTTTTGTTGTCAATCCAACTATGCTCTGATTACCGCTTGATGTAGGCTGATCTACACATTTTGGGAGAAGAGTAGTAGATAACCTTATTGTGTCCTGATCTAGGATTGACAAGTACTGATGTCCTTGAATTATAAGCTTGGCTGCAACATAGATAAGAAAAGGAAAATGATTAATAAAGGAAGATTAATGAAATGATAAAGATAAGGAATGAAATGAAATAAATAAAGGATAGAGATGGTTGCAGAATTGATGGTCATGATGGATGAAGATGATGGTGTTGATGATGAAATGGAGATACTGTTGTTGTTGTATCTCAAACACGCCAAAGAAGAAATAAAGCTAAGGAGCACAATATCGGTCTTCACAAACTTGTTTGAGGGGTGGTGATAGTGTCTTCAGCCCACTAGATATTAATCTAGGAATTTAGGAATCAAGATGGAAGAAATGACGCCAAAAGTATAGGACTTATACTTGTTTAATCAATAAAGTTCACAAAGAACTTTGAAGAGAAATAACTCACAAGAGTAATTTTTATATATGAGATGAGATTAGTACAAATGATGGCAAGCCACTCTATTTATAGGAAATGAGAGGGCTTGGACGAATGGTTACATGATGTTTCGGCTAGATACATGACTTTATGAAGATACATAATGCTTTAAAATGAAAGAACATGTCTATAGGCTTGGTGTTGGTTCAGCTATCCCTTCATAAAGGGTCTTGATGATTCGGCTAAGGATGGGAAGTCATCTCCCTTGGCCGAATGGACATGCTTGTTCATCTTGGCGCCATTTGCTTCTCTTTGGTCGAATGGTGATGTGCCTCCTCATGTTGGTGCCAAATGCTCTCATGTGCATAGTATATGTTGTGGTCGAATATGTATGAAGCTTTATTTCATGTCCCATGGTGATTTAAGCCTTCAATGATTACAAGGTCTTCACCAGCATGCTCTTAGATGTAAAGGCATCTTCATGGGCAGCAACATTCATGAAAGGTAACCATTTATGTTTGAGCTACTTATGGTGTGAATGAGCTAAAGATGAGCTGGCCATAGGTGATTTGTAGCATGGTGAACATTATGGCAGCTCCTTGTGAAAAGGTACCTCTTGAGGTGGCAACTATTTGCTAAAAGGTACGATTTCACAAATTTTGACTTAGGACATATTTAAAGTGTCCTAAGTGGTGATGATGATGGTGCAGCTCCCCAACTAAAATGAGGTAATCTTGTAGCTCAAATCTTCAGCTCAATCCAGCTATGAGCTCACGGCTTCTAGACCACTTTTCACCAATTTGCTACTTATGCTCTCTTAATCGTTCCCATATAAGTATCCTTGCTCTTGCATGCTCCATTTAGCTCCAATGTAGCTCCCAAGTATTGGCCGAATGTGCTTACATACATAACATAAAGAAATAAACTAAGTATATGAACTTATATAATGTATAATATAAGAATGTGAACTATAGTATATAATAACTTATATCTCATATATTAATGATTCAGTTATTATAATAACCATAGATATTATATGTATGAAAATAACTATATTATAACATTTGAAATAAACATATGTATGTGTAAAGTTAGAAAGTTTCTTCCCTTATAAGGGTGGAATAGACATGGTAAACATGATGCTGAATTGGATCACATCAGCCGATATCACATTTGAGGGGGATTTCGATTTTTCTCTGACTACCACAATTTCTGAACCTTTGACATTCTTTAAAAACATGTGTTTCTTACGACAATCAACCCATCCATAATGTGAAGACAACTAATCCATGCCTAGAATAATTCAAATTCATTGAAGGCCAATTCCATTAGGTTTGCCAAAAACACCATCTTTTGTATCTTTATAGGGTATTTTCTACATACTCTAACTACTCTTGCACTGTGCCCATAGGATTTATCGTTATCATTTCACTTACAATTGCTTCTAGAGGAATTCCTCTATTTTAACCAACTTTGTACTAATGTATGAATGTGTAGAACCAGGGTCAACTAAAACAAATACAAGTTTATCGAAGAGATGGAAAATATTATTATCTCAAGGTCATTCCGATCCTCATTGGTTTTAATGTTATAAATTCTAGTGACTCCCCGAGTCTCTTATCTCTACATGATTCCGTTTGTCCCCTCGATCTACCCCTTCTTCTCCTTGTATTTGAGGTTGTTATTGATATTTTAGATTGCACCGAGTTATCCCCAAATTTATTAGGATAGTTTTGAGTGAAATGACCAGTCTCGCCACATTGTAAACAAGCTCCACTACATAATATGTATACTACACTGTGCAACTTACCATATGTCTGACATGGAATTCTCTCCTGTTGCTCTACCCGAGCTCACAGCAAAAGACTGAGATTGTCTATTTTTCTGCTAAGCTGCCGAAAAACTATCCCTATCTAAAAATCTAGAACTCGAGCCCTTTCCTCTTTGACATAATGGGGAGTGGAAGGCATTCCATTCTTTTCCCCGTTGAATACTCTGCTCTGCAGCTAACGTTTCCTCTTGAGCTCTTTCAATAACTTTAGCTTTATTTATGAATTCTTGTAAACTCTGCAAGTTCAAGGCCAACATCATCTCTTTCAGCTTAGGCCTCAAACCCTCTATAAACCAATCACATATTGCCTTGTCGTTTGGAACTACTTCAGTGGCAAAATGGCTCAACTTGTTGTACTCGTTCTCGAATTCATGTACAGCTGATCAACTTGTTTCATATTAAGAAACTTTAGCAACATTGCTCTTTGAATTGTTCACCCACGTACTTGTTCTTGAATTCCTCTAGAAAAAATTGCCAAGTCACTTATTTCGGTGGTGCATACATCGTAGAATTTGCCGACCATACTCGAGCTGATCCTCTAAGTAAAGAGATAACTCCTCCCAACTTTTTTGAATATGTGTATTGAAGACTTTCCAGCATCAATAAAACATCATTCAACCACAAGTCGGCCTCCATGGGACCCTCTCTCTATTCTCTATGAAACTGTGGAGCTCCCAACCTCTTTAGCTCTTTTGGAATTAACATTCTCCATCCCGGAGGAGCAGAGGGAGGTTGAAACCAAGTCAGTATCGCATCAAGGGCTTGCATAAAAGTTCCAAGCTCAGGCACCGGAATTCCTTGCGGTGCGGGTGCACAAGCATTTTTAAAGGGGATAGGTTATTCACTATTTACTTCATAACTCTCACTATCAGTTCCTTCTTGCATCTCCTGTCCCCCAGCTCTTAAAGAATTCAAAGATTCTAACATCTATAATAACATTTCAATTAGTAAGGAGTGTCATCAATTTCGCTAAAATGACACCATACTAGTAACATTGACAATCTTTAAGACATGTAATCCCCTTTTCTACATTAAAAATCAAGACGGTTTTCAGCCGAGAATCGACTAAACCTGTAGCTCTGATACCAATAAATATAACACCCATCTCCCGTATACCATTACATACATGAGATATAGATGTCACGTTACTCTTTAAAATAGTTGTTCTTTCGAAAGTGTCGAAATATATATTTTCTTTTCTGAAAGTGTAACATTTTAAATATAAAAAAATATTGTCTTCAACCATTATAAGTTCTAATTATTTAAAATTCTAAAACATTTTTAAAAATCGAGATTGCATGCCAACAAAATTTTACAAAAGAAACAAGATTATCTTTGTCACTGAATAGTCCACCTTAGTTGATGATCACCACAGCTACAAAAGTCCTCCTTACTCAGTTAATCTTTTCTTTGTACTACACGTGAGAAAAAACACACGTTAAGCATTTTCTTAGTGAGATATATTATAGTAAATAATACATAAGTATCTCATAGTTATTCAACTTCAGAAGAAATTATATCATCTATAGGAATTTGTTAAGTCATTCGTATGTATCCAAACCTTGGTCATATTATCTTCAATATAATCTTTAGTATGTCAAACATACTTCTCTTTAGCTCATTAAACTCAATTATGTCTATTTTCACATGTTAAAGCATCCATTTATGCATTTCAATATATATATGGCATCATTTCATGCTTTAATGCATCCTTTCATGCCTTAATGCATCCTTTCATGCATTTTCAATTATGGCATCCTTTCATGCCTTAATACTTCCTTTCATTCATTTTCAATTGTGGCATTTGTTCATGCCTTAATGCAACCTTTCGTGCATTTTTAATTATGGCATCCTTTCATGCCTTAATGCATCCTTTCATGTATTTTCAATTATGGCATCCTTTCATGCCTTAATCCATACTTTCATGCATTTTCAATTATGAATTTGATTTAGAGCAGTTCATACTCTAAAACTTATTCATAATATTCTTTTCATACTTATAAAATATCATAATCAATATTATAAAACATATATATAATTTAAACAATCTAAGTTGAATATTCCTCATCTCTCATAATAAAGTACTCACTTGGCTTGCCTTGCTTTGATATTCAAAATGCACCAATTGCTACTACAGAACTTGGCCTTTTCCTTTGGCTTTACTTGATTAAGGAGCTTGGTTCCAATCTACACAATTACCCATTAAGTACACATAACATACAAATGTTAGTATACTCCTTAACCTTAGGCTTTAAACATATTCAAAATATCATTATCTCTATTTATATAACAATTTCAACCTAATTAGTCGTTTTAGGCTCCATAGTATCGATACTTCTCCCCTAGTACTGATACTGCTATACTATGGTACTGATACCCCCTTCGGTATTGATACCGAATTAGCTCGATGTTGCCTGATATCGATACCCTTACCATGGTATCGATACTACCCTACTATGGTACCGATACCCCCTTACAGTATCGATACACCTTACCATTGTATCAATACCCCTTACCATTGTAGCGATACTGATTGAATCAATATCGATACTACACAGCTAGTTCATCCCATTTAGCCTATAGTGTCGTTACTGTTCTATCAGTACCAATACCCTTGCCCAGATTTTCCAGTTTTCCACCCTATTTTTACATAAATGGGGTGAAATTTACTTGTATTTACCCCATATTATACTATCAAACTATTCTTTAACTATCCAAACTAACATTTCTTCATTTTAATACTTAAAACATCTAGCACCCCTCATAATTATTGTATTCTAAGAATCACATCAAATTTTCTAACTTGTTTTTAAACTCAACCAATGCTTCAAATCTCTTATTTGCTACTTTGACAAGTCAAAACTAATAATACTCATCAATAAACACCACTATACTAACATTGTTAGAGTATGCTCAAAGACCAATCATTTATTTATCGATTTTATTGAATAAAGGCATTGCCACTATTATTTTCATTTATATATATGTGTTTAACATAAACTGGAAGATAATAAAGTCCATATAATGACATAATTGTTATTATTAAAAGATCCCTAGTCAAGTATTATTATGGGCATGGACAATAATAATACGCTTAAGACTAACATGTTATTGATTGATGACAATGAGTTATCATTGACATAGAGATGTCAGAATTGATACATGATTATATTATTAGAGAACAATTTATTGGATTGACCGACCACGAGCATATATCTTGGATTATTATGTGACAGTCATAACATTGCTCATGGTGATGACTATATGTATGATCCTCAGACTTGAGATCAATACTATCCCAACATAGATTGTTGTATGTTTTGATGCAGCTAAACAAGCTCCGTAACTGGTTGGACTGTTATTGAATATATCTCAATATATGTATTGGGTGTGTATGATTAAGATAGGATTTGTCCTTCCTACATAATAGGAAATATATCACATGCCACTTGATTGAGTAAGACTAGAAATGCATGGCCATGCTCCAATAAGTTGATATGAGATATCATAAACTATTCGTTAATTAAAGTCTACTCTAGATATCAAGAAACAATAGATGGGTTATACAAGTGTGACTATTCCAATACTTGTGCCTATTCTAGATATAAAGGACATAAGGATGTAATACATAAAAGAGTAATCACCAAGATATATGTCGAATCATATTTTCTTGTAACTTAGGTGACAATGATATATTGCTAGATGTCACTCATTGTATGTAATATTAGAATTGTTCTAATAATTACTGCTAACGTTACAAGAACCTACAAGGTCACACCCTAGGATTGAAACGAGCAAAGATATAAAATTTGTTGTACGTTACTAAAATATATGTTTTAATAATCCTGAATATTTAATTTCAATTAATTAATTAAATATAGATTCAATTAATTTGAAATAATAAAATCCCCAATATGATTAGGGTAACTTGGATATAAGAGAATTATTAAATTCCAATTAATTAAATATAGATTTAATTAATTTGAAATAATAAAACCCTAATATGATTAGGGTAACTTGGCTATAAAAGGGTGTGTTAGGTCTAGCAGCCTTTTTTTTGCAACAAACACACAAACCCTTCAGTCATTTTCTCTCAAAATAGTTTTGGGGAAAACAAATATTGCTCTTAATCGGGTGAACTAAGAAGAGGTCGAGACATGATTTCGTGGAGGCTTTCGATTCGAATCGATCTACACCACCGTTTTCATGTTGTTCTTTCTGTTTTCAAGGAACCCACTATAAGTATTCGCATCTCTTCCTCCCGATTTCAGTTTTTCATACTTGGATTGCTTGTGAGACCGTCGAGTTTTGTTTCTACTGCACCATGGGGTGCGCCGACGATCCCAACAAACATATCATTTCAAAACCCATTTTCTAAAATCTCCATTATTTCCACCATTTCTTAGTTTTCATCTCATTTAAAGCTTCCTTAAGCTTCTATACCACTTAATTTTGTAGAAGCAACTCATAATCAACAAGAAAAACTAATCAATTGAAGCTTACCTCTTGGAGCTATGGAGGAGGCTTGTCACGTGGAAGAAGAAGAAATAATTTTTGTTGATATCTACATTCCACTTTTTCCCTTACCTTTAATATCTTATAAAATAAAAATTTTAAATTCATTTTTCTTTAAAGGACTAAAATGCCCTCTAAACCATCCATTGTTACAATTTAGTCTAATTCACTAATCCAAATCCTTTCTATCTTTTATTATTTAATCAAAAAATTTCCTCATATTTTAAATCATTTCAATAAAGTTTCTAATTCGATATTTGGGATATTACAATTTCTTTCTTGTTCAGAAGGATATTCCTATATTTGCTTGTGTCTTCTCGGATCTTGCCCCAAATAATTAGAGTCGGTACTTGGTTCTCGATTTCTAGCTATCTTTGAAGGTCATCTTTCGGAGGTGAAGCATCAACAAATGTACTAGTTTGAGTTCTAGTTGTTGCATTTTTAAAAATTTCACCACTTTTTTGATTAAAAAGTTCAATAATTGTTAAATTTTTTCCCATGACAAGTTGTATTTATATAAAATTAGTTCATTAGCATAATAAAAATCAAATTTAGAAATCAATATTCAACTTAACAATAATTATCTTAGAATTTAAGAATTATATTTATGATTTTATTTTATTAATTCAACCTAATAATTATTAGATTAACTAAACTAGCAATAAAATTAACTATAAGACCAAACAATTCCAATTAAAAAAATAATAAAAGTAATATTCCTTAACTGTTTACCTTAAGGAGCTTAATTTTATTGTGGAGTTGATAGTTCTATCGCAATATTTTATGTTCGAAGAACAAAGATTTACACCTTATTATATTCATTTTGAGAAAGATAATCTCATATCCTCCGTCTCTGTGTGTAACGGTAGATAAAACCTTTTCAATCCAACACCAATATATTTCTATCCAAAAAAATCTTCTTCTCTTTCCGTCAATAACTAAACCAGCAACGAGCTCTACTAAATTACAGAAAAAGAAAGCAGATCAGAAATGCAATATAATTGTTACATATAGGATGGACCGAAGAGGGAGGGTGGGGCAGTAGCCTCTTAAAATTTAAATTATCATTTATTTTTTATTTTTTATTTTTATTGATAATCTGTTTTTACCCAAAATAATTTATAAATTTGTCACTTTTTAAAATTCTAAAAATGTGTCACTGAAATAAAATTCTGACCTTCGAACAATCTCTGCTGCTGTTGTTGACACATGAGACCCTTGGGAACCTGCGGACGGCATTCCTACATGAGAAATTAAAGAGCAAGCAAAAATATTATCTATTGCTGTTCGCATAGCTTTTTGCGGTTACAAATATTGCATAATATAAAAAGGTTTAAATGTATCATTGGCCCCTAAACTATATCATTTTTACCAAGTTGCCCCATAAAGTATTTTTCAAGACGTTTTGTCCCTTAACTTTAAATCGTTACCCCATTTGCCTCAAAATGTTAACTCTGTTAAAAAAATCTCACGAACCAATCAGAAACACCACATCACCATTTCTTTTTAATGAGAAAAAAAATTCTAGAAAAAAATGGTAAGGTGGCGTGTTCTGATTAGTCCTTGAATTTTTTTAATGGAGTTAATGAAATTGGGCAATCGGGGAAACGATTTAATGTTAAGGGGACAAAATGTTGTGAAAAATACTTTAGGGGGCAACTCGGTAAAATTGGTATAGTTTAGGGGCCAATGGTACATTTAAGACATATAAAAAATGTATATGACTTTTGACTAAATAATCATTTTGGTCCTATTCTTTTTTTTGGGATATTATGTCCCCAACATTTCATTTTGGGAGAAAAAAAAATCATATTTTGGTACGTTGATTGTTTGTTGACTAACGATTTGATTTACTAATCTGGATCAGGTACTACAGATGCAAGGGCAGCCCTCCCAACCTAATTTGCTCCATTCACAAAAGTCAAGATTCAAACCCCTGTTATTGGTAGCTAAAGTGACTATTTAATCAAATGTCAAAGATATTTTTTGTCATTATACCTAAAAATATTTGGGGCTTAATAACGGAAGAGTAATTACCTCAATTAATCGTGTTGTTGGTATAACATTTGATGCCCAAGGTTGCTTCTTAAAGTAAAAACAATGCTAAATATTGCGCATGCTACAAGAGACACTTATTACCTTGAAAGATTATGGAAAGACAAAACACGATGGTAAACAGCAGAGCCAAAATATTGCCTCTAGAAGGAGATGTTCCCTTTACAATCTTCATTTTCTTCAAGCTTTTCATCCTTTGGATCTTCGTGTATTTTAGTTTCACAAGTTTGGCTAACCTTCAAATTAACTTGTGACCAGCTGCATCCAATGATGGCGATCTCGAAGGCTTAGGGGGTTTTTTTTTACTCCTTTTTTATGTTTGTCCTTGTCAAAATTGTTCTCGTTGGTATCATCTTTATGGTT
The DNA here is from genome assembly GCF_006381635.1 of Hibiscus syriacus. Lineage (NCBI taxonomy): Eukaryota > Viridiplantae > Streptophyta > Magnoliopsida > Malvales > Malvaceae > Hibiscus > Hibiscus syriacus. Next base: position 200,877 of record NW_024063086.1, on the reverse strand, counting down.
ATGTCCCTTGATACTAGCATTCTCCACATAAACCCTACCCGATTTCAAAGCATCACTGGACGATGACATTTTGGTCAGACCATCTTTAACCATAGCAGGCAGCATTTGTACCTTCTTTTTAAGGTCTAAAGCAGGCTTGTTGGTACTGGGTTCTTCTTGTTCTTCACCAAGGATTGATCCATTTTCAAGGTCGAATTCTGAATCTTCATCCCAATGAGCCATCAAAACTGGAATTTTATTTGGTCAGCTTCACACAGTGCTCAAAGGGCCAACCTTTAAGCAAAAGATTCAATGTAAAGAATTAGCCTATTACCAAAAAAATGACTACCAGAAAGAGAGATAAACTCACATGTGGGACAATAAGAGAATATATCAATTACAAAATTCTAAAAATGAAGGACGGTTCGAGGGGAGTAGTCTCCCCTCTTAAAAATTTCAAATTCTTATATATTTTAGATTTTTTTATATTTTAGATTAAAAATCTATTTTTACTCCCTTATAATTTTATTCGCCTCTATCATAAGATCATAAGAATCAATATCTGCCTAAAATCCCCACAACAACATAAGACCTATCCATGCTTTAAATTTTGGAAGAGAAATGGGCACGGAAATACCTTGTGAAGAAAGCAAGAACTCAGATCCGAAGAAGGAAAAAGTCCACAAAGTGATAGGTTTTGCTTGATTTATCTACAATAGGAGTTGGTAATATATACAATGGATAACTAATAAGCGTTGCTTAATTCGACGTACGAAAACTCAAATGTTGAAGTTTAATAGCTTTGACTCTAAAAAATAGAAACAAGAAGAGAAAGATAGATAGAAACTTGGAATGTACTATAAGTGGGGATCTAAATGACAAGGCAATGTAAAAATTTCCAAATAAAAGCAACCAAATGTTTTTGTTTTTCGGTTTCGTTTCTTCGGATATAGTGGTTTGGTTTGAATGTAAAGGACAAATTCGATAACATTATGGTATACGAAATAAATTAACGTAAATTATAATAAAAATATAAATCTAATATGAATTTGTGACCAATAATTTTCTTCGTTGACCGTTATGATACTGGCGTGACAAATCATGTTGTTGACGTGACGATCTTAAAATGAATTTCCCTTTGTAGAGTTTTTCAATGTCGGCGGATCCTTAGTTTAGTAAGGAGATTTTAAAAAACAAAAATTATTTTAAATTTTAAATTTGAAATACAAAAATATTCAAATAATCAAAAAAATATAAAAATAATACAAATAAAAATTAAATCACTCAAAAATAAATATTTATATTAAAAGTACTAAAAATACTATTAAAAAAAATTAAATATATATCATTAGCTATGAAATTATAACTTTAAAATTATTAAAAAAAATTAAAATATTTTTTAAGAATATATATTATAAATAATATATACATGTAATAAATAATTATCTCATCACCGCTTATATAAAGTATTCTTATTGGATTAGTCGAGACTTACAAATTTTGTATCTAAATATAATTAGAAAATATAGAAAGTTTTGTGTATCAATACGCATATTTAATCATACTTCGAACAATTCTAAGGACTATTCATAAACCTTTCACATCGTATAATAAGCTAGTATATAAAATGACACTTAAAAATGATTAGATTTTTGTATTGATGCAAGTAATTTATGATGTTTTCTAACTAAATTTAGATAAAAATTTGTAATACTCGACTAATCCAATAAAAATAATTTTTATAAATGTTGATAATATACCTATATATTACATGTATATATTGAATAGAAATCCCCTACCCCGTCTTTATGCCACTATCCCTACCTCCAAATCTAACATTATGACATGTGTTTCATTTAATAAGTTGTCTTATACCTTGTTTGTTTTGTGTGAAAATGCTATTTATTTTTTTCTTTTGTTTACGCTAATTTGTAATTTATATTTTAAAATTAAATTATAAATCAATAACAATAAATAAATAAGTAATTAATCAAGATATTTTTTAATTTATGTATATTTTATGTTTTAATTGAATATGAAAAAAAATAAAATTAATTTATCATTATAAATAAAAGTTTAACTCGAATAATTAATAAATATAAAAATTTGTATTTTTAATTTATTTTAATCAATAATAAAAATTCCAATACTGAATTTGAAATTGAAAATTGTAAAATATATAAATATTATGTAATTGAAATGTATTATAACAATATTTTTATAAAATAATAGATTCAATCATAAATTATTATTTAAATTAACCTATTTTACTTTTTAAATCTATATTTTGAATTCAATATATTTTTATTAAATTTTAATAAATTGTCTACATTTATTTTTCATCTATCGGTTTTTTTCGTGTTATTCGTTTATTAGGCATTTATGACTAGAATGAATTTGAGCAAAATAGGATATAAGATAAAAGAAATTTGAATTAAAGCAACATCAAAAATCTAGACTCAAACTAGATTTATTCTTAATTGATTTTTTTAAATGAATTGTTTAAAAAATTATTTGAATTTCTTCAAAATATTTTATAAGAATTAAATCTCGTTAAAAATCCCTTTATACCGTAGAAAAAACTCCGATAGCGGAAAGTGTAAAAGAATGCCCTATAGTTTATATTAAATAGCATATCAATCCAAGCTCCTTACAAAAAGTATTTCAAGTTCAGGACTAGAAAACAACACACGTACAACACCTTTCTATCGACACAACCATAGGAAGAATAGCTTATACAATTCATACCCTTCAACCAATTCCCTATTTAGCTAGTGTGTCTGCCTCTACATTGCAGGATCTCATAATATGACGCAACAAAACACCCTTTGCACCAATTATATTAGCAATGGGACAAACCACAGAGGAAAAGCATGACGGAAAAAATTCGGAATTTAAAATCCAATAACTGCTATTTTACTATCAGACTCCACAATGAGACCTGCCTTATGGATATTGCTCGACGAAAAAACAAATCCTACCCAAATTTGATTGCTAACAATTCTGCTAGAATCGGAGGTGTCCTAACCGATTTTGGGTGGGATGACCGATCCGACGTTTTATAAAATAAAATGATGTTGATGAAAAATGAGAGTCGTCATCAATCATTTTAAGGTGATATTGGAACACCTAAAATCATGTAAATTTAATAAAACATTTTAATTTACTAAAAATACCAAGTTTTGGTCTGTGAAATCAGAAATATGGTTCAGAAGTCAGTTATGCGTGAGGAAAGATAAACACCACCACAACACCCAACATTGGTAACTAGTCGATTACCCTAATTTTAAATTTGAAAATTTTGAGTTTGAAACTTTATTTAATTTAAATTCCACTATGTATGCATATTTTAAAAAGGATGTCGATTTACCAAGACTAATAATAGCCACCCAAGCAAAAGCGGAAGCTTCGTTATTAACCACAATAAACGGACATTGCCTTAATAATTTAGAAATAATGATGTAGAGTTTTGAAAGGATGTTAATTTACTTCGGGAATCGATAGCGGTCACCCCTAGACAAAAGCGGAATATATACTATTAACCCTTGATAAATGAACTTGCTTAAAATCAAAAAGCAATCAACCAATCAGTTATGGAACCTAATTATATTAAATGATATAGTTAAGGATACCCTCTAACTTGAAGTGTCAAATTATGAAATTTAAAGGGCCTAGTGGATTAAACCTTAAAGTTCAGACTCTAATAATAATCCTAATTAAAATTAAATAATTATGTGATTCGAATAATTAAAGTGGAAACTCGACAAAAAAAGAAAAAAAAATAATTCACCTAATTTAAGGACTAAATACGAAGTTAGGCCTAAGATGGAGGCTCTAATATTAATTCTAGTTGAATTTAAATAAATTATGTGATTCGAATAATTAAATTGGAACATCAAGCAAAACCAAGGACCAAATTAAGAATTCACCTAATTTAAGGAATAAATGTGAAATTGGGCCTAAGTTGGAGGCTCTAATATTAAAATTAATTAATTTTAATCAATTATGCGATTTGAATAATTAAATTGGAACCTTGAGCAAAAGCGAGGACCAAATTAAGAACTCACCTAATTTAAGGACTAAATGTGGAATTAGGCCTAAGATAAAGGCTCTAATTTTAATCAATTATTGATTCGAATATAAATTAAAAGATCTAATGACTAAATCAAAAGGGATCGAAATTTAAAGAATAAATTTTAGGATAGCAATCTAAACTATGACCAAAATTGTAACACCAATAGACCGATACGAGTGACCCGATCTGATCTGAGGTGACATATTAGGGCAATCAAAGCGGCCCACAGTAAAAATCTAGGAAAAATTAAAATTTCTTCAAAAACATGTAAAATCATAAAATAATTTTTAAATAAACTACAAGTTTAGAAAATCATTCATACATTACATACAGAATTAAAATCATACAAGTTCCAGACTCAGTATATAAAAAAAATCAAATGTGACCTACTTGCCCCATAATTACACATTGTATTGTACTCTGCAAGCAAAGCCGAATGGAACTCCTAATACTGAAGTTCATAATTGCACTGGATCGATTCTTACAACCTTAAATAATGAGTAGAGAGTCAGCTTTGAGAAACTCAATAATACAAAACTACTAGATGAATGCAATAGGCCATCGTGTATTTGATAAAGCATATATTCCTTAGTGAGACAATCATCATCAGATTCTAGTGATGAATTCAGATTCCAATAGTCAAGTATTCAGTTACAAACATGAATTTATGTTATAAAGGAAGTATTCATAAAGGGAAATTCAGAGGATTAAATTAGGGAGTCTAGTGTGTTCCCACAAAATAGAGAAATGTGTACAGATCCTTTAAAAACATTAGTAATTTAAAACATATTTTAAAATCATAGTAATACCCACCAACCAAACATTAATATGCAGTTTCCCCATAATTGTATCCATAAGGACTTACCTTAAGCACACAACAAATGAGCCACCCTAAGGGAGTACCTTGAGGCCTATGAGCCTACCCAAGGAATACCTTAGGTTCATAAGGAATTATCAGCTTGATCAGAGATGAACCTCCATCTCCAAGCTCTTACCCATACAGTATCCAGTATAAATCAGATTGATCAGTACCTTTAATATCAAAATCATAATCCATTAGAATGTTGTAAAGTTGACAATGTAGTTATTTAAATGACATTAATGCCCTCCATCCTTACACCAAAATACAGTCACCATACTAAGAGAATGCATTGGGGCCTTAGAGCCTATCCAATGAATACCATAGGTCCGTAAGGAATTACCAACTTGATCAGAGTTGAACCTCCATACTCTAGAATCCTACCCAGACAGTATCCCAATAATCAGTTCACGCAGTAAATAGTAATTTACATGTATCCATAAATCATAAACGATTATATTTTCCATTGAAAACCGGTAACCAGAGAGTACATAAGAGGTAGCCACAGTTCATAAATAGTAAACCAGTAAATCATATCATAGTTGTTTAAAGGTTTGATAAATTAGAAATCTTGGAAAACATGTTTCAAAATAGATAAAACATACATATAGCACATAAGGAACACACTAGAGGATCCAGTTATTTTACAGGGGTACTAGGTATTTATCAGGTATAGAGCCAAAAAAATTCTTTAAACTAATTAAATTTTATAAACGAGACCCCTATAAAAAGGGGGTTTGATAGATGACGAATTCATTAGTCATTCTGGAAATGATTTATCAAGATCGTATAGTATTCATATATTTTTCGGATGCATTAAGTAATCATGAAGGTCTTTAGAATCTTTTATATTATAGTTACTTGAGATTTCATATATGACAGGAGTAATTCCTTTATTCAAGCTATCGGAGGCATTTTAGACATTTTGGGTTCTTGAGAAATCTTACGAATTTAACCTAATGAGAGTAAAACAACAATATATAGTATTTAGGATTTAAATCAATTTATCAGGATTTCCAAACCCAACACTATTATACATGTCAATCATTCAGACCAAAGTACTTTACCGTTATTCACTTCTTAATACTGATTGCTCAAGCTGAACTGATCACCTTCAAAATATCATTGAATGGATCATAGGGAGACAAATAGGTATTACAATGGTATTTATTCTTTTTTGTATTACAACAGTATCTAGAATCGTCAATGTGCTTGATTCGTGATTCATAACCCTTATGGACAGTACATCATACAAGTTTATCAGTGTTTTTAGACTTATCCAAGTCATCCACTTAATTCAAGGTCATTAAAGGTATTTATGACATTTAGTATCAAGTTTATCCTGATCATTTTAGACTTTCAAGCGTAATTCGATCATTTCAACAATTTGGATACGTACAATACTTTCATTCAGTTCATAATTTCCATGTAATATAGTCATTTTGAGTAATTCAAATGTGTAAAGTACTTTCGGCAATTTAGTTTTCGGGTGTTCACTCAAGAATTATAAATTCTAGGTTATTTTCCTATAACATCCTAATTTAGGGGCTAAATTTTATGAATTTTAAAGAATTAAATTTAATTAGTATTTTGGGGAAAAAATTGAAGATTAAATTGTAAAATTTTAAAGTTGGCAGACCATTTTATAAAGTGTAGGAAATTCAGTGACTAAGCTCATAATTTAGTTGTTTTCCTTTATGAGAGAATTATAAGTTCTCTTCCCCCGATTGTTTTCTGCAGAATTTCCTCATTTTCCTCCTCCGGTCAACCCACTTTGAGTTCTGATCTACTCACCGTTTGACGAACCGAAACCACCCTCGTGTTCATTGTCGACCGATGAACAAAACCCCTTAAACCTCTCGTCGTGAATCGGCGTCGTTCGTCGATAATTTCAATCGGAAGTATCGTCGGTTTTAACTCAATTTCTGTTGGTTTTCCATCGATTCACTTCGATCCGGCCACCCGTTTTCGACACCTCCCACACCATCGTGTTCCTTGCATCGTTTCGATTCCACCGGTGTCCACCGTGTCTCTATCGTCGTCGGGGCGTAAGGGGTTGAGGAAGTCAAAAGTTTTTGACGTTTCGAAATCGAGCTCTCCACCATTCAAAATTGTGAACCAAGCTTGGTAAGTGTCTCAAAATGCCATAAAATATTTTTTAGAAATTTTTCTTGAATTTTTCGGACACCGTAGCACTGTTCACGCACCCCACGCGCCACCCCCAAGGAGTTGGCTTCGTCTGGCAACTTGGTGAACAGTTGAGCTGAGCCACTGAGCTAAGCCGCTGAGTTGAGCCAAGCCGACTGAGTCAACTTGCGTTGAGTTCGCTCGATTGAGTCAACTCACTAGGTCAACTCGTTGACTTTGACCGAGTAAACCCGTTGACCGTTGACTTTGACTGAGTCAACCCATTGACCGTTGACTTTGACCAAAAAGTCGAAAATTTTGAAAAGTCATATTTTATGGTATCAACGTCCTGAGTTCGATTCCGTAGTCCGTTTTGCCAAATTCAGACCCGAAAGCCTCGAAATTATTAGTCAACCCCGTTGACTTTGACTTTGACCGAAAAGTCAAAATTTTTTAAAAGTCATATTTTATGTTTTCGACGTCTTGAATCCGAATCCAAATTCCGTTTCGTTAACTTCGAACCCAATAAGCTGTTTTTCACTGATTTATCATCCGATTCGATTCATTTTTCGTAATTAAGCTTTGTTTTTCGTAATTAAGCTCAGTTTTTTATGAAATTTCTGTTGATATGTATCTGAGGAATTATTGGAAGTTGATTTCAAGATCGAGGACGTTTAAATGGAGTTAAATGGTCGATCAGTATGGCATAAAATTTGAGGTAATACATTACTACCTCTTTATGCTTTATGGAACATGTTGATAATGGATAAATGCATGAATATATATGATTGGTCTATTATGCATGTTTAATTATAGATGGATTCAAACCGAAAATGGTTTAAGTGATAAATTAGTTAAGATTCTATTGAATTTCAAGTCCTGTGATTAAGTGATAAAGGAATCAGTCCTGAATATGTAAATTATAATATATCTCATTAAATGTACTTGGATGATAAATTATGAGAATACTTCGATTAGGTAAAATTACGAAAGTACCCTTATGTTGTAATAAGGACAAGAATTGACTCTAGAAGTTTGATAAATTTTTTTAAAGATATATTGATATGATGAAACCACTGATGTGTACAGAAAATAATGGTTTTGGTTAGGAAATATGGATAAGCGATTTCTAAATCAAAGATGGCTTGTACAAGATACTAGAAGTTTTGTTAAGGAATAATTTAAAGTTTAGAGATTATCCGGGAAAGCGATTAACCCCAAAATCTATAAATTATAATTATCATTGTTAAGAGTTTTAATACTGTAATTATCGGGTTAGGAAATTACGAAAATGCCCTTGAGAGGTAAAATTTGTCCGAGTTGACCATGAACGAGAAAGTACTTTGAGAATTCGTACTTAACCCGATAAATTACAGATTTAATTGTTAAAATCCTGTCTTTGTACAGAAAAGTCCTGATAACCTGTTTGTAACATCTGAGAAGGCAGTTGACCTGAAAATCTCCGAGTTAAGAGTACATACTTGAAGAATAAATTATTGAGTGTGCTTCTTTATAAGAATTGTTCGAAAGGACTGGAATAGATGATAAGTTTAAATTAAGTAATAAGATCGGACATAAGGAAATGATTTAAATACCCTGAATCTGTAAAATGACTAAAATACCCCTGGAATGGAAATAACCCAAGAATATCACCAAGCCCAGGAATGAATGGTTATCCTCAAACTTTGAAATGACTGGAAAAATTAAGCACCAAAATGACCAAAATACCCTTATGGACTAGATTAAGTAAATGTCTTGGATTAAATAAGGAATCCAAATAAGCATAGGTGTTGTACTACCCTTAAAAGTTATGGAACACATATTAAATTGGTCAGCCAATGCTAGGGCTATATCAGTACCAGAATAGCATAGATGCCACTTGAATGCTTGTTCGTCTCCTTAAGTTTGGATCGATGATAATTATGGAAGTACTCAGCTCAGCTCAACTCTAGATCGTATTCGGTACTAAGAAGCGGATATTCATTAGACAAATCAACCAAGAAGACCAAATTGAATTGAATAGAAGTACAATATGTATATGAAATTCAGAAATACCTGAATTACTCTAGAAAACTCTGAAGTAATAGGGATAGACTTAACTACTAAGTGAACTAAGTAAGCTCAATGACTGATGATTAAATAAGTGATTTGGATGAGTCTGGAATGCTAATGAACTTACATGATGTACTATCTTTATGGGTCATGGACTACAAATCAAGCACGTCAGCATTTCTTGGTATCGTTGAAACATGGAATGAAATAAAGACCATTGGAAGATTTATTCGTCGATGATTCTGAAGATGATCAATGGACAAGAATTTTTGGTATTAAAGAGTAAATACCCTGGAAGGACAATGAATTGACCAGTCGACAAACATTAATTCTGGGAGTTGTTTATCTTGAGTTGTTCGATAATCAGATCAATCGACATATTTTTGTATAAAGCTTCTGAACACTTTTCTGATGCTCATGAATCATAGTGTAATTCTAAAGTATCAACCTTAAATGTTGGATTAGATTGGTTAGCAATCGATTCCCTTCAATAGGACCTCATTTCTGGAATCCGATCAAATTAAAGCAGTTTCATGTTATTCATTCTGATAACTACTAAGTGTCTCTGAGAAATACTTGGATATCCTAGTGTGTTCCACATGTACTACATGACAATTTTATATGTTTTTAAATGATTTTCACCGAAATTATTGATTTACGGGTTTATGAACCATGGCAACATGTTATATGTTTTTCGATTATGGTTTTCACCGAAAAATATGGATTATTCCTGATTTATGACATCATGGAATCTACTGGTTTTATGAACTATGGTTACTTGAAATATATTATTGGGTTTCCTGTTTTCACTGGAAAATATGATCTTGATAAATCACATACTGCATATTTTTATGAGACAATACGCGATATTCTGAATACAATTTATTTTGATATATGATTTACCACATATTTTTATATGGTTTCTGGTTACGGTATTTTTGTACATGATTTCTAAATATGGAACATTTTCATATTTTAATGGATTAATTACCATTACCGTAGGTTCCTTTGCTATGTGCAAGGGTAAGCCTTACAGTTTCCTCAGATTCCTTTGATGTGTGCAAGGGTAAGCCATACAGTTTCCCTATGTTCCTTTGTTGTGTGAAAGGGTAAGCCTTACAGCTTCCCCAGGTTCCTTTGATGTGTGCAAGGGTAAGCCTTACAGCTTCCCCAGGTTCCTTTGTTGTGTGCAAGGGTAAGCCTTACAGTTTCTCCCAGGTTCCTTTGCTATGTGCAAGGGTAAGCCTTACAATTTCTCTAGGTTCCTTTGTTGTGTACAAGGGTAAGACCTTACAGTTTCCCAGGCTCTTTTGTTATGTGCAAGGGTAAGACCTTATCATTTTTTCATTCTCCTCTTCTTTGTGCATAGGGTAAATATGTTTTAAAATGCTATTGTTTTAAAAAAGATCTGTATATTTTTACAGGTTTTACAGGAACACACTGATAACCTATTCTGATCTGTTGAACTCAGTCATTCGAAATATTTATCTGAACTGAAAGCTCATTGTCCGTTGCCACCTGAAATATCAGTAGGATCTCCGCTCAGCATAAAAATATGTAGATGTTCGGAACCAATAAGGAAATATATGTTTATCTGTATCTGCACATTCTTCAGCATCATCTGGTAGTCTGTATTACTGAGCTTTCGAAAGCTCACTCTGTTACTCATCTTTTCAGGTTAAAAGAATCATACCAGTGCATCTATTCTCATCAGTGAAGAAGTTCTTCATGCGTTGCTTGCAGAGAATGGTACATATGATTAGGGGGCATGTAATTGTATTTTGTTTTATATATGAGTCTGAAAATATGTTTTATTTCTGCATACTGATAAATCATTTTATAAGTACATGTTTAATAAAAATTTAATTTGTTTTGCTATTTTTATAGTGGGTCACTCCGGTGGCCCTAATGTAACACTCCAGATCGGATCGGGTTACCTGCATCGATATGAGGGTGTTACATTTCCCATTTCGAGAATATTTCATTTATTTCATTTAATTCTGACATATACATTACTTTTGAAAAATTAGTCTTTAGGAGTTTATACAAAAATCAGAATTATAACTCTTTTACCATCTCAAAGGTTATGATCAATTAATATGGTTATTTTCACTTTTAGGGACAATCCTTGACTTTTACATCACACTAGTTATTTCATAGTTTCTTTTCCAAGTATTTTCGAAATTTAACCTTTATGAGATTAATAATAATTTACAAGTCTTCAGATTAATTGACGTACTTATTATCTCTGAACATAGATTTATCTCTTATTGATATTCTAGTTCCTTATACGAGTCAATTGAGTCTTACTGGTTTTACTGTTTTATACCATATTCCATTCGAGTCCATCAATAATTAACACTATTTAATTGACCAATAACTCAAATCATCCACATCTACTAAAAAGCATGTACAGGGTAGTAAAGTGTTTCCTCGATTTATGAGCCACATCGGTTAACCAATTAAACTCCATTTGATCACCCTCGAACTTTAATTCCATGTCTCATAATGTTGAGGTTGAATTTGGAAAAACAAACTTCGGATTCAGACTTAGGACGTCGAAAAACATAAAATGACTTTTCAAAAAATTTGACTTTTTGGTCAAAGTCAAAGTCAACACTAGTCAAAGTCAACAGTAAACTCTAGTCAGGTCAACGGTCAAGTCAATTAGTTGACTCAGCTCGATTTGGTTCGGTCTGACTGGACTAGTTCCAGAAGGCTCTTGGACCGGCGAGTGAATCCCACATGCATTGTTGATGTTTTGTAGCTCGTGCGACACTGGCGAGGGAAGTTCCGAGTGATTAATCACTCCAAAATCTTCTACATGCTACAATTAACCCAAATCAACACCAAAATTCATCCAAACATGATGCAATCAAATGGAAAAATGAATCACAACTTACTAACGTCGACAACGGAAGAAACAACGACAATTGCACAACCCACCGATTGGGTTTTGAACGCACGATGCCGAATAAGCCAACGGAGGTGGTTGTGAGATGAGTCGATGAGTGAGATGACCAGAATTGAGGAATAACCAAGAGGTGGGGTGGGGTGGGGGTTTTGGTAGACTTTAGCTAGTTCCTTCACGGTGAATGATAGTGGTTGGTACCGATCAGCCATATGGGTTTTGGTCGGACGATAACGACACTTTGAATGAGGTCGATGATGATAAAAATCAGCGATCAATGAACGAAATCGGTGGCACGCCTAGTCGAATCGCTTCCTCACTTTACCGTGATGAACGACGGTCACTCCAGATAAATCCAGGGTTAGAATTGAGTCAGAGGATGCTACCGGTGCTTTTGGTGGTGACAGTGCACACCGTCGACAACCAGAACGGGATGAGTTAGATGTGTAGTATCGATATTGATTCAATCATTATCGATACCGATGAGGTAGTATCGATTCCATGGTAAGGTATCGATACCAGGCATCATCGAATCTAAAATTGGTATCGATATTGGAAGGGGGTATCGGTACCATAGTATTGAAGTATTGGTACCAGGGTAGTAATATTGATACTATTAAGATTGGAACGGCCAAGTAGGTTGAAATTGTTATAGAAAATATAATAATATGTACTTTTGAGTAATGTTTATGTATAATTATTAGGAAATATACTAACAATTGATATTGTATGTGTCTTTATGGTGCTTGAGTAGATCGAAATCAAGCTCCCAAGTCAAGCAAAACAAAAGGCAAAGTACCTGATTAATCAACTTTACGTTTTGGATATAATAGCGAGGTAATCCAGGTTAGTACATTATTGTAATTATTTGAGATGAAGAAGATTTATACTAATTCAAATTAAAACATTTAAATTAATGTATGTTCTATAGTATTGACTATGTTATTTATTATATGTATGGAAAGATTATTATGAATGAGTTTTAGAGTATGAACTGCTCTAAACCAAATACATAAATAAAATGCATGAAAGGATGCCATAAATAAAATGCATGAAATGATGCATTAAGGCATGAATGGATGCCATAAATAAAATGCATGAAAGGATGCATTAAGGCATGAAAGGATGTCATAAATAAAATGCATGAAAGGATACATTAAGGCATGAAAGGATGCCAAAAATATAATTAAATTTAACAAATAATTACTACAGAAAAATGAAAAGAAAAATGTATAGGAAAGAGGTATGTTGGACATACTAAGGATGTTTATGATAAGAATTATAAAAGAAGTTTGGTTTCAATAATAGGGACTTATTTAATCCTTATAGATGATGCGAATTAGTTCAAAAACTAAGAAATTCATAATAAGTTTATGAATTTTTGTATTGGTAGTGGGTGTACAACCCATGTAAATTATAGAAATGTTTGGGGAATGACTATTTTGGCACTACAGGTGTAAACTATAGAATTTATAATGAAATTAAATAGTTAACTGAAAGTATGTCTAATTATTAGAGTATGATCTATTTAAAAGTAAAAGATTAGTGGCCTAGCTGTGCATTTGGCAGAAAGGTTTCAATCATGCAAGTTAGATGAAAGGCTAAATGTATTTGAATAAAAGACTAAAGGAATTATAATGCATTTTGATATAAATTGTTCATAAGTGGTATGAAAGGATGATATATGTATATATATATATATATATATATACATAAAATGTACATCAATGCATAATTGGTAAGATGGATTTCATAAAGGAAAAACGTAAACACTACATAATGGGCGTGAAAGGATGTCCCAAAATGAAAATACAAAATGGTGTGTTAATAGTATTTAAGGTGCTACCCATGATGGTTATAAAACATACATGAACAATTAGCATTGTGGTGTAATGTATGTATAGTAATTTCTCATTTAATGTAAAAAAGGAAAATAAAGAATAATGGAAAAAAATATATAGAAGGATAAGTATGTTGGGTCTACTAAGAATAATTTTGATAATTGTATGAAAGAATTATGGTTTAACTTAGAAAGGCTTATCGGTTCCTTATGGTTTATGAAATTTAATTCATCATTCAATAGTCATAAAATACTTATGTATAAATTGTGTTATCTTTATAGTATTATGTCTCACTAAGTAAATACTTAGCGTGTGTTGTTTCCATGCTAGGTAAAAGTGGAGACAAATTAAATAAAGAGTGAAATAGTAGCAGTAGATATCATCTGTTAAGGTTGACTCTCATCAGTAATGGTAGGACAATCATGTTTATTTTGAATAATTATTGGCATGTAATCAATTTTTAAAGAAAAATCCTCTGTAAGGTATATAAAGTGGACATTTTGGTATTATATTTCAATGATTGTTTTATCATTATTTTAAAATGTTTTAATTTAAATTTTGAAACAAACTTTAAGGGGTTTTAAAAGACAAAATTGTTTCAAAGTTAAGGTGACATCCTAATCTAGTATAGAGGAGATGGGTGTTACAACATATCACTAAGTCAAAATTACATCATAGGATGTCTTACTGATATTGTAATATATTCTTTGACTCTTGAAATTGCTCTGTAATCTTTACTTCTATTCTTGGTTTTAACCTATGCGTGAAAATCATCACCTGCTAAGTATACGCTTAGTGAGGCAATTAAAAATAATAAACAGTATAATACAAATCATGCATAAAATTTGATATCATTTCCAATGCCATAAATCAAACTACATAATGTCAATAAAAATCATTTTTATCAATAACTATTGCCCACAATATTTAGTCCACGAGAAAGCCGATATAGGAGTCATATATTGCACAATAGTGCTGAGTTTGAGGTTTGCTCACCTAATAATGCATCGTAGTGCTGAGGTCGGGTTTTACCCACCTGGCTTGTACTATGTGTCTTTATTAGACACTCTAGTACTACTTAAATTTGCAGCTATTAGCTCTATGACATGCCATTAATACCACTGAACTTCAATAACATACTTGGGCATCTAGTCATGAAATAAATCATCCATGGCAATGTATAACCATGAAATTAACATTAGGGCAGATCACACCCAAAATAACATTCATGGAAAAATATCATGCTGATAAAACAAGGTAGACTTGCCGTAAGTCTTCCTGATAATGTATAAAACATCTATGTATAATGACACGCACGTATTGCACTTACCTTGACACTTTATATTTGTCAACACACCTTTTCGATCGGGTACAACACTCTCAACAACCCTGATTTAGTGGGATTCACATAGCATTAAAGTTTTACTAGGATTCAAACTCCTAAAAATAGGATAGAGTTTTACTAGGTTTCAAACTCCTAAAAATAGGATAGAGTTCTACTATGATTCAAACTCCTAAAAATAGGATCCTGAAGCATTATAAATAGCCATTGTAACTCACTACTGTGACACACGATTTACATACAAAATACAGAGGAAAGTAAGAAAAAATACAAACGCAAAGCTATTGTAAATGATTCGAAAAGGAAATAAAAGGTAGCATCTTTTTTACCTTGATTTGTTCATTTCTCGCATGTGCATGTTATTTTTATTGAGATTTGGTTCGAATAACCCAAAACGTGGGTTGCGCCGATGACCAAAAAGGGGTGGGGTTTCGAAGTTTCGAACCTATATCTACCCCCGAGGCGTGTTCCTATTTT
This sequence comes from Hibiscus syriacus, assembly GCF_006381635.1. NCBI lineage: Eukaryota > Viridiplantae > Streptophyta > Magnoliopsida > Malvales > Malvaceae > Hibiscus > Hibiscus syriacus. The sequence goes on along the minus strand of NW_024063086.1, from coordinate 185,214 downwards.
TAAATATTCAATTCTCCCCCTAAATCAATTCTTTCTTCGAAATTTTCCCATTGATTTGTTTTTCATTTTGATTCGGTCCCTTACATTTACGTTTTAATTATTATTATTTTATTTATTTACCTTTATTTATACGAACATTTCCCTTATTACTCATTTTAATTAATTGCTTTGTTATTTTTCTTTTCTTTTTTTCATGTAATATTTTTTTTACATTTTATGCATTTTCTTTTTTACTTTAGTATATATTTATATTTTTTAGATTACATATATATATGTTATTTTTTATTATCTATTTTATTAATTTATATATATATTTACTATTTTTTATGTTTTTATTTATTATATATATATATATATTATTTTTACCTTTTTTTATTATTTTATTTATATTTATTTCTTCTTTTTTCTTTATTTTTTATATTTTTTTCTTTATTTTACTTATTTTATCTTTTCTTTCTTTATCTTATCTTTTATTTAATTTGTTTTTTCTTAATTTTTATTTATTTATTTATTTATTTCTTACCTTTTTATCTAACATGGTTTCTTTACCTTCTTAAGGGCACACCTTTAAAACCATCAAAGGTAAGTAATTGGGATCATATTTTTACCTTTTAATTTTAAATTACAATTTTCTTAATTTAAGACAACTGGAAATTGTGTAGTACCGAAAGGGCAGTTCAAGGGTGCTAACCCTTCCTTGACTGTAACCAACTCCCGAATCCGACACATCTTTGGAAAGACACAGATCAGGTAAGAAATATGGTATCCGATCAACCCATTTGTTTTAAAATAAATGATCGGTGGCGACTCCAATTCGTTTAATCCAAGTCGAAGCCTAAATTATAGCCCACCCAAAAGGCGACCACAACAATATCCATCAAAAGATGTTCCGCACTATGCTCCACACTAGATCATTTTATATTCGATTTTCTTCGATCACAAAATCAATCACAATCTATACAAAATCACAAATTGATACATATGTTAGTATTGTACTAACATAAACACATATCCAAAACAAAATCCAAAATATACTTGACACTTATTTTCTACCAAAATACTTGAACAATTAATTATTCCTTTTAATATTGGCATCTACTTTTCCAATTTACACAAAATGGTCATTCGCCATTTTATCACTTAAATTTTTAATACCAAAATTCCAACATTGAGATTACTACCATCTAAGTGCTTTTACAAAGGCACAATAACATTTAAGTACCCTAACTATACGAATATTGCATTTAAATCACCAAACTTTTCAAACCTCTATAATGGTCATATTTCACATCTTAACACTCATTTCAATTCCAAAAGAGTAATTTCTAGCATAGTACATCATCTATTAAACAATTATACAACTATTCACAACTTTTCCAAATTTATCAAATTGGTACCCTAACTTTTCAATAATTACAAAATGGTCCCCAAATTTTTATAAGGCTTGTAGAATACTTCCTACATCATTTTCAGCCCTTACATAATTTTTACTTAATTTTTCTCACTCAAACATGCCATGGTTGAATGCTTTAAACTTATAAAACTAGGTTTTCATGATTTTTCTCGATTTTGATTCAATTCACACATGAAATTAACTTCCAATCAACCTTACAACATCTCTACAATCAAAACCCTAATCAAATCTCATCAAAACACAAAGTTCTACAATTTCATCATTTGGCCGAAAATCATAGAAGCATTTCTAGGAAGATTGAACATGTTTTAATCATTAATCAAGCTTGGAAATGAATCTACAACCTCAAAACATCAAGATTCATCATCAATTTCATGAACCCTAGTGTGAACACAAACCCTAAGATTTGGGATCTTTGAAATCAATCAAGTTTAGCAAGCATAATTGGTACCAAAAGATAGTGTTTTTCGAATAGTTCAATTTTCTATTTCACGGCATAACTTGAAATCCAAAGGAAATTGCTCAAAAATGGAAACCAAAATTTTTTCCTTACCGTAGGAGGTTCACTGCACTTGGAGAAGATGAAGAACAAATTGGCATGAGTTTTAGATTGATTTCATGCTAATTTACGTTTAATTTAAACTTTAATGAATATTAAATTCATTTAATTGGGAAAAGACCAATTTACCCTTAATAAAACTTTATATTTACCATCAAAACAAGACACTTGAACCTTATCATCTTCCTAAAGTCAAAAATAAACAAACAAAATCTTACTTTACCGATTTACCCTTGCATTTTTCCTAAAATACAATCTTGCCACTTTAATCCAAATGTTCAAATTAAACATGGAACTAAATCCTCAAATCCAAAGATTTATATTATTTTCCAACATTTTAAAATGTGGAAATAATTTTTTTAGGTCTTATTTATCGCCCTTCAGATTTTCCTAAATTTTCTATTCGATACGATTTATTAAATCTTTCATCAAATTTCATCGATTTATAACTCTTAATACAAAATCCTTAAGAAAATTATGATTCCCAAAGAAAAGTTAGTCTTGAAGTAAACTATTTATTTAAGGGGAGAAATTGCAACATTTTAAAATTACTATTTAGTCCCTAAATTTTTCCAAAGTTTATACTTTGGTCACTAAACTTTCAAAATTTTCATTTTAGTCACTATATAAAATTTGGAGTATTACATGAACTATTGTTGTTATATGAATTCTCAAGTTCATTTGCTTGTTGATTGGAGACATTCGTTTGTTGATTTCCAAGATGATTAGTGATGTGATCATGTCTATCTCCAACTTTCTCCATGATTTGATCACACCATGGATGTTATTCAAAGCTGGTTCTAAGGGAGTTCTTCCTTACTTTATCCTTTATTATCTTCTATATGCATCACATAATGTTATAAACATGCTTTTTCTCCTAAAACTATGCTTGAATAATCATATGTTATCATTCACTTGCATACTATAGGATTTTCAAGCATAACATATGTTTTCACATCTTTACTTAGCTTTATATTATGTTTACATACATTTTAGATTCATTTATTATGTATTGACAGCATGTATTCATTCATTCATCATGTCATGTTATTCTAGCTCATGTTATGTTTACATTAGCTCACTCGCTTTAAATCCATGATTCTTTAGCTCATTTGCATGCATGCATCTATTTCTAGCTCATATGTTTTCTTAAAGCTCATGAACGTCCTATGCCTTTTATCTAGCTTATATACATGTTATCTTAGCTTCTAGATGATCATTCATAGCTTATATCACACAAACACCTCACGACAACATGCATTTTACCTTAAATGAGCTCACAGATTACTTACTTGGTTTGTTTGCTAATTCCTATAGGTGAAACACAAAGCAAGGCATATTATGGTAGGTTGGTTAGCTAAAAGGATAAGCATAGCAGCTCACACTAGCTCTTGAATGTTATGGCAGCTCATTTCAACACTTAAGGAATTTCAACTTAGCTGGAGGAGCTAGCATGTAGCTGAACCTAGTTGGAGGAGAGCTTTGGACCAAATTGTTTAAAAGTGGACTAAAGGTAGCTGGAAGTAGCTGGGAGAGTAGCTTAGAAGCTGAGAAGACCAAAGCTAACTAGCTTGAGTTCATCAAGCTATAACTCACCTAGTTAGCTACCAAGACACTCACCTAGCTTACCTTGAAGCTAGTTCATCTCTAGGTTGCCCATGGACTTCAAGACATCATCCTATGGTTGCAACCTCACCAAAGCCTTGCAAGAAGACCCATGTGCGTTGAAGTAGGCTGCCATGTGCATCATTCAAGCATGTGCACTCCATGTGACATCAAATTGGCGCCAAAACACCAAGGGATGCTTCCTATTCGGCCAAAGACTCCTTCCTCTCCATTTTGGCACCCAAATAACTTCCAAATGCATTCAAAACATCCTTAGGGCCGAACCAACACATAACCATTCAGCCAAGAGCATTTATCTTCATTAAAATTATGTATTTTCATTAAAAATCATGTGTTTTCAAAGGGGTTTCAACCTGGCCGAACCATCATGTGTCTATTCGGCCTAAACCCTTTGAAAAACTATAAATAGGCTAGTGCAATTCATTTGTACTCATCTCATCTCTTATATAAAACATACTCTTGTGAGTTATTTCTCTTCAAAGTTCTTTGTGAACTTTATCAATTAAACAAGTATAGTTCCTATACTTGTGGCGTCACTCCTTCCATTTTGATTCCAAAATTCCTAGATTTATATCTAGTGGGTTGAAGACACAATCACCACCCCTCAAGCAAGTTTGTGAAGACCGGGATTGTGCTTTATAGCATAGTTTCCTTTTTGGCGAGTTTGAGATACAACATCACCACCATCTTCATTTCAACATCAACATCATCAACATCCTTCATCAAGACCATCATCAATCCCATAATTCCGCAGCCATCTCTATACCATTCTTTTAAATTCATTTCTTATCTTATTATTTCATTTATCCTTCCATTACTAAACATATTTATTTCTTATCTTATTTGCAGCTCAAGCTTATAATTCAAGGACATCAGTACTTGTAAATCCTAGATCGGGACACAATAAGGCTATCTACTCTCTTCCATCAAAGCGTGTAGATTCGCCTTATATCAAGCGGTAATCAGAGCATAGTTGGATTGACAACAAAAGTGTCATTGGCGTGCAAAGCAAAAGAAAAAGACTCCTTCAACAAAAGTAGAGTGCAAAAGGAAAAGAAAAGACAAAAAGAAGAGAAAAATCAGAAAAGAAGAAAAGAAAAAGAAGTTCAAAAAGAGAAAGCAAGCCAAGGAAAGTGCTCTACCATTACAAGTACATCAAAGAGGCCATCTACACTAAGAGGAGATAACCTTATTGTTTCTTAAGAAAGGTTGCAGTAAGTGTTGTTTCTTGAATTATAAGTCACCTCTTTCTTTTCCATAATTTCATTTTCCTTGTCTTCAACCATTTCTTTCTTTTAATACCTTAAAACCTTTCTTCTACCTTTCCATTTCTTCTATTCTTTCTACCCTAACCTTATTTGCAGCCGACGCACACAAAGAAAGAATTAACTTGTTCTAATTTTGAGTAAGTTCCTCAAAGGACTTAGCAAGAGAAATTTGAGTGGAAAAAGGCTATTGAGAGAGTGAGATCAGAAGGGGAATTGTTAAAAGCCATAATTATATTCCCGAGAGTAAACACGAGTGTTGAGTGGAGTGATCTTATCTTTTCTTTGGAGTGAACATTGTGAGGCTTTGTGAGTGTGCTGGTATGGTTTTAATTTTCTTTATTTTATACTAACAATGTCTTGTGATCTTCCATCTTTCCAAACATTGGAGAATGAACATCAAAGAATAAACACATTTCACACTCGTTGCCATGTAAATGGTAAAGTGTGTCTTGTAGCTATTAACGGAGGATGTTTTACAAACAATGCAAGCACATACATGGTGAACAAATTGGGGCTTTCAATGATTAAACATTCCAGCCCATATAAATTGCAATGGTTGAACGACGAGGAAGAATTGAAGGTCACTGAACAAATACTTGTGCCATTCTCAATCGGAAGTTACAAAGAAGAGATTTTATGTGACGTGGTACATATGAATATGAGTCATTTACTCTTGTGGAGGCCATGGCAATTTGACAAGCGTGCTGTTCATGATGGTTTCACAAATCGATACTCATTCTTTCACAATGAAAGGAAAATCATCTTGACTTCACTATCTCCTAGCCGAGTAAATGAAGATCAAAACACCTTGAATAAGAACATTGAAACAATGAAAGAACAAATTAAAGACAATGCAACTGAAGAATGTTTGGAGAAACATTCAAATGAACAAAAGCATTTTGAAGTTGAACAAAATGATGGAGTTGAAAATGATGAACAGATAGTGGATGTCGAAACCATTAGAATTGAAAAGAATGAATATGGAGGAAAAGAGGAGAGTGAAGAACAATTTTTATCTAACCTTACTTCTTCTCTTATTCTCTCTTTTGTTTTGCAGGATAATTCAATAGACATATCTTTTCAAGGAGATGATTCAAAAATCATGGCTTTTGGAAAACCAAAAGATGTGACTTTTGAAGAACCAATAGTCATTACTTTTGGTGATTCATAAAACATGTCTCTTGATATTTCAAAGGTTATGCCATTTGAAGTTTCAAAAGAAACATCACTTGAAGTTCCAAGGGTTTTGTTTGTTGACATTCCAAGTATATTTCCAATCCAGAAAAGAATTCAACAACCAACTCCAATAAACATCCACCCTGGTTTGATATTTCTTTTCATCTTGTCAATAGTTTTTCATTTACATGTTTTGATTTATTTTGCAGTAATTCGATTCATATCTATGGTATTATCTTATCACTTGGTGATGGAAAGGTCATTCGAGAATGCCTATGGATGAAACGAAAGATCAAGGATGATTATTCTAACCATGTAATTGCAGATTTTTTCTTTGATTTTTTGAATGTTCCAAGCGACACAACTTGTCAAATTGGGAGGCTAGGGGACGTGACCTTCAAAGAGCCAAGAGATGCGAGGCAAAATGAGACATTTTATTATCCAAAGGATGTGTCTTATGAGGATTCTAAGGACACTTCCATTCCAAGAGTTATAACCTTTCATGATTCAATGAATACACCTATTGGAGGACCAAGGAACATGACTTTTGGGGACATGATCGTTTAAAGCAACATATCTTGTTATTCAAAAGACATCACTTTTGGCCATTAAAAAGATGTGAACAGGGAGTATATTTTTAACTTAAAAATGCTTAATAAATCCCTTACTTATGAAAGTCTTCTTTCCTTTCAGGACAAGGAGGTTCAAGGTACTAATTCAAGGTTCATAACTTTTCACAAGGATCATTTCATAGATCTTTTCGAAAGGGAATGTATTGAACAAGTTTCTATTGAATGGATACATTTTGAAAACAAATCACAAACGGTTGAATGGAAAGACACTAAGGAGAAGTCACCTTTCGATTTGAGGACAAATCGCCTAAAAGAAGGGGAGGATGATGTGATCATGTCTAGCTTTAACTTTCTCCATGATTTGATCATACCGTGGATGTTATTCAAAGCTGGTTCTAAGGGAGTTCTTCCTTACTTTATCCTTTATTATCTTCTATATGCATCACATAATGTTATAAGCATGCTTTTGCTCCTAAAACTATGCTTGAATAATCATATGTTATCATTCACTTGCATACTATATGATTTTCATGCATAACATATGTTTTCACATCTTTACTTAGCTTTATATTATGTTTACATACGTTTTAGATTCATTTATTATATTTGCATATCATTTACATATCATGACAGCATGTATTCATTCATTCATTAACTGATGTCATGTTATTCTAGCTCATGTTATGTTTATATTAGCTCACTAGCTTTAAATCCATGATTCTTTAGCTCATTTGAATGCATGCATCTATTTTCTAGCTCATATATGCTTTCTTAAAGCTCATGAACGTCCTATGCCTTTTATCTAGCTTATATACATGTTATCTTAGCTTCTAGATGATCATTCATAGCTTATATCACTCAAACACCTCACGACAACATGCATTTTACCTTTAATGAGCTCACACATTGCTTACTTGGTTTGTTTGTTAATTCCTATAGGTGATACACAAAGCAAGGCATATTATGGTAGCTTGGTTAGCTAAAAGGATAAGCATAGCAGCTCACACTAGCTCTTGAACGTTATGGCAGCTCATTTCATCACTTAAGGAGCTTCAACTTAGCTGGAGGACCTAGCATGTAGCTGAACCTAGTTGGAGGAGAGATTTGGACCAAATTGTTGAAAAGTGGACTAAAGGTAGCTGAAAGTAGCTGGGAGAGTAGCTGAGGAGCTGAGAAAACCAAAGCTAAATAGCTTGAGTTCATCAAGCTATAACTCACCTAGTTAGCTACCAAGACACTCACCTAGCTTACCTTGAAGCTAGTTCATCTCTAGGCTGCCCATGGACTTCAAGACATCATCCTATGGTTGCAACCTCACCAAATCCTTGCAAGAAGACCCATGTGCGTTGATGTAGGCTGCCATGTGCATCATTCAAGCATGTGCACTCCATGTGACATCAAATTGGCGCCAAAACACCAAGGGATGCTTCCTATTCGGCCAAAGACTCCTTCCTCTCCATTTTGGCGCCCAAATAACTTCCAAATTCATTCAAAACATCCTTAGGGCCGAACCAACACATAACCATTCGGCCAAGAGAATTTATCTTCATTAAAATTATGTATTTTCATTAAAAATCATGTGTTTTCAAAGGGGTTTCAACCTGGCTGAACCATCATGTGTCTATTCGGCCTAAACCCTTTAAAAAACTATAAATAGGCTAGTGCAATTCATTTGTACTCATCTCATCTCTTATATAAAACATACTCTTGTGAGTTATTTCTCTTCAAAGTTCTTTGTGAACTTTATCAATTAAACAAGTATAGTTCCTATACTTGTGGCGCCTTTCCTTCCATTTTGATTCCAAAATTCCTAGATTTATATCTAGTGGGTTGAAGACACAATCACCACCCCTCAAGCAAGTTTGTGAAGACCGGGATTGTGCTTCATAGCATAGTTTCCTTTTTGGCGAGTTTGAGATACAACATCACCACCATCTTCATTTCATCATCAACATCATCAACATCCTTCATCAAGACCATCATCAATCCCATAATTCCGCAGCCATCTCTATACCATTCTTTTAAATTCATTTCTTATCTTATTATTCCATTTATCCTTCCAGTACTAAACATATTTATTTCTTATCTTATTTGCAGCCCAAGCTTATAATTCAAGGACATCAGTACTTGTCAATCCTAGATCGGGACACAATAAGGCTATCTATTCTCTTCCATCAAAGCGTGTAGATTCGCCTTACATCAATTAGCCTCTTGTTTATCAATAGAATTCACCAAATATATACGTCGTAAAATATTGACCATTTTACAACTGTATAATAAAATATTAATAAAAAATTTAGTTAAAATAGAAAATAATTGAAATAAATAAAAACATGACAAAAAAATAATAATAATAATATACTAAAATAAAAATATTTTTATAATAAAATTTAAAAACCAACAGTTCTTTGTCTCAATTCCAATTGCTCAAGTCTGACTCTCTTTTTTTGGTTCAACAATGTAGAAATTTTCTTAGAAAGGATAATAGTAATATACTAAAATAAATAAAACTTCATAACAAAAGATGTCAGAATCAATCGACCCATTACAAAAACAAAAGCGAAAAAACATTCTTAGATTAATGGAATATGCCATGCAATGCACAAAAGAGTTTAAAAAATACTTAAAGTTTTTATTTCCATAAAACGCCTCTATATTGCCTGCTATTACACAAAATCAGAAAGTCCAAAGAAGAAAAGGTATCATATACGTGATGAAAAAGAAAAGGAAAGTACTTTGAGAGAAGACTTTAGTGGGTACGTAGCCATTCAATATTTTTCTTCAAGTGATGCTTCCTTGAGTTGATTGGTCGATATTTAATAATTTGTCGTTTTTATAAGAAAATTGTGTTTTTCTTCAAACATAGCTTTACAGGGGAGAATCAAGGGTGAGAAAAACATAGACAAGTGATTCAAACATGGCTAATAATCTGCCTAACACTAATCCATTATCCCAACTTTTCGGAATTTAAAATAGTTTTTTAGGATAAAAATAGAAGCATGTTGTAGACTAATGCTAAAAGACAGTTTTCAACTACAATGTTGTTGTGCATGGGATAATATTGCTAAAAATAGGAGTATCTTACTTTTTATGTAATTTAAAAAATATAATTATTAAAATTAAATATATTATGAGATAATATATTCCAAACTACATTAATTTATAGTTGAGACTCCAATTTAATATATCCTAGGCAAAAAAATACTTTCATAATTCCTAATTACATATTATGTGTTTTATTGTTGATATAGGTATGATAATAGATCACCACAAAATAGGAGCATCTTATTCCTACTTTATAATTTATAAAATATAATTAAAAAATGAAAAATATTATAGGTTAATATTTTTTAAAATTTTCTTTTAATTATATTTTATTAAAAAAATTACTTTCTTGTTTATATTTTCTTTTAAATGTGATATTATACAATTCTTCCTTTATAATTTGAAAATTTTAATTAATTAAATTAAATATATATATATAATGAGATAATATGATCCTAATGTCATTAATTTATAGTTGAGATCTGTTATGAATGGCTTGAAAGGGTTTCAAATCCATTTAATTTGGAATTAAATGGAGCCATAAGTTTGATATTGAATTGTGTATGGTATAAATGTTATATGGTTCCTAAACTATTAGGCTATTTACAAGATCAGTCTCTAGGGCTCAACTATAAATAGGCCTTACTATTTTCATTTGAAATCATCTCAATCTCAAACCATCTCTCCCATTTGTTGTATTTGGGAATTCTTAAAGAATTCAATTTTTTTGTGCCATTTTGGTTATAGTAAAGTTATCATCCAATGGTGGTGCCCGAGGAGTAGACGACATTTCTTTGAACCTCATAAATTTTATGTGGTCTTTTCCTTATTTATTTTGGTTGTACAATGTGTTTTTTCACTAGATTACATTATTCAATAGTTTGACAGGTTTGTCCACTGTGCATTTCGGTAATTTTAATTTTGGCATTTCAGCTCATTTTTAAGTTATGTTCGTGTGAGAAATAACTCGATTTACCCAACAATTGTATTAGAGCTTCGATAAAGGTTATTTCGATTGCTCGGTTGCTATAAATAAGTGTGGTATTGTACAGTGCATGTCTAGAAAAATTTTAGCTAAGAAAGACTTGGTATTTAAGCGATTCATGTGATCCACCTCTTTTTCCTCGAAACTTACGTGTTGCATTGTTCTTAGTATTCAATTTGTGTTGTTGAATATTGTTCATTTCGATGGAAAAAGACGGGTTAGATAGGGCATTAAGTTTTTCCTCAATACTGGTATGGAGGATAATGTCAAATGAAAACTTCTTGGTAGAGTTGTTCGAGGGATCCGACCATTTCAACATGCTGCAAGACAAGGTACTAGACACTATTCCAACAAAGGTCTAAACATTGTCATTGAGGAAGAAAAGTCCATAAATATGAAGGAGAAACATTGAAAATAATCAACCGTATGACGTGCAATACAATTCAGTATTGTCTTTCTAGGGAGCAGAAGTATGGCTACAAAATGAGACTTCTGTAAGTAAGCTGTGGAAAGCATTGGAGGAAAAATTCCTAAAGAAAAACTCTCAAAATCATCTTCACATGAATAAAAATTTGTTCAAATTTGATTATTAACCATGCATCAATATGAATGAACACATCATTGCCTTTAATAAGTTATTGTCAAACTTATTAGGCATGGGTGAAACTTCCAAAGAAGAAGATTTGGCTTTAATTTTGTTGTAATCACTTCCAGTTGAATTTGAGCACCTGGGAACAACCTTACTTCATGGAAAGGATGAAGCATGCTTTAAAGATGTAACTGCTTCTTTGTATAGTTACAAGGTAAGAAACAAAACCAATATGGAGAGCAAGTATAATGCAGAAGAGGCCATGGTGTAAAGAGGTTCTCGAAAAGCCAAAAGTCAAAGTGGAGAGTGAGATCAAAGTCAAAGTCTAAACCTGAGAAAGATAAGTGTGTGTTTTGTCATAAGAAATACCATTGGAACAAAGATTACCCAAATCTGAAAAATAAAGGAAAAGTTTCTCCAGATACATGTGTTTTAGAGCATGACACTAGTGAATCTGAAATATCACTGGTTGCTTCACTATAAACATTCCATTTAGAATGGTGGATATTGGATTCAGGTTGCATCTATCATATGTCCCCTAATCGAGAGTGGTTCTTCAATTTAGTAGAACTAGATGAATGAGTTATGTATATGGGCAATAACAACGCTTGTAAAACTATTGGGATGGGTTCAATTTGATTGATGAAACAAGATGGATAAACTAGAGTTTTGACTAATGTTCGATATGTTCCTAGTTTGAAGATGAATCTCATCATATTGGGAGCCTTGGAATCTTAAGGCTTAGCCATCACTATGAGAGATGAACTTTTAAAAGACACATCAGGTGCATTGGTGAAAATGAAGGGCATCAGGATAACTTGTATTACTACCAAGGTAGTACAATTATTGAAGCATTAGCAAAAGCTTCTAAGTGACACAAATTAGATTCAACTTTTTTGTGCCATATGTGGTTTGGACATGCTGGTGAAAAATCCTTGCAAATTCTAAAAAAGAAAGGATTATTGAAAGGTGCGAAGGCTTGTAAGTTAAACTTTTGTGGGCATTGTGTTATGGGAAAATAAAAAAGAGTGAAATTTAGCATCGGTATCCAAAATATGAATGTATTTTGGACTATGTTCACTCAGATGTGTGGGATCCATCCAAAATATCATTGTTGGGAGGAAAATATTTTTTTGTAACTTTTTTTGATGAATTTTCCATAAGAGTTTGGGTACACAATGAATTCTAAAGATGAAGTGCTCAAAATTTTCTTAAAATGGAAAAATATGATCGAGAATCAGACTTGGAGGAAGATCGAACCATTTAGGATGGACAATGGAGGGGAATATAGAAGTGACCCACTCTTTGACGCTTTCCAAGAGCATTGATTATTCAACACTTCACTATTAGACATACAACATAACAAGATGGGGTGACAGAGCATATGAATCGAACACTACTTGAGAAAGTTTGATATATGTTGTCAAATATTGGGTTGGACAAACCATTTTAGGCTGAGGTTGTGACATATGCTGGTCATCTCGTCAATCTTCTACATGTTGAAAATCCAATACAACGAAAAAATTTAAATAATCTCGATCTATCTTAAGATCTTATCCATATCATACTAATTATGGTAAAATAAAGTCGTGAGATTACCTTAATCTATGGTTTGAAAATCCTTGCGGGTTGTCTCTGATTTTCTTTCGATCTTTAAAGGTGTTTTCTTTCTGAAAGACGACCACCCTCTACACGTATCCACACGTGAATGAATCAAGAATGGTTAAAGAAAGGCTAGTTCCGTTTCTGGAAAAAAAATATGTTTTATTGTTTTTGGAATTTTTACGGCTGAAGAAGGTTAATTATTTACCCCAAGCATATATCACATATATATGACTTAATTAGAGTTAAAATTAATCATTTATTTTTTATCATACTTAATTTAAAACTCTTTTAAATTAAATAATAACATAATTATTATTTATCTAAAATGCTTTTAAATAAATAATAATATAAAATATATCTCTTATCTGATAAGAGATTCAAATTCATCCAAACCCTAATAAAATATTATTTAATTATATTATATATTTAATATTATTTCTAAATCGGATAAAATAATATTTTATCAAAAGAAAACGAATTTAACTTATTTAAATTCAAATAACAAATAATCTTTTACAATATAATTTAAATTAATCTCACTATTTTAAATTATCATTTATAGTTACGGGTGGGAATAGGCCAGGCCGACCTACAGGGGCCTACAACTTGGCTTACATAAAGCCTGGCCTATATAAAGCCTGGCCTGGCCTGGCCTATTTAATAAAAAGGTTAGGCTTGGGCTTTTTAAAAGCCTGCTAAATTAAATAGACCAGGCTTAGGCTTATTAAAAAGCCTTATAAGACTAATAGGTCGGCCTATATATATGTATATATACTTATATTATATTTTTGGGTACCAATATATATTGTCATTGCATTGAACAGATTACAAAACACAGCAGACCATGCCAGCACTCTGCCCGAAATAGTGTGCCACTGGCGCGCGAATCCACCGAGCCCATCCATATTTACCTCTAAAAATTCTGATTTTTTAATTATCCTTAGTAGATTTAGTTTCAATATGTAATTTTAGCATGAAAATTCCTCCGGTACAATTTGCAAGAAATTCTACAAGATTATGGACTGAATCTGTTAATGAAATTTGAGCAATGTATTTGAAGGGTCTAATGAACTCTGAATATGATGAATTTTGGATTGGAGATTTCTATTAGGATGAATATGTTATTTGGATAAATCATCACTATATTCCTTCGTTTTCAATTTTTGAATTTTTGTGAATATTTTTTGGCTTTTTTAAATCTGTCTGTCTTTTTATTTTATTTTATTTTTTATTTTATTTTTTTATGAAAAATATCAAAATAACAAGAATGATTTGAATCTAAATTAAAATAAACAAAAAAAGAACCTGAAAATGATGAATCTTTGCGAACTAGCTCCGTTGGGGTACCTTGACGATTTTGTGTGCCAGACCAAATAAGATTTTTTTTGTTTGAAGTAATTGAAAATATATGATACCAATTGATATGGAAAAGGTGGCGAATTGATGAATGTTGCTCTTATCGGAGAATCAAACCTAGAAAACTCTAGACTTTATGAAGAATAAAGGGGGATGAATAGGGGAAGGTGGCGATAATAATTAAAGTCGTTTAGGGATTATTTTAGGTGATGGAATCAATTTAAGAACAAGGTTAAAACAAGATAAAGAAAATATAAAGAACTTGAAAATAAAGTAAGATAATAAAGAAATAAAAAATATCTCATTTATGAAGGTGGATGGTAAAGATGATTGATGGCAATGATGAATTTCTGGAAAATAGAAGGATAGTTATCCTAAGAACCCACCTAATCACAATTGATTAGGGAAACTCAATAATCAACTATAACCTGCCTTTCTAGTCATAATAAAATGGCAAACCAGAGTGTGAAGATTTCCCTCCCAAGAACTCTCAAGAACTTAAAAGAAACGAAGCCTCAAAGAAAGAAAGATACTCACGTTGTATTGAAAAGAATAAAACTTGATTGATTACAATGGTGGGGGAGTATCCTTTATATATGAAAATGGAGTCCTAATCTTAACATGGCTATATAATAAAATAATAATAAAATTATATTTGAAGTCTATCCTAATCCAAGAGATGTGGGTTGCATCAATATGAACCCTTAATCTAGTTTTTGATCCGACGGTGGTCATGAAAACTAGGAATTTGAATGCATGACTTGTTCCTCGACCATTGGATATGATGAATGGTCCATATTTATCTTCTAGAAGGTGTTGGCTTGGAGAATAAGATGGGGGCTGCTAGGGTTTTGTATTTACAAGAAAATTACCTTTATAACCTTGACTTAAACTAACCCTAATACAAAAATATGGAAAATTCGTAATAATCTCGTATAGGAATTTCTACACGCGTTGTCTTCACTAAAATGTACATAACTTGAGTTCATGATATTTGATTGATGGGATTCAAGAACCGTTGGAAAAATAAGAGATAGTTGGTCATATCTCTAAAAGACGAGTTGAGTGAATAAGATCAGGATCCCATTCAAAAGGAAACAACAAGTCTACTATTCTGCTATTCTTCTTTTCCAAGGCTTGTTCACGTAGATCAATTGGAAGCGCTAGTCCATCTTCCTTTGATGTGAGCCTTTTGATGCATGTATCAAAATCAAATGCACACAGATTTCTAATATTGTATACTAATGGACATTATAAAAAAATATAGAATCATACTCATTCATGCGAAGACATTTCATACAACATACATAATTAAATTATAAACAAATCATGCCTTTGAAGTAACCAAACTAATAAATTAAACATGCAAGGGAAAATAGTCATTTTACATCAAATGCAAGAAATTGGCATATATTTCCAGAATAAATCAGATTATTAAACTTTAATGGATATGAATTAGTCATGTTTAAATTTTTAGTGGAAAAAGACTTTAATTAGGCACTCAATTGAACATGCAAACTTTAAGGAATAAAATGTAAACTTTTCTAAATATGAAGTTAAACATAAATCCTAAAATTGAAAGGTTCATTATGTAATTAGAGTTCTTAAAGAGTGACAGAAAAAATCTCCAGAAAATCTAACTTAAGACCAAGTATTAATTAAGAAATCAAGTTCTTGACCAATATGCATTCATTTCAAGGCTTATAAAGTCATCCTAGGACTTAGGTAATATTTTAGGTATTCAATAAATACAATTTTACCATTTTTATACGATATAAACCTCAGTGGATCAATCTCTTTTCATGGGGGGTCGATCATTTTCATTCAAGTATCTAAATTTTCGAAAGGGAATGATCCCTTGCTTGAATGAACTGATCTTTTTTCAAAAGGGATCAACCATTTTTCTTGAAATTGCATAAAATGTATATGAACATGCAAGTTATCCTATTTTCTATGAACATACTTCAACATATTTAATACATATAGAACATATCAAAACACATATGTTGCTTCATAACATTAGTTACACAAATCAACATGCTTTTGGAATCAAAAGTCTATTTTTTTTGTACAAAGTTAACTTTACACAAGTCACCTAGTCATTATGTGTATTGTAGTCATTTTATACTTCTTTTAGGTCTAACATATTATGTCACAACATTAGAACTTGTCTAGGTGGTCAATACATATAATTAAGGCAATTTACATTTAGTCAAGCCATGCATTCTTGAATAAAAACACAACATGCAATTCAACTTCAACATACTTTCATTTTTTTATTCAAATCATGAATCAAAATTCAACATGAGTCATTTTAGATCACTTTTGTTTTTGCAAAATATCCAATGTAACAAACCAATCAAACATCCCAATATCGTTCTTATATTACCTCAAAACACAATATAAGGTTCAACATACACTTGTATGTTTGTTGCATTGATCACCACCATGTGATTTGCCTCTCAAGTTGGAAATAAACAACTAATTATTTGGAAATGGTTAATAAACATGTGAGAGCTTACAAGGCTCATTAAATGATTGACATTTAAACAAGATATAAACATCAAGGCTAAAGAAAATCATCCTAAATGACATGAATCTTAGTGTTTCTACCACACATGTTTATCACTCAATGTCATACCATAATGCACATATGATGAACATTTCTACACCAATATTTAGAATGTTAACCATGCTTTATACCTTAACTTTGCAGTTGCCAAATGTCACTTTACACTTACCATTACCTTTTACTTACCAAATGCACTTCACATTCACATTATTATTCCATATTGAAGATTTATTGGTACATTTGTTCGGATTGCAACTTACTCATTGGATAAATGAGTATGATTCTATATTTTTTTATAATGTCCATTAGTATACAATATTAGAAATCTGTGTGCATTTGATTTTGATACATGCATTACCTCGTAACCTCGAGGGAAGTAAATTCTAACACTCTCTTACACCATTTCTTGATATTCACTTTAATAATGATCGAAACATAGAGTATCATTTCCCAAACATGTTTTTCTTGTCCAAAGGTCTCATAATGAACAATTCTTCAATTAATCCAAATTTATCATAAGTAGTTGATGTTTAATGCTTAACATATATCATATACCATTTCGAAAACATAATTTTGAATCACATTTATTGTAACCCCTAGACCCAGCCTAAACTTTACGAATAGATCTTGTGGTTTACAAGTATCCAAAATATTTTTAAAGTTTTAAAATCATATCATAGCCAAACATATTTTAAAACATAGTTAATAATGATAAAAACAAAATAGAGTATTATAAAACCATATGAGACTATGGATAACAAAAAATATTCCATACATCAGTAATAATATAAAGTACGTCATAAATTGGTATATTAAAACATAGGCATGTGTCACCGAAAAAACTGTATGAAATATGTTGATCTTCCAAGTTTCTGGTCCGGAGTCCCTATGAAAAAATATCTAAAAGGGAAAAGTTTGGGGGAGTGAGATAGGGCCTCAGTGTGTTCCAACATTGCAAATAAAAACATGCAAGTAAATTTCATAGTCAATTCAGTTTCATGGTAGAAAAATGACAATACTATATGCAAATCCCCAAAATTGCATCCATAAGGACTTCCCTAGACCCAAAGGATGTAAGATCCAGCCTAAGGGAGAACCTTAGGTCCACAACGTCTTACCCTAGCCAAAGCGCTTGAGCCCACTTGAGGAGATTGCCCTTAGACCCATAAGGACTTACCTAATGCTCAAAGTAGAGGAACCACCCTAAGGGTGTGCCTTAGGGTCCATAAGGTCTTATCACTGGGCCTATTGGGCACATGAGTCAACCCAATGGTCGGCTTAGGTCCATATGGAATTACCAGATTAATCAAAGTTAAAACTGTAGAGACTTTATTCCAGATTCTAGAGTACTCTAAAGAAAAACAATTTTACATAGTAAACATTAGTATAAGAGAAATCATACTTCAATCATATATTTATTTTTCAATAAAAATAGTAACAATAGAACACATATTATATAAGCATACATTAAAATTTAGTAAATCAGAAATTAGACTTTAAACAGGATAAACACATTGTGGTCAAATCATATCAGACGATATATTTCAAAATTAGAGAAAACAATCATGTGCACATGACATTTCAAACCGATATTTAAAACAAGTATATATCACCCAAGGAACACTCCTCGCAAAACGAAATCAGTCATGGAGATCTACCGAGCACTGACTTCACTACAATTTTCAGCACTACACGGAACTAGTTCATAATAGGTTTACAAAACTTTACGAGTAATCATAGGTTTACACAGATGAATAGATCGAGAGGACATGGTCGAGAAAAATTACGGTCGGGAGAATCACAAGTACCTTAAACAATCAATATCATAAACCAGTTCTTGTCCATAACTTAAATACACTTAAATAAATATGCATATTCGAGTTTAAGGGTCATTCAAAGGATTCAGGTTAGAATTTGGCAAAACAAACTTTGGATTCAGACTCGTGATGTCGAAAAACATAAAGTATGAATTTTTAAAATTTTTAACTTTTTGGTCAAAGTCAACAGTCAAATTGGTTAAAGATCTAAGTCAATTATGGTAAAGTCAACGGTCATGTCAATAGGAAGGTCAACACAGGTCAAAGTTAGTTGTTTAGTCAAGGTATATGGGTTAGACTGGTTCGGGTTGACTCTAGCAAGTTCAGGTTGACTCAGATCGATCAGAGTTGACTCAGATCGATTTCTAGAAGATTTCTACCAGAGGACCACCACCACAAGCACGGGCGGCATGTAAGTTGACAAAACCGAAGGCGATGATCGTCCAAATATTTTTTGATTAATCAATCACCACATTCGATCAAAAATAAGTCAAAACTTCAACCAAACCATTGGCAAATAACTAAAAATAGATATCATAAGCTTACCCAAATCGACGAACGCCGAGGACGACGATAGGAGTGACGAACCTGACTGGTTTTTGATTGTACAATGATGAAGAGCCCACTGGTGAAGGTAGTAAGGTGAAACACCGATTGGATCATCCGAAATTTGCAAAAACAGTGGTGATCGATATGTTTTCTGACGATGCTTCGAATGCTTCTCCATGACGACCGGTCACAACTTACGATGAATAGAAGGTTGTGTTGTGGTTGAACTGAGATGGTGATTCCACTGGTTTTCTCTGAATTTGCAACGATCAAAAACTATTTTAGGTGACCTAACAGTTGGGGTTTGATTAGGGAAAGGCGTCATTGTTGATGACATTGGCAGTGAACTCAATGACTGGTCGAAGACGACTGAATGACGGTGGCAAAGGTTGGGTGAGAGGTTTCGGCCTGGGCTTTGGGTGTTTCATGGAATTTTTTTCAAATGGGGAGAAATTCTTTTTTCTAATATAATCTGATCCAAATCAGATATAAATATTAGTTTGAATAAAACATCTTATCTACAATGACCTAGCCTAGTGGTAGGGGCATGGCTTGGCTCACCTAAGGGACGTGAGTTAAAGACTTAGCAACCAGAAATTTTTTTCTTTTTATTTCTAAAAGTTAAAATATGATGGGAAAGTTATCGGTCAAGTCCCTGAACTAACTGGGGCTTAAAAAACAGGTATCTAATTTTAGAATCTGAAAATTTATTCCCTCAAAAATATTAATTTAATAATTTATTTAATCTCTAAAAAAGTGGGGGTGTGACAATAATGTTGGTTGCCACGGTCAACCTCGATTGGAACAAAAGTATAGCCTAACTCATCCATAAACGACAAATATCACCCTACTAATCCCTCATTTACTAAATTCATATAGTTTTCCAAAGTAGTTTTTTAAATTCGTATGCATCAAACTTGTAACATCAATGCATATGTCATGTCATGCAAACTTGAATGCTTGCATACTTTCAATGCATAATTCATAATCAACATTAATGAAGAACAAGATTACTTACTCTATAGTCTTAAAATAAGATTAACATTAAGACTAACATCTACCACTAAGCCCTTTTTCAACATCATTGGAGCACATCAAGAAAGAATGTGCAGCTACATACCTCAATGAGATTGATGCACAAATGACAATGAAATCAACGGAAACTTGCTGCCAAATGAATATGCAAAGCAATACCAATCAATGCCACACTTAAACACATTAAAAAATTCATTAAAATGCACAAAACACAGTAGTGCACTCTGCTCCAAAACAGAATTTGAAAATCACAACAAAGACCGAAATATTTATCGATCTCTCCAAATCAACATCATATAAAAGCATAAATTTCCAATGATTAAACTAATTAGAATCAACCAAAATTATGTTTATAATATTTCTAAAACTTTACCAATTAGCAAATCAAAGGTAACCCGAATTTCCAAAAAAAAAAAAGCTAAATTGAGTTAATTTAGTTTTAAAATTTTGATCTCTTTAATCGTAATATAAAATCCGATTTTGTTATGATATTAACTCTCTAATAATAATAAATATTCATTAGAAATCATCAAGAACCATTAAAGAAATAGGAGTAAGAAAAAACTCTAAAAATCAACTTGAATTTCACAAATCTTTTGTAAAACAATGTATGAACTTTAAGTTCATAAAAGGTTGATCATCTTTTTCCTCACAACTTCTTCATTGGGATATGTCCCCCAACCCTTGTATTTTTAACTTTAATATTACCCTCGTGAGTGACTTCAAACTTATCCTATATCTTCCTGGAATTGGAAAAATATGATACCCTACTATATTCATCGGGGTCAAGTGCACAAAATAAAATATGTAACAAGCATTTGTATTTTGTTAAATTTTCTTCTGATCTTCATCACTCTATTCATTCATACTATTTTATGGGGTATAGTAGCTTTCTATGATAACGTCCCAAGCTGCATGATCATTAGCTTAAATGAATAATATCATTCGGTTCTTCCAATCAGTATAGTTATCCCTATTAAAGTATAAAGACTAGTTAATGGATTGGGAGTCACCAAAAATATTAAAAAATTGATGTAGAAGCCATATATTGTTGTGTTGGTGATTTTACTCATTAATAATCTTGTCACATGGTTGTTAGACTTTCAATTGAGACCTACTTTGATACTAGTTATTCAGATAATCAATCATATAAAGATGGCTAAAAAGGAGGTGAATTTGCTTTTTAAATTTTGGTAAAAGTTTGATAAAAAAAATTAGCCCAATTGACACATATTTAGAGTGGTTCGGCTTTCTCAATAAAATTTAAATTCACTACTGTAGCTATCTACACAAATAATTTTCCCAAATTCACAATTTTTATATTTCTTTGAGAAAAATATGTAACCTTACAATTATCCCTAAAAGTTTCTAACCACAACCTTAAGACAACCTCTTCCAAAGAGAAGATACAATTATAAAACATAAAAGATTCCACACAAGATTGAAAATTTACACCAATTAAACTCACACCCAAGATGAAAACTTAAAAGTAAAAAGTAAAACAATGAGCTAGCAAGTGTTCACAGGAAAAATGAGAGGATTAAAGCACAAATCGTTTTTTTTACTCTCAGATATTTCTATTGACTTTCATGCTATTCTTCAACTATTTTAAGAGTCCTTTTATATCCTGTAATAGATTTTTAACCGTTTGAAATTGTTTACTGGATTTTCTAGTCATTTAAAGAACTAAAATCTCTCATTAAATGCACACTTACAACTGACTTTCGATATAAAGGATTGGGTTTTGAAACTACTGAAGTAAAATTGAAAATTTTGATTATTAGAGTGCCATTAATATCAAAATGGATAATTGAGTTTCGAAACTTGCAGTTGAGTTTAAGAACCAATAGTTGAGTTTTAGAAATTTCAAAAGTATTGAAACGATTAGACTAGTTTCAAATTGGGACTTCAAAAAATCATTAAAATATGTGCTTTTGATTCTTGAAAAACATTTTAAGTTGATTGTTTGAGTCAAAACACTTTGAAAAATATTTTTAACAAAAAATTCTTTTAGACATTTGATTTAGATTAAGCCCATTTATTTACAAGTGTAGTATGTGATACGTCACAAGACCCTTAAAATTTGGAGGCCCTATATTTAAAAAAATCTACTAATAAAAGTATATATTCCCAAAAAATATGTTATCCCTCCTTTATTATTTCTCATGAAAAAATTTAAGGAAAAACATTTTAGTATTCTCCTTTATCATCTCAAAAATTGATTTTTAATCAATTCTTCCTAAAAACTCCACCAAATTTATGGTGTTTAACGTGAAAAAATATCTTATTTGTCTATCTTAATCTTTTTCAATTTATCTATATTCAACTACTAATTCAAGATACCCATCATCTAAAATCAAAAAACAAAATTCCTACTACTACTTTTTAGTTAGTGTTTTGAATGTTGAATTTTTAATTGAGAAATTTGATGATTTTAAGAATTTGAAGGTTGTTTCTTCTCCAATTCGGTAGTCCCGTTGAAGGAATAGTGCTTCTTGTTCTTCTTCATTTTTTCTTTTATTTGTTTGGGATATAAAGTACTCTTTCTTTTGGTATCTTAAATTTATAAGTATTCTCATTTTTTGTTTGATGATTGTTAATTGAAGGTTAAATTTTTAATTGGGAGATAAAATGGATGGCTAAAGCTCTTGAAGTCTTTATCGATTGATGATTAATGTTTCAGAGTTTTACTCTTCTAAATTTTCAAGTCCTTTCTATCCTTTTGGTTTTTAGTTTATCTCGTGGTCTCTTTCCTTGAGAATTTGATCATGGGTCCTGAAATTAGGAAGCATGATTCCAGATGTAAAAAATGTAAGGAAAAAAAAAGAGACGAGAAGAGTTAAATCAATCTCAAATAAGTGCTCTTAATAAGTTTTTTGTGAACGAATAATATACTTCTGCTAGAGTTAATAATGTTGTTGATGCTAATGATAAAATTATTTTGAATGATGATTGTGTTAATTTGAATAGTAATGATGATAATTGTGTTGATTTGATAAAAAAAATATGCTATTTGACAAAGACAAACATTCAAGTGACGGTGAGTGTCAATAATAACCCTATAAGTGATAACCAGACTGTCATCACTCATTTTATCTGAGTGGTGATGTGGCATTTTTTCACATCATATATAATATAATATATTATAATGGGGTTTAGTAAATATGAAATTTTTGGGCATATAGTATATAGTGTATAAAGTATATAGTTTTTATTAAATAATACATATATTGCATATAAGTATATAGTAGTACATGTGATAATTGCATATTATATAGTCCACTTTAAATAGTTAGCATATTATATAGGCATATTAAGTAGATGTCCATATTAGATATAAGCCCATTTTATTTTCTTTTTTAAATAATAAAACAACCCAAAAAAAGGGTCCATTTTATTAAATAATGAGTCCATTACACTTGTTTTCAAAAAAACAAAAGTCCATTACACTGTTTTCTTCAAGGCCCAAATATTAGCCCATGTTTTTTTACAAAATATATATAAGCAAATAAATAAATAAAGGAAAACCCTAAAACATCTACATAGCTATCAATTTTATGGGTATTTGGGGGGTTCGCTTCGAAAAAAAGATAAGGCATTTATTACGAGTGTAGCTTTTAAGGTGATGACATCACCAATCCATATAAAGAAACACAAAAGGATCTCATCCATTGATTAGCATTCATCCAAGGGATATCATCTCTTTAATCATTGTCAAACAAATACAATCTATGTGGGCCATTGATGGAGGGTTAGATCCGAGGGCTAAGAGCTTACCACGTCACCCATTCACGTGAAGAAGAACAAATAAATCTCAACCATTGGATCTATATTTGATCCAATGGCCAAGATTGCTTCATCCAAAAGAGGCTTTTGGTTCCCCCACCAGCGTATCCCAGAGGATGGAGAGTCACCGGTGCATCACCGACGCGTGGCTCACGCGCTGAATTCCTCATCTTCATCGTCGTACAGCCAGTCACATTCATATGTATGATAAATCAAAGAAAAATAGAAAAAATAAGAACTAAAATAATGTTCTAGAATCTAGAACAAACAAGTTGTTACAACCACTTTTTCAATGGATTTTGAGCAGGAGCAGTTAATCAAGAGCCAAAGTTCATCAATATAAAAAGGAGGCTCATCATTAACAATAATAACCAAAGAAATCACTATCAATCATCAACTGAGTCACCAACACACATAAATATTTGAAGAAAGTAAGGAGAAAATGAAGAAGAATCATTGTTCGTGGAGGAGTCGTTCACCGGAGATTCGAGATTCGTTTAAGGTGAGGTTTTTTATCTCATTTTTGTCCATCTTTTTGTTTGAATAAGAGTGGTGGTAAAAAATCTCTTCAATGATGGAGGAAGGTTCGATCGGTATCAGAGCTTAGTGGTAGTCAGAGTTTGGCTGATGGATGGGTGGTCTTGAGTTGGTGGTTTAAGTTGCGTGAAGCTTGGGAAAAATATTATTGGATTCAGGGTTTAGGCTTAAGTTTTGGGTAAATGGAGGAACATTAGGTTTGTTCTTGGAAATGTTCTTGTGTTTTATGGTGTTTGATCCAAAAATTACAAGTGTTGAGTGGTGTGTGTAAGAGATTAAAGTTTTATTTTGGGGAGGAACATGCTAGTGTTCTTAAGGAAGTTTGGGCTTTGATCTTGAAAAAAAACACATTTCGGGTGGTATTTTGGTGTTTGTGGAGGATTAAAATGGGGTTTTAGGATGAACATGGGATGAGTTTGGATGAACATTTGAAGGATTTAGGAGAAATTGGGATGGATTTTCGGCCCAGTAGAGAGCATTTCGGGGAGGCAAAAATTTTGAACAGATAAAAATGAGGTTTATCCTAAAATTTTGGCTTTTATAGTGGTGAAACTTTTGGGAAATTATTTCATTAAATCACCATATTTTTAGCGAGTTTTGGTTGTGGGGTTTGGCTTTTCCTTTATTTTATTTAACTCACTAAATGCTTGTACATTGTATCATGAATTATTAGGGCTTTAGTTTTAGGTTCTTTACTTAAAAATTATTTAGGTTTAGTAATATCCTTTTAGGATTAGCTTCTGTAATAATATTAATTAGAAATCAATTATTAAATTCATAATTTGATTAAAATAGAATGTCTATTTATTTTTAGATATTGAAAATGATGGTCTTAATGTGACTAGACATTTCTTTTTCAATATTTTTAAATAAATTAACATTCTACATGTGATCACCCAAAAATAAAAATAGGTTCATGTTAATTAAAAACGAAAGGGTAGAGGTTTGCTCTTACGTTTAAATTGCTAAGGACACGATGTTTAGTTAGTCAAAGGCTTGACCTTCGTTCTTTAGATCAAGGAACATCCTTATTCTTTTAATAATAATTTGACTAACTTGTCACCTTTAATTTTCCTAGTTAGGGTTTAATAATATTTTAATTTTCTAAATTTTTAGGATTACAATATTTCATTGTTTCGATTTAAAAATAATAAATAATTGTCTTAACTTCGATTAAAGGGTTAGTTTCTTCTTTAATTGCATATAGACAAATATTATGTGTCTCTCTTAAAAAAACTTTAATTAGGTTAAAATTTTTTATTTAGGGAATAAAAGGATCACTAATTAAATAAATATTTGAATTCTTAAGTTTTTAATGTAAGGACAAATTAGTAATTGAAGGTATAAATTTTGGGCGTTGTGGGGGTGCTAATCTTTCCGTAAGCATAATTGAATCCCAAACCCATAATCTCTAAGAATGCATACCAAATCACGTCTTTTTAAAGTTTTTTTATTTGAAAGGGTGTATCTCATGTTTTCGACCTACATAATTCCAAAGGTCGATGGTGACTTCGAACATTGTTAAATATTTTCTAAAAAACCCAATTATTAATTCCGACATCTAAATCACTCCATAAACACTTCAAAAAAAGTCGTCATGACAACTTAGCGACTTTGCCGCGAACCGAACCCATAATATCAGGTTTCTTAAATAGTCAGGCCTTAAAACAATTACACTTTGTCCTCATATTAGAAAATTAAGAAATTCAATTTTATTTCATTCATGATCCTTTTAATTTCCCTTTAATCTCCCTTTAATATTTATTCTTTTAATTCTTTCTTTCCTTTTAATTTCCTTCAAATTTATATTTCCTCTAACTCTTTTAACTAGTTGTACTAATGTTTGACATTAGTGGTTTTTTCATGTATTAGAATGTTCCCAAGACTGTTTGTTTTATATGGTTCATTTATTTGCTCATATGATTAAAGGTTTGAGTATTTCTCCTCACATACAACACATCCACATTCATGACATTAGCTCTGTACTCGAGTTATCTGTTTAAGTGAGAGTGAAAGTGACGTGTTCGTGAGGATTTATTCTTCGTACAAACCTAGCGAGTAAATTTTAGGGTCCTAAGTACCTATGTCTTCGTGAGAATTTATTCCACATGTCAGGCATAGGGAAATGCTCCCTCTCAAAATTTAACTTGGTTCATAATCTGTAATGGGGAGGATCGAGGGTCTAACTAGTACAGGGGTAGCAGGAAGGATAATTTTGAGCACTTTATCCTCCATGCATTTAATTTATGTTAGATCTACCCGATGGAAACTCTGTCGAAATTTCATCATAAGTACCCGAATAAGCACACAAAAGAGAAATCAACTCTTAACCTTTCTTTATTCTTTATGTCATTACATGCGAACTAGAAACTCATTCGGACTATGGCTTACTATATTATGAATTTTATTATTATTATGCCAATACTAATCGATGTTTGTCTTTGTTTCTTGTCTTATTTTTTCGTTTCATTTTATTACATCATTTATAGGCTAAAGTATTGGATTTCTAGTTAGCTGTTGAAGTATAAGGCTTTCAGTAAATGAAGAACAAAAATATTCGTCATATGGTTTCCAACATTGAAGTGTGCCCGTGGTTAGAGGCTTTACAAATAGAGAAAGTGGATAGTTTGTCGGCCGATCACAAATCTAACTTAGCTAAGTATGCTTCAATCTCTCTGAAGAGGAATAATGTGTTTGATTTACGTGAGATCTGGAAGAAATGGGAGCCCGACATTTGGCAGAAGTTTCAGTAGTGTTTCGGTGATATCGCTTTCTCTTGGTTATCAAAGTAGAAGATGATTTGTTGAGGCCTTCTATATGGTTTTGGAATCTAGACTACCACTATTTCACTTGTAACCGAAAGAATTTGGCTCCCAACTTAAATGAATATTCTGCCTTGTTATGCATTGAAGGGGTCCAGGAGGACCGCATTTACTCTCTATCGGTCAAACCTCATCTCTTTCGCATCAAATTGGCCAGGATCAGCGGGGTACAAGAAGAATAGGTTACCTATCGAATCAGGAAAAAGGGTGAAGGAGAGGGCATTACATGTATTAGCATTAAAGAGGTTTTGATCAAGCACCTATATGAGATAGTCTGACTAAATCTATTAGCCCTAGGGATTTATTAGTTGATAATCTTTCCAAAGTCCTTGGGATTCATCGAGGCAGTCGTAGTGGATATGTTTGATCAATTATTAAGGAAAGTAAACCAAACTATGGCTTTTTTAGTTGAGATGTTTCGATCCTTGAGTGTCTACCAAAAAATATAGGGAAGTCGGTTCTTGCTATTGCTCAAATTTTGTATTTATGTGTCCAAAGCAATTTATGGATAACTTGGATGAGGGCATCCCAAAATCTCAAAGACTCAGGTGGTAATTGGTGGGCTCCTTGGCAGGTTCAGTCTATGTTTATCTTTATAGTTGGCGATAGAGACTGGATCGTGTTTCTTGGTATTTGGGGAGCCATTGGATAAGAACCATTATTGGTATTGATATAGTTTGAGGGTTGTCAGTTTGTTTCAATTACTTCTAGGCTTTTTACCTCTGATTTAGCTTTCTAGGGAAATGACTACAAGAAGAATCTTTATGAGGTAAATGAGGCTTGGAAGAAAACCTTTTGCTCCTGAGTAGAACTAGTTGAGATTACGGTGATGCCCGACTATGAAGAGTGGATATGTGTATGAGAAAATGAAAAGGTTCATCTCCTAGACCAATGTGAGGTCGTCCCTATGGAAGAAACTATCCGAGTTGTTCCGTCAAAATTTTAGATCATTAGGGCTCAGTTTGAGGTTGAGAAAGTCAAGTGGCCTACAAGTGTAGAGCAGCTTGAATACGAAAAAGATTTCATGGGTCTTGACACTGAATTCCACGCAGCACAATTTGAAATAATGCGGAAAAGAAAGGATGAGCTCGAGTTTGATCATGAAGATCTGATGAACTACTATAAGAATTTGCATAAAATGAAAAGGACGGTTGGATCCAGTAAAACTTCAGTACAATGGACCCAAAGTTGAACATTGAAAAGCATCAGGTTTAAGAGCTCGAGGCTGCGGTTGAGCACCAGCGTAAGAAGATTGACCAATTGGAAGAGAATATGAGGCTTTGGATTATAAAATCCAAAGAGGATGACCTTTGAATTTAGTGTTTGAATGGGGAGTTACGAAAGATGAATGATCAACCTTCAAGGTTAGACGCTGAGAAAACAGGAATGAACACGGTGCTAAAAAAACTTTGAGGCTAAATGAATCACCTACTTGCAGAGATTGATGTTACGGGGTAGAAAATCGAGCACCTCGATGTCGAGACAGTGAGATTAGACCTAGAAAGAAAACATAAAGAAACTGAGCTCGAGATACAAAGTGGGATTACTTATACTTGGATCTAGAGGAGTCAAAATAAGACTAACCATATTGCAAGTATGAACATGAGGTTGAAGGAGGTACATGATAGAAGTGACAAACAATTGTCTCCGTGGCATGCCTAGAATGATGAGATTATGAGATACATCATGCAATTGGAGCAAGACTTGTTCTAAGAACTGAGCAACTTTAGTGAGAGTCTTCAGTATAGCGCTGTCCTGTGCGGCCAAGTCCAAAGTCTTAAGGATGAGTTACAAAACTATCAGGAGCAGGTTACCGACCTAGAGCACAACATGAGAGATGCCAACAATGAGTGACAGGAGGTAGTCAATGCCTATTACGGATAAAATATTGCTAGAGAGTGTGTCATCATAGAGGCACTGATTCAGATGAGCGAGGTCGCTCGGTACTTGGGAGAGTTGGCTACTCATACTAAGAATGTGTGGTATTACCTCAATATAGTTTTAAATAGCAGCAAGAGAGTACTGTCTTTGATAACTGAGGCTATAGATTTGAGTATGAAGGTTAGATCATACATATAGAGAGAAACCATTGTGTACGATACTTTTTTTCATTTGAAAGTTATTCTGTAATAGTTAACTTTCTAGATAAATACCTATTGCATTCATGCATTTTACAGTTTTTATTGTTGTTAATACTCATTTACGTTCATTTTCATGTTCATTCATTAATTTTTTTTATAAATTTAATATTTTCATTTGAGAATATTCTGGCTCCTAGTAAGGTGCTTTGTATTCATATAGTACTCGAGGAAGAGCCAAAGAAAATATGGAAGGCAAATTGAAAGAGTTGGAAGAGGCCTAAAAATCCTGAAAACGGTTAGAAAATATTTAGAATGACTTGACAGACCAAGTGGCCCAATCACGGAGAGAGGTGATGAACCAAATAGCCATTTTTCTCGAGGTGGACCCTAAAGAAAAAGGTCATGCTAAAGGCTCTAAAATAGTTGATCATGGTTCGTCAGCTCATGTTAGGGATTAGTCCAAATAGTACTACTTGGAGAGGGAGTTCGAAATACTCATGTTGGAGCATCTGCAACCCATTCCATTCACCTCAATGACAATATTGAGTACCTTTCCAATGAAACCCCTAATCTCAATGTACTTAACGAGGCTAAAAAGGCTATGTCCTTGAGGATAAAGTTTGAGCGATGGAATCTATAGATGAGTATGGTGTAGATGCTAGAGAGCTTAGCTTAATGTCATATTTGATTCTCATGTAAAAGTTCAAGACTCCAGAGGTTGAAAAATACAATAGAATCAGTTGTTTGTTAGCTCACCTCACCATGTACTATCGTAAGATGGTTGGATTTTTACAAGATGAAAAGTTACTTATCCACTATTTTCAAGACAACCTCACTGATTATGCAACCCAATGGTATGCACAATTAAGTCGTACTAACATTAGGTCATGGAAAGACTTATATAGATCATTTCTGGAATTATATAGGCATGTGACGGATATGATACCCGATCGAGTGGCTTTAATGAACATGGAAAATAAGCTTAATGAAAGTTTTTGACAATATAGCAATAGGTGCCGAATTTGGCTACACAAGTTCAACCGTTTCTATTAGATAAAGAGACTATCGTTCTTTTCCTTTATACTTTGAAAGGTTAATTTCTGGATCATATGGTAGGAGGTGCTTCAAAGAGCTTTTCAGACATGGTGATCTCAAGTGAACTGATAGAAACAACTATCAAGAGTGAAAAAATTGATGGTGGTGAAAAATGGTGCTTAAAAAGAGAGATAATGAAGTGAACACCACAACCACCTATAACAGAGTCCAATACAAATATGGGTGAGTATCACGGGCAGGAAAGGGAGGCCGAGAAATTGAAATTTACACATGTTCCTATGCCTTACTCTAAATTGTATGCGCCATTGTTCAAGGTAGATGTGGTTCTTCCATACATCTTAAACCGCTTCAGCCACCTTATCCAAGATGACACAATGCAAATGCATGATACGAATATCATGCATATATTGTGGGGCATTTGATTGAAAATTGCATCGCTTTCAAAAAAGTGGTACAAAATCTAATTAATATTGGGATGTTAGAGTTCAATTACCCTGATGTTGCAAAGAACCCATTATCAAATCACAGTGAGTAGGTAGTGAGTGCCATCAAGAAGAAAACATAAAGGGGCTGAAGAAATATGTGTCGGAGATCAGGTAACCATTGAGTTGGGTGTTTGAATAGCTAGTGGGAGCTAGTTTGGTTGAGCAAGGTTCAATTTCTAGTCATGTTGAAAATGAGTTATTTTGCAAGTTCTATCAGAAAGAAGGACATGTGATTCAATATTTCCATGAGTTTAGAGTTTTTATATAGTCGATGATGGATAAAAAAGAAGTTGAGTTCTTTGAGGTGTTGATAAAAAAGAGGTTGATATATGCATGTATGAGTACACTAAGCTTGCGTAAGGAGTTAGGAGGCCAATTGTAATAACTTTAAAATCGAAAGTGATGAATTTGACACCCATTACTCCAAAGATATTGATTTTCGCTCAATCCCCATTTTCATTTAAAGATACAAGCAAAGCTTTATGGATCTATACTATCAATATCTCTGTATCAGAGGTGGTAAAGTCAGTGGAAGGTCCAAATGCACTACAAGAAATAAATATGTGCACTTAAGAGAAAGCGAATGCACCCATTGGGGTGATAAGTGAAGTAGGAAACTTTACAAGGAGTGGAAGATGTTATTATCCTTTTAATATGTTGAGAGAATATGAAAAGGTGAAAGGAAAAGCTAAACTACAACCACTTCAAAATATATTCGAAGATGAGCCTCTGTGAAAAATTAATGAGCTCGTTACTAAAGCTCAGACCCAGAAGTTCTTGAAATTTCTAAAACACAGTGAGCATAGCGCAGTGGAGCAACTGCACAAAAAAAAGCGTAAATCTCGGTGCTAGATTTATTGATGAACTCTGAAGTGCACTTAAATGCTTTATTGAAGGTGTTGAACCCGACTTTCATGCCAGAAGATATATCTGTGAATAAGCTAGATCAAATAGTTGGGCACATTGTTGTAGACAATTATATTACCTTCAATGACGATGAGATACCATAACGAGGGATGGGATTCATAAAGGCTTTAAACATCACCACCCATTGTAACGACCATGTGTTGCCTAGAGTTCTTATAGATAATGGATATCCGCTTAATTTGATGCCAATGGCCACTCTCTAAAGGTTTATAGTAGGTAACTCTCATATGAAAGCATATCATAATATCGTCACGGCTTTTAATGAAACTCAAAGAGATGTCATAGGGAATATTGATGTTCCATTATTGATATGCCCAGTTGTCTACAACATTGAGTCTATGGTGATGGACATCAATATAACTTATAATTGTTTGTTGGAGAGACCTAGGGTTCATTTTGTGGGACTAGTGCCTTCATCTCTATACCAAAAGTTGAAGTTTGTCATTGATGGGAGGCTAATTAGTCTTGGAACTGATCAAGAGATTAGCGCTTCAGTGACTATCGATGCTCCTTAGATTGATCCAAATGAAAATACTCTGGAATGTTCTTTTTTTGGTCTAGAGTTTGTAAACACTACTTTCATTACTGAGTGGAGCAAAATCCCTTGCCCTCGTTTGTCTAAATATACAAAGATGATTGTGCCTGAGACCTTAGAAATGGGAGCGAAGATTAAAAAAGGTTTTAGAAAACGTTTGTAAGGAAATCTACGTCCAAAACTTGTTTTCATGAAGAGGGATTACTTATGGATGGGTTTTAAGACAACAATCAATAATTCCAGAAGTAAATAAAAAAGAGAGTCGATGAAAGAAAGGCTCGATTAAGAGGTGAAGATATTCCTTGAGAACATATATCTCTCCTAGATATTAAGTACATTTTTAGATTTAGTGGAATGTATGACTCTAAGTAGCAATTAGTCAGTGTAATTAGAGAAGCAGAGTAGATGCGAGACGAAGAAATGTTTGATAAAGACATGCATGGTCTGCACATTAACATAGTTGGAGAATGCAACAAACAAGGGAGTTACTTAGCTGGTATTCACCCATGTTTTTTGAGAGAGAAGCTCAAAAACGGGATTGTAGAGGATCTTCATGTAGTTTCTAGGCTTAACCCAAAGTAATACTTAGAACCAACATTTGTTCTTGTGTCGGGGATAATTAAGGAACCTTTTGTAAAGGGCAATCATGTTGATCTTACTCATTTTATTTCTAGTAAAAGATGTTTTCATTCATTTCTCAAGTAGAAGTAATTTTTTCTCGCATTTACATTCCTTTATTTTGTATTTCTTTTATTTGTTACGCTTCTTCTCCACAA
The DNA here is from genome assembly GCF_006381635.1 of Hibiscus syriacus. Lineage (NCBI taxonomy): Eukaryota > Viridiplantae > Streptophyta > Magnoliopsida > Malvales > Malvaceae > Hibiscus > Hibiscus syriacus. Next base: position 152,041 of record NW_024063086.1, on the reverse strand, counting down.
AATATATAATATTTCCATATTTTCTTTAGCACGTGTCCCAATATTAATAACATGAACGTTTTTGTTACAAATCATGAGATTAACTTGAGTGACTTTTGTGTTCAGAACAAATTAATGAGTGTCAAAATGAGCTGGAATGTGAAGTTCATAACGAATTATTGAGACTTGTGGAAAATAAGATAAGAAAATTTTGCCTCATAAAGATGAAGTCTAGATTGTGAATATGGGATCTTAAGAAGAAAAAAGAGAAGTGAAGATTGACACAACTTTATCACTTGAGGCAATGAAGGGTTTGATAAATCTGTTGTAAGTGTTTAAGGATATCTTTGCCTAGTCGTACCAAGATATGTTAGTGTTAAATACAGACATAGTGGTTCCATTTTCGAGAAAACAACGTTTATGACCATGATGTAAGTCTAACCAGGCTTCTTCAATAATGGAGAAGTTGGCAACCTTATTGTTTCCCGATCTAGGATAGACACCAAATGCTACACGTTGAATTGGATGTAATCTGTAAAAATTAAAGAAATAAATGATTAAAATAGAATATGAAAGAATAAAGGAAATGATAAGAAAATGAAATGGATAGAAATGTTATCAAAGATGGTTGCGGAAGTATTATAGAAGAATCCTTCAAGGATTGATGAATTCAGCCTCCAAAATAATGTTACTAGAAGTATGCCTTTAATGATGATTGAAGGATAATTTAATGGTGAAAAGAATGAAGATGGCAATGAAATGGTAATGGAATTGGCGTGAAGGTGGTGGACTATGGTGATGTTATAGGCGTGAAAAATGGTGATGGAAAATGGTGATGAACAGATAGTATCTTATAAAACTAAGAAGGAACCAATGCTATAAAGGAGCAAAGACCCGTTTCTTATAAGTCTTATAAGGGATGGTAGGAAAGGACTTTGATCCACTACTTATAGGAACTAGGAACCAGAAGTATCAATGAAAGGGGTTTGACGCCACAAACTATGAAAGCTTTCTTAATCGATATAGTTCTAAAAAGAACTTGAAGAGAGAAATATCTCACAAAGAGTTTTTAATTGATCAAAGGGTTGTTTACAAATGAGATGTCGAAGCCTATTTATAGATTTGTATAGGATTGGCCGAATAGACGCATGCCATTTTGGCAAAGTACATGATTTAAATTGAAAATGCATGATGCTTTTATGAAGGGAAATGTCTTTGGCCGAATGGTTCCCTTGTCTCTTCATCTTGGTTTAAACTTGAAGCAATATGATGGTTTGGCCGAATGAAAAGAACCCTCTTCATTTTGGCACCCATTTCATCCACATGCTTAGCACATGTGTGGGCTGGTCATGAGACACTCACATGGGCGGCATAGGGTGCTTATGGTGTGGACTCCTTCATGGCGTGAAGATGAACAGCAAGTTAGGCGTGACTTGGCATCAAACATGAATGACATGTCATCAATTGGGCAGCAACTAATTATGAGAGGGCACATTTGTGTGAAGCAACCTTTCATCATTTGAGCTACTTCTCATGTGTTTGAGCTGAAGATGAGCTGGCCATAGATGCAATACATGATGTTGAGTCTTAGGACAACTTCTTGTGAAAGGGCACTTCTTGGATTAGCAACTCTTCGTGAAAAAGTACGAATTCACAAAATTCTACCTAGACCATATTTGTAGTTCTCTGTGTGGTGAAGATGATGGTGCAACTCTCCAGCTGAAAAGAGGTCTCTAGCTACCTCAAAATTCCAGCTCAAGTGAGCTATGAGCTCGGAGGTCAGCTGACAATTTTGTCTCAAAATGTCCTTGAGCTGTCCTAGAGTTGTCCTAGTCAAGTTTCCTTAGCGTAATGATTCCAATGCTAGCTTTAAATCAGCTCCAATGATGTGGTCGAACATGTACCTACAAAGAAAGCATATAATAAGCTAAATAATATAAGATATAATCATGTAAATATGTGGTTCATAATAATAACTTCATACATTAATGATATCATCATTATAACTATAAATATAATGTATGTAAGTTATTATCATAACTATGGTATAAAGAAAGATTAAGTTAAAGAAAATCTCCCTTTGATTTTTGATAAAGTTTGGAGATGCAAGTCCATTTTTGATGTTGAATTGGATCACATCATCCCCCTTCTTTAAAGTGATTTGTCCTCAAATCGAAGGGTGGTTTCTTTTTAATGTTCCTCCATTCCATAGTTGTTGTTTCGTCATAAATTGGGATCCCTTCAATAGGTTCTTGAGTGAGATATGTCCATGTAAATTTTCTTTGAACGTTTAGGTCCCTTGATTTCCCAAAAGTGATGTCTCTTAATACTCCAATAGGCATGATCATTGAATCCTCATGGTTCACGTCCATTGGTTCTTCCAAAGACACGTTTTTTGAATGAAAAATTGTGTCCCTTTGCTACTCAATGGATATGTCTTTTGGATTTCCAAATGTCATGTCTTCTAAACCTTCCTTTTGGCAAATGGCGTCTCTTGATACATCCTGCAAGTCAAAGAAAAAATCTGCATGTTCAAAGTTAGAATAATCATCTTTACCCTCGCATTCGGTCAATAGACATTCTCGAATCAAGCACTTTGAAGAATAAGCACTAGTTCTCGGATCAGTTTCCTCAATGGTTGTTGCCTTTCCTTTCCTTATAGCCTCAACACTTTGCTTCATTTTGGCTTGATCATTATGGACTTATTTAGGCGTTAAAGGAGTAAGGATAATCTTCTTCCCTTTATGGCTGAACGAGTATTGATTGGTAAAACAATAATAAATAGTTCTTTTATCGAATTGCCATGGCCTTCCAAGAAGTAGATGGCTAGCGTGCATAGTGACAACATCACACATAACCTCATCTTTGTATTTGCCAATGGAAAAATGAACTAACACTTGTTTACTAACATTGAGTTCTCCTCGTTCATTTAGCCACTGTAACTTATATGGCTTCAGGTGCTTCATTGTTTTTAAACCAAGCTTTTCCACCCTTATTGTACTGGCCACGTTAGTACAACTTCCACCATCTATAATAACAAAACATACCTTTTCATTCACATGGCATCGGGTATGAAAAATGTTCTCTCGCTGTGCATTATCTTCCGAGAGTTGAACATTCAAACTTCTTTTAATTACTAAAGCTTCTCCTTGATCAACGGAATCTGCAAGAGTGATTTCTTCATTGACTTCAATAGGTGACTCTTGTTCTTCCTCTGATTCAGATTCTATTTCACCATTTCCAAGTAAAAGCATGGTGTTTCAGTTAGGGCATTGTGTAGATACGTGGCCCCTCCCAAGACATTTAAAGCATCTAATGTCTCTTGAACGTTCAGTAGTTTGTTTTCCTCGGTTGAAGTCTTTGTTTACTTGCTGATTCTTTGAAGATTCGACTTGTTATTTGACAGGAGGAGGAGTTGGCTTCTTGATGTTGTTTGGACTCCATTTGAATGATGTGGGTGCAATATTACGAGATGTATGTCTCCTCTTTAGTTGCCTTTCAATTTTCATTGCCATTTGTACCATCTCATGCATTTCGATGTAATGATACAATTCCAAGGTATTGGTAATTTTGGGATTAAGTCCACCAAGAAATCTCGCCATAGTTGCTTCATGATCCTCCTCAATGTTGACTCGGATCATTGTCACTTCCATCTCTTTGTAATAGTCCTCCACACTCCTATGGCCTTGTTTAAGATTCTTTAACTTTTGAAACAATTCACGGTGATAGTGAACAGGAATGAATCGTTTCCGCATAATACCTTTCATTTCAAGCCAAGTTGAGACCGGTCTTTCTCCATTCCTTCTTTGATTAAGGGTAAGTTGATCCCACCATATTAAAGTATAGTCTATGAACCTCATGGCTGCCAATCTTACTTTCTTCATTTCAGAATAGTTATGGCAACTAATAACGTGTTCCACTTTGCTTTCCCATTCATGGTAGGCTTCAGAATCATTCTTTCCTTGGAATTGAGGAATTTTGATCTTGATATTGCTCAAATTGTCATAAAAATGGCACGTCTAGGGCCTTGGAATGCTGCTTGTTCTCCATCGTCTAAATTTTCTTGAACATATTCTTCTGGAGGTGGTGGTTGTTGTTGTCTTCTATGGGCTCCATTATTACGTCCTGGTGGTAGATCCTGGCGTTGATCTATCTTTTCATGAAGAGAGTCAAACTCTTCACGAAACATTCTCATCATTTTACCAATGAGTGCCTGCATTTGTAAGTTTGGTGTTCCTGTATTTTCTCTGGGGCTTTGAGACATGGTTAGTAAAATAAAAGTAAATAAAACCTTACCAGCAAACTCACAAAACCTCACTTGATCACTCCAAAGAAATTTCAGATTGTACTCCACTCACACTCGTGTTTGCACTCGGGGATATATTCTTGTCTTTTTCGATCCCCCTTCTGATCTCACTCTCTCGTTTTCCTTTTTCCGCTCGATTCTCTCTTGTGAGTCCTTTTTAAGAACTAACACAAGATTAAGCAAGTCTCTTTAGTTTGTGCGTTGGCTTATAAATGGTTAGGGATAGAAATGGTTATGATATAGGGGTATAATAGAAAAAGGTTAAGAAAAAAGAAGGATAAAGTAATAAAAATAAGAAACGATGAAAGAATAAGGAAATGAGATAGTAAGAAAAATGAAGATAACTTACAACTCAAATTACAACACTTACTATCTTCCTTCACAAGAAACAACAAGGATACCTCCTTCAAGTTTGATGTTGGGCAGATTGTAATATGCTTCTCTTTGAGTGTACTTTGCAACTTGCTTCTTTCTTTGAATTTCTATTTTTCTTTTTCTTTTTCTTTCTTTTGCACTCCAAATTTGTTATAGGAGTCTTTTCTTTCTTTCTTTTTTTTTCTTTCTTTTTCTCTTTTTGTTGCTTTTGTTGCAGCACTTGATTGTCAATCCACTAAAGCTCTGATAACCGCTTGATGTAAGGTTAACCAGGCTTCTTCAATAATGGAGAAGTTAACAACCTTGTTGTTTCCCGATCTAGGAGAGACACCAAATGCTACACGTTGAATTGGAAGTAATATGCAAAAATTAAAGAAAGAAATGATTCAAATAGAATATGAAAGAAGAAAGGAAATGATAAGAAAATGAAATGGATAGAAATGTTATCAAAGATGGCTGCGGAAGTATTATAGAAGAATCCTTCAAGGATTGATGAATTCAGCCACCAAATAATGTTACTAGAAGTATACCTTTAATGATGATTGAAGGATAATTTAATGGTGAAAAGAATGAAGATGGCAATGGAATGGTAATGGAATTGGCGTGAAGGTGGTGGACTATGGTGATGTTATAGGCGTGAAAAATGGTGATGGAATATGGTGATGAACATATAGTATCTTATAAAACTAAGAAGGAACCATTGCTATAAAGGAGCAAAGACCCGTTTCTTATAAGTCTTATAAGGGATGGTAGGAAATAACTTTGACCCACTAGTTATAGGAACTAGGAACCAGAAGTATCAATGAAAGGGGTTTGACGCCACAAACTATGAAAGCTTACTTAATCGATATAGTTCTAAAAAGAACTTGAAGAGAGAAAATATCTCACAAAGAGTTTTTAATTGATCAAAGGGTTGTTTACAAATGAGATGCCAAAGCCTATTTATAGATTTGTATGGGCTTGGCCTAATAGATGCATGCCTTTTCGGCAAAGTACATGATTTAAATTGAAAAATGCATGATGCTTTTATGAAGGGAAATGTCTTTGGCCGAATGGTTCCCTTGTCTCTTCATCTTGGCGCCAACTTGAAGCAAGATGATGGTTTGGCCGAATGGAAAGAACCCTCTTCATTTTGGCGCCCATTTCATCCACATGCTTAGCAAATGTGTGGGCTTGTCATGAGACACTCACATGGGCGGCATAGGGTGCTTATGGTGTGGACTCCTGTATGGCGTGAAGATGAACAGCAAGTTAGGCGTGACTTGGCATCAAACATGTTTCTAAATGATATGTCATCAATTGGGCAGTAACTAATTATGAAAGGGCACATTTGTGTGAAGCAGCCTTTCATCATTTGAGCTACTTCTCATGTGTTTGAGCTGAAGATGAGCTGTCCATAGATGCAATACATGATGATGAGTCTTAGGACAGCTTCTTGTGAAAGGGCACTTCTCGGATTGGCAACTCTTCGCGAAAAGGTACGAATTCACAAAATTCAACCTAGACCATATTTGTAGTGCTCTGTGTGGTGAAGATGATGGTGTAACTCTCTAGCTGAAAAGAGGTCTCTAGCTAGCTCAAAAGTCTAGCTCAAGTAAGCTATGAGCTCGGAGGTCAGCTGACAACTTTGTCTCAAAATGTCCTTGAGCTATCCCGGAGTTGTCCTAATCAAGTTTCCTTAACTTAATGATTCCAATGCTAGCTTTAAATCAGCTCCAATGATGTGGCCGGACATGTACCTACAAAGAAAGCATATAATAAGCTAAATAATATAAGATATAATCATGTAAATATGTGGTTCATAATAATAACTTCATACATTCATAATATCATCATTATAACTATAAATATAATGTATGTAAGTTATTATCATAACTATGGTATAGAGAAAGATTAAGTTAAAGAAAATCTCCCTTTGATTTTTGAGAAAGTTTGGAGATGCAAGTCCATTTTTGATGCTGAATTAGATCACATCAGACCATGTGGGGGATGTTTTACTACAAGGTGATGTTGTTTGGGTTGAAAAATGCTGGAGCAACATATTTAAAGGCTATAGTGACCCTTTTCCATGACATGATGCACAAAGAGATTGATGTGTACCTTGATGATATGATTGCTAAATCCCAGATTGAGGAGGAACACATTGAAAATTTGGGAAAATTATTCCAAAGATTGAGGAAATACCAGTTGAAACTCAATACAGTAAATTGCACTTTTGGAGTAATCCGAAGGGTCCGGTGGTATATGTTGTATCATACTTCATGGTTGATTTCCAGACTTGATCCATTGAAATTCCTAATCGAATCTATAGCCTTGACTGGGAGAATGGATTGGTGGAAAATGTTATTGTCAGAGTTTGACATTGTATATGAGAGCCAGAAGCAAATAAAAGGAAGTGTTATAGTATATTTCCCACAAGTCATTCTTCAGATGATTATGAATCCCTAAACTTTAATTTTCCATATAAAGATTTGATGTGTATTACAGTTGAAGAAATAGTGAAGATGATGAATCCTGGAAGCATTACTTTGATGGAACATCTAATGCCTTGGGTGAGGAATTGGGGCGGTACAAATTTCTCTAGAAAAAGTCTATTATCCATTCACAAGTATACTAGAATTCTTTTGCACCAATAATATGGGAGAATATGAGGCTTTTTTATGGGTTTGAGGGTAACCTTCGGAAGGAAAACAAAAGTGCTTAAAGTATACGAAGATTGCTCATTGGTAGTTTATCAACTGCAAGGTGAATGGGATACAAAGGATCCAAAATTAGTTGAATATCGAAATTTGATCCTTGAATTGATAAAATAGTTTGAAGAGGTCATGTTCACTTATCTTCCCAGATAAGAGAATCAAATGGAAGATGTTTTGGTCTCCTTGAATGTGATTTTTCAGGCAAATAAAATGTCTAATATGATGCCAATTTTGATGCAAATGTATAAAATCCTGGCACATTTTTATAGCCTGGAAGAAGAGGCAGATGATCTTCCATTGTGCCATGATATTTTTCAATATATCATGTATTAAACATACCTACATTGTGCATCTGATATAGAAAAAGAACGATTCAAAGAATGACTATAGGATATATCCTGGATATAGAAATTTTGTACATAAGAGGTAGATATCAAGTTTTACTGAGGGGAGTTGATACAAGAGAAGAAAAGACTATTGTTGAAGAAGTGCATGATGGAATATGTGGAACACATGCAAATGGTCTTTCTATGGCTAGAAAAATCATGAGATACAAATATTATTGTTCTATAATGGAAATAGATTGTATTGAATATGCCAAAAGATGTCACAAGTGTCAGATCTATACTGATAAAATTCATGCACCTCATTTGCCTTTGAATGTAATGATTGAACCATGCACATTCTTGATGTGAGGCATGGATGTCATTGGGGAAATTTCTACAAAAGCTTCAAATAGTCATCACTTCATTCTGGTGGCTATTGATTATTTCACTAAATGGGTAGAGGTTGCTTTCTACGCCAGTATCACAAGATCAACGACCACCAAGTTTATCAAGAAATAGATAATTTGTTGATATGGTTTGGTAGAGAAAATCATTACAAACAAAGCCACTAATCTGAAAAATGAGATGATGACAGAGTTATGCGTACAATTCAAGATAGAGCACCATAATTCAGTAACATACCGTATGATAATGAATGGGAAGTAGAGGCAACAAACAAGAACATAAAGAAGAACATCTTGAAAACTATTGATACTTATAAAGATTGGTATAAGAAGTTAGCCTTTACTTTGTTCGCATATCGCACTATATGGCAGACTTCAATAGGGGAAACACCATTTTCTTTGGTCTATGTAATAGAAGCAATATTGCCTATTGAAGTTGTGATTTCATTGCTTTGGATCTTGAAAGAGGTTGAGTTAGATGAAGCTGAGTGGGATCAAGCTTGATATGATCAGTTGGGTCTTATTGAGGAGAAGAGTTTGAAAGTTATCTGACATAGTCAAATGTACCAAAAGTGAATGATGCAAACTCATACCAAGAAAGTTTATCTAAGAGAATCCTAAGAAGATGATATAGTTCTTAAAAGGATATTTCCAATTTATAGATACTTTCATGGAAAATGGGTGCCTAGTTGGGAAGGGTCATATGTCGGAAAAAATGCCTTTTTAAGAGGAGCATTGATTTTGGCAGAAATTGATAGAGAAGTGTTTAAAACTCTAATAAACTCATATTCTATTAATAAATATTATTCTTGAAGACAAATAAAGACAAAAATAAAAGGAAAAGAAAAAAAGAAAAAGAAAAATGAAAAGGGGTTTAAGAAGAAAAACCACAAAAGGCGTCTTGAAACCAAATGAAGAATTTGAATTGAATACCCGAAAGGGCGACTCAAATGAATTTCGATATTAGGCATCCAACAATTTATACATTCTCAAGAGTCTGATATTTTGGGAGAAGCATCACGACTGTAGGCATTTTGATAATGTTTGAGGTCTTCTAAACACATGCTTACATCAAGGCTCCAGAGTTGATTAGTTCAGGAACTTTCTTACTAATGATGGTTGGATGCATTCGTATTTTGTTTATTGATTTTTTATCCTTTCTAAGATTACCACGACTTTGTAACAATTCTGAATTTTCACCGATGAATTACATTCATCTTTAATCCAAAATTTTGTTTTTAGAATTTTTTTTTTCATTTTTATGCATCTTTCGAGTAATTTAACATGGTGAATATATAAAAGCATAAGATTTCTTGGTATTACTTTGAGATAATCATTTGAGAACACGAAATTCAGAGTAGTTCATGATCTCGACACTCGCGTATATTGACGAGGAGTGTATGTTGAGCTTAATAAATGAGGAGTTTTTAACCCTAAAATTTGTAATAGAGCAATCAAGTTTGATATTTAGTTTTTATTGTATTATTTCTCGTCAAGTTTATATTATTTGGGGCGTATGAAAAAGCCACAAAAGAAAAAAGAAAGAAAAAGATAAAAAAAAAAGAAAACAAAAAGAAGAAAATGAAAAAAGAAGAAAATGAAAAAAGAGAAAAAAAAAACAAAGTGAAACCCAAAAGGACGCTTTAAGATGAATGAGGAAGGACCCCGAAGGGAAGACATAGAAAGGGTTTGATTCTAAGCGTAAGATAAAACCATGAGTTGGATCCTTGAAAGGATCATAAAGATGAAGATCGAGCAAAGAAGAGAAGGGGCATATGAGACAGTGGATGTTGTGGTCCTTGTATAACTGACATCAGGCATTCATGTTTAGGCATGTATAAATAGATGCATGAATATTCATTCATTCATTTCAATCATTATGACATTTTGATAGGAATAACGAAATTCAAAATGAGACATTACCCAATGAAAATTGGAGTTTGACAAGGAACTCAACACATTTGAATCATTACATATGATAGAAACTCTTTGGAAATTGAAAAAGTTTATATATGAGAGCTTGTTCGATTTTGACATCCATTTTGGTATTTACATTCATCATATAAAGAGATAGATCAGTATAAATCTTATTTCGTACGATTCTTTACAAAAAAAATTGAGCTTAATCTTATCTTACTTGATTTTATCACAGAAGGAGGCAGATAAACATTGGTAATTACTTTGATTCTTCACAAAAGGAGTTGGATCAACATTTTTCATGTCACTCTATCTGTCAAAAAAATTGTTGGATCAAAGACAACCTTGTGCTTTATTCTTTACAAAATGAGTTGGATCAGTACTGCTACTTTTCTTGGCTCTATCACAGAATGAGGTAGGTCAACAACCCCATTTTTCTCGATTCTTCACATAAGAAGTTGAATCAACGTCAATCTGATGCTCGTTTGCATCACAAAAGGGGGTGGAACAATATCGCCATTTTGCTCAACACCATCACAGAAGGAGATGGGTACACATTGCCACTTTATTTGATTCTTCATATAAGGAGTTTGATCATTATTGTTTTTCACTCAACTTCATCACAGAAAAAGGTGAATCAACATTTTCACATGAAGGAGAGCTCGTTTAACCTATAATGGGTTATTGGGGTAGAATGGAGGGTTCATTTTGTCTGAGACATTTGAAAATGAGAATTTCGTATAGGAGAGCATGTTCAGATTTCAGAGTTGATATCTATCAGAGAGTGAAGGGTTCGTAGTAAAAAGAATTTGGAGCTCGAGATTTGGATTCAGCCGTATAAAATGGGTGCTTTTTATATTTGCTTTATTCTCGTTCCACGTTAATTAGCAAAAAGAAGCACCTGTCATCACCTATTTTATCCAAGTGGTGACTTGGTATTTTTTTCACATTATATTGCATAGTATATAATATAATATAATGGGTTTTAGTAAAAATGAAATGTTTGGGCATATAATATATAGTATGTATATAGTATATAGTTTTCATGTTAAATGGACATATGACATATAGAATATAATATAGTTTAGTATATCATATATAGTTTTTCATTAAATAATACATATATTGCATATAAGTATATAGTAGTACATATGATAATTGCATATTATATATGCCATATTAAATAGTTAGCATATCATATAGTCCATATTAGGTAGTATTCCATATTAGATATAAGCCCGTATTATTTTCTTTTATGAATAATAAAACAATAACAAAAAAGATCCATTTTATTAAATAATGAGTCCAGTACGTTGTTTTCTTCAATGCCCAAATATTAGCCCATGTTTTTTTACAAAATATATACAAGTAAATAAATAAAAAAAGGAAAACACTAAAACATCTACATAGTCACTGGTTTTATGTGTATTTGGGTGGTTGCCTTGAAAGTAAAAAAAGATAAGGCATTTATTATGGATATAGCTTTTGAGTTGATAAAATCGCCAATCCATGTAAAGAAACACAAAAGGATCTCATTCATTGATTAGCCTTAATCCAATGGCTATCATCTCTTCAATCCTTTTCAAACAAACAAAACCCATGTGAGCCATTGATTGAGGGTTAGATCCAAGGGCTAGGAGCTTGCCATGCCACCCATCCAAGTGGAGAAGAACAAATGAATCACAACCAGTGGATCCAATGGCCAATATTGCTTAATAAAAAGGAGGTTGTTTTCTCCCTCACCAACGTGTCCCACAATCCAAAGAGCTCACCGACGTGTGAGCCACATGTTTCAGATTCCTCATCTTTCTCATTGCACTGCCGCCACCACCGTCGCTACCGCACTATCATTGTAACTCCCACAGGCCGATGCGGGTGAACCGATTTGAGCCGGGGTGTCATATTAGGGCCACCAGAGTGACACATCGTAAAAATCTCTGAAAAAATAAAATTTATGTTAAATCACGTAAAATCATAAAACAATTTATAAACACAACAGTAAAATTTAGTAATATTCAGAAATAAAACATATTTCAAACTCGTATATAAAATAAATACAACATGTATGCCCCCAAATCCCATGCACCGTACTCCGCGAGTAGCGCCGGAGGAACTCCTTTACTAAAGTCAATAGATGCACTGGTTTAATTCTTTTAACATGAAAATGTGAGTCAAGGAGTGAACTTTGATAAGCTCAGCAATACAAAACTGCCAATTGATGCTACAGGGCATGCAAATAAATGGAAATAAATAAAATTTCCTTGTTGACTCATACTTATAGAATTAGTTGCAGTTCCACTAATATTTCTTCGAGTAACAGGCATGAAGATTTCAGTTCAGAGGAAGCATTCAGAGAACCAGGTTCAAGAGATCAGAATAGTGTGTCTAGTGTGTTCCAACCAAAACCAAAGAAAAGATATAAATCTTTTTAAAACAGTAACTGTTTAAAACATGTTTTCAAAAACATAGTGGAACCCTTGAACCGAACACTGTTATGAAGGTCCCTAGAACTGCATCCATAAGGGCTTAACCTAAGCACACAACAAAGAGAACCACCCTAAGGGAATGCCTTTGGGCCTGAGAGCCTACCCAAAAAAGTTACTCGAGACCTCAGAGCCTAGCCAAGGGTCACCTTAGGTCCGTAAGGATTTACCAGCTGGATCAAAGCTGAACCTCTGTACTCCAGAATCCTACCCATATATAATCCATTAGAAATCAATTTTAATAGTAAACCATGATATCTGGATCGTGTTCCAATAAAATCTCGTTAACGTGACAATGAAATAAATCATATAACTGACATCTACTTGTACACCATATGTAGTCCCATGATTAACCCAAGGGAGTGCCTTGGGACCTGAGAGCCTACCAAAGAATGTTTCTCGGGGTATTAGAGCTTACCCAAGGGTTACCTTAGGTCTGTAAAGATGTACCAGCTTGATCAGAGTTAAACCTTCAGCCTACCCATATAATGTCCCAATAAAAAATTTCAAGTAGTAACTAGTGAAAACATAAAACCATAATTCATAAACCAGTAAATTTCATGATTCCATAAATAAGGAACAATCAAAATTTTTAATGAAAATTGTAATCATAGAACACATACCATGTAGGCATGGTTCAGAAGATAGTAAATCAATAATTTTTGTAAAATGTATTTCAAAACTTTTAAGACAGTCATGTAGTACATGGGAACACACTAGAGGATCCAATTATTTTTCAGAGGCACTTAATAGTTACCAGGAAGGGAAAACATGAAACTTAGGCAATTTGATCGGATATCAGGAACGAGATCCTATTGAAAGGGATTGATTACTAACGGATCTATAAGACATTTAAAGTTTATACTTTATGACTCCTTTATGGTTCAGGTGCCTTAGGAAGGTGTTTAGGAACCTATACATCATAATAATTCTATATTCAAATTTACTAAGAGTGATTCCATTACTCAAACAATCAGTGGTATTCAAGATTATTTATTGAATTATCAGGATATTGAATCCAATTGAACCTATGATCCCAACTCTGCTATACTTGTAATTCATTCGGATTGCGATTCTTCACTATTATTATTCATTTCTTATTACTGACTGCACCAATTGATCTGATCAATATCAATATCATTCTTGATCAGTTCTTAAGGAGACGAACAAGTATTATAGTTGTATTTATTTCTTTTCTGTATTTTAACAATATCAATAAATGTTAATTTGCTTGATTCGGGGTTTAAAACCCTTAAGGACAGTACAACATATAAGTTCATCAACATTTCTAGAATTTTCTGAGTCATTCACTTAATTATATGTCTTTGAAGGTACTTAGGTAATTTAGTAGTTAATCCTATCCCAATTACTTCGGTGTTTCTATAGTAATTCCATCATTTCTTAAATTTGGGTACATACAATACTTCTATTCAGTTCTACTTGGTCATATAATTTAGTCATTTAGAGAAATTTAAACATGTAAAGTAGCTTCGATAATTCAGTCTCTGGTGTTATCTTAGAAAATTGAAATTTTAGGTCATTTGGTATTCGAGGTTGATTTAGTCATTTCAAAGCTGGAGGGTATTTAGTCATTCCTATGCTTAAACATTATTTGGCTCATTTTACACTTTTGGGCATTCTAATAAATATATGGAATTTTAAACCGATGATTCCAAGGTTCTAGTGGATCAAGACATAAATTCTTAAATCGTCTCTTTATCAAAGCCATTCATAGTCTTTTTCACATTTTAAGTGCATTATCGTCATTTCATTCAATTCTGTAAGTGGCATTACTCCCAATAAATTAGGCTTCAAAATATATTTGTTTCTTAATAATTCAGGTTATTTGTTTCTTTTATCAGTGGTGATTATTACAGTTATTATGAAGCTCGAGGACATTTAAGTAATTCTTTTCAATTCAATCATATGCATTATTTCTGATAATTGGTCAAGTATGTCCTTTCTGAGTTATTTTACACCCTCCGGGGAAGTCTTGGTCTTCTACAATACAAGGACATTGTCGTAATTTTACCTTATATGGTTATTTTTGGTAATTTCTTATCCAAATAATATCGTTATTAATCTTTAATTATATTAATCATAATTTACGTGTCCTAAGATTTATTTATTTACTGATTAAATCACTCAACTTAGATTTAATTCCGATCGGTCTACGAATTTCTCATTTTCGAGCCGTCTGAGTCTTACATAATGTTTTATCTTTAATCCAATTTACGTTTGAGTCTGATGATAGTTAAATATGTACCAATCATTTCCATTTACGCATTTACCATCTATCCATGAGTTTCAAAAAGCATACAAAAGGTAATAGAGTATTACCTCAGTTTTTATGCCATCAATCGACCATTTAAACTCCATTCAATCGCTCTCGAACTTTAAATCAATGTCCAAGAATTCCTCGGATACACAGCAACCAAATTTACATAAGAAGATGTACTTAATCGAAAAATCAAATTTGATTCAAAAGATAAATCAGTGAAAAAAATCTTATCAGGAGCAAATTTAGCAAAATAGACTTTAGATTCTGACTCCGGATGTCGAAAAACATAAAATATGACCTTTCTGAAAAGTTGACTTGATACATGCATGATCATGACCAACATTCTCAATAAGTTGATTATTCCATGGACGTTCTTCATTGCTGTTTCTAAGGGAGTTCTTCCTTACCCTATCTTATATTATATCATTTATACATTCTATTCTATCATAAGCATGCATTCACATGTTTGTATAAATTATCATATTATTATTTCCATCCTATACTTAGTTGATCATGTCTTTCATTTCATTCAAATATATGCTATGATTAAAAATCATTTATTAGAATATTATTATTACATGTTTCCACTTATCATTTATTATGAATACCATGTTATATGATATTCATGCATACAACATATATCCACATGTTTATATTATTTGGTGCACAATGTTATTTCAAAGCATGATAAGTATGTTATATTAGCTTTGCATTCATTTAAGTATGTTTAAATTCATTCATGAAATGACAACATGCTTAATCATTCAATTCTTAGCTTATTTACATTCAATTCAGCTCCTAAGTGTTATACCTTAGCTTACATATGTAACATCATTATACTTAGCTCATGACATGCAATCATAGCTCACAAGATCAAATCATGCACGACAACAAGGTAAGTAGCTCATACAAGCTCAATGCCATTGAATTACCTTGTTTTCTTTGCACATGTAGGTATATTAGAGGATGGTACACGTTAAGACAGCTTGGTGGAGTATTTGGAAGCCATATGCAGCTCACAATCAGCTCAAAAACATCATGACAGCTCGTAGAACATAATAGAAAGCTCAACTCAGCTGGAGGAGCTCAAGGCTAGCTAATCTTAGCTAGTTGGACTATTTGAAGATAAGTTGCTAAAAGTGACATAAATTGTAGCTGAACATAGTTGAATGTACTGCTATGAAGGTTGGAAGGTCACGACCAAGGAGATCATTCACCACCAGCCTTTACATTGCTAGCTAGCTAGCACATGCAAGCTTGAAGATAACTGAACTCATGCCCAAGGATGCTGCCCATCAATGGTCTTCATCCTATGCATAAGGTTGCACCACAAGCATCCTAGAGAGCCAAGTGCACGTCTTGTGATCAGCTAAGCCATGTGCTATGCGTATGACTCCATTTAGGCACCAAGATGGATGTCAACCTAACCATTTGGTCAAACATCATTTCTCATCCAAATTGGCGCCAACTTGAAGGTATTCAAGTGTTATTCGGCGATGAGACATGCCCTATATTCCAGCTGAACCAAAACCTATATTTTTCTTGTTATTTATTAATTAATTATGTCATTATAGAGGGACTCAAGGGCTGGCCGAACCACCATATACCCATTCGGCCAAGTCCCTTCAAAAACTATAAATAGGCTAGTCCTATTTTCTTTGTACACACGCCTTTATTATAAATTAAAGTGAGATTATTCTCTTTTCTTAAGTCCTTGGGACATTTATTGACTTATCAAGTAATTTATTTACTTTTGGTATCAACCGCTTCTTGCTTTGATACTTATGGTTCCTATCTCCCTATAGATAGTGGGTCCAAGTACTTGTTACCACCCCTTAGAAAAGAATTGTAAGGTTGGGTCTTTGCTCTTTATAGCACTGGTTCTTCCTTGGTCATTTCTAAGATACTATCATCACCAGCCTTCCATTGTTTCATCACCCATACCATAGCCATAACAACATACTTCCGCTACGATTTCTCATAACATAAATAGCCTACCATTTACCCTTTCATCTACCACCCAACCATCTATTTGAGCCATTCACTTATGCAGGTTATTTTGCTTCCTTCCTAGATCCACAATCAATTAAAGGTAGAAATACTTTACATCAAGCGATATTTAGAGCTTTGGTAGAAGAAGCAACAACAACAACAAAAATACAAAAAGAAGTGCAAGTGAAAGAAATCAAAAATCAGCAAAAAAATTGAAAGCACTCAAAAGAAGAAGAAAAAAAGAAGAAAAAAAGAAAAGAAAGAAAAAGTTGAAAAACACACAACAACAAGTCCCATCACCAAGCCATTCAAGTAAGCCTTTAAAATTGATTGTGGTGATAGAAGGGTTGTGCACTACTAGAAAAACCCCTTTAATGAAGCGCAACGCGCGTCATCTATGGGTACAGATGACACACAAATTCGCGTCATTGAAGCCACCGACATAAATATCAGATGACGCGTAATTATGCATCATAAATCTATGACGCACATTGCGCGTCATTGAAGCTCCCGTCATAAATGAAAATTACACACATTTGTGTGTCATAAATTTATGACACGCATGTATGACTTACATTGCGTGTCATTGAAGCCCCCGTCATAAATGAAGATGACACACATTCGTGTGTCGTGATTGTATTTCGTAAATTTTATATATATATATGTGTGTGTGTGTATTGTAGATTGACAAATAATCAAACTAAATCACATTTAATGCCTCATAATACTAAATATATATATCATATTATATATAAGCAATCCATTTGCATACAATATATTCACATTAAGTTATCAAAAATATTGTAATCATATGTCGATACAATGAACAGATAAAACAAATTAAAAAACAAAAACCTGATTCAGCCATTAATCACATATTAACTTTATAATCCTAGTACAATAAACTTGAACATCTAAAAACTAACAAAAGTAAAATTTATTCATTCAAAAGCTGAAGGAATATAATGAATTGTTACATGACCTTTTGCAGCAAAAAGTACCATAGTCTCATCTACATCCCCCTCTTTGCTCTCTTCTTTTGTCTTTTCAGAATCAGAAAGCACACCTCCAGCTTTCTCCAAGCGTTCTTCTAGGGAATCTTCAAGAAACTATGATAAATATAAGAAGCTCAAAGTTAAAAAAATATTAGAAATATGTGAACAAGTATGCAAATGTGTATTTAAGTGGAGTACAAATAGGATTCAGTATAGAGTTGATGGCAGCAGGAACCCTTTTACTTTCACTAATGGAAGAAGAATTATATATGTTAAATCCATATATAATTATAAGACCAGTTCACCAACTCACTCCCCAATGTATTTCTTTCTGATTTATCTGATTAGCTGCATCCTGGTAGCTTCCAATAAGTGTTACAACCTCTGCATCATCAGAAATGGAACTGGGTTGTCCAGAAGAAACTGCAAGGAAAAAAAGAAAACAATAGTCAAACAACACCTCTTTTGCATACGTAACATGCAGAATATGAACAATGAAAATGGCATCACCTTGAAAGTTAATGTGTTTATTGATGACCCCAAGCATTCCAGTATATTATGTTTTATGCAAATATTTCAACAGAATATCTTAGGAATACTGTCAAAGTGTTTCACAACAAATTTTGCAGTAAATGAGGAAACAAATAGATTCTTTTCTTATCTATTAGCAGTTACCAAAGAAACAATTTACGACTTTTACATGACATATCTTGATGTTAACATTAGACAAGTACGATGACTAAATATATTGTGTTTTACTAAAATTAAAATTAAGCACTTACATCATATAACAAGTAATCGCAGAACCCAGAATATTTCATCTCCTGATTAAGTGAATGGTCTGTTAATGCCCTTATTTTACTCTACCTAAGAGAACGAGCAAATTCCATCTCCTGATAGAAAAAACATCTAGGTAGCAACAATATATAAGAGAAAAATGATTCAAACCTCCAACACATAATTATATGCTATTGCACCCATTGAAGCCGAAGTGATACCTTCACAGTTGTCAAACTTAAGAATCGTTAACATTGGTAGTCTTACAAACTTCACAGAAAGAAAATGCATCAAAATATGGCTTAACTAGAAAATGACACTAATTAGAACTAAATTAACCATTTGCAAAACTGACCTCAAGAAATATGTTAGGGCAATATGAAAAATTCAGAACATGGAGAACAGAACAGGAGCGAGCTATTTCTTGCAATGTTTCATCACTAACACACAAACAATTTGACATGTCTAAAGAATCTAATTGATGGCAAGAAGTCACTGCATAATGAATTGACGCATCTGTAAGTTTATGGTATGCACTTATATCAAGCAGCTGTAAAAGGGGGCAATTAAGGGCTGTCTATGCCATATTACTACGATTCAAGGACAAACTCTTTAATAGTGGGCACTACAAAAGATCAGATAGTAGCATAACGGAAGAACAGATTGACATCAAAATATAGTTTACAATCAAATCTAGATTTTGCTTCACCTGATGGATATACGCATCACATGATATTTAGTTACTTTCAGATCAAATAACCTATCATGGTTAATAGGTATCTCTTGACCACCATCACCGAGAATAGCATCATTCACATCCAAACTCCTTAACATACCACACTCAGTCAATGCATGGAAAAAAGCATCCCCTAGTAGCCCTTTTCCTAATGTTAAAGCCTTAAGATTTATACCAATCATAATTTTTTATATACATTAATAAGAGGTTGTGCAAAATTCATTTTATTAGAACATAAAATATGTCAAAAAAATATTATCGTAATGAAAGGACAAATTTCATAACAAGAAGATGCATGCTAGGAATACCACTCAGGTTCACTTCAGTGGCATTTGGATATCTTTGACAAATGACATCAACTTCAAGATCAAAATGCAATGTTATTGCAGTACGGCATCCAATTTCATTACATTAATGTACCATTTTCTCATGCAAAATAATATTATAATTGAATACCCATATCGTTTTCTTATCTAAAAAATAGTTTCAACTCCAAGAAATTTCTAAACTCTGTTTGGAGCACACTGTTTAAAATAAATGAGAACTAAGTAAAGATATTGAGCAAATCTGAGACTCATATTGTTCATGAGATATATTCTTGTTTTCCAAGTTCAAGCACCTCCAAAAATCCTCATGACCACTAGTTGATCGCCATTGCCTACAAATCATGGCATTACAAAGATTACGATAATCCAAGAAGGAGAACACACAAATAAATGGACGAGCCCTTTGTTCCTGTTCGTTCATTTAATTAAACGAACACGCAATTCTGTTAATGTTTATTCGTTTAATAAATAAACGAACATAAATGAACTTCTCGCTAAACAATTTACGAATGATTTATTAAACGTTTGTTTAGTTTACAGTCTTAGCTAGTATCATTACATTAAATCATAATATTATCAATTTAAACAAACATTTATAATTATTAAAATTTTCAAAACAATTTCAAACAATAATATCCAAATTTATTTTATTTTCGAATTCACATTTCAACTACAATTCCAAGGGTCAATATTGCTCACACTACAAATGGCTACATAATCAAAATAAAGAGAAAGGGGAAAAAGTGAGACTTACCTGATAAAGCTTCTCTAGGTCACAAGGATCTGGTTGTTTCAGAAATGTAGCATTAATGGCAGACTTCAGTTTTGCCCATGTTTCGTCCTCAAAATTTGTAGGCAATGTCAATTTTGCTACAGAGAACCAGGAGAAGTTAAAATTGTATCAGAAACCCTTATGAGTATATTTTCAAAGTATTATCATTGTTAGAAAATGCAATGTTGTTCTAGTTTCTTATAATTAGTTCATATAAACAATATATAATCAGATTTGCATAGAAAACCAAAAATACTTCAAACCTGATTACAGTTCCTTGCAAGTAGACTTATTAATATGATATATCAATACATCCTAACAAAAATCCATATTTAGTTGTTTAGAAAGATGAAGTAACTTATTATACTTATGCAAGCACACATCAAATATGCTAACAAATAAATAGGTTTCAATTTACACAGCCTAAATGACACAATCCAATTTTAATTAATTAGTGTTAGCTCGGTATAACAGTAAAAGAAATAAACATAAATTTTCCTATCCTAAGATCTTAAGACCGAACAAAATCCCTATTTTCAAAAATTCACCTCATCTAATCCCCAAATTTTTCATTCTAAAAACAACCCAACAACCAAAGCCACTAAATTGCTAAGATAAAATTCTCTAATTAACTGAAAATAAGAAATTCTTATATAAAAAAAACACCCAGATAATAAATTATACAAGAAATGAGGTCAATTAAAAGGAAACACAAACCTTTAACGAGTTTGATGAAGAGCTTTTTGGCGAGTTGAGGTTGTATAGCCTTTTTTTGAGATAAATTAGCGGTGACGGGAGTACGAGCATTGTTAGACTTAGAATCATAGTCGAGGGTTATAGACGAATGGTCGAAAACCAAACAAGAAGAAGAAGAATAAGAGGGATGATTCGTCTGTTTAAAGTTGTAAATGCAACTAAACAGAAAACCAAAGAAAATAAATCGTACCGGCATTTGCGAACAAGAGAGTGGGATCATTGTGACGACGAGGCGGAGGGAGAGACGGTGGCGTTGTGGAAGAGACAGAGATCGTCGAGTTCATCGGAGGCAGAATTGGGCAACAGATGCTGGGATTCAAACTTGGGCCTAACAAGAAGAAGAGAATCAGGAGAGAAAAGGAGATAATGAAAGTAGTTGAAAACATTAGGCGTGAACTGATTATCGAGGGGGGAAGAAGTAGGAAAATGAAAATTATGGGGAAATTAAAATACGACTTTTAGAGATGACACATAATTAAAAAATGTACTCCGTGTTTTTGGAAATTTTTTGGATTATGACTATTAAATATGACACACATTATTGTAAGTCATAAATCGTTCATATTTTACGAAACATGTCATTTTTTATGACAGACATTTTTTGCAAGTCATAAATTAGCGTGTGTCATCATTCGTGTGTCATTAAAGGTATATTTTATTATATTGGTGAAGTGACTTTGTGTAAGTAACCCCTTTTCTTTCTATTTCTAAGCCACCCTTTCATTATATTTTGCTTTCCATTCCTATTAACCCTTTTACAACCGATGCACAAGTAAA
Source organism: Hibiscus syriacus (assembly GCF_006381635.1). NCBI lineage: Eukaryota > Viridiplantae > Streptophyta > Magnoliopsida > Malvales > Malvaceae > Hibiscus > Hibiscus syriacus. The sequence continues at coordinate 130,143 of NW_024063086.1, read as the reverse complement.
CTTTACTTGGTACAGTTTTGAGTAAAGTAAATTAGAACTATAGATAAAGAGATTGAGAGGAAAAAGGCTTGAGAATGGGAGACTAGAAGAGGACTAGTAAAAGCCTTGAAGTCTTAGAGTGAAATCACGAGTGGATTGAGTGAAATTCAAGTTTCCTTGGAGTGAACTCGTGAGGCTTTGTGAGAGCATTATTTGGTAAGGTCCTATACACATTTCCTTTTCTTATTTTGCTAACATGTCTCTTCCATCCAACATATTTGTAGTTAAAAGGACTTTGAACATTCAAAGTTAAGAAGATGAACAAAGAGTGAATATCTTCCATACAAAATGTCATGTGGGAGATAAAAATTGTGTAGTAAGCATTGATGAAGGTAGTTAAACAAATGTAGCAAGCACTCACATGGTGGAAAAGTTGGGCCTAAATACTTCCAAACATCCTCATCCTTACAAACTTCAGTGGCTTAATGATGTGGAGGAAGCCAAGGTAACCAAACACGTTATTGTTCCTTTCTCAATTAGAAGATACAAGGATGAAGTTCTTTATGATGTGGTACCCATGAGTGCAAGCCACATTATATTAGGACGACCTTGGTAATTTGACAAAAAGGCTACTCATGACGGATTTTCCAATGAGTATTCATTCCAACATCAAGAAAGGAAAATTATATTGGTGCCTATGCTTCCAAATCAAGTCCATGAATGCCAAGTGACCCTAAAGTCACGTATAGTGGAATGGGAGAAAACTAAAGCCATGAAGAAAGTTGAAAGAGAAGTCTTGCAAGAGCAACAAGTACAACAAGTGGAAAATCAGATTGATATGAGAAACATTAGAGTTGATGAGTGTAGAAAAGAAAGGCTAAATGGAGAACATGATTCACCTAACAACTTTTTCCTTCCAATTATTTCTTTTGTTTTACAGGACAATCTAAGAGACATATCACTTCAAATTGAAAATTCAAGAAACATGACTTTCGAGGAACCAACAGGTTTGACCTTTGGTGATCCACAAGACATGTCCTTTGACGTCCCAATAGTTATGCCACTTAAAGTTCAAAAAGATGTGTCACTTGAAGTGCCAAAAGTTGAGATCATTAAGGCTGCAAGTACATTACAACAATTGAAGATAATTCAACAACCAATGGAGTTTTCAATCATCGAGAAACCAACACCCGTTAAACATCCTCCATGGTTTGGTATTTCCATTCATTTTGTTTATTCATTTTCTAACTTTGGTTTATTTTGCAGCAAAATGATTCATATCTATGGAGTTATTTTCACTTGTGTTGAACAATTCGAAGAGATGAATCGAGCATTTTCCACCAACTCAAAAGTCATCATTTGGAAAGGTACAAAGTTTAAAGGAGTGATCCAAAAGGCAAGTCCTATTCTAATAGGACATCACGTTTCCAAAAAGGGATCTAAATGGACTTGTGCCTTTTCAATCGAATGTGTTGTTCCAAGCAAAAAGGTAAGATTATTCACCCACAAAGGAGATTATTCCATTGAAGAGTTAGAGATTCATCAAAGGGCATATGATGGTTCAAAGGAAAACTTCCAAGGATTATGTCCTATCACCAAGGGTGATGAATTTCCAAACATGCATGATGATTCAAAAGGATACAATAGAGGTTTTCAAGAGACATGTGCTTATGCAAGGGGAGAAGCTGAACAAGTGGAGTTGAACGTTCTAAATGGAAAAGATTAATTCATTCCTCCACAAAAGAAGCAATAAATGGAGATTAGCTTTGATTAGAGGACAAATCGCCTTGAATAAGGGGGGATGATACATGCATGATCATGACCAACATTCTCCATAAGTTGATTATTCCATGGGCATTCTTCATTGTTGTTTCTAAGGGAGTTCTTCCTTACCCTATCTTATATTATATCATTTATGCATTGTATTCTATCATAAGCATGCATTCACATGTTAGTATAAATTATCATATTATTATTTCCATCCTATGCTTAGTTGATCATGTCTTTCATAACATTCAAATATATGCTATGTTTACATATCATTTCTTAGGATATTATTATTACATGTTTCCATTTATCATTTATTATGAAAACCATGATATATGATATTCATGCATACAACATATATCCACATCTTTATATTATTTGGTGCATAATGTTATTTCAAATCATGATAAGTATGCTATATTAGCTTTGCATTCATTTAAGTATGTTTCAATACATTTATCAAAAGGAAGTATGCTTAATCATTCAATTCTTAGCTCATTCGCATTCAATTCAACTCCTAAGTCTTATACATTAGCTTACATATCCACATCAGTTTACATTGGGAAACCTTGGTGGAATATTTGGAAGCCATATGCAGCTCATAATCAGCTCACAAACATCATGACAGCTCGTAGAACACAATGGAAAGCTCAAATCAGTTGGAGGAGCTCAAGGCTAGCTAATCTCGACTAGTTGGACTATTTGAAGATAAGTTGCTAAAATTAACATCAATTGTAGTTGAACATAATAAAATGTGTTGCTATGAAGCTTGGAAGGTCACGTCTAAGGAGATCATTCACCACCAGCCTTTACGCTGCTAGCTAGCTAGGCACATCCAAGCTTGAAGATAGCTCAACTCACGCCCAAGGTTGTTGCCCATGCTTAGCCTTCATCCTATGCATAAGGTTTCACCACAAGTATCCTATTTAGCCATGTGCACGCCTTGTGATCAGGCAGGCAATGTGCTACGTGTGTAACTCCATTTAGGTGCCAATATGGATGGTAACCTAACCATTCGGCCAATCATCTTTTCTCATCCAAATTGGCTCCAACTTGAAGGGATTCAAGTGCTATTATGCCATGATACATGCCCCTCTATTCCAACCAAACCATCACCTATATTTTTCTTGTTATCTACTAATTAATTATGTCTTTATATAGGGACAGAAGGGTTGGTCCAACCACCATGTACCCATTCGACCAAGTCCCTTCAAAAATTATAAATAGGCTAGTCCTATTTCATTCGTACACACACATTTCTTATAAATTAAAGTGAGATTATTATCTTTTCTTAGGTCCTTGTGACTTTTATCGACTTATCAAGTAATTTATATACTTGCGGCGTCAACCCATTTTTCCCTTGATACTTGTGGTTCTTATCTCCCTATAGATAGTGGGTCCAAGTCTTTGTTACCACCCCTTAGAAAGATTTTTAAGGCTGGGTTTTTGGTCTTTATAGCACTGATTCTTCCTTGGTCATTTCTAAGATACTATCCTCACCAACCTTCCATTATTTCATCACCCATGCCATAGCCATAACAACATACTTCCACTACCATTTCTCATAACATAAATAGCCTACCATTATACCCTTTCATCTACCTCCCAACCATCTATTTGAGCCATTCACTTATGCAAGTTTTTTGCTTCCATCCTAGATCCACAATCAATTAAAGGTATAAATACCTTACATTATGACTTTTTGGGTCAAAGTAAAAAGTCAACTGTTAACGTTAACGATTAAAGTTAACAGTCAAAGGGTCAAAGTCAACGGGTTGACTCGAACGAGTTGACTTAGACGATTTGACTCGGACTGAGTTGACTCGGTCGGGTTAAACAGACCCGGTTCGATTGGGTTGACTGGTTTGGGTTGGTCCAAATAGCTAGACTTATTCTAGAATATTTCATGGGAAGGGGAGGAAGCATACGCACACGCAGAGGCATGTGGCTGAGGCAACGTGTCATATCCAAAATAATAGGTTAGTGGTTGAATTAAACGGAATTAAAAAAGTTGGAGGACGTAATTGATTATTTTATAAAGATGAGAATGAATTGAGAATAATAATTTAGACTAAATTGTAGTGATGAAGGATTTAAAAGGGCATTCTGGGTAATTGGAGTAAAATGAATTAAAAATTTATTTCTTTACATTGTATTCTTCAGCCTAGCTAAAGGTATGATCTCAATTTGGTGGTTTGCGCTATTATGTTAGGTTGGTTATGGAAGATTGCAGTTTGATAGAAGTTTAAGGAATGATTAAATGAGATCAAAACTAACAAATGGTGTAAATAATGGAGATTTATAAAATGGGTTTTGAGATGATATGTTAATATATGAGTGTTTATGGATGTTTTATGGTAAATTTGACTTGTCATAGAGGCCATTGAGAGATTAGAAGCATTTGATAGGATTAAACACATTACAAGAAATGGTGTGATTCTTAGAACGTAATGTTCTTGACAGACGTTGGATGTTTTATGAAACAAGATGAAGGGAAACTGGTATGGATAAGTAGAGAAGAGCTAAATATCAAAGCAAGGTAATCCAGGTGAGTACTTTAATACAAGTGTGCAATATGACGAATATTAAATTTAGTATGCTTTAAATTTATATATATTTATAATGACGATTATGATATCTTTATATGTATGGAAAGAATATAATAAAAGAGTTTTAGAGCATAACTAAAATGCATGAAAGGATACATTAAGACATGAAAGAATGCATTAGGGCATGAAAGGATGCCATAACTAAAATGCATGAAAGGATGCATTAAGGGATGAAAGGATGCCATAACTAAAATGCATGAAAGAATGCATTAAGGAATAAAAAGATGCCATAACTAAAATGCATGAAAGGATGCATTAAGGCATGTAAGGATGTCATAACTAAAATGCATGAAAGGATTCATTAAGGTATGAAAGGATGCCAATCTAAAATGAATGAAAGGATGCATTAAGGCATGAAAGGATTCCATAATTAAAATACATGGAATGATGCATTTAAGGCATGAAAGGATGCCTTAATTTAAATGTATAAATGGATGTGTTAACATGTGAACAGAGACAAAATTGAATTTAATGATTGAATGATAAGTATTTTGGACATACTAAAAGTTGTTATGGAAATTAAATGACCAATGTTTGATTAGGACACAAAGAACTGCACTAATTTATATGGATGGTATAATTTAGTTGAAGTCACATGACGATGAGATATTTATGTATCCTTTAATGTTCTTTACTATGATATATCTCACTAAGTAATTGCTTAACGTGTGTTGTTTCTCACGAGAATGTTAAAGCAAAGATAAACTGAGTAAGGAGAGCTTTTGTAGCTATGTAGATCATAAACTAAGGTGGACTTATCCGTGACACCAAGATAAACTAAATTATTTTATAAAATTGCGTTGACATGTAATCACAATGTTTAAATGTTTTTATTTTAATCTATGTTTTGTTTTATATTACAATATTATGGTTTTAAATATATATATATATAATGTGACACCTATATCTCGTGTATGGAAGGGTATATTGGGAATGAGTGTTACATTTATTGGTATCAGAGCTACATGTTTAGTTGATTCTCGACCAAAAACAATTTAAATTTTAAAATAGAAAAGAGGATTACATGTCATAAAGATTGTCAATGTTACTGGTATGAGTCATTTTAGTGAAGTAAATGACACTCCCTACTAATTGAAATGTTATTATTATGTATGTTATTATAGATGTCAGAATCTTCGAATTCACGAAGAGCTGAGGGATAGGAAATGCAAGAATGAACTAATAGTGAGAGCTATGAGTCCAATAGTGAATAGCATATCCCCTCTGAAAATGCTAGTGTGCCTGCACCTCATGGAATTCAAGTGCTTGAGTTTGGAACTTTCATGCTAGCCCTTGACACCATACTGACTCGGATTTAACCTCCCCTGCTCCCCAGGCACCGAGAATGTTAATCCCTAAAAAGCTAAAGAGCTTAGGACCTCCAGAGTTTCGTAGAGAAGAAAAGGAGGTCTCATGGAGGCCGACTTGTGGTTGAATGATGTTGTATTAATACTTGAGAGTCTTCATTGTACGGATCCAATAAAGTTGGGAGGAGCGGTCTCTTTACTTAGAGGATCTGCTCGAGTATGGTTGGCAAACACTACAATGTATGTAACAACACAAAAAATTGGAATTTTTTTTAATTAATTGTGTAAATTGGTGAAAATTTGAGGACTAAGTTGAATGTTTTTAAAATTTGTAGCATGTTTTAAAGTTGAAGAAAATTCAGGGACCAAGCCCTTAATTAACCCAAAAAGTGTCGGCAGGCTTTCTCTTTAAAGGAAATGAATTGGTTTCTGTGTGAAAACACAGAAACCAATTCATAAAATCCCCTCCCATACGTCCAACTTCCAACCTCGATTCCGACACCGTCCGACTTCCGATCGTCGTTTTGAAAACACCATCGTGATCATTATCGAATGAGGAACAAATCCCTTAAATTAATTGAAGCGAAACGCTGCAAAACGTTGGGAATTTCCAGTCAAAGTCTCGACTTTTTCCTCCCGCACCATCGTGTTCCTTGTGCCGTTCCGAGTCCGTCGGTGCTATCCTCGATCTCCGTTGACGGCAGCGCGTGGGGAGGTGAAACGGTCAAAGTTTCCGATTTGATGAAATCGAGCTCTTCTTCGTTCAAAAATTTGAACCGATCTTTGTAAGTATCTCGAAATCGCAAAAAATAATTTTTAGAAATTTTTCCGTGAATTTTACGTAGTCAGAAGACACCTCACGGGCCCCCACGAGCCGCCACTGCGCGTGGGGAAGGTTGAAATGACCAATTTAACCGGTTCCGACCCGACCCGCTGACCCAACCCGACCCGTTGACCGTTGACCGGGTGACATTTTGATAATTAATTTGAAATGGGTGCTATTTTGGGAATTAATTTGAAATGGGTGATATTTTGGGAATTTGATTCAAAAAGGTGCTATATTGGGAATTTAATTTGAAAAGGTGTTGTTTTGGGAATTTAATTCGAAAAGGCACTATTTTAGTAATTATTTTAAAAAGTGTGCCATTTATGTAAAATAGTTGACAGTTTGTTGACCTCCTTTAATCAGATATTTTTTGACGTTCCGAATCCGTTTTTGGGGTCGGTTTCACAAAATTCAAACCCGAAAGTCTTCGAATCGTCAGTCAAACCCGTTGACTTTGATTTTGACCAAGAATTCAAATTTTCAGAAAGTCATAATTTATGTTTCTCTACGTCCTGAATCTGATTCCGAAGTCCGTTTTGCCAAATTCTGACCCGAAACTCCCGAATCGAGCTTGTAAACCCAAAGGGCTTAATATTTTAATATATTGATTATTTAATTGAGATTTGGTTAAGGAATTGATTCAATAAAAATATTTTTTGAAGGTAATCGTGTTTCACCTGAGCAAGGATCAATTAGGTCCGGTATTGTCCGTTCGTTAGATCAGCCTGAACCGCGTACTACGAGAATTACCCGTAGGTTTTCGTATATTATTTAAATAATATTTAGATTATTTATATTAGGTTTCCAATATGGATTTTTCAAATTCGTAGGATCTAGCGCTGCAGCAGAGCGTGATCGACAAAACCAGTAATAAGCTTCCCTATTTGATTTCTCAGACTGTTACAGGTGTGTTTAATGAAAGTGTTATTTTATTGTTTTAAAAATATTGTTTGAATTGTTTTAGATTTGTGATAATTCATAATACTGTTATGACATGATACATGATACGTGATTCCTGAATATTGATTTCCTGATTTTTGATTTTTGATTTCTGTATTTCGGTATATGGTTTTTTAAAATCATGAATTATTCATCAATTTTACTTGAATACATACTATTTTATTACTGACATTGGGGAGAACATTGTTGGAGGAAGAATACTTGCAGACTCCTCGGCTTTGTGCTCAGGGCCTTACTGGACGTGACGAGGTGTATGGTTCTGGGGAACCTACAAATTTTGTTCGTGACGGATGGGGGTAGTGTTCATATTTTAAATAAAACAAACATGTTTGATGAAATGATTTTACTGAAATATTTTATTAAAATGTTTTTATACACTGTTTGAAGCACACTGGGCTTTTTAGATCATTCTATAGTTTTTACCCTTTTTCAGATAACAGCATACCGTAAGCTATCAGATTTGGCATCAGGGGAGATCAACTACTTATTTTGTACGAACATATATCTTTACATGCTTTCCGTTGTATCTGGTGACATGTATTTGCTATCGTTTTGGATATATTTGTATTATTAATATTTTGTTTTGTATTATATCTAATGTATTATAAGTTGTTTAAAAAAAATACCTCTGAATGGGATATATGACCACTTAGGTTTGGGTCTAACTTACAGACCGAGTTTGGGGGGTTACATTTGGCGGTATCAGAGCCTTCGGTTTTAAACAATCAGACTGTATATGGGTCCTAACTTTGGATTTTTAAGAAATTTTAAAAAGAAAGTCACCTTATGTTATGATTTAAATTTTTCTCGAGATCCCTAATGCTAATCTGACATATGTTTCAAATTCCTTATGTAGAACCTTATAGATCCAACGATGAATGCTGCTAGAGGTCGTAGGGCAGGACGTGGACGTGGTAGAGGGCGAGTCACTCGACCTTCTGTTACGACAGACGATCCACTGTCACCACGTGATCCTCCTGTTCTGCAAATAGATCCGACTCTTTCTCATGATGATCAGTTTACTCCTGCGAGAGACCCTCCCGTCACTGAAGATGAAGATACTGAGATGAATGAAGATGCCATTAACAGAGCTATCTTCCGCATGTTTCAGAGAGCTGATAGAGCCCCTAGTAACATGACTGCAGTGGAGATTTCAAATTCTCTGGTTGCTACTGGTTTAGTTCCATTCGAGGGTATTACTGGTGGACCTCCGACAGACGCTGAGTATTGGCTGGAGGACACAGAGAGGATATGGATGAGATGGACCTCAGACCTGAGCAAAAGTTAAAGGGGGCCCTAACTATATTGAAGAAATAAAGCTTCAGATGGTGGCAATCCATTTCTGGTAGTATTCCGAGGAACCAATTAACATGGGATGTTTTCAAGACGCGCTTCCAGAGTCGCTACATCGTAGAGAGATATCTGCAGGAGCGACGCCAGGAGTTTCAGAATCTGGAGCAGGGTAATATATCTGTTATGGATTACGAGGTGGAGTTCATCCGATTGAGCCGTTATACTCCTGGACTTGTTGACATGGAGACAGATCGATGCTTGAAATTTGAGAATGGACTCAGGTATGAGATCAGGAGTCGAGTTGCTACCTATCGAGAGAGGAATTTTGATGCTTTGGTTGAGATAGCCAAGACTGCTGAGGAAATAGAGCGACTGGGTATGGAGCACAAGAGAGATAGTGATCGAGCTCAAACCCGATTCAGGAGGCCTTCTGGTTCTGTTGATTCTTCAGCACACCCTAGCAAGAGAGGCAGGGGTGAGTCCTTTCAGAGAGGTGGTAAGAGTGTCAGACATGTTGCATATGGTTCTTCAGCTGTTCAATCTTCTAGACACGATGGTTCTTTTGGGTCGCAAACATTGCCAACATGCGATTACTTTGGGAAACATCATTTTGGGGAATACAAGATGAAATTGGGCACTTGTTATAAATGTAGGTCTAGTGACCATCATTTGAAGGATTATCCAGAGATACTTCGTTATGTTGAGACACCAGCTCGTACTCCCGCTCGTAGTCAGAGTACTGTTCAGACTCCAGGAGTGAGTCATAGTCAGGGCAGAGTACTAGGATCGACTAGTAGAGGCCGAGCATCTCAGAGTAGGGGTCCAGTTAGATCTGATGCCAGACAGCATGTATTAGTTTACACTGCCAAACTTCGACAAGATCGTGATGGGCCTAATGTGACTGCAGGTACTGTTACTATTCATTCAGTTCCATACTTTGCATTGTTTGATAGTGGCTCTACCAATTACTATGTATCGCATTATGTTTCTGAGGGTCTAAATATTCCTGTTGAGAATACTGAGCATTCGGTGATAGTTCAAAGTCCCTTAGGCAAGTCCATTGTGTTGGATCGTATTTTTAGAAAATGTCCTATAGTGATCAATGGGGAGATTTTTCTGGCTGACCTGATGGAGTTACCTTTGGAAGAGTTTGATTTGATTCTCAACGTAGATTGGTTGGACAAACATTGAGTAAATATTGATTTTGAGACTAATAGAGCTGTTCTGAAGACCCTGGATAATCGAAAGATTGTAATGATTGGGGAATGCCGCGGATTTCTAACGAGTGTTGTGTCTGCTTTGGTAGCTGAGAAGATGATCAGGAAAGGTTCCGAGGCGTTTCTTGCTTATATATTGGATACTAGGAGTTCTCAGTCTGATATTGAAGGTATCCAGATTGTCAAGGAATTTTCTGATGTTTTTCCCAAGGAGTTGCCTGGATTATCTCCGGATAGAGAAGTTGAGTTTGAGATTGAAATCTATTCTGGTTCCACTCCAGTTTCAATGGATCCTTATCGTATGGCCCCAAAGGAGCTTAAAGAACTGAATGTCCAACTCCAGGAGTTGTTGGACAGGGGATTTATCCGACCCAGTGTATCACCGTGGGGAGCCCTAGTTCTCTTTGTCAAGAAGAAAGATGGGACATTGAGACTTTGTATCATTATAGGAAACTGAATAAGCTCACGGTTAAAAACAAATATCCTTTGCCCAGAATCGATGATCTATTTGACCAATTTCGAGGGGCTTCTATCTTCTCAAAAATAGACTTGATGTCTGGGTATTATCAACTCAAAGTGAAAGGTTCGGATATTCCGAAGACTGTTTTTCGAACTCGGTATGGGCATTATGAGTTTTTAGTGATGTCGTTCGGGTTAACAAATGCCCCTGCTGCTTTTATGGATCTGATGCATAGGGTGTTTTGACCTTATTAGGACCAGTTTGTAGTTGTGTTCATAGATGGCATACTGGTGTATTCTAGAAGTGAAGCAGAATATGAAGAGTATTTAAGGATTGTTCTACAGACTTTAAGGGAGAATAAGTTATACGCTAAGTTGAGCAAGTGTGAGTTTTGGCTCAGCGAAGTGACTTTTCTTGGACATATCGTTTCTTCAGATGGTATTCGGGTGGATCCAAGCAAAGTGGAGGCTATTATGAATTGGAAGCAACCCAGGAACGTTTCTAAGATTCGTAGTTTCTTGGGCTTAGCTGGTTACTATCGTCGTTTCGTTGAGGGGTTCTCTCTTATTGCAGCTCCTCTAACGAAACTATTGAGGAAAGATGTTCCATTTGTCTGGTCTGAGAACCAACAAGCTAGCTTTGAGAAACTGAAGATTGTTCTAACTCAAGCCCCAGTACTGATTCAGCCTGAATCTGGGAAGGATTTTTCTGTCTACAGTGATGCTTCTCACTCCGGATTAGGATGTGTTTTGATGCAAGATAGGAAGGTTGTCGCTTATGCTTCGTGTCAATTAAAGCCGTATGAGCGTAATTATCCTATTCAGGATCTGGAGTAAGCTGCCGTAGTTTTTGCTTTAAAGATATGGAGACACTACATATATGGAGAAAAGTGTTATATTTATACTGATCATAAGAGTCTTAAATATCTGCTTACTCAGAAAGAATTGAATTTGAGACAGCGTCGCTGGTTGGAGCTTCTAAAGGACTATGATTTGGAGGTAGAATATCATCCAGGGAAGGCTAATGTAGTGGCAGACGCCTTGAGCCGTAAGGCGATATCATATCTCAGAGCCTTATTCGCCAACTTGAGTTTATTTGATGATAATAGTCTGTTAGCATAGTTGCAGGTTAAGCCTACTTTGGCCGAGGAGATTAAGACCAAACAAATTCTGGATAGCTCATTGCTTTCCATTATTGAGCAAGTTAAACAAGGATCGAGTTCAGAGTATACTGTGGATCGGGATGGTATTTTGTGTTTTCACGGTAGTTACTGCGTCCCTAAAGATGATGAGTTGTGATGGGTTATTCTTCAGGAGGCTCGTAGTAGTCCTTATGCTATGCATCCTGGCGGGGACAAAATGTACAATAATCTCAAAGAACGCTACTTTTGGACTGGTATTAAGAAAAATATTTTAGATTTTGTGGCGAGGTGCTTGACTTGTCAGCAGGTTAAGGCAGAGCACTAGCATCCATCTGGATTGTTACAATCAATTAAGATTCCTGAGTGAAAATGGGAGCGCATTACGATGGACTTCGTTACTGGTCTTCCGTTGTCTCCTTCTAAAAAGGATTCTATTTGGGTGATTGTTGATCAACTCACTAAATCAGCGCACTTTATCCCTATCCGGATTAATTATTCCTTGGGCAAACGGCTAAGTTGTACATTTATGAGATCGTTAGACTTCATGGTGTTCCGTTGTCTATCATATCTGATCGAGATCCGAGGTTCACTTCCAGGTTCTGGAAGGCTTTACACGAGGCTTTGGGTACCCGTTTGAATTTTAGTACATCTTTTCATCCTCAGACTGATGGACAGTCAGAGCAAGTAATTCAGGTGTTGGAGGATATGTTACGGGGTTGTGTGATTGATTTTCGTAGTAGTTGGGAAGATTTCTTGCCATTAGCTGAGTTTTCTTACAATAATAGTTACCAGGCAAGTATTCGCATGGCACCGTACGAGGCTCTGTATGGACGTAGATGTCGTACTCCTATATGTTGGATAGAGTTGCATGATAGAAAAACTTTGGGTCCAGACTTGATTCGAGAGACTGAAGATACTGTCAGATTGATCCGTGATCGCTTAAAATAGACATTTGATAGGAAGAAATCATACGCAGATAACCGACGTAAGGATATTGAGTTTGAGGTTGGAGATTAGGTTTTTCTCAAGGTATCTCCACGGAAGAAGGTATTGAGATTTGGACGTAAGGGTAAACTGATTCTGCGATTTATTGGGTCGAATCGTATTTTGAAGAAAGTTGGACCTGTTGTTTATCAGCTTGAGTTGCCTCCCCAGCTCAGTCGTATTCATGATGTTTTTCATGTGTCTATGTTGAGGCGATATCGTCCAGACCAGGATCACATCATTCAGGTTGACATGGTAGAGCTGAGACCTGATTTGTCATATGAGGAGGAGCCTGTTCAGGTTTTAGAGATGGATGAATGAGTTCTTCGGAATAGGCGTATTCCAATGGTCAAAGTTCAATGGAGTAATCGTAGCCCCTCAGAAGCTACTTGGGAGACGCTGGAATCAATGGAGGTTCAATTTCCTCATCTATTTTCATAAGGTAAATTTCGAGGACGAAATTTCTTGTAGAGAGGGAGAATTGTAACAACCCGAAAAATTGGAATTTTTTTTAATTTAATTGTGTAAATTGGTGAAAGTTTGAGGACTAAATTGAAAGTTTTTAAAATTTTTAGCCTGTTTTAGAGTTGAAGAAAATTTAGGGACTAAACCCTAAATTAACCCAAAAAGTGTCGGCAGGCTTTCTCTTTAAAGGAAATGAATTGGTTTTTGCGTGAAAACGCAGAAACCAATTCATAAAATCCCCCCCATACGCCCAACTTCCAACCTCGATTCCGATACCGTCCGACTTCCGATCGTCGTTTTGAAAACACAATCATGTTCGTTATCGAGTGAGGAACAATTCCCTTAAATTAATTGAAGCGAAACGCTGCAAAACGCCGAGAATTTCCAGTCAAAGTCTTGATGTTTTGTTTAACTCAATCGTCGAGAAAATCTTATATTCATCGCTGATCGTTGCTCCGTTTACGACACCTCCCGCACTATCGTCTTCCTTGTGCCGTTCCGAGTCCGCCGATGCTCTCCGCCTTCAAAAAATTGAATCGATCTTTGTAAGTATCTCGAAATCGCTCAAAATAACTTTTAGAAATTTTTCCGTGAATTTTACGCAGCCAGAAGACACCTCACGCGCCGCCACTACGCGTGGGGAAGGTTGAAATGACCGGTTTGACCGGTTCCGACCCGATCTGACCTGTTGACCGTTGACTCGGTGACATTTTGGGAATTAATTCGAAATGGGTTCTATTTTGGGAATTTAATTCGAAAAAGTGCTATTTTGGGAATTTAATTGAAAAAGGTGCTATTTTGGAATTTAATTCGAGAAGGTTCTATTTTAGTAATTATTTTAAAATGGGTGTCATTTCTGTAAAATGGTTGACAGTTTGTTGACCTCCTTTGACCAGAACTTTGACCGGCCATTAAACAACCGTTAATCTTTTCCGAGAATACCTATCCTGACATTTTTCGACGTCCTGAATCCGTTTTTGGGGTCGGTTTCACAAAATTTAAACCCGAAAGTCTTTGAATCGTCAGTCAAACCCGTTGACTTTGATTTTGACCAAGAATTCAAATTTTCAGAAAGTCATACTTTATGTTTTTCGACGTCCTGAATCTAATTTCGAAGTCCGTTTTGCCAAATTCTGACCCGAAATTCCCAAATCGAGCTTGTAAACCCAAAAGGCTTAATATTTTAATATTTTGATTATTTAATTGAGATTTGGTTAAGGAATTGATTCAATAAAAAATATTTTATGAAGGTACTCGTGTTTCACCTGAGCAATGATCAATTAGGTCCGGTGTTGTCCGTTCGTTAGATCAGCCTGAACCGCGTACTACGAGAATTACCCGTAGGTTTCCGTATATTATTTAAATAATATTTAGATTATTTATATTAGGTTTCCAATATGGATTTTTCCAATTCGTAGGATCTAGCGCTGCAGCAGAGCGTGATCGACAAAACCAGTAATAAGCTTCCCTATTTGATTTCTCATACTGTTACAGGTGTGTTTCATGACAGTGTTATTTTACTGTTTTAAAAATATTGTTTGAATTGTTTTAGATTGGTGATAATTCATAATACTGTTATGACATGATACATGATACGTGATTCCTGAATATTGATTTCCTGATATCTGATTTCTGTATTTCGGTATATGGTTTTTTTTAAAACATGAATTATTCACCAATTTTACTTGAATACATACTTGTTTATTACTGACATTGGGGGGGGAAATTGTTGGAGGAAGAATACTTGCAGGCTCCTCGGCTTTGTGTTCAGGGCCTTCCTAGACGTGACGGGGTGTATGGTTCTGGGGAACCTACACATTTTGTTCGTGACAGATTGGGGTAGTGTTCATATTTTAAATAAAACAAACATGTTTGATGAAATGATTTTACTGAAATATTTTATTAAAATGTTTTTATACACTGTTTGAAGCACACTGAGCTTTTTAGTTCATTCTATAGTTTTTACCCTTTTTCAGATAACAACAGACCGTAAGCTATCAGATTTGGCATCAGGGGAGATCAACTACTTATTTTGTATGAACATATATCTTTACATGCTTTCCGTTGTATCTGGTGACATGTATTTGTTATCGTTTTGGATATATTTGTATTATTAATATTTTGTTTTGTATTATATCTAATGTATTATAAGTTGTTTAAAAAAAATACCTCTGAATGGGATATGTGACCACTTAGGTTTGCGTCTAACTTACAGATCGGGTCTGGGGGGTTACAATGTATGCATCACCGGAGCAAGTGACTTGGCAATTTTTCTTGGATGAATTCAAAAAAGTACGTGGGGAAACAATTCAAAAGGGCAATGTTGCTAAAGTTTCTTAATCTGAAGCAAGGTGATTAAGTTGTACATTATTTCGAGGTCGAATACAACAAGTTGAGTTGTTTTGCCACTGAAGTCATTCCAAATGACAAGGTAATACGTGATTGGTTCATAGAGGGTTTGAGGCCTAAGCTGAAAGAGATGATGTTACCCTTGAACTTATCGAGTCTACAAGAAGTCATAAACAGAGCTAAAGATATTGAAAGAGCTCAAGAGGAGACGATAGATGCAGAGTAGAGTGTTTAATTGGGGAAAATAGTGGGAATGTCTTCCATTCCCCATTTTGCTAAAAGAGGCAAGGGCTTGAGTTCCAGATTTTCAGATAGAGATAGTTTTATAGCAGCTTCACAGAAAAATAGACAATCTCAATCTTTAGTTGTAAGCTCGAGTAGAGTAACAGGAGAGAGAACTCCATGTCAGACATGTGGCAAGTTGCATAGTGGAACATGTAGACCTGATCTTCCGGTGCTATGGCTATCTGATTGTATCCAGAATATCCATCAATGAAGCAGTAAAATGCTTTTCCTGCTAACCTATCAAGCATTTGATCAATAGAAGGGAGGCGAAAGTGATCTTTCTTTGTTTCTTTATTGAGCTTCCTATAATCCATACATATCCGCCAGCCCATGATTATTCTAGTGGTCAAAAGTTCATCATTTCCATTTTTAACCACGGTCACGCCACCCTTCTTTGGCACGCACTGCACCGAATTGACCTATGAGCTATTGCATATTGGATAAATTTCTCAAGCATCCAACCATTTTATGATTTCCTTCATCAGTATTTTCTTTATTATTGTGTTAGTCTTCTTTGTGGTTCCATAGAATTGTTATGTTTGTCTTCTAAGTTGAACTTGTGCATACATATAGTAGGGTTGATTCCCTTCAAGTCTGTCATGGTCCATGTGAGAGATATTTTGTGTTGCGACAAAACATTTAACAAATTGTCCTCTTGTTCAGAGATTAGACTAGCAGAAATTATCACCGGTAAAGTCTCATTACGACCTAGATAATCATATTTCAAATGTGATGGCAAAGTTTTAAGTTCCAATAAGGGTGCATTCTTAATGACGATTTTGGAGGAATAAATTCATTGAAATCCAGAATTTCATTCATGGTCTAGATTAAAGGAAGCTAGATTATTCCTCTAATTTTTCTTCATAACTTTTCATTATTAGGAAATACATAATTTGCTTCAGTAGAAAAATTATTGTTTAGGTAAAAAATTTCACAATCTTCGTTTAAAAAATTTTCGCCCGGCCCAAAATTTTTATTTTCCTGCGTCAGAAAAATTTTGTCTTGGCACAAAGTATCATACTCATCTATATGTAAAAAATCGCTTTGGCCAAGATTTTCAGATCCATCTTCCTTCATTAATTTCATGTCTCTAATGCATTGGCATTATTCTGAATCATCAACATACTTCATAGAGTTCAATATATTGATCGTGACGCTTTGATCTCCCACCCGCATCATAAATTCTCCCTTCTCGCAATCTATTAAGATTCATCTAGTGTCCAAGAAGGTCCGCCCAAAAATGAAGGGTGCGTTTTCATTAGCCTCACAATCTAATATGAGGAAGTCAATTGGAAACACAAATTTGTCCACTTTTAAAAAGACATCTTCAATTATGTCCTTAGGATGAACATAAGACCTGTCAGTTAACTGTAAGATAACATTAGTTGGGCAGGCGTTACACATTTCTAGTTTTAAAAATATGGACTTAAGTATCAAATTTATGATTGACCCAAAGTCAACAAGAGCTCTCCCCACAAAGTTGTAACCTATAGAACATGGTATCACAAAGCTGCAAGGATCTTTTTGCTTCGGCGAAAGTTTACATAATGCAGAGTAGAATTCTTTTGTTACGGTAACATTTTCTATTCTTTCTAACTTCTTTTTCTTCGCGACAAAGTCCTTCAGGAATTTATCATATGAAGGCATATGCTCTATGTCTTCAAGTAATAGGGCATTAATATAATGTTGGTTAAGGACATCAATAAATTTATTGAACTGAATATCGTCGTTGTTCTTCTTCAACCATTGAGGAAAGGGTGGTGAAGGTCTGACTTCATCTTCTATAGCTGGTGAGGAGACTTTTGCATGGGCAATAAATTTCTCACTATATGCTTGAATACTTTCTGAACCTTTATCCTTTTCCTTCTCCTCAAGCAATCTCTCTAGTTCAACAATTTCAGCTTAATCCCCAGGTTGTGTAGTGCCTTGGCTAGAAATTTCTGGTTGTTTCCCCCAAACTTATCCTTATGATTAATATAGGTACCACTCCTTAGTGTAAGTACACTATGCTGCTCCTTTCCATGATGTTTAGTGACCTCAATATCACTAGGGAGAATACCTTAAGTACACTGTGCTGCTCCTTTCCATGATGTTTAGTGACCTCAGTATCACTAGGGAGACTACCTTGTGGATGAGAATTTAATACCGTGGTAAAATTTGACCTACTTGGTTTTCCAATGCTCTCAAGGATGAACTATGGCTTTGCAAAAGATCCCCTTGACTTTGTAATAAATTACATTGGTTCTTAATTGTCGATGAGTGTTCATGCATCAAAGTCTATATTGAGGCCATTAAATCTTTTGTCGAGGCCATAAATTCCTGTAATGAAGTCTCTAAGGAGTTAGAATTAGAATTTAAATTAGAGGAAGAAATTGTACCTTTATTATGTTGCCAGGGTTTATGCTGATGTTGATGTTGAAAATTTTGATGTTCCGAATTATTCTGTCGTGGATTATTATAATTGCCTACCTGATTATTATTGTTGGTCCCTTAATTACCCCATTAAATATTTGGATGTTATCGCCATCCATGATTGTATGTATTCGAGTAGGGGTTGTTATTGCTTTGGTTATAGTTTACCTATAAAATTAATAGATGCATGGTTTTCTGGACACTCACTCTGATGATGGTTTACTCAATAAATTATGCATGCATCACTAGTTACCTTGACTTTTCTCACCTCATTAGGACGCTGCAAATTTTTCAACATGTTAGTTATGGCAAAGAGTTGAGAAGAGACTGAATCCTTACCCTCAATTTCATATGCTTCAGATACTTTTCTACCAGTCCCAAGCCTTGTAGTCAAGAATTGATAGTCATTATTTGCTATCCTGTCGAGGATATCGAAGGCTTCCTTGGGTTTTTCATCAAGAAATGTGTAATTCGCTTAGGCATCGAACATCACTCGAGTAGGTGCATTAACTCCATTATAAAAAATGACGACTTGAGTCCAGTCATGGAATCCATGGTTTACGCACTTACGAAGTAAACTTTAATATCTGTCCCAACATTCATACATGGATTCATTGTCACCTTGGTGGAAACTTGGAATGGCATTTCGTAGTTGTTTGCTCATATTGGGTGGATTGTAACAAAGTAGGAAGGTTTTACATAAATATGCCCAAGACTCTATTGAGCCCGAAGGGACTCCACTGACCCAAGATGTTTCTCGGTTGCATAGAGATTAAGGGAAAAGTTTAAGCTTCAACACATCTTCCTGCACTCCTTGTTGCATGAACGAATCACATACTTGAAGAAAGGCACGAACATGTTGTCTAGCATCCTCATTAGGTGAGCCACCAAATTGACTGATGGAGTTTAGCATATTTAACATCACCAGTTTAAGTTCAAAAATGGGTTGCTTGTATTTCGGGTGCCACAATGCCTGGATTGATATTCGTCAAGAATCGGATTCAAGTGGTCTTGTATTTCTTGTGGTCTTTCAACTTCTCTAGGAAGATTATTTTTCTGCTACGTCGGGATCTGCCTGATCTCCCATATTGTTTTTGTGTTGATACTGCAGTCGATTTATATACTCTCTGGCTCGTTGGTTACGTCACTTTTTTCCTGAATGACTGTTTAATCTTAAAGTCGAATAGTTCTGGTGGTTTACCAGCAGATCTCAAGGTCATGCAATGATAAAAATCTTCAAAGGAAAATAAAAAAATTAAACAAGTTAAACTAACTATGTAAAATGTGACAAGAAATAAAAATTTGTTATGGCAAAAAATTTCAAAATTCTGTCAGTTGTCAATCCCCAACAACGGCGCCAAAAACTTGATCACTTGTAAATGTATATGTTAAGGCAAGTAAATCTGTGCAAGTGTACACAGTCGAATCTTGTAATAAAGGGTAAGTGAGTTATCATCTCCTCAAAGATTGGTAAGGTTTTGATGTTTCACCATAACTACAACTAGGTTTCACAAGCTAGTTCCTGAATTCTTGTCAAAACAGAAAAACAATTAGCAATATATTATATGAACAAGTGTCAAAGCATTGCTAAAGCAAGAGAATATTATGAATGGTGGTTGTAGAAAAGTTTGGTCGAGGCAAAGAAAATATGCAAAAGTAATAAATAAAAATAACCAAGACAAAGAAAAACGTTGACTCAAATATATTCATAATAACCTCACATATTCAGACTTTTCACAGAGCACTCAGGTTAGTCTTTTGCTATGGCGAGAAATTATTCTCAGTCAGGAATGATTTGTTATGATATGCTTAGGCTGTCTGACAGGATTACTAGAGTATTCTAAGACGGTTGCTTTGGCAATACTACTTGAAGTGAGCTACATCCCTTGATTTTTAGACTATTGTTGTGGCAATATCCCTGAGCGTTAACTATAGTCGTTGTCTATCATACTCAAGCGTTTATCCCTTTTAGTCGATTGAAACCCTCTCCTTATCTCTAAGGCATGCTTGTTAAAATATAATTATCACAAATGTATTCCATTTCTCACGTAGATCTATCTTAATTCTCTCAAATCTAAGAATCAATTTCTAGAAAAACAACAATCTCTCAAACGCTCTTATAAGGTCTAGAAGTGTTTCGCCTAATCACATGAAATCTCTTGAAAGCTCTTACAGTTTCAAGGAAAAATATTAAAACAATGAACAAAACAAACTTAAGAAAAATTATAACGCATCATTCATAAACCATTTAATAATCATCTTGGCAAAACAAAAACCAACACCCAGAAAAGCAAATCATGGTGTTTCCAAAGTATCATCTAAAAGTATCATCGTTTAATACATGCCCCAAAACATATTAAAGAAATTAAGAACATAGGAAGAATTAGTCTGAAATAGGGTCTCTATCGTGATAGCTCTGACCAGCACCACACCTACCTTGACGACAGCCTCTCTCGAGGCCTGACCGTCGCTATGCTATAGCCTGGTTACGGAGGGCACCAAGGATTGTCGGGTTGGAGAATGGTCGAAAGTAAGGTACTGCAGCTGCTTGCTCCACACCTAACATAAATATTCTTCTTCTTGCCTCCTCTTTTTGGCGGTTATGAATGGGTATTTATAATGGGAATTTCTAGGGCTTTGTGTAATTGAATATTCCCTAAATTCCCGTGTTAACTTGTCCATGCTATAGATAGAAAGGTGAATGGATAAGGTCAAATTCTTGGAGGGATTGATTGCGAGTGAGGCCAGTCATACAATTGTCAGGTGACATCAGCAGTTTATCATATCCGCTTCAGACTTACAGGATAAATATTACATTGGAAAGAAAAATCGGTTCCTCACTGTGTTTGTCTTCTGTGTTCCACTGACCCATATGAAATATTTTGTAATGGATAAAATATTCTTCCTAAGTCATTTTCTTCACAGACAACCCACGAAAACTCTTTCTCCTCAACAACATCAGTTAAGCCAAATAAATCTTGCCTAGGAAAAACTTATCCACCACATGCAAATATGACCTAAATATAACTAAATGCAATTAGTATTCTATGAAAACAATGTTTAGACAAAAGTAACTTAAGTAAAAAGACTGAAAAATAGTTTTTTACGGAGTTAACAACTTGGCATCCTCATTGCTCACTAATTATTTTATAGTTGAGTGATCTGTGTGAACATTAACTTTGGTGCCTATCAAGTATGACCTAAACTTTTCAAATGCAAATACTACGATAATAAATTCCTTCTTAGTGGTAGTATAATTCAATTGATCTTTATTCAAGGTACGACTAGCATAATATATAACAGGAAAAATTTTACCTCGACGTTGCCCAAGCACAACTCCCATGGTATAATCGCTCGTGTCACACATTAGCTCTAACTGTGACGTCCAATCGGGGGGAACCACAATGGGTGTAGAGATAAGTCTTTATTTTAGCTTAGGGAATCAACCATGAAAAAAAATTATCAAACACGAAGGGTTGATTTTGTTGAAGCATGGTGTATAAGGGCTTGAATATCGTGATGTATTCATTGATGACTCTTCTATAGAACCCAACATGTCCAAGGAAGCTCCTAATTCCCTTGACAGATGTTGGTAGGGGTAGCTTCTCAATCACCTCGATTTTGGCTTTGTCCACTTCAATGCCCTTATGGTTGAGCACAATGCCTTTGGACACCGTGAAGTGACACTTTTCTCAGTTCAACATGTGGTCGACCTTCTCACGTAGCTTGAGTACTTTTACCAAATTGCCTAGGCATTTCTCATAGTCATCTCCAAAAATAGAGAATTCATCCATAAAGATTTCCAGAAAATCCTTAATCATGTCAGAGAAGATAACTTGCATGCAGCGTCGAAAAGTTTCCAGGGCATTACAGAGTCCAAAAGGTATTCTTTTGAAAGCATAAGTGGCACAATGACATGTGAAAGTTGTCTTCTCCTAGTCCTCTAGTGTGATGGCAATTTAATTATACCCATAATATCCTTCTAAGAAGCAATAAAATTCATTTCCCACCAACTGTTTCAGCATTTGATTAATGAAGGGTAGAGGAAAATGATAATTTCTTGTAGCCTTGTTTAGCTTGTGATAGTCCATGCATATCCTCCATCCGGTTACGGTACGCATTGGTAATAGCTCATTGTCTTCATTGATCACTACGGTCGTGCCTTCTTTCTTGGGTACACATTGGACAAAACTCACCTGTAAACTATTAGATATGGGGTAAATTATTCCAATATCAAGCCATTTGATGATTTCTTTCATCACCACACTCTACATGACTGGGTTGAGTCTTCTTTGTGGCTATATGGAATTGCCATGGCATTTTTCCAACAAAATCTTATGCATGAAAATAGTGGGACTTATCCCTTTCAAATCTACCATAGTCCATCCTAATGTTGTGAAAAAACACTTAGCAAACTACATTCTTGGTTAGAAGTAACGACAGATGAGATAATAACATGTAACGTTTCATCATTACCCAAGTAAGCATATTTAAGATGTTGTGGAAAATTATTTAGTTCTAGGGTAGGTGAATGATGTAATGCGGGCTTTGAAGTAACACACTCATCAAAATCAAAAGGTTCAAAGCGTGTATCTGGGCTACCTATGGGTAAGCTAGCCTGTTGTACCTACAAAGAAAAGTCCTTAGGCTACTCTATGATTTCCTCTTCTATAAGGCTCTCATAATTTTCCAGCTGAATGAATTGTTATGGAAAAATTTGTAACATCCCAAAATCGGGTTAGTGACTAAAATGAGAATTTTTTGAATTTGGTGATCAATTTAGGAAAAATTGAAAAGTTCAGGGATTTAAAGTGTAATATTCTGTTAGTGGGTTAAATGGTAATTAAAGAAGAATAAAAAGGGTATTATGGTAAATTGAGCTTAAGGGATATTTTTTCTCTCCTTATTTTAAGAAGATAACACGTGGGTTTGGGAGTTATCTGGAAAACTCTCTTCTCCTTCTTCTTTCTGCTTCACATTGGCTTCCACTCCTAAAGGTAAGTTCAATTTTAGTTGGTTAATTCCTGGATTTTAAGTTGAGTTTAATCCTTGAGTGTTATATAAGCTTAAGGAAAGCTTATATAAGCTTAAGGAAAGCTTATATAAGCTTAAAACATTAAAAAGAGAGAATTAGAAAGGAATTTCTATTCAGACTTTAGAAATGAGTGCATCTTTTTTTAGTATAGGATTACAGAGAAATTGGACTTGCGATAAGTACATTTCCTATAAGTCTAATGCATGAAGTCATGAACATAAGCATGTGAATGACGTGATTTTTTATGTAGGCATAGTTATATGTGTTGATATGTTTTTTTATGTACTACTATAAGATTATATTTTTATATGATACATGTTAAGTGTCTATCATATATGTGAACACATGATGATATGAGATAAGTTAAGTTAGGTAATACCAAACTATGATATTGTATGAAAAGATATGAACTATATGTTATGACATTGTGAACATATGAGAAAGGATATAAGAGGTATTATATGGTATATGTGATATATGTGATTTATGGAAAAAATATGTGAAATGATATAAGTAATAATCATGCCCATGTTATGTGTCCTGAGGGCTAGAGGTATAGTTGGCATGCCAAGAGTCGAGGGTTCTACGTGGTCCTCAGGACATAGTGGTTCTTCGGGACATTTCATAGTGGTCATTTGGGACAAATTCATATACCCCTAGTGGGACCTCATACGAGATGGGGTGACAGCATAGTGCACAACCTAAATAGACTCACATATCTATAGTTCTCACATGTGTACATAGGCTAATAAAGAAATAATAACAAATACAATATATGTGATATGTATGTTTGGTAATGTGAAATGTGTTACATAAATTACATGATGACAGGTTTGTTCTTTGGTGTAGTGATATACTTGTTACATGATGTGTATATATGGTAAGCTAAAAGGGTAATATGATAAAGGGGATTAATGATGATGATAAGAGTAATAATAAGGATAATGAAATGATATGTATATGTATGTATTTATGTTTTTGATGCATAATGTATTTTATTGTGTATTATGATTACATGAAGTATGCATAATAGGAATTAGAAATGATATGTTATAGTAAGTTTAATTATGCCTCGCTAAGTCATAGACTTAGCGTGTGAGTGTTTCACACGTAGGTTCCGGAAAACAAGAAGAGAAGCTAAGAGGAGCAGGATAGGTCAGATTCTCCTTTCCACAGTTCATATCAGAAATGTGTTTAAATTATAAGTATTTTGTTATAGTAAATGTAGTTGGCATGTATTAATAGATTTGAATTGAAGATGCTCTGATAGGTTTTGTAAACCTATTTGGTTTTAAATTAATGTAAGTAAATACTTTCTTAAATTGCAAGTTTTACCAATTTGTAAAGAAAAGCGTTTTGAAAAGTCAATGTTACACCTCAGACTCGGATCCGGGTCAGATACGGGTTTGGGGTGTTACAAAATTGATCGGCTTCTCCCACTATCAATGAGTCCACTTCCACAATACTGTAACATTTTTCAGACTCATCCACATACTTGAGAGTACGGAAGACATTCACAGTCTCACATTGGTCGGTCACTCTCATGGTGAGCTTGCCCTTCTCACAATCAATAAAAATACACCCAGTAGCTAGGGATGGTCTCCCTAAAATTATGGATGTCATGAAATCAGCCTCGCAATCATGTATAATGAAGTCTAGTGGAAATACAAATTTGTCAACTCTAACAATGGCATCCTCAACTCGCCCCTCAGGACGAACATGAGAGCGGTCGACAAGTTGTAAAATAACAAAGGTGGGTCTTGCATTTCTCATTCCAAGCTTTAAGAAGATTAACTTTGGCATTAAGTTCACACTTGAGCCAAGGTCATATAGTGCCTTCCCAATATAGTTTTCTCCTATAGAGGATGGAATAATAAAACTACATGGATTTTTTTGCTTTGGTGGTAGCTTGGTCAAGGCAGAGTAGTATTATTTTGTCTTGGAAATGGTCTCATACTTCTCACCTTTTTCTCTTATTGGTAACAATCTCCTTGAGATATTTAGCATATGTGGTCTTTTTTCTACAGCTTCAAGAAAATGAACATTAATGTAGAGCTGGTCAAGAATGTCAACAAACTTCTTGAATTGAATGCCATCATTATGTTTCTTTAGTCTTTGTGGGAATGGTGGTGGGAGTCTTACTTCTTCTAATGAAGGGGTGGGAACAACAATTTTTGTGGAGGGAATAAAAAAGGTGGAATATTTTTCTTCCAGCCTCCCATTCTCTCTTTTCTCAAGAATTTAAGATCAAAAGGTCTAAAATCAAGTCTTTAAAATTTGGTGATATGATTTCCTATTTATAGTGGGGAATAAACCTAGGGATTTATTTCAAAATTTCCATGATACCCCAAGGTTTGTTCCATTCACGTGAAGGGTGGTACAAAGGTGACAGTGGTCCTCGCCTAGGTTGCAGACAGCTGAGAGTACGTGAAGACAAGAACAACTAGGTTTTATAAAAATATCTTTTTTGCTCCATAAATGACGACTGAGTTGCAGTATCATTCACATTCTACTAAGGATTTCCATTTTGTTACAACAATTCTCCTCGCACATCCTTGCTCCCAAATCCTGTACATCATCAAAAATATCACATTCCCTATAACACAACACCGTTTTCAAAATAAAATGCCACGGTAAAATATATATCCACCACATGCAAATATATGCTCATAAATGCATCTAGATACTCGTATATGAGCTGTTAGACAATCAATAACTTAAGTGAAAATGCCCTAAATATAGCCTTTTTACAGTGTTATCAATGATATCATTTCTTCTGTAACAACTAGTGCTCCATATGTTAAGACAATAAAAGATGCTTTAGAGTGTTCCTTTTGAGCTCTAGAACTAATAAATGACATTTTCATCACTCATGGAAACAATATTCCTTGCCCGTGATTATCCAATTACCGGACGATGACAATTCTATAAACTTTGGAACAAAGAGAAAAAATTGGTAAAGGAGTAAGGAAGAATTTGCAAGGGAGTTACATCCCAAGCCTATCATTTCGAAAAAGGATTTCTTTGGGCTTGTGTTAAAGCCCAATTTTCAACAACGAAAGAATGAGTGAAAGTAGATAAAGGAAGAAAGAAAAACCATATTGCTTTAGGAGGACATTCAATGGGAGAATATGTCTTTCACTCATCAGAAGAACACGTTCAAGTTTATAGGATTACTCAATATTTAACAACAATTGGTTGAGGCAATTAAAGAATGCGAGAAGATGAAGGACGAAAAATGTTTGAAGAAACCATGGAAGGGCTATTTTTTAATGTCGAATTAGGAGGATACATTTCTCTAAGTCTATAAAAAGGTTTATCTCATGAAGACATAGAGTATATGTACCCCAATAGTAAACTACTTTCCTACACGGAGGTTAACCTCTTAAATGTAACACCATAACTTGACTTCACCTGAATCTGGAAGATTCTAGTGTCACACAAAATCACCAAAGTGTCTAACCATTTTTTGGTATCATTTACCCAAATGATAAAGACATAATCATCATATCCAAAAACTAAAACAATATAATTTAAGTTTAAAAAATATGAAGCTCCAAAAATACGAATTAAGTATCAATAATAAGTTTTAAAAATATAGATTTACGATTAAAATATGTTATAAGGTTAATGAATATAAATACCATCCATAATAAGTCAAGATGTGGTATGAAGAATAAACTAGAAGTTTTACTTAGTGGTGTGCTCCTCAAACCTCCACATAAGAACCTACGAACAAAAACACATTTTGAACGCTGAGCTAAGGAGCACAATGCCACACAAATAACCCTAGTATACTACATAGATTTATAACTTAAGCATGTTGGCAAGTATAATTAGAAAAGTAATACTATAACCCCTTCAGACCGATGCATGTGACCTGATCCGATCTGGGGTGACATATTAGAGCCACCGGAGCGACCTATAGTAAAAAATCCTGTAAAAATTTAATTTGTTTTGTTAAAATGTGTAAAATCATAAAAAATTGTAATTAAAATAGAAGTTCAGAAAATATTCATATATTACATACAGACTTAAAATATACATTTCATACTTATTATAAAAACCAAATGTAACCTGCATACCACCTAACTACAATTGTACCATTTTCTGCAAGCAAAGCCAAAAGGAACTCCTTTACTAATGTCGATAGATGTACTGGATCAAATCTTTTAACCTGAAATAAAAAGTAAAAAGAGTGAGCTTTGGGAAGCTAGTAATACAAAACTACCAAGTGATGTTGAATGGCATGCAGATAAAGGGCAGTCATAATTTTCCATATTGATTTAGACATCTACATTTGTGATTTGTGATGAGCTGATGGTTCTAATATTTCAGGTAGTAAACGACATAAAGCTTTCAGTTCAAAGGAAATGATCAGAGGACTAGGTTCAAGAGATTATAATATGGTTTCTAGTATGTTCCCACAAAACCAGTGAAAAGGTATAAATATTTTTTTAAAACAATAAGAGTTAAAACATATTTATTTTAAAACCATAGTAAAACCCTCCATCCGAACACTAATATAAAGTTCCCCAAAACTACATCCATAATGAGTTAACCTAAGCACGTAGTAGAGGTACCACCCTAAGGGAATGCCTTGGCGCCTATGGGCCTACCCAAGGGTCTCCTTAGGTCCGTAAGGATTTACCAGCATTATCAGAGTTGAACCTCCTACTTTAGAATTCTACCCATACAATATCCAGTAAAAATAAGATTTAACAGTAAACAATAATATCATGATCGTGATCTAGTAAAATCTCGTAAGTGTGATAATGAATTAAACCACATAACTTTTCTCTACCCGTACACCATATGATGCAAGGTGATCTACACGCTTTGGAGGAAGAGAGTAGATAGCCTTATTGTGTCCCGATCTAGGATTGACAAGTACTGATGTCCTTGAATTATAAGCTTGGGCTGTAATAAAAATAAGAAAAAAACATGTTTAATATTGAAATAATAAATGGAATAATAAAATAAATAATGAAATGAAAGAATATGAATAGAGATGGATGAAGAATTAATGGTCTTTATGGATGAAGTTGATGGTGTTGATGATGAAATGGATATGGTGGTGTTGTATCTCAAGCACGCTAAAGAGGAAACAATGCTAGGAAGCACAATCTCGATCTTCACAAACTTGCTTGAGCGGGGGTAGAAGTGTCTTCAACCCACTATATATCAATCTAGGAATTTAGGAATCAAAATGGAAAGAATGACGCCACAAGTATATGAATTATACTTGCTTAATCGATAAAGTTCACAAAGAACTTTGAAGAGAAATTAACTCACAAGATTATGTTTTATATATGAGATGAGATTAGTACAAATGAAGGCAAGCCTCTCAATTTATAGGAAATGAGAGGGCTTGGCCGAATGGTTACATAGGGATTCGGCTGCTACATGTCTCTTAATGAAAGTACATAATTAATGGAATAAAGAGATATGTCCTTTAAGATTGGTTTTAGTTCAGATATCCTTTCATGAAAGGCATTGATGTTTCAGTCAAAGGATGGGGAGACAGCTCCCTTTGCCGAATGGTACATGCTTGTTCATATTGGCTCCAATTTCTTTTCCTTGGACGAATAGTGATGTGTCTCCTCCTGTTAGGAACCAAAGGCTCTCATGTGCAAGGCATGTATTGTGGTTGAATAGTCACGAAACTTTTTATCATGTCCTTTGATGATTTAGGCCTCCAATGGTTGTGATTTCTTCACCAACGTGCTCCTTGGTAAAAGGGCATATTCATGGGCAGCATCATTCATGAAAGGTCACAATGTTTGGAAATGTAACCTTTCATGTTTGAGGTAGTTCTGGAGTGAATGAGCTGGAGGTGAGCTGGCCATAGGTGAGTTTTAGCATGGTGAACATTATAGCAGCTCCTTGTGAAAATGTACCTCTTGAGGTGGTAACTATTCACAAAAAAGTACGATTTCACAAATTTTGACTTAGGACATATTCGAAGTGTTTTGAGTGGTGATGATGTCGGTGCACCTCCCTAGCTGAATTGAAGTTATCTTGTAGTTCAAATCTTCAGCTCAATCCAGCTATGAGCTCACGGGTCTCCGGGCAACTTTTCACCAATGGTTCCTTATGCTCTCCTAAAAGTCCCCATGTAAGTTTCCTTGCTGTTGCATGCTCCATTAAGCTCCAATATAGCTCCCAAATTATAGCCGAATGTGCCTACATACATATCATAAGGAAATAAGTTAAGTATATGAACTTAGATAATATGTATAATATAAGAATGTGAACTATAATATATAATAATAACTTATATCTCACATATTAATGAATAAGTTATTATCATAATAACTATAGATATATATATATAATATATATATATATATATGAAAATAACTATTATACATATGAAATAAGCATCTTTATGTATAAAGTTAGAAAGTTTATTCACTTTAAAGGTTGGAATAGCCATTGTAAACATGATGCTGAATTGTATCACATCATCCTCCCCTTCTTTTAATCGATTTGTCCTCAAATTGAAAGGTCTTCTTTTCCTAGTTTCCTTCAATTCAATAAGTACCTTTATGAAAAGGTTAATATCCTTTGAAAGAATGCTTTGGAAGTTTTTGATCTGAAAAGAAAGAAAACTTTCAAAAGTAAAAATGTGATTAAACATAATTAAAGTTAAGAAATACTTCCTGTTAAATGTATGTTCAAAGTTCATGTCTATTGATGACGTTTTGCTTTGAACGTTAGTGCCCTTTTGTATTCCAAAAATCATGTCCCTTTGTTCGTCAATAGATGTATGTGTTGATTAATGAAAGGTGATGACTCTTGGAATGGTGATGTCCTTATAGTCTTCATAAGTTATGTCCCTTGGATGAAGAATCACCTCCCTTTGCTTGTCATTATTCGCACCTTTTGGCCCTTGAAAGGTCACGTCCTTTAGTTCCCTAAATTGATGAATTATGTCACTTGGATCATCTTGCAAGTCAAAGGAAATTTCTGTATTGTCAAGGTTAGAAAAATCTTCGTTGCGTCTCATTAATAAACATCTTTGTAACAAGCACATAGATGTATAAGAACATGTTTTTGGACTAGTTTCCTCTTGGTTTGACTTCGATTTTCCTTTCCTCATGGTCTCAATACTTTTTTTTCATCTTGATTTGATCAATTTGGACTTGTTTAGGCGTCAAAAGTGAGAATAATCTTCTTTTCTCCATGGTTGAACGAATATGGATTGGTAAAAATAATAATGGATGGTCATTCTATCATATTACCATGGTCTTCCAAGGAGTAAATGTCTAGCATGCATATGAACAAAATCGCACATAACCTCGTCCTTATACTTCCCAATTGAAAATGAACAATCCCCTGTTAAGTTCTCCTCGTTCATTGAGCCATTGTAATTTGTAGGGATTTGGATGCTTTAATGTTTTCGATCCCAATTTCTCCACCATGATGGTACTTGCCACATTGGTACAACTTCCACCGTCTATGATCATGATGTTAGAGTATGCCCAAAGACCAATCATATGATGATTGTAATAATATATTTATTTATCGATTTTATTGATAAAGGCATTGCCACTATTATTTTCAGTGTGTATGTGTTTAATATAAACTGAAAGATAATAAGTCCATATAATAACATTATTAAAAGATCCATAGTCATTATTATTATGGGTAAGGACAATAATAACATGCTTAAGACTAACATGGTATTGATTGATGACAAGGAGTTGTCATTGACATAGAGATGCCAGAATTGATACATGATTATATTGTTAGAGAACAATGTATTGGATTGACCCATCATGAGCATATGTCCTGGATTATTATGTAACGGTCATAACATTTCTCATGGTGATGACTCTATGTATGATCCTCAGACTTGAGATCAATGCCATCCCAACATATATTGTTGTATGTTTTGATACAATTAAACATGCTCCGTAACTGGTTGCACTATAAAGATTGTTATTGAATATATTTCGATATATAGTGGGGTGTATATGGTTAAGATAGGATTTGTCCTTCCTACATAATAGGAAATATATCACAGGCCACTTGATTGAGTGAGACTAGAAAGGCATGGCCATGCTCGAATAAGTTGATATGTGATATAATATTCGTTAATTATAGTCTACTAGATATCAAGAAACAATAGATGGGTTATACAAGTGTGACTATTCTAAGACTTCTGCCATTCTAGATATAAAGGTCACATAAAAGAGTTAATCACGAGATGATATGTCGAATCATAATTTCTTGTAACTTAGGTGACAATGATATATTGCTAGATGTCACTCATTGTATGTAATATTATAATTGTTCTAATTACTACTACGTTACAAGAACCTACAAGGTCACACCTAGGATTGAAATGAGCAAAAATGTACAATTTGTTGTATGTTACTAAAATATATCTAGAGTTATGATATGTATATTTGATATACATATGATTTTAATTATCCCGAAATAGTAAGTAAGCAGTAAAAGAATGTAATTTAGATTACAACTCTTTTAATTGGTATATATTATTCGAAATAATTAAATAAGTTTTAAATAAACATTAAAGATTATAATTCAGATTATAAGTCTTTAATGTATATTTAATTGAATTAATTAATAGTATTTTATTGTTAATTCGAAATAACTTTGAAAACCCTAAGATGTTAGGGTAATGGATATAAAAGGGTGTGTTAGGTCTAGCAGCCATTTTTAACACACACACACACACAAGCCTTCAGACGTTTTTCTCTCAAAATATTTTTGGGGAAAACAAATATTGCTCTCAATCAGGTGAACTGAGTAGAGTTCGATACGTGATTTTATGGAGGCTTACGATTCGAACCGATCTACACGACCAGTATTCACTTCTTTTCTTTCTGTTTTTCTAGGAACCTGCTGTAAGTATTCGTATCCCTTCCTCTCGATTTCGGTTTTACATACTTGGATCGCTGGTGAGACCGTCGAGTTTTGTTTCTGCTGCGCTGTGGGGTGCGCCGACAGTCCCAACACATGAAACACACCTTTTCATTTACATGGCATCGGGTATTAAAGATTTTTTCACATTGTGCACTGTCCTTTACTACTTGAGCACTCAGACTTCTTTTAACCACTAGGCCTTCTTCTTCCACGGTAGCACCAAATTTTACTTCTTCCTCAACTTCGGTTGGTGTTACTACTTTATTTTCATGGTCAGACTCAATGTCACCATTTCCAAGTAGTAACATGGTGTTTCGGTTAGGACATTGGGTAGAAACATGCCCTCTCCCAAGACAGTTAAAGCACCGAATATCTCTGGATCGTTCAGGGTCTCTTTTCCTCGGCTTTCCTTGTTGAGTTGTTGAGTACTAGATGATTCGGCCTTCTCTTTGGTAGAAGTAGGGTTAGACTTCTTTAAATTGTTTGGAATCCATCTTGAATGTGCAGGCATAGTAGTGCGAGAGATAGATTGTCTCCTTAATTCCCTTTCTATCTTCAAAGCCATTTGCACCATTTCATCGATCTTTATGTAATGGTACAACTCCAAGGTATTGGTAATTTCTAGATTGAGTCTGGCAATAAATCTAGCCATGGTTGCTTCACGATCCTCCTCAATATTGACTCGGATCATTGCCACTTCCATCTCCTTATAAAAATCATCCACACTTTGTTGACCTTGTTTAAGGTTCTGCAGTTTCTAAAAGAAGTCCCTATGATAATGAACATGAATGAAAAGTTTACGCATAATACCTTTCATTTCAAGTCATACTGAGATTAGTCTTTCTCCATTCCTCCTTCTAGTAATAGTAAGTTGATCCCACTATATCAAAGCATAATCAACAAACTCCATGGCTGTCAATCTTACTTTCTTGAGTTCGGAATAATTATGGCCACTAAAAACATGTTCCACTTTTCCTTCCAATTCAAAATATGCTTCGGGATCAGTTTTTCTTTGGAATTGAGGATTTTTTATTTTTATGTTGCTCATGTTATCATCAACATTGGCACGCCTAGATCCTAGTATCATTGTTGGTTATCCTTCATCATAATGGTCTAGGACATCATTTTTTAGAAGAGGTTGTTGCCTCTGAGGAGGATCATTGTTCCGAGCATGGGGTTGATCTTGTCTTTGGTCTATCTTATCATGAAGAGCATCAACCTCTGCACGAAACATTCTCATCAATTCTCCAATCAAAGCTTGCATTTGCAAGTTTGGTTGACCTGTACTTTCTCTAGGACTTTAAGACATGGTTAGTAAACAAAATTAAATTAAATTAAACCTTATCAACACACTCACAAAGGCTCTCAATTTCACTCCAAAGAAATGATAAGATCACTCCACTCAACACTCGTGTTTACTCTCGGGAATATATATTAGCTTTTAACGATTCCCCTTCTGATCTCACTCTCTCAAATAGCCTTTTTCCACTCAATTTCTCTTGCTAAGTCCTTTCAATAACTTACTCAAGATTAGAACAAGTTAATTCTTTCCTTGTGTACGTCGGCTGCAAATAAGGTTAGGGTAGAAAGGAATAGAAGAAATGGAAAAATAGAAGAAATGGAAATGTAGAAGAAAAGATTTAAGGTATTAAAAATAAAGAAACGGTTGAAGACAAGGAAAATTAAAGGATGGAAAAGGAAGAGGTGACTTACAATTCAAGAAACAACACTTACTGCAACCTTTCTCAAGACACAATAAGGTTATCTTCTCTCAGTGTAGATATGCCTCTTTGATGTACTTGCAATGGTAGAACAATTTCCTTGGCTTTGCTTTCTTTTTGAATTTCTTCTTTTTGTCTTTTCTTTATTTTTGTGCTCCAATTTTGATGTATGAGTCTTTTTCTTTTGCTTTGCATGCCAATAACACTTTTATTGTCAATCCAACTATGCTATGATTACCGCTTGGTGTAAGGTGATCTACATGCTTTGGAGGAAGAGAGTATATAGTCTTATTGTGTCTCGATCTAGGATTGACAAGTACTGATGTCCTTGAATTATAAGCTTGGGCTGTAATAAAGATAAAAAACAAATATGTTTAATGTTAAAATAATAAATGGAATAATAAAATAAATAATGAAATAAAAGAATAGGAATAAAGATGGATACGGAATTGATGGTCTTTATGGATGAAGTTGATGGTGTTGATGATGAAATGGAGATGGTGGTGTTGTTGTATCTCAAGCACGCCAAAGAGGAAACAATGCTAGGTAGCACAATCGCGATCTTCACAAACTTGTTGGGAGGGTGGTAGAAGTGTCTTCAACCCACTAGATATCAATCTAGGAATTTAGGAATCAAAATGGAAGGAATGACGCCACAAATATAATTCATATACTTGCTTAATCGATAAAGTTCACAAAGCACTTTGAAGAGAAATTAACTCACAAGAGTATTATTTATATATGAGATGAGATGAGTACAAATAAAGGCAAGCCTCTCAATCTATAGGAAATGAGAGGGCTTGGCCGAATGGTTATATAGGGATTTGGCTGGTATATGTCTCTTAATGAAAGTACATAATTAATAGAATAAAGAGATATGTCCTTTAAGCTTGGTGTTGCTTCAACTATCGTTTCATGAAGGGCCTTGATGTTTCAGTCAAAGGGTGGGGAGACATCTCTCTTGGCCGAATGGTACATGCTTGTTCATCTTGGTGCCAATTTCCTTTCATTGGTCGAATGGTAATGTGTCTCCCCATGTTTGGTGCCAAAGGCTCTCATGTACAAGGCATGTGTTGTGGCCGAATATTCATGAAGCTTTGTATCATGTCCTTTGATGATTTAGGCCTCCAATTATTGTGATTTCTTCACCAACGTGCTCATTGGTGAAAGGGCATCTTCATGGGTAGCATCATTCATAATAGGTCACAATGTTTGGAAAGGTAACCTTTCATGTTTGAGCTAGTTCTGGTGTGAATGAGCTAGAGGTGAGCTGGCCATATGTGAGTTGTAGCATAGTGAACATTATGGTAGCTCCTTGTGAAAAGGTACCTCTTGAGGTGGCAACTATTCGTGAAAAGGTACGATTTCACAAATTTTAACTTAGGACATATTTGAAGTGTCCTGAGTGGTGATGATGTTGGTGCAGCTCCCCAGCTGAATTGAAGTCATCTTATAGCTCAAATCTTCAGCTCAATCCAGCTATGAGCTCACAAGTCTCCGGGTAACTTTTCGCCAATGGTTCCTTATGCTCTCCTAAACGTCCCCATGTAAGTTTCATTGCTGTTTCATTCTCCGTTTAGCTCCAATATAGCTCCCAAGTTATAGCCGAATGTGCCTACATACATATCATAAGGAAATAAGTTAAGTATATGAACTAAGATAATGTATATAATAATAACTTATATCTCACATTTTAATGAATAAGTTATTATCATAATAACTATAGATATAATATATATATATGAAAAAAACTATATTATAACATATGAAATAAGAATCTTTATGTATAAAGTTAGAAAGTTTCTTCCCTTGAAAGGTTGGAATAGCCATTGTAAACATGATGTTGAATTGGATCACATCACCATATGCAGTCCCATGATTTACCAAAGAGAGCATCTTGGGGCTTAAGAGTCTACCCAATAAAGTTTCTCGGGGCCTCAGAGCCTACCCAAGGGTCACCTTAGTCCGTAAGGAATTACCATCTTGATCAGAGTTAAACTTTCATACTTCATCCTACCTTATTAGTGTCCCAATAAATAGTTCAAGTAGTAGTCAGTATATCCCCTAATCGATAAATGAAGAGCGATTATATTTTCTAGTGAAAACAGTAATCAGATAACACATACCACGTAGCCATGGTTCATAAACCAGTAAATCAATAATCAGTAAATCATAATTTTTCAGTGAAACACATTTCAAAGCAGATAAAACAATCATGTTGCACATAAGGAGCATACTAGAGGATCCATTTATTTTCTAGAGGTACATAGCAATTATCAAGTGGGGACCATAAAATTTTGTAATTTAATAGTATTTCATAATCTAGATCCCTATAAAAAGATGTTTGATAGCTAACAGAGTCATTAGTCATTCACGAAGTGATTTATCAATATCATATAGTATTCAAATATTTTTCGGGGGCACTAAGTAATCGGGAAGGTGCTCAAAATCTTTTGCATTAGAGTTATTTGAGATTTAAGGTATGACAGAAGTTATTTCATTATTCTGTAAATCAGGAGTATTTTGGACATTTGGTTCTTGGATAATTCTTAGTAATTTAATCTAAAATGAGTCAGATGATGATTCATGATAACTAAGATTCATATCAATTTATCATGATTCTGAGTTAACTTGAACTGAACATATCCAAGCATTGATACCTGTCAATTGGTCAAATCGATACACCTCAATGGTATTCACACTTTAATATTGACAACTCTTGTTAAACTGATCATCTTTAGAATTATTGTTGAATGGATCTTAGGGAGATGAACATGTGTTCCAATGGTATTTATTTCATTTCTGTAATGCAATGATACCAAGAAATGTCGACGTGCTTGATTCTTGGTTCAACACTGTTATGGATAATACAACATATATGTTCATCAGCGTTTCCAGACTTATCTAAGTCATTGCCTTAATTATAGGTCTTTGAGGGTACTTAGGTCATTTATTAGTTAAGTTTATCCCGGTCACTTCGGAGTTTCCAGAGTAATTCAGTTATTTCTCTAAATTTGAATGCATACAATACATCCATTCAGTTCAACTTGGTCATATAATATAGTCATTTTGGTATTCGAGGTTGATTTATTCATTTCAAAGCTGAGAGTATTTAGTTATTCCGGAGCTTGGACGTACTTCAAATCATTTTACCCTTCAGGGGCATTTCCAAATATACCAAAAATTTAACCGGTCATTCCAAGATTCAAGTGTATCAAAATATAAGTTCTCAGGTCATCTCCATTATCGTAGCCAACCATAGTCCTTTTTACAATTTAAGGGTATTATCGTCGTTTCATTCAATTATGTTAGTGACATTACTTCTGATAACTTAGGCTTCAATTGTTCATTCAAAAATCAAAGTTTATAGGCCTTGTTCTTTCTATGAGGCTTAAAAATGATTCAAATATATTTTCCAGATAAATTAGGAGTTAACAGCTGCGTCATAAATTTTATCAGGTTAAAATACAAATTCTCAAGGTAATTCCACTATCAGGATCAATACATACCTTTTTTACAACATAAGGGTATTTTTGTAATTTTACCCCATAAGGGGTTTTCATAATTTTACCTAACCTAAGTTATGTCATAATTTCTCATCCAAGTATTTTTGACATTTAAGCTTTAAAGAGATAAACCATAATTTACAGATCCTGAGGTTGATTGTTTTACCCCTTAATCACATAACTTGTAATTAAATTCCTATCGGTCCCCAATTTCTTAAACGAGTATTTGAGTCATATTCGGTTACTAACTTTTTACCATATTTGGATCGAGTTTAGAAATAATTTACTATATAGATGAGTCCAATCATATTCATCCATGTATTTACCAATTCCAACATGTTCTATAAAGCATGCATAAGTAATGTATTATCTTGATTTATTGCTCCACCGATCAAACAATTAAACTCCATTCGATCACTTTAACGTCCAATAATTCCTCGGGTACATAGCAACAAAATTTACATCAGAAACTGAACTTAATTGAGAAACCAAATTGAATCCAAAGGTAAAACACTAAAACATGGCTTACTGATTGTGAATTTGGCAAAATGGAGTTCAAATTTGAACTCAGGACGTCGAAAAATATAAAATAGGACTTTTCGAAAATTTTGACTATTCGACTCAAAGTCAACAATCAAATTGGTCAACGGTCAATGGTCAGACCAATTAACAGTCAAATCTGGTCAAAGTCAATGTGTTGGGGCAAAGTCAACGGATAGGGTCGGGTTGACTCTTTCTGAGTTGACTTATCAGTGGACTCAGCTGACTCGGTTAACTCGAACGAGTTGACTTAGTTTTCTATAAATCTCGGTTGAGAAGGAAGCCCCACGCGTGTATGACAGCGCGTGGCAGCGACGACAGGCTCGGGGCGGTCGGTCGATTACTCTTCGAGAAACTGAACACCATTATTAAGCTATAATCAACTCAAACGTCAGCCAAAATCATATGAAATAAAATAAAATGATCGAAAAGCTTACCCACGTCGGTTATCAACAAAACTGACGATGTTGATGAGACATACCAGTCAGGTTTTGAGTGAAACAGGAGAGGAACCTTTTGGTGACGGCGGTGTGGAGAGATGATGGCCGAGGCGACCAAAGTCAAACCTAAAACGTACGACAGAGGTGTGGGTTTCGACGAATGTTTAATCGTTCATTCCCGGTGAACGGCAACTCCTTTCGACAATCGGTCAAAGAATTTTTGTCGAAGCGATGTAACGGTCCCGAAGGGGTGACGAAGCGTCGAACGACAACCAGAAGGTTGAGAATCAGGGAGGGTCGACGGGGAAGGTTTAGGAATTTAAGAATTTAGGGGTATATCACTGGGGTGGTTTTCCATAGTTCAATTTTTAGTTAAAAAACCCAAAACCAATCATATTAAACATATTTTTATTATTTTATTAACCAAACATTGCGCTAGCCTAGTAACAACGGCATGGCTCTTCATTTCCTATGGTTTGGGTTCGAAACCCATCGACCATACTATTCATTCATTGTTTTTTGTTAAAAGGCTGTTGAGGGTATAATTCCAGCTTAGGTTCCTAAGCTTCCTAAAAATTCTAAAACATACCTCAAATTCTCAAAGTTTTACTATTTAGTTCTTGTAAATAATTAAATTTAAATATAAATCAACTAAAGAAAATTTGGGTGTGACAAATATCATCAATGCAATACAATCCACACATATATGTACGAATCATGATGTATCTCGGCGTCACATAGCTTTGGTAACTCACATCCCTCAAGCCTACAAATATTTGTACTTTAGATGGGACAAGACTTGCATATACATCAGGAACGTACATCAATTGGCTTATAATTGCAAATTACCTCGGGTGAGACTTGGGTCACACATGCATCAAGATCTTATATCTGACTAGCCCACTCTTATAGTGCATTTCAGATGAAGTCTAGGTCATATAACATTAGAATCATCTAGCAGCAATCTCAAGTGTCATAGAATAACTTTTGGCAAATTTAGATAACCCACCAAACACAATCGAATATATTCGTACACAAGTAAATTAAATGTCCTCGTCATTTACCAAGTATTAAAAAAAACGTAAGTTTTATTAAATCTCACAGCATAGTATTCTTATGCTTATCAAACACAATTTATCAGGTTCACACTTTAAGATTATTAACAATCTCAAGCATTATTAGATTTCTCACTCTCGAGTCCTTTATAAATAATCAAGGCCACTCTCTAACGTTTAATGATGATATCGACACTTATACATGGGTATCGATACTCTCCTTGTGTATGGGTACTAGAAGTAGGTTTGAAGTCCAATTAAAAGCCACCGGTATGGACACTACTATATGATTATTGATACTCTCTTGCATTGGTACCTATACGTCAAATCAAATTAATTCCAAAGGCGTGCGTGACTACAGCTTGGTTGGCGAAAGAAAGCGATGGCTGGCAATTCAAATGTTGCAAATTAACAAGGGTAAACTACACGTGTAGTACCTAACTAGCACTTTTGTTTCATTTTAGTACTTAAACTTTCATTTTTTTTAAAATCATACCGAACATTTACTTTTGTTTCACTTCAATACACCTTCATTAAAAACATTACATATTGGCTGGCGTGACACAACGTGATATTTTTAAATTTCGTCACCAATATTTTTTAATTTTTATTTAACCAATTATATTTAATTGGTATAATTTCACAACCAATATATTTAATTTTTATTGCGTTAGAACTACAATTTTTTTAATTAAAACTAAGAATCAAATCTAGGACCTCTCCCCAAGAAAAATCAGTGTTCAACCATTAAGTTAGTCTATGAAATTAATTATATATCGTCATTTTTATATTTAATTTATAAAATTGTTTAATTAAAGAGTAAATTATTGAATTATTTAAAAATAAAAAAATAATTATAAACCAATTTATTTAATTAAAAATAAAAATAAAAATGGTATTTGATCACTAGTGTGGAAATATAGAAAATATTTAAAATTATCACATTGTGCTATGTCAACCTATCCATTAAGTTTTTTATGATGGGTAATAAAATTAATAAAAATTAAACACAAGGTATGATTTATATATATATATATATATATATATACTAAAATAGAACAAAAGTAATAATGTAGGTTTAAACGTGTAGTTTACTCAATTATCAATTGTCGCGTGAAGACTAATTTACAAAAGGGGGTACGGCTTGCGGGCATGAGGTTGTTGTTTTAAAGTTTTCCTCTTCTTTATTTAATCGAGTTTTAAAACATATTGTTTTATGATTTCATATTTACATATTTGTAATTTTAATTTGCATGCATTTTATTTTTGTATTATTTATCATTTTGAATTTATGTCTAATAATTGAAATTTATTTATATAACCTAATCTATTAGGTACCGAAAGGGCGTAGTAGAGGCTAATCCTTCCACATATATAACCGATATGTTTTCTCTGGAAAGTAGACCGTAATTCTTTATTTTAATTTTTCTAAAATGATGGGGTTTTGGGTGATGTAATCATGCCCTGATAAATGTTGGTAAAATTAATTGTAAAACTGAGACGTTAAAATTGACTGAAATATATAAATAAATAAATTAAAATAAAAATTGTGTCATGGTGATTCATTGCTTTAGAAGTAAATTTATTCGATGTATAATTACTGCAATGAAAGAATATCCCTTGAATTTAGCACAGCAGCCCAAAACTTCGTACTGTCGAAATATGGAATGGACAAAGATGATATTACTCTTCTTAATTCAAGCTGCTTGAAAAAAAATGGAAAATGAGAAAACTTTTAGAGATGACAAGGAAAGGTAGAGATAATTTGATTTTAGGATGCTTTGAAAATGCCAAGAACCTTTTGTATTTATAGGTTGAAAAATCCGACACATAACTAAAAATTAGGTTGAAAATCTGCATCATTAATCAATTGAAATTACAATTGATAAATTAGTTGTTGTTACAACTATAATTGTAAAATGTATCTAACCCATAAACTATCTAGGTGCAAGCTGAACCAACTGTGGTAACAGTTCTAATTACAAAATGTATCTGATCCACAAGTTGTCCAGGTGCATGACAACAATTTCCGGAGCCAATCAATCAACATTACAACAAATTAATAGATTTAATTTCGTAATTATGTTGTAACAACTATTAGATAAATTCATAATTATAGGTTAGTCTTTTAAATACCTTTTCAAAAGAAATACCCTTTCTAATGTGGGATATGTGCTTTTTTTTCTCTTAAAGCATTATTAACACTACTCCACTATTGTATAAAAATATCTTTTGGAAAACTGAAAAACAATTTAAAACATGAGAAGAGCAATAGTGAGATTAGTCGCTTAAGCACTAGTGGGATTGATTGGAACTAATACATAGTGACAATGAGTAATTATACATTTAACTAAGTGAATGAATCTAGAACCTGTTAAGATATGGGTGAACTCATGATACACGATTAATCTCATTCATCCACTAAAGTCCTTGATATATATATATCCCATAATTCCTCAAGATTTAGGTAAGTGCATTTGAAAGGCCTCCCAATGTTTTTCATAAAAAGTGGTTAATCCTTCTCACTTATGTAGATAATTTCACCAGGTTTATCTCACCATAAACCAACCACATCATGGTTATGAAATTATTAAGAACTTTTCTATAAGATCAACCTCACTAAAACTAGGTGAATTCTTCAAGTTCATTTAAAAATGAACCGCCTAAGCTCTGGGATAATAGTTCATTAAAAATAAAAACCCAATCTATTTTCTCGGTGAATTCAATAAGTCATTCTCAAATAGGATCAACCAAACTCCTGGGATTGAACTTATTACAAGTTAAAAAAAGCTCATCCTTTCTAATGGTAAATCATTACGAGTCAACTAGAACGATAAATTCGTCAAGTCTTTCTCACTAATATCACCAAAAACTTGGGCTATGAATTTATTAAGAGAAAAGATCTTAACCTTGTGCATGTATTCTATTTTTTCATATGGATAGATAAAAATGTACACTATGAGTCTTTTCATGGTTTCATTTATGATATTGAACTTAGAGATAACTAAGTTGGGCGTCAATGGTGAATTCCTCAACTAATGGGATTTAGAGTTATCTCCCTCGACGAAAAAAGAAACAATTTATGACTTAACCCTTTGGTTAACAGATCAACTAGGCTCCTCTCCAACTTCACATACTCTAAAGAGAGTATTGTGTTTCTTGGTAAGTGTCTTACGGATTCATGTTTTATATCAATGTGTCTCTTCTCACCATTTTAAGCTTGGCTATGAGCCACATATCCCTACCTATAAATCACATAATAAAGACACCGTAGGAGTCAGTTTTCCCCATATGAAATTTATGACAATAAATTCTTGAGCCACTCGGCTTCTTGCACAATTGGTCAAGAGCGATAAATTTTGAATCTATAGTAGAACAAGTAATGCACGTTTTAGAAAACTTCCACGAAATTTTTGTTTCGCCTAGCGTGAAGACATACGCACTCATCGAGCTTATTTCATCATTA
Source organism: Hibiscus syriacus (assembly GCF_006381635.1). Classification (NCBI taxonomy): domain Eukaryota; kingdom Viridiplantae; phylum Streptophyta; class Magnoliopsida; order Malvales; family Malvaceae; genus Hibiscus; species Hibiscus syriacus. Next base: position 87,428 of record NW_024063086.1, on the reverse strand, counting down.
TCGATAACCTAGTTAAAACCACAGTAACTCTCGAGAACTATATGATAGTCAACAAACTCTAGTTTCTAATCCATTGTACCTTTAAGGTACTTAAGTAAGCATTTTAGTGCAATCTAGTGCTCATTACTATGATGATGAGTATATATACTTAGTCTACTAATACTATAGACAATATCAGACCGAGTATTACATTAATAACATAAGGCTACAAATTATTTTAGCATACTCTATCTGGAAAATATTATTTCCTATATTCTTAAAGAGATGTGTGCTAGGTTCATAAGGAGTTCTCACAAGGATGACATCAAAACTATCAAATTTCTTTAACATTTTCTAAATGTAATGTGTTTGATTTAAACAAAATCTTTTATTGAGTTTCATAAATCTTACTCCTAAGATAACATCTACCTCTCTCGAATTAGTCATCTCAAATTTAGTACACAAAATTTTTTAGTTTTTTTAGTTTCAATGTTGGCACTAAAAAATAGCATGTCATCTACAAAAAGAACAATGACTACACAATCATAATAAAGAAATTTTAGTACATGTGTGCATCAACCCCATTAAAAATAAACTCAAAACTAAGAATAGGTTTATGATATTTCTTGTACCATTGATTTGGATGTTGCTTAAGGCCATAGAATGACTTATTGATTCTAAACACTTTGTGTTCCATGCTAGGAGCCTCGAAACCTGGTGGTTGCTTTATATAGGTCTCTTGGTCTATATCTATATTCAAGAATGTAATCTTTACACACGTTTGATTTACCTGTAGTAAGTGAATATAAGCTAATTTAAAAACATAAAAAATGAATCTTTGAGATCTTAATAACGAGAGAGTATGTATAAAAGAAACCAATACTAAATTTCTGAGTAAACCCTTTTCTACTACTCTTGCTTATATCTATAGATTAACTCATCTAGTCTAAGTTTTTTTCCTGAAAACCCACTTATTACTAATAGGTCTAAATCCTCTAGGAAAGTCTACCAACTTCCAAGTGGGATCAAACATTATTGATTATAGTTCATCATTAATAACAATTTTCCACAAACTAGCATCCATTGATCTAATAGCTTAATCATACGTCTTTAGATCATCATCGAACGAAAAAGCCTGAGCTATAGTATCGTAAATCAATTCTAAATCACTTATTCCAGTAATAAAGGAAGTTATAAAATATGGTCCAAAAGTTTTTGGCACTCTTTTTCATTTACTTTTTTTAGGCTCTATATCATCATCTAGAGTCTCCCTAGTAATAGGTGTATTAAAAGAAGATGAGGAAATATTTTCTAATTGTGTATCAATCTTTAAGCTAGGTTTCTTAAGTGGAAAGACGTTCTCAAAGAAAACAACATCTCTAGATTCAGAAATACAAAAATCATGCAAACACATAAATCTAAAATTAACACTATTTGTAGCATACCCAATAAACAAAATGTCAACATTTTTAGGATAAATAATAGTTTTCTTAAAATCATGTAATCCTACTTTATCAAGATACCCCCATACTTTCAGGTATTTTAGGTTAGGGGAATACCATTTATACAATTCATATGTGTTATAATTTAATTTCTTATGAGGTACTTGATTTAATAAATCAATAACATAAAGAGTGACTTCCCCACATACTTTTAGATAACCCTAAATTTATTCATAAAGCATTTATCATGTTTTTAAAATTCCATTTTTCTTTTTATCTAAGTCATTTTGTTGAGGAAAATAAGGTGTAGAGTATTTATGTATTATGTCATTCTTTTCACAAGTCTCTTTAAGAAAATTAGAACCATATTCACCACCTTATTAGATCTATGCCATTTTATTCTCATATCAAGTTTATTTTATACTTCATTATAAGTTAGAAAATAATCTTTTGCTTCATCTTTTTTCTTAAGGGATAAACCTTTGTATATCTAGAATAATCATCTACAAGGTGTCATAGAAATGTTTTCCTCTCTTACTCTTACAATTTTTAAAGTATGCTAAATCAATGTGAACTAATTTTAAAAGATTAGTTTTTCTTTTGGTGACAGACTGAAAGGAAGGTCTAGTATGTTTGGATTCTATACAAATTTCACATTTTTTCAAGCTATTCTTATCTAGATTAGGCAATGGATTCATTTTAATGAGTCTTTATTAAGAATCAATATTCAGATGTCCTAATCTAGCATGCCACATATGAAGAGTCTCAACTATATAAGTAAAAGTGGTGGCATTATTATTTCCATTAAACATAGTTTCTACAAAAAATAAAACTATTTAAATATCTCTTTTCCATATATTCCCCATTTCGGAAAAGAAGAAGTTTATCTATTTTGAAAACTAGTTTAATGCCTACCTTATTAAATAACCTACCACTCATTAAATTTCTATACAATGTAGGTACAAAAAGGACATTATTTAAAAATAGGGTTTTACCGAAAGTCAACTTCACTCAAACTTTTTATTTACCTAGAACATCAGAGCTGCTAGAGTTTCCCATTTACATTTGTTCATCTTTTTCCATACTTTCAAATGAGTGAACATCTCTCAATTGGTGCAAAAATTTCTAAATGCACCAATGTCCACGATTCATTCTACAGTGTTCTCCATCAGGTTAACTTTAGAAATCACAACAAAAATGATATCATTAGTATTCTTAGTAACGTTTCATTATGATTGATTCTCATTTTGGAGGTCATAGAGTTTTTGACACTAGTAGACTTTGTGCCTAGCTCATACACACACATAACAATTTAAAGGCTTGATGGACATGCCTTGTGTATTTCCTTTCCTGGCTTCTTAAATTTGATTGCCTTTTGAGGTTTAGTCACATTCTTTTGGTTTACTTTGTTATTGGGCCTATTGGGTTTAGAACCTCAGGTTGATCTAGATCTCATAAGATTAGCCTTTAAAATACAAATGATTATAGGAGTTAGTAACTTATCCTTGGGAAGATTGACCTCCCCTATCTTTATGTAGCCCACCAATTATTCTAGAGGAATATCCCTCTTCTTATGCTCTAACGAGTTGAAATATTTGGACCATCATTTTCACAGCTTCTCAATAAGAAGTTAGTTTGAAAAACCTCATAAAATTTAATTCCTTTGGTGAGTATATTGGCCACTAACTTATAGTAGTCGTGGCCTTGGTCCATGATAGGATTTTCATCGATCATCTGGAACTTGAGCCATTCTCTAATGACGTATTTCTTCATGTCCACATCATCAGCTTTGTACTTCTTCTCCAAAGTATCCTATATTTCCTTTGTGCTTTTTTCATTCAATAAAATGTAAAACAAAAACTTATTAGACATGTGACTCAAAATATGTCCTCTTTCCATTTTGTTATCTTTCTCAATTTTTCCTAGAGTGACTCCCTCATTAATGGACATATAAATAATGGTACCAAAGAATCAATTACATCGGTAGTTGTTTGCATGGGTGGTGGCTTGAGCAAGGCGTAATCTAAGTCAAGGTGCACGAAAAAGATTAGTATTAGACATGGGTGTTGTCATGGTTGTGTTGCTCCTCCTTGCTATAGCCAATCCCCCGTTGTTAACTTATTTGTAACTTAAATCCAAAATTGAAATTCATCTTGGATATCATTAGATTCAATGAGAAAGTGAAAGATGTGCAATCTAAGGGATAAAGACTCTATGGGGTTTGATCGAGTTGTTTGAGTGGGTTTATTTTGGGAATATTCAGGGATTCAAATAGCCCACTATATAGCGGTCGTAGCATCTTCTATAACTGTTAGAGCCGAAAATAGCAGTGTTAAGCGAAATCACACCGACCACTCAATTATCATCCCCTTTCAATTTGACCACCAATGTTTCGATTTTTTCAATCATACCACTCAATTATTTAAATGGTTCGCTCAAGTCACTTATCGTTAAAAATTAATGTAGAATATGACGTGTTAGATAAAATTTGTTATAATTACACATTTGATCCTTGTTATACATTGTGTTAATTGATCTTAATTTTAATTGAATTCAACAAAATTTATCCCCTGGTTAGATTGTGAAATGTGTTGGTCTCTAATTAGATAGTTAAATCCTTTTATAATTTACTTAATTCATTAAATTTATTTTCCTCCAATTAAAAGGAGACACATGTCAGATAATTCTTTCTTTTTAATTGGTTTTTCATCTACTAACTTTCTTGCACCCTGATTCTCTTCATCCTTATCTGCATCCAACTTAATAGGAGGTGCCACAAGCTTCGATTTCTATTTGAAGCTGAAAGGAAGTTTGCCTTTCAACGAAGTTTAGGCGGCCTTTCGTTCTGTGGCTACATTATTAAAGGAAATAAAAGGCTTGATAACTGAAGACCATCTTACAAAAATGGGCGGTTTAGATTCCTCTATTAATAAAGCCTTATATTTATCATCATTCTAATGTTAAAGCTATTTAGAACTCTCCATAAAGGAACCATCATTCACAAAAAAGACTAAATGACCCTCATTTCTCCATTAGCAAAGAGAATACAAACAACACTTAAAACACTATTGACAGGAAGAAGTCACCACTGGACAAGTAAAAGCTTCCAAGATATTTAGATGTTGTAGTGGGTCTTAAGGTATGACCATTATAACAACATAAAAAGATAACGATAAAATCCACATAATCAACACAAATTAAAACATGGTTAAAATAGGATCAATTACAACTATCAATCTATCAATTAGATTCTCCTCAAACATAATTTGGGTTTTTTTCAAAAAAAAAAGAAAAGAAAATATAACCCTAAATTGATAAAACCAACCTAAGTCAATAACGAATAACAACACAACATATTCAGATCTATTAAGAACGTGAAACATAAGATCTAATTGAAAATGGAAATTTTAAGGTTGACGGATTCAGAATAATAGAAACATAAAAACATGAGAAAAGAGAAGGAAATGGGATAATACTGGCAGTGAAACCGTCGTGAAAGAAAGAGGCAAATAAGAAACGAACGAATTATCTGAAGAGTAGAAGATATTGTGGTTTCAGGACCATCCGATTAGAAACTTAAACATGTCATAATCTTATTAGAATATTAAATTTAATTAAAATTATGAGAAAATTGACACCTTGTGTAGGAAATAGGGACCGAATGTTTATTTGCACCAAATATTTTTTCCTAAAACATCATCTTCTTCATAAGTTTTAATGGTAGTTGCCTTATTTAACCATTTAAATAGTTAGGTAGTCTTGTCGATGAAATCAAAACATCAATGGTCAAAGTGAAAGAGGGTAATAGTAAAGTGGTCATCCATGTAGTTTACCCTTTTATTATATTATTGGTAATAAAAATAATGCATTGCTTATATTTCTAATTATAATTTTATGTTTTTTTACTAATATAAGGTGATAAAAAGTTGTAGTATATGTTCTAGAGACTCTCAACTATTTGACAATTGTTGAGTGTTGGAACTGTTGCTGACGTGTAGTAGGTGGTTATGCAATTATGAGGTTGTTAGCATATTTGTTATGAACGGTTGTTAGACATGTAGTTTTAACTTGTTGTGTGACTACAATATAAAAGGATGTGATGTTTATCAATGAAGAACCACCTCTCATTGTTATTTCTTTTATAATATTATATTTTCTTCTTGAAACCCTAGTTTCTAACATGGTATAAATTGCTAGTGGTCCTAGTTGTAGTGCTTCTACTTTCGTGGTTTTCTTCTTATGATCTTGTTTGCGGTGTTGTTCTGTTCTTTCGTTTTCACTAACAAAAAGATCAATGTGTTGTTGGATGAAACGAATTTCTTGTTATAGAAAAAGCAAGTTTTGCTAACGGTTTGTAGTCATCGCCTTGAGTGTCTTCTTACCGGTGGTATGTAGCCTCCACCTGAAATGATTGTCGATGAAAACAAAAGTCTTGTTCTCAAAGAGGCATATGATGATTTTGTAGCACAGGATAGTGCATTGGCGTTATGATTGCTTTCTACTATTAGTCCACATCTTCTGTCTCGATTTGTTGGTGTTGAGACAACAACTTCTATCTCGAGTACGGTGTTGCAGTACTTTGTGAATCGGTCATCAACTTCAGTAATGAGCTTACATTGTAAACTTCAGTCTTTCAAGAAGGGAGAAGACAATATGCGCGTGTATATTGCTAAGGTTAAAGAAATCTGTGATGCTTTGGCTTCGTGTGGGAGTTCAATTCCTCTAGTAAGGCATATTGCTAGTATTTTGAAGGGTTTGCCTTGTGAATATCAACCTTTTATGGATGTTATTACAATGAGTAGTGATATGTTACCTTTGGATAAGGTATGAACTATGCTTATAGATGCAGAGATGTAACTTGTTGGGTTCGCTGCTCAAGAAGAAACTATAGTAGCTACTGCTCATCTTACTCATGGATCTGGTTCAGGTGATTTCTTTAAACGTTCGTATTCAAACTATGATAAATATTGTTTATCTGTTACTCATTCAAGTGGCAGATCTAGTGTGGTCGTGACTGGCCACATATTTAATGTCAATTGTGTGGTAAGCTTGGGGATCTGGTCAATCGCTGTTGGCATCACTATGATGAAGATTATTAGATTGCTAGTAGTAGTCATTTACGGTATGTAGAAGACTTTGCTCAAGTCAACACAACTGCCTATGATAATTGCAGTTGTACATTTTGTTCGAAGGGTTCTTGACTTCATACTTCGACTAATACAAATTCTCAAACATCTGAGAAAGATCAGTGGGTTGTTGACTCTGGTGCTACGCATCACGTGACTCTAAATGCTGATATTATAACTCATCGCACTTGTCATAGCGGTCCAGGTAAGCTGGTTATTGGTGATGGTGTTTCATTAGTTGTTGATCTTGTTGGTGATACGACCCTAAAATCTACCTCTAAAATATTGTTAGTTAGTGATTTGCTTCATGTGCCTAGTATAACTCAAAATTTACTCTTTGTATCTAAGTTTACTAGGGACAACAACGTGATTTTTGAGTTTAATGCTCAAGGCTACTGCATTCGTGATGTTGTTACTCTAGATGCTTCTTCAAGAGCGTATGTAATGAGGGATTTATGTGTTTCCTAATAATAGTACTTCAATTGTTTGTAAAAAAACTTTTGTTAATTCTTTTATGGTTGATGATGTTTACAGTTTTTGGCATAGAAGGTTAGGGCATGTAGCGTATAATACTTTGCTAGTGTGTGTCAGACTCTTGATGTACATGTTCCCAAAGCTATGAATAAGATATGTGAGGCTTGTTCCATTGGCAAAAGCCATAAACTACCTTTGTTTCACTCCAATACTGTGTACATTAAGCCCTTTAAACTTGTTTATAATGATATATAGGGGCCATCTCACATTTCTTCTAATGGATTTTATTATTATTTGTCGTTTATTGATGCCTATTCGAGGCATAATTTAGTTTATTTCTTGAAAGCTAGATTGCAGGAAATGAATATGTTCAAGTTATTTCAGCAAATGATTTCTACTCAGTTTGGTTTGTCTGTTAAGGTTGTGCAAATCAAATGGGGTGGGAAATATCGTAGTCTCTTGTATGTTCTATTGAAAGATGGGATTACTCATCGTATTGCTTGTCCTTACACATTCAAGCAGAAAGAAAGCATTGGTATATCATTGAGCTTCATTTGGTGTTGTTAGCTCAGACAACTATGACTTTATGTTATTAGTATTATGCAGATGTTACTACGGTATTTCTCATTAATCGGCTTCATACTAGGGTCTTGGATGGGTGTCACCACTCGAGAATTTGTGGGGGAAGAAACCATAATATGAGTTTATGAAGGTCATTAGGTGCAAGTGTTTTCCTCACTTGATAGTTTTTTAGAAACATAAAATTGAGTTTCGATCTCAACCATGCACCTTTTTGGGTTATAACCCACAACACAAGGGTTATATGTGCCTAGCAGCTATTGGGAAGATATATGTTTCTAGACGTGTAATTTTTTATGAATTGGTTTTTCCATTTGCAAGGGTTGATAGTTCGAGTAATGATTTTGTTTCTTGTAAACATAAGTCCACGACGCTTGAACTTTTGACTGATATGTGTTAGTTTTAAACCAATGGAACTCGTACGGTGCAAGCTTCTCATTTTTCTGGTGAGATGGGTCAGGCTACTGTGGATGCGGGTGTTACTTCTCTGGGAGCAACAGTTCAGCAAGAGGTAGCTAGTGCAACCTCATTTAATGCAACTGAGGATTATAGTGAGATAAGTCAAGCTACTATGGATATGGGTGTTACTTCTCTAGGAGCAGCAGTTCAACAAGAGGTTGATGGTGCAACCTTAGTTAGTGCAGCTGAGGATACTGAGTTGGTGGATCTAGTGAAGTCTATGACAGGCCCTGTTGCACTTGCCAACGTTGCTCATTCATTACAAACAGTTGTTACGAGGCCTGATAATGGTGAAGGTTCGATGGAAAGTGGTGGCATCTCTTTGAATCGTCATTCGATGTTGACAAGAAGTAAATGTAGTGTATTCAAGCCTAAGTTGTATTCGGCTAGCTATGATGATATGGAACCTGTAAATGTGAATGAGGCACTTCAGTCTTCTCATTGGAGAGTTACAGTTCATGTAGAGTTTGAAGCATTGCAGGCGAATGGTACATAGACCCTTGTGAAGCTTCTTGAAGGATGATCAGTGGTTGGGTGCAAATGGCTTTTAAAATTAAAGAAGAACCCCGATGGTTTTGTTAGCATATACAAAGCTAGGTTAGTAGTAAAAGGGTTCTCGTAGGTGTCTGGACATGATTTTGGTGAGACGTTTGTCCCAGTTGTTAATTTTGCTACACTAAATGTTGTTCTTTCTTTGGCTGTAACAAAGGGTTGGCATTTGCTTTAGGTTTAGTTGAATAATGCATTCTTGCATGGTGATCTGTATGAGGATGTTTTCATGCAATAACCGTCTGGGTTTGAACAAGTAATTGTTGATGGTAGTCCTTTGGTGTGTAAATTGCAGAAAGCTTTGCATAGTCTACGTCAAGCTCCTCGAAACTGGAATGATAAGCTTAAGAGTTTCCTAGTTAGAATTGATTTTAAATAATCTTCAACAGATACATCATTATTTGTTCGTTGTGCAGACGGTCGATGGGTCAATATGCTTGTGTATGTTGATGATATAGTGTTGACTGGTGAGTCGAATGTGCAAATTGAAGAAGTGGTGAGGTTGCTTGGGGATGAGTTTGCCTTAAAAGATCTTGGTGATCTTCGTTACTTCTGGGTATAAAATTTAAACAGTGGGAGGTTTGTTGATTCTAGTCAATTAAAGTTTATTTTAGAATTGCTAATAAAGACTAAGATGAGTACTGCCAATTTTGCTTCTACACCTATGCTTGTATCTGCTAAGTTGACTCAAGATGTAGGTCTGTTGCTTTAGGATGCCTATGAATATCGGAGTGTTGTGGGAGCGCTGCTATATGCATGTCATACTCGGTCAGACATTGCATTCAACGTTAATAAGGTTGCACAATACATGCATGCCCCAAGACAAGGACATCTTGTTGTTGTAAAAGATTATTGCAGTATTGGTAGGAACACTTAATCATGGTTTGGTGATAACACCTGCAGTGGCTGGCTTCAATGTTGTAGTATTTCTGATATTGATTGGGCTGGAAACACTGATGATCACAAGTCAATGTCTGGTAACTATGTTTTTGTAGGTGATATTGTACTCATGTGGACTTCTAGGAAACAAAAGTCGGTCGCCAGGTCCACCATGGAGGCTGAATACATGAGTGTTGCTGATGTTACTACTTAAACGACGTGGGTGAGTGCCCTTATGAGTGATATGGGTATTGCAAGGCAAAAAATACCAATTGTATGGTGCAATAACAACAGTGTTGTTGCCATGACAGCTAATCGTGTCTACCATGCAAAAGTAAGCCTGTAGAGCTTGATGTCCATTTCGTTCGTGAGAAGATTGCGTTGAAACAAGTGGTGGTGAATTATGTGCCAGGTAGTCACCAAGTTGCTAATGGTTTTACAAAGCCTCTAGCTGTAGCTCAGTTTAAAGTTTTTCGTGCTAAAGTTAATCTTCAATCTTTTCTTGGGGAGGAGGAAAAAGTAGAGAGAATTTGAGTGTTGCAACTGTTGCTGACGTGTGGTAGGCGATTATGCAGTTATGAGGTTGTTAGCATATTTGTTACGAGCGGTTGTTAGATCTGTAGTTTTAGCTTGCTGGGTAACTACTGTATAAAAAGTTTTGTTGTGTATCAATGAAAAACTACCTCTCATTGTTATTTCTTTTATGATATGTATTTTCTTCTTGAAACCCTAGTTTCTAACAACAGTGAATGCTCAAATACCCTACAATTGTCGGTGCTCGAACACATGACCTCTAGGGACAAGAACCTTCTCTTTAACCATTGAGGTAGCTTGGTTTGTGCTAATTTATGTTTCTTGTATATAAATGAAAATTGAGCATGCCACCATGTGAAGAGTTCCCAAAAAAAAGAATTGAAAGGTACAACAAATAATGACATTGGTTGGCACTTTGGAACTTAAGTGTCAAATACAAAAGGAAATGTTGTATGTAAAATTTATGAAAGAAGAAATAACACAACTTAAAGAGTAAATTGCTCATAAAACCATCAATGTTGCGGATAGATATTATTATCGAAATTTGTATAATATAAATTATATTATCATTCTTCTATAAGTTTGCCTAATTTGTTGAATATAGATTCTCCTATAAGTTAGCTAATTTGTTGTAACAGCTAACCAAATTGTAGCTTGTACATTGTATAAATTGATTTGATAATAATATACAAGACACGATATTATATTCCTTTTTGGTATCAGTAGCCTAGTTTATTTTTTCCTCCTATTTTCTGCATCAATGGCTAACTTAAAATTTATCCCGCCACCACTGTCACTAATATCGAAACAGCCATCCCCATCACTCTTGATCTCAAAAGAGGCCAATACAACAACTGGGCAACTCTCTTCAAGCTCCATGCCCTTGCCCACCTCGTTCTTGACCACATCATCCCTCCTACGGAAGCCGCCACCACCATGACGGATGCCAAAACATCAACTTGCAAGAGGATTGATGCCATTGTCACGCAATGGATTTATAGTACAGTTTCTTCAGATATTCTCAACACTATCATTATTCTGGAAGATGAGGCAAAAGATGCCTGGAACCGTGTAGCAGAATTGTTCCAAGATAACAAGAATACGAGAGCCGTTCACCTTGAAACCCAATTTACCAACACTCACCTTCGGGATTTTCCAAATGTTGTTGCCTATTGCCAGCGACTTAAAGTGCTGGCAGATCAATTAGAAAATATTAGCGCAAAAGTGTCTGACGATCTCATGGTTCTCAAATGATCATGGATTAAAAGAGGCTTACGCGGGGTTCGTAACCATCATTCAACACCGCGGTCCTCTTCCCACCTTTGCGCAAGCCCGTTCGATGCTTTCATTAGAAGAAGAAAGCATGAAACAACGTGCTACTCTTGAATCAGGTGCAGATTCTACTTTGCTTATTAATTCCAATAATAATCTTGTTTCTGGTGATAATAATTCCAAACAGCTTCAAGAAAATAAAAATGAGAATAGTAATTCCATAAGCCAAAATCATGGTGGGTGTGGATGGCGGCCCAGCAACTATTACGGTAGTCGTGGTGGCCTTGGAAATCGTGGTGGATCTTGTGGTAGGGGACAAAAGCAACATTCAGCAGCGTCATAGCCGCAACAATGGGCTTCCATGCCTCATTGGGATGCCTGCTCACCTCACACTTGGGCCAAATCACCTTGCCCATATCCCACTACGGGATGGTAGCTTCGTCCACAAACCACAAAAGGAGTCTTTGGACCTGAACCATCCCATACCCACTACACAACAGCGACCCCAAGTATGAATCATGTCCCTACAGACATAGATGCGGCTATGAACACACTCCCACTTCATCAACTGAATGACTATTGGTACATGGATACAGGTGCTACCTCTCATATGACTGCTAATCAAGGTACTCTCTCGTCCTATTTTAATTTAAGCAGACATAATGGCATTATTGTTGGTAATGGTCATACAATTTCTATTCTTGGTTATGGAAGTGCCTCACAAAACCAAACAAATCCACCGTTGAGCCTTAAAAATGTGTTGCATGCACCTAAACTTATCAGAAACCTTTTTTCCGCTCAAAAATTCACTAACAATAATATGGTGTCCAATGAATTTGATCCTTTTGGGTTTTCCGTGAAGGATTTACAGACCGGAATGCACCTAATGAGATATGATAGCTTGGGTGATCTCTATCCCTTTCAGCTTTACCATTCGTTTTTCCTGTCATTTCTTCAAATTTGTGGTATTCTCGTTTAGGGCTCCCAGGAAAAGTCATTATGAATTCTCTTCGTAGTAATAATTTTATTAAATATAATCAAGCTTGCAATTCCTTCTGTGAATCTTGTCCTCTTGGAAAAAACACTAAATTGCCTTTTAATGACTCATTATTTACTACTATGCCATTTGATATAATTCACAGTGATTGTGGACATCTCCTATATTAAGTTCATCAAGTCATCGTTACTATGCTATTTTTCTTGATAAATATAGTTATTTCTTATGGACTTTTCCTATATCTCGAAAATCACAAGTTCATTAAATTTTCTTCTTATTTCGAGCATATATCAAAACATAATTCGGAAGATAAATTAAGCAATTTCAATGTGACAATGGCAGAGAATATGACAATGGTCCTTTTTGAAATTTTTGTGAATTAAATGGTATATATTTTCGCTTGTCATGTCCTCATACCTCATCTCAAAATGGTAAAGCCAAACGAAAAATAAAACTATCAATAACATGGTTCGTACTTTACTTGCTCATTCTTCCATGCCACCCTCATTTTGGCCCCATGCTCTCGAAATGGCAACATATCTTCTAAACATCCTCCCTTCAAAGAAATTAAACCACCACTCACCTACTCAAATTCTTTACGGAAAAATCCCAGATTACACCCATTTTAAGGTTTTTGGATGCTTGCGTTACCCGTTATTTCCTTCCACCAACATCAATAAATTATAAGCACATTCTACTCGATGTGTCTTCTTAGGTTATCCATCAAACCATTGGGGTTATAATTACTATGACATTTCGAATAAGAAAATTATTATTTCTCGACTTGTTATTTTTCATGAATATCAATTCCCTTTTTTTCTTCCTCGTATGAATTTTTAGATGATGGTTTACACCCTCAAATCCTTCATCAATTGCATTCCCCTACCCCGTTGGATGAACAGACCCAACCACCCATTTCCCCTACCAATGCAGCAACACAGCCCACTCCCCAACTCACTCGTTCTCTTTTTCCCACGACAACCACAAACTCCAGCCCAGCCTCTTCTTCTCATCTTCGACCTAATCCAATTTCCACTACATCCATTCGACCTCCATTTCTAGCCAACCGAATGGAAACTAGAAGTCAATATGGTATACACAAGCTCAACCCTAAAACTTAAGTGCCCTCTCCACAACTACTTCTATGTATCCTATACCCCACATCCCTTTGCTCTTAAAGACGCAAATTGGAAATTGGTCATGAAAGATGAATATGATGATCTAATTAAAAAATAAGACGTGGGACTTAGTGTCTCGTCCATCTGATGTTAATGTTATTCGTTCAAGATGGATTTTTAGACATAAAATGAAATTTAATGTCTCTTTTGAGGGCACAAAGCCCGTTTTATAGGTGATGGTAGGTCTCAACAAGCTGGAGTAGATTGTAACGAGACGTTCAGTCCGGTTGTTAAACCAACCACTATTCATACTGTGTTGATCGTCGCTTTATCAAAATCTTGGGCCATTCATCAGTTAGATGTTAAAAATGAATATCTTCATGGTAATCTAAATGAAACTATTTATATGCATTAGCCTTTGGATTTCAAAGATGCCGCTCATCCTAACTATGTATGCTTGTTGAAAAAATTACTCTGTAGTCTTAAGCAAGCCCTTCGAGCCTGGTATCAACATTTTACCAATGTTTTTAAAACTGGACCGGACATTGAACTGTTGAAGGTACTGGTTCACTGGTTCACTGGTTCAACTGGGTTCAACCGTGGTTGAACCGGATTTTATATAAAATAATATATTTTTTTAATTTTACATAATATTCAAAGCAATATTAATATATATGTAACACTTTTTTTAAGTTTACAATATTAAAAGGTATAAAAATATCACAAGTCATAACATATATAAATTAAAAACCATAAAATCAAGTGAAATAAAATGATTCAAATCAACTACAACATAATATTTAAGGTAAAACATATTAAATAATAAATATAATTATACAACTATAATCAAAAAAATTAAATTGGGGCTTAAAAAAATTATAACAAATGATGTCATTTGGTTTAATTGTTTTAAAAAACCAATCTCACATGGCTAAGAAACATAGAAGAGCATCCCAAAAGTTTAAAGAGTAAAAATATGAGAACAAAATCCCACATGGCTAAGAAACATAGAAGAGCATCCCAACTTACTTCTATAAATAATAGAGGTAATTTGACATTCAATCGAACTTCTAAATTTTTTTTTTGAGTTCGAGCCTTTTCGATTTCGAGTTTTAATATTATATTTCGAGTTTGAGTTAAACTTGATAACTTTTAGCTCGTGAGTTTTTGAGTCGAGTTGAGCTTACTTTTAAAGTTTTCGAGTTCGAGTCGAGCTCAGCAATACTCGAATTTGACTCGGCTCGTTGAACAAACGACGTCGCTTGATTTAATTTTTTTTTTAAGAAACAAAAGTGAACCGGCGGTTCAAACCGGTTTTACCGGTTCACCCCGGTTTTACCGGTTTTCAACCGGTTCTTCTGGTTCTTTACCGGTTCTGTGCTCATCCGGTTTTGGGAGTTAACCAGACCGGACAGGCCACCGGTTCACGGTTCAACCGGTCGAACCGATCGGTCCGGTCCGGTTTTAATAACATTGCATTTTACAGACTATGTGGCCACCATTGGTTTCTCTTACAATACGTCTGATCATTCATTATTCTATACAAAAATGGATCTGATATTGCTTATATTTTATTATATGTTGATGATATAATTCTCACGACATCTTTTGATGTTCTTCGATTATCTATCATGTCTTTTCTCAATTCAGAGTTTGCAATGAAGGATTTGGGACTGTTGAGTTATTTTTTGGGAATTGCAGTAACCCGGAATGCACATGGCCTTTTTCTTTCCCAGACACAATACGTTGATGATATAATTCTCACTACATATTTTGATACTCTTCGATTATCTATCATGTCTTTTCTCAAGTCGTGCTCCACTCCTGTTGACACTAATGGGAAGCTTAGTGTTTCTATCGGCAAGCCTTATGAGGGCCCAACTAAATATCGCCGTTTAGCTGGAGCTTTACAATATCTTACATTTACCAGGTCTGATATGTCCTATGCCGTGCAACAAGTATGTCCTCATATGCATGATCCAAAGAAAGAACACATGAATGCTCTGAAACGTATTTTACGCTACATCCAAGGTACTACTCATTATGGTTTACATTTGTCAAACATTCATTACCAAATTAATCTCTTATACGGATGTCGATTGGGGTAGCTTTCCAGATACACGAAGGTTTACCTCTGGATATTGTGTATTCCTTGGTGATAACTTAGTTTCATGGTTATCCAAAAGACAAGCTACATTGTGTCGTTTCAGTGCTAAAGTTGAATACAGAAGTGTAGCTAATGTTGTTTTTGAATCTTGTTGGCTCCAAAACCTTATTCTTGAGCTTCATTATCCAATTCAAAAAGCTACATTAGAGTACTGTGACAATGTAAGTGCTATTTATCTCTTGGGTAATCCTATCCAACACTAATGTACAAAACACATCGAGATGGACATTCACTTTGTACGTGGAAAGGTGGCTCGTGGTGAAGTTCGAGTTCTTCATATTCTTTCTCGTTTTCAAATTGTTGATATTTTACCAAAGGACTTCTGCGCGTATTATTTGATGATTTTCGAGACAGTCAGCATTCAGCCACCTCTTTCTTCGACTGAAGGGGTATGATAGATATTATTGTGGAAATTTGTGTAATATAGGGTCCGTTTGATTCACTAAAATGTTTTCCGGAAATAGTTTTCGTAAAATGAATTAAATTTTCTGGAAAACGTTTTATGATGTTTGGAATATGTTGTTTAAACACATTTTCCACTAGTTGATGAATTTTTTAAAATTATTTATTACAAATATTAAATACAATAAATAATATTATTTATCATAAAACTTAATATTATTATTTTTAAATATTAATATAATTTATTTATTATTAAAATATTAATTTTATAATTTTATTAATAAAAATAAAAATATTGGTATATTGTATTGAAATAAAAATATTATAAATTATATAATTATTTATTAAAGTAATAGTGTTATATATATTTTAAAAATATTAGTATATTTTAATTATCTTTATTAAAATATTTTTAGATTATAATATTATTATTAAATATATAAATAATATTATTCATTATTAATAATTTATTATATATTATTAAAATAAAAATATAATATCTTATATTATATTATTATAATATAATTGATTATTTTATTATAACATTAAAAATATTATATTATATTATGAGAAATATTAATAAATACATTTTAAATATTTTAATAATAAATATTTTTGATTTGAATTTTATGATTAGTGACCTCTTTTTCTTTTGCATCTTTTTCATCTTTTTTTTTCCTCCACCCTCCTCACAAAGTGTTACCACTTGATTTGCAAGTGCATCTTTTGTTTCTAAAGACTGAAGATTGATATCTTCTATTACAATGCCACTAGCATTGTATTCATCGATATTATTGTCCGATTCATTATCCATGGTAACATTCTCTTTAGGGTTGGGGCATTCCTTTTCTAATTCTGATGAAGAGGTATCGTTATAAAGTAAATTGGAACATTTTCGTCTAGTATAACCGTATCATTTGCGTGTAAGGCAATGTATATCTCTTATTCACATCTTTTTAAGGTTTTCATCCATATCACTTTTATCCATTATAGGCTTTTCCTTTTCAATATCCCTCGGTTCCTTTACCGCGATAAAAGTTTGAGGTAAAGGACAAGCAGTATAGGGGAACAATGTACCTTTGTGTGGTCCAGCGGAGATCGTCTTTTTTTGTTCAAGGTCAAAAATTGCAACTATTAATTTGGAGTTGAATCTGTAACACCTAAAACCCGTATAATTATACCTATACAGATTATAGATGTCACCTGAATTTCTTCAAAATATTTTCCAATTCAAAATTGATTTAAAATCTATTTTCTTAAAATGGTAACCTATAATATAAAAATATCATATCACATCAACTATAACATAGTACTTAAAACATATATTAGTATGGATTTATGCTATCCATACTGAAATAGAGTAAAACAATTTAGTTTAGTCATTACAAACCAGTTCCAAAATATTTAAACAGAGCTAATAGGACATTCGTAAGTACATGCCATAAAACTAAGTCAAAATTACATTATAGGATGTCTTACTGATATTGAAGTATATTCTTTGATGTTTGGAGTGCTCTGTACTCTTTACTCTACTCTTGGCTTTTTACCTACGCTTGAAAATCATCACACGCTAAGTATACTTAGTGAGGAAATTAAAACAATAAATAATGCAATACAACTCATGCATGAAATTCAATGTCAAAATCAAAATGCCATAAGATCATGTTACCTGCATGTCCAATATTTTACCATGATCAAAACAATATGATATAAATATTAACATTTTTACCAATAGTTATAGCCGACAAGTAAATATATAAAGACCCTGGGTATTCGAGTAATATCTGCACCGTAGTGCAACACATAAGGTCATGCCCACCATATACACCAAAGTGCATTACACATAAGGTCGTTCCCACCATATACACCGAAGTGTATTACACATAAGGTCGTGCCCACCATATTACACTTAGTGTCCTTACACACTATAGTGTTAATATAAACCTGCAATTGCTATACTCTATGGCATGCCAACTATACCTTGCCCTTCAACGACTTACTTGGACATATAGTCTAATTCATTCATCCATAGTATCATATAACCATATATTTAACATTAGGGAAGTTCATACCCAAATTCTTGATCAATGCAGTATAATTTCACACGGTGACATATCACTGTCATATCGAAGTTATAAAAATGACAGAATATCATGCTAATATAAACAAGGTAGACCTTTCACAAGTCTTCCTGATGATGTATAAAACATCTATGTACAATGTCATGCATGTATTGCACTCACCTTAACACTTTATATAACCAAAAGATGTGTCTCACTACGATCCACAATAAACCTTTTTATACTTGACTTGCTTCGATCACAAATCAATCACGATCTGTACAAATCACAATTTCATAAAAATACATATGTTAGTATTGTACTAACATAAACACATCCCAAAATCAAAATCCATAATATACTTGAAACTCATTTTCTACCAAAATACTTAGCACTTAATAATTCCTTTTAACATAGGTACCAACTTTTCCAATATACACAAAATTGTCATTCTCCATTTTATCACTTAGATTCTTAATACCAAAATTACAACATTGAAATTATTACCATTCAATGCTTTTACAGATGCTTAATTACATTTAAGTACCCCAATTATAGAAATGTTGCACTTAAATCACTAATCTTTTTAAACTTCCAAAATGGTCATATTTCACATCTAAACACTCATTTCAATTCCAAAATAGTTATTTACAGCATATTACATCAACTATTAAACAATCATACAACCATTCACAAATTTTTCCAAAATTGTTGAATTGATCCCTCAACTTTTCAAAAATTACAAAATTGTCCCAAAATTTTTATAAGGCTTGTAGAATACTTCCAACATCATTTCTAGCCCTTATATAATTTTCCATAATTTTTATCACTCAACTAACCCATGGCCGAATACTTTAAACTTAGAAACTAAGTTTTCATGATTTTGCTCAATTTTGATTCAATTCAAGCATGAAATAAACTTCCAATCAACCTTACAACATCTCTAAAATCAAACCCCTAATCAAATCTCATCAAAACACAGAGTTCTATAATTTCTTCATTTGACCGAATATTATAGATTCATTTCTAGGAAGTTTGAACATGTTTTAATCATAATTCATGCTTGAAAATGAATCTACAACCTTAAAAACATCAATATTCATAATCAATTTCATTAACTCTAGCATGAACCTAAACCCTAAGATTTGGGATCTTTGAAACCAAGCAAGTTGAGAAAGCATAATTGGTACCAAAAGATAGCGTTTCTCAAGTAGATCACTTTCCTATTTCACGACATATTTTGAATTCCATAGGAAATGGCTTAAAAATGGAAAACAATTATTTTTCCTTACCTTATGATAACTCACGGCAA
This sequence comes from Hibiscus syriacus, assembly GCF_006381635.1. Classification (NCBI taxonomy): domain Eukaryota; kingdom Viridiplantae; phylum Streptophyta; class Magnoliopsida; order Malvales; family Malvaceae; genus Hibiscus; species Hibiscus syriacus. The sequence goes on along the minus strand of NW_024063086.1, from coordinate 68,079 downwards.
TGGAGAGGATGATGAACAACTTCGGCATGAAATTTATATATTTTTCATGATAAATTTACTTTTAATTTACCTTTAATGAATATTAAATTCATTAAATTAGGAAAATACCAATTTACCCTTAATGAAACTTCATAATTACCATTAAACCAAGACACCTAACCTTATCATCTTCCAAACCAAGATACCTAAACCTTATCATCTTCCATAAGTGAAATATGAACAAATAAGATCTTAGTTTACAGATTTGCCCTTGCCTTTTTCCAAAAAGCACAATCTTGCCACTTTAATCTAATAGTCCAAAATAAACATGGAATTAAACACTTAAATCTAAAGATTTATATTGTTTTCCAACATTTAAAAATGTGAAAAATAATATTTTTGGGTTTAATTTATCATCCTTCAGATTTTCCTAAATTTTCTATTCGATCCGATTTATTGATTTTTTTCCTCAACTTCCTTGTTCTATAACTTTTATTACAAATCTCATATTAAAATTATGATTCCCATAGAAATATTATTCTTGAGATAACCTATTTATTTACAAGGCCAAAATGTAACTTTTTATAATTACCATTTTGGTTCCTAAACTTTTCCAAAGTTTACACTTTGGTCACCAAACTTTTAAAAATTTTATTTTGGTCACTATCTAAATTTTGGGGTATTACAACTCTCCCCCTTAAATAAAATTCTTCCTCTAATTTTAAGATGTACATTATATGAAGAGGTATGGATACTGCTTTCTTATGTCCTCCTCTCTTTCCCAAGTAGCGTCCTCGACTTTATAATTTTGCCAAAGTACTTTGACTAAATGAATCGTCTTGCTACGCAGTTCTTTGATTTCTCGAGCCAAGATCCGTATTGCTTCTTCTTCATAAGTTAAATCTAGTCGGATCTCAATTTCCTCCGATGCAATGACATGTGAATGATCTGATTGATACTTTCTAAGCATCGACATATGAAAAACATTGTGTACTTTGTCCAACTCTAGAGGTAATGCTAACTGATAAGCCACCAGTCCGACACGCTTTAAGATCTCATAAGATTCTATGAATCTTAAACTTAGTTTTCCTTTGTGCCCAAAACACAAAATCTTTTTCCAAGGTGATACTTTAAGAAAAACTTTATCATCTTCTTGAAATTCAATCTCTTTTCATTTCAAGTTTGCATAAGACTTCTGCCGATCAGATGCCATCTTGAGATTATCTTGAATTATCTTCACCTTATCTTCAACCTCTTTCAATAAATCTGGGCCAACAAGATTCTGATTTTTAACTCGAACCAATTTAATGGTGTTCGGCATTTTCTCCCATATAAAGCTTTATACGGAGCCATCTTGATGCTCGATTGATAGCTGTTGTTATAGGGAAATTTTGCTAAAGGCAAATACTTTTCCCATGATCCCTTGAACTCAATCACACAAGCCCTCAACATATCTTCCAATATCTAAATAGTACGCTCTGATTGACCATCTGACTGTGGATTATATGTCGTACTGCAATTTAATTGAGTACCCAAAGCTTCATGCAAAGAATTCCAAAATCTTGAAGTGAACCTTGGATCCCTATCAGATATGATTGATACTGGCACTCCATGTAGCCGAACTATCTCCTTGATATAAAACTCTGCGTATTTATCCAAGGCATAGTCCATTCTCATTGGAATGAAATGTGTTGATTTTGTTAACTGGTAAACTATCATCCAAATGGAATCCTTCTTATTTGATGTCAAAGGCAAACCTGTAACAAAATCCAAAATGACTCTCATCCACTTTAACTCTGGAAAAGAAATCGGTTCTAACAATCCCGAATGCACTTAATGTTCAACTTTCACTTGTTGACACGTAAGACATGTAGTAACAAACTCAAAAATGGCTCTTTTCATACCCAGCCACCAAAATCGACTCTTAACATCCTGATACATCTTACTCCCGCCTAGATGCATAATCAGTGGACTATAATGTGCCCCAGAAAGAATATCTTTCTTCAAGTCATCATCATGTGGAATGCAGATTCTTCCTCAGTAATACAGACATCCATCAGACAATTTGCACGCAAAGTGCCCATTTCGAAAATTCATACACTTAGTATGAATTCCTTAACAGTTTAGCACACGAAGTGCCATATCTGGAAATTCATACACTTTGTATGATTTCCTTACCATTTTAGCACAAGAAGTGCCATATCTGGAAATTCATACACTTAGTATGATTTCATTACCATTTTAGCACACGAAGTGCCCTATCTGGAAATTCATACACTTAGTATGATTTCCTTACCATTTTAGTACACGAAGTGCCCTATCTGGAAATTCATACACTTAGTATGATTTCCTTACCATTTTAGCACACTTAGTGCCACATACATCAATAAATAATACCATTATAACTATTATAGCATTTACGTACATATTTAAATGCACTCACCTGACTTTGCCTCGCTATGTATCCAAAACTCAAAGTTGATCACTCCGGTACTTTGCCTTTGTCTTTAGTTTTGCTTGACTTGGGAGCTTGGTTCCGATCTATCCAAGCACGCATTAAAACATGTACCATACCCAATGTTAGTATATTTTATAACCATTATACTTAAACAATACTCAAAAGGACATATCATTAACTTTGTATAACAATATCAACCTATTTTTAACATTTATGGCTTCCTAGTATCGATACCACTACCCTAGTACCGATACTTTTATACTAGGGTATCGATACCCCCTTCCGGTATCGATTCCAATTTTAGGTTTGATGTTGCTTGGTATCAATACCCTTATCATGTATCGTTACTACCTCTTTGGTATCGATACTGATTCAATCAGTATGGATACTACTTAGCTAATATATCCCATTTTAGCCTATAGTAACGATATTGTTCTATCAGTATCGATACCCTTGACCAAAATTTCTAGTTTTCAACCCGATTTTCACCCAAATGGGTTTAAATTTCTTTATATATACACCATACAATGCTATTAAACTCTTCTTTAACTATCCATACTAACATTCCTTCATTTATCCTCTTAAAACTTCTAAAATCTTTTAAGAAAATTTAATTCTAAGAATAACACCAATTTTCATAATATGTTCTTTATACTATCCAATGCTTCTAATCTCTTAATTACCACTTTGACATGTCAAATCTACTAATAAACATCAACAAACACTCATATAACAACATATCATTTGAAAACCTATTTCTTTAAATCTCAAATATTTTACTAATCACTTAGTTTTAATCCCATTTAAACCTTCCTTAAGCTTCCACATCACTTCAGGTTTCAAAATTATCTCATAGTCGAAAGGAAAAACTGATAAATTGAAGTTTACATTTGGAGTTATGGTGGATAGAAAAACCACGGCAAGAAGAAGAAGAAACTAGCTTGTTGCCTTCTTTTCCCCTTTCTCTTTAATCCCTAATTTAAATGGGTTTTAAATTCATTAAACTCTAAAAGACCAAAATATCCTCTTTATTCATCTATTGATACAATTTATTCTAACACTATTTCAAATCATTTCCTATATTTTATCATTTATTCAATTTAATCCTCCAATTTTACATCTTTGTAAGAAAGTCACTGACCTGCTATTTGGGGTATTACAACTTGACATCAACATGGCAACAATTTCTTAGTAGTAAATGCTAAAATCACATTGGATAAGGGATTTACCCTTTCTCCAACAAATAGTATCTCTGAACACATTGCATCTTTTAAAAACAATCTCTTCAAATGACAATCTACCCAACCATAGTAGGAAGATAGCCAATCCATGCCTAAGATTATCCCAAATTCCTCAAAAGACAATTCTAACAGGTTTGTAGGAAATTATACTCCATGTATCTTTATCGGACATTCATTACAAATATGGTTAATCTTTTCACTATGGCCTAATGGATTGATTTCCACAATATCACTAGAAATAGGTTCTAAAAAGATTCCTCTATCTCTAACCAGTTTTGCACTAATATATGAGTAACTATAACCGAGATCAATCAATACGAAAACAGGTTCATCTAATAGATAAAAGTTACCTCCTATAATCTTAGGAGCATTTCTGTCATCATCAGTCTTGATGTGATAAACTCTTGCAGTAGCTCTGCCTTCACGATTAGATATAGCCTCAGATGTACCAGGCTTACCTACTTTGCCACCTCTACCCCTCTAGGTCCCGATACTGACTGATCCAGATTTAACTCTGTGCAATGCCTTCTAAAATGACCCGTTTGCCCACAGTTATAAATTTTCCCTCAGCAAACCAACATTTTCCAGAATGTATCCTTCCATATAACTTACACTCTGCACCATGACGGAATCCTGAACCTTGGGTACCCACCGAAGCTGCTTGTGTCTGCTTTGATTTCCCCCCAGAAAATCCCTTTCTACATGTGGATGCTGAGGAAACATAACTTTTCTGTTGTTGGCTCTTATTGCATTTGGAAATTGTGCAGAGTAAGAGCTTCCAAACCTTTTGTTTGTTTGAGCCTTCTTCGCCTCTATATCTTTATGGTCAACTTTTTCCATAGCTTTAACCTTGTTTATCGCTTCTTGAAAAGTAGTAAAATGATGAGAAAACAGAATTCTCCTATACTGAGAATGCAATCCAGAAACAAATCTATCGATTCTAGATTTCTCAGTTGGAAAAAACTCCGAAGTAAATCGACTCAACTTGTGAAACTCACATTCGTACTCGTAAAATGTTCTACCGGATTGCTTCAAGTTCAGGAATAGTTGCATCATCTCATTGACAAACACGTCCCCAATATACTTTTCCTTGAATTCTCTTAAAAAGAATTCCCATGTGATATGCTCAGTGGAAACTCGTGCGACGACTGTATTCCACCACAAATTTGCTTGCTCCATCAGTAGAGACACAACCCCTTCCAACTTTCCTTGATCATCATAAGGAATCCTGCTCAGTATATTCTTGACATCATTCAACCAGAAGTCAGCACCCATCGGATCAGTGTCTAAATCACTCCCAAATTCAAGTGCTATCATCTTCCTCAACTCTTTCAGAAATGACAGTGGGGTTCGATGATTAATAATGTTGTCCAAGGCTTATAAGAAAAACCCCTGATCTTGAACAGACATATCCTATTGATTTAGATTAGACAGATCTACATTCGGTTGAGCATTAGGTGGATTCTGATTCACCTTATTACTCCCACTTTATGCATGAGTAACATGCTCGCCTTCCCTTACTCGATTCTTGATCCGACGTTTGAACATAGTCAAAATCATCTTACATTAGTAAAGAGTAACATTACTCACTAATGAGCATCATCATAGTATATATACAACAATCAGTAAACTTTTGACATCGTAGTGGCATGTATACAATCTTAACTTAATATAGACTTATTCTATGTCCAGAAACGGCTAAATCGAAAGCTTTGATACCAATAAATGTAACACCTAAAACCTGTATAATTATACCTATACAGATTATAGATGTCACCTGAATTTCTTTAAAATATTTTCCAATTTAAAACTGATTTAAAAATCTATTTCTTAAAATGGTAACTGATAATATAAAATATCATATTACATCAACTATCACATACTATTTAAAACATATATTAGTATGGATTTATGTTATCCATACTGAAATAGAGTAAAACAGTTTAGTTTAATCATTACAAACCAGTTCCAAAATATTTAAACAGAGCTAATAGGACATTCGTAAGTACATGCCACTAAACTAAGTCAAAATTACATCAGAGGATGTCTTACTAAAATTGTAGTATATTCCTTGATGTCTGGAGTGTTATGTACTCTTTACTATACTCTTGCCCATTTACTTACGCGTGAAAATCATCACACGCTAAGTATATACTTAGTTAGGCAATTAAAACAATAAATAGTGCAATACAACTCATGCATGAAATTCAATGTCAAAATCAAAATGCCATAAGATCATGTTACCTGCATGTCCAATATTTTACCATGATGAAAACAATACGATATAAATATTAACATTTTCACCAATAGTATAGCCCACAAGTACACATATGAAGACCCTTGGTATTCGAGTAATATCTGCACCATAATGCTACACATAAGGTCGTGCCCACCATATACACCGAAGTGTGTTACACATATGGTCGTGCCTACCATATTACACTTAGTGTCCTTACACACTATATTGTTAGTATAAACCTACAGCTGCTATACTATATGACATGCCAACTATACCCTATCCTTCAACGACTTACTTGGGCATACAGTCTAATTCAATCATCCATAGTATCATATAACCATATATTTAACATTAGGGTAGTTCATACCCAAAATAATATCCATGGTAAAATATCACATTATTCATGATGAATGCACTATAATTTCACAGGGTGACATATCAATGTCATATCGAAGTTATAAAAATGACATAATATCATGCTAATATAAACAAGGTAGACTTGTCGCAAGTATTCCTGATGATGTATAAAACATCTATGTACAATATCATGCTGTTATTGCACTCACCTTGACACTTTATATACCCAAAAGATGTGTCTCACTACGATCCACAATAAACCTTTTTATACTTGACTTGCTTCGATCACAAATCAATCACGATCTGTACAAATTACAATTTCATAACAATATATATGTTAGTATTGTACTAACATAAACACATCCCCAAAACAAAATCCATAATATACTTGAAACTCATTTTCTACCAAAATACATAGCACTTAATAATTCTTTTTAACATTGGCACACACTTTTCCAGTTTACACAAAATGGTCCTTCACCATTTTATCACTTAGATTCTTAATACCATAATTTCAGCATTGAAATTATTACCATTCAAATGCTTTTACAAAGGAACAATTACATTTAAGTACCCCAATTATGCGAATGTTGCACTTAAATCATCAATCTTTTCAAACTTCCAAAATAGTCATATTTCACATCTAAACACTCATTTCAATTCCAAAACAGTAATTTCCAGCATAGTACATCAACTATTAAACAATTATACAACCATTCATAACTTTTCTAAAATTGCTGAATTGGTCTCTCAACTTTTCATAAATTACAAAATCATCCCCAAATTTTTATAAGGCTTGTAGAATACTTCCTACATCATTTCCAGCCATTATATAATTTTCCATATTTTTTTCTCACTCAACTAACCCATGGCCGAATACTTTAAACTTAGAAACTAAGTTTTCATGATTTTGCTCAATTTTGATTCAATTAAAGCATGAAATCAACTCCCAATCAACCTTACAACATCTCTAGAATCAAACCCCTAATCAATTCTCATCAAAACGCCAAGTTCTATAATTTCTTCATTTGACCAAAAATTAAAGAATCATTTCTAGGAAGTTTGAACAATTTTTTAATCATAATTCATGCTTGAAAATGAATCTACAACCTTAAAAACATCAATATTCATCATCAATTTCATGTACTCTAGCATGAAACTAAACCCTAAGATTTGGGATCTTTGAAATCAAGCAAGTATAGTTGGTACCAAAAGATAGCGTTTCTCGACTAGATCACTTTTCTATTTCACGACATACCTTGAATTCCATAGGAAATGACTTAAAAATGGAAAACAATTATTTTTCCTTGCCTTATGCTAACTCAGGACAATGAAGAAGATGATGAACAACTTTGGCGTGAAATTTAGATATTCTCCATGCTAATTTCCTTTAATGAATATTAAATTCATTAAATTAGGAAAATACCAATTTACCCTTAATTAAACTTCATAATTACCATTAAACCAAGACATCTAACCTTATTATCTTCCAAACCAAGACACCTAAACCTTATCATCTTCCAAACCAAGACACCTAAACCTTATCATCTTCCATAAGTGAAATATGAACAAATAAGATATTATTTTACCGATTTTCCCTTGCCTTTTTCCAAATTCATAATCTTGCCACTTTAATCAACGGTACAAAATAAACATAGAATTAAACCCTTAAATCTAAATATTTATATTATTTTCCAAAATTTAAAAATGTGAAAATAATATTTTTGGGTTTAATTTATCATCCTTTTGATTTTCCTAAATTTTCTATTCGATTCGATTTACCGAATTTTCCTCTCAATTTCCTTGCTCTGTAACTTTATTACAAATCTCGTATTAAAATTCTGATTCCCACAGAAACGTTATTCTTGAGATAAATTATTTATTTACGAGGCCAAAATGTAACTTTTTAAAACTACCATTATGGTCTCCAAATTTTTCCAAAGTTTATACTTTGGTCACCAAACTTTCAAAATTTTCATTTTGGTCACTATCTAAATTTTGGGGTATTACATAATCTTCGGTTCTTTTTTTTGCCATTTGTTGGATTTTAATGGCGATGTCTTTTTGTAATGGTATGTAAGTTTTATGTAGTTTTGTCAATTAAGTTCATCAATGATGTTTGGATTGAGACCTAACACGAACTTATTTTCGATGACATATTTTCTCACATGAATATTTGGTCGTCGTATTATAGACTCCATCTCTTTAAAATATTCCTCCATAGATCTACTACATTGTTGTAGTCTTCAAAATCTTTGTTTATTTTCCTAAATATAAAAATTTTAAACAAATTGTTCTCTCATGTCAAACTTGAGATCATCTCATTAATTGATTCAACGTACTTTATACTAACGTTAGACTCGTATCCACCGTGTTAGTGCATAGTCTCTGAATTTTCAATGCTATTAAAGGTACTTGTTCTTTTGGAGGGTAATTGTAGTAGGAGAAATAGGTGAATTTTTTTCCCAATTCATGTAGCCATCTAGATCATAGTCTCCTCAAAATGGTTGAATTGTGAATAGTTGTTTCACTCTTTATGTAGTATGAAACATCCTGAGAAATATAACACTCAAGGAAACATGCAAAGTGAAAAAGAAAATCAATGAAAAAAAAATCTCACAAATCACTCCAAGGAAGTAATGCACCGAGAGGCAAGTAAACTGATCTTGTACTCATTAAAACTCTCTTACCAAGAAGGTTCACAATGTTCATTTCAGAGTTCAATCTCTAACAAAGACAAAAAACAACTTCGTATCTCTAAGAAGTCAAAGAAAGCTAAGACTCCAATTGAACGAGAATTCAAACTCTTTTAATCCTACTAGCACAAGAACAAGAATGTGTTAGATGATGTAAATGAACAAAGAAATGAAAAAAAAAGAACGTGAAACAATAAGAATAATATATATATATATAGGAAAACCTAAAAAATGCATGATAACTTTAGCAACATGATTGAAAGGGTTTCCAATGTTCAAACAACTTGAAATTTTATGTGGAGGTGGTCTTTGAGTTTATAATCATATTGTAAATTTTCACCACAAAAGACCTTCAGTAGTATCTTATAGAAATTCTTGAACGAATGAACCCTAATTCTATTGATTTTATTTGTGAAGCACCTTTGATGGGGTTGTGGATGTCCAAATAATTTGATTTTATTTTCTAGAATTTGATCTTATGATTCGGAATATGTCTTTAAAATTTCAAATCAAAATTCTTTCAGTAAAATTTATGGAAATTTTTCAATGAAAAACCCTAAATCTATCGAACAAATCTGAATGAAGCTTTTAAGGTGTCTATTGATGTCTGATTGACCTTGATTTTTTAGTGGATACCACTCTTGGGATGAATACTGTAATTGTTAAAAATAAACTCCAAATTTCTTTGTTATGTGATTTTTCATTTTTTGGCTTTTTATTTTATTTTTTATCTTTTTTGACTTTTTTTTTATTTTTTTATTTTTTCTTTTTAATGTACTACAAGAAGGAATTGAAACAAAATTACAAAATGTAAAAACAAACTGAAAATGACTAATCATTTTGAATTAGCTCCGTTAGGATATCTTGACGTTGATGTGCACAAGAACAAGGAAGATTGCTTGATTCTTTCTAAAAATCGATCCAAATATGATACCAATTAAGAGGGGATGTCAGAGAAGTGATGAACATTAATTTGAAGAATCAAGCCTTGGGATCTAGATTCAATCAAAGAATAAGATGGAAGACTGATTAGGGTTTTAATGTAACTTAGGGTTATGGAAGATTAAGTTACTGAAAAAAAGAAGAATATGGCGATTAAAAGATAATGGATAATATATAATGAATATGTAGAAAGAATTATGAAAATATAGATAAAACGATGGAAGATCTTGAATGGAAAATTCCCTTGTATGTATGTTTGGAGATAAGATGGATATGGTGATGTAGTTGCCGTGGGATGATGATGATGATGATAAAGATGAAAGAGACTAATTTTGAATTTTAGATAATATTATTATATTTTAATTTATATTATTATTTATGTTATATTTATTTATTTATTTATATATATATATATTTCTATATATTATATTATATATTATTTATTTATTATTATCAGTATTATAATATCTATTATTACATATTATTATCTAATTAAGTGTATGGGTTTTGTTTGCAAGTCCAAGAAGTAGTCCATATAGGGTCCAAGTTTGAAGTCTATAGGTTCAAACTAGCAAGCAAGCTTATGTAACCCAAGAGGCAACCCAACTAGGTCCAAATTTCAAGCTCGTCCTATAACCAAAATTAGGGTTTTGTGATTAACTTTGGAGTCTTATTATCCCAACCCTCAAATCAAGGTGGAGATCAATTGTTCATGTCGCACATTAGTTGGGATTTTCAAACCCTAGGAATTGTATCTGTTGTGCAATCAAATCCCAACTATTGGATCTGGCTCAATGATCCAATGGTTTAGATTACATCAAAATCATTAATCAACCATCATTGTTTGATCTACGACTTGTGAAAACCATGCACCAACACCAAACACACCATATGCTGACACATCAATCTCCACGCGCCAAACAATGCTGCCATCTCAAGATTTCATTGATCATTTTAGCAAGAACAATTGTCGCAACAGTCCTTCAGGTAGTCCATGATCATGTCTCGACTTAAAGTGAATAATTTTACCTTTGGAGTCACCGACAAACTTATGAGTTAGGTAAGGTTGAATACCTAAATTTTACCTTTTTACTAGATCTACGTCTTACTAGAAATTCACATGGAAGGGTCCGAGATTCAATTACATGTGGAGAATGATAAGCACTTGCACATCGTCCTTTTGGTACCAACACGCTTATGGATCATCTTAATAGTGAAAATTAAAGTTTAGACCATAATTTAAAGAAAGGATCTAAATTACATATCTTTGAGCATTTACCATTATAAAATTAAATAAACTAGGTTGTAGGAAAAAAATAAAAGGTTAGAACATATATGTAAAAATGAGATAAAAGGGCCACGAGTATCGAAATAAAGGGAATGTCTCAAGATAAACATGAAAAATAAACTATTACTGAAATTAGAATAAAAAGAACAATTTAAAAGTCATGCAAGAATAAAGAAATATATAAGAAATATTCAATAAATAAAGAAATGAATCATAAATATAAAAGAAAAGAAATTAATTTAAAATAAAAATATTTTTTGAATGTCAACCCAAATAATGAAAAAATTAAATTAGAGTTACTTTTAAAAAGAAATAAAAAAGAAAGGGGAGACAATTAAAATTCCCAATCAAGAACCACCATTGATTTTCATCAAGAAACCTCAAGGAATGATAAATTTATAAAGAATTATTTTGAAGGCTTTTCCTTTTTCATTGGTTCTCTCTTCGATTGTTTTTTCATAAAAATGAAAGAAACTAATTGTGGCCAAGCAACCAGAATAACAATTACAAAAACAAGAGTGGCTTTAAACAAAAATTCCTCTTTTATGACTCTTCACTTCGAATTATAATACTTTGAGTGACTCCCTCTCACTCTTTTTTCTCTTTATTTTTCTTCCTCATGTTTTACATAAGACAAGTGCCTATTTATAGGCATAAAAAAATCTTTAAAAAAATCCTTATATATTTCCATTAATGCTAGATACACCAATTAAAAGAAAATTATTAAAATAATATAAAAGATCCTAAATTAACCTAAATAAACAATGAAAAATCTAAAGTTCAATTTAATAAAAAATAATCATTAAAATAACTGAAAATTTGTAATAAATAACAATTCCCTCATTGTACTCGTAGTCAATTTATTGCACGCGTTTTCTTTGCCAAAGTAAGCATATCTTGAGTTCTCAATGTCCAATTAAGGCGCTTCAAAATGAGTTGGAAAGCTAACTAAAAGTAGGTATTTTTTCAAGAGACATCTTAACATGGAAATGCTCATATCTTATCCATAAATTCATTGTAACTCGACTGATATCTTGTGCTTTAAAAGCAACTTAAATAAAAAAAATTTAGGCCTTGAAAAAAGGTAGGTCAGATGAAAATTGGGTATTACAGCTATCCTATTTGATTGTTTTCATAAAATGAAAATGGTGCAAAGACAGGCATCGACCCCCTATAAATTGGTCCTGAAAAATACATGATTACCATTGGTTAACATATTTGATGATTTATTTTTCATTTTCTGGGTGATTGACTCATTTTTTAAGGACATTAAATCTGAAAACGAAATTATTCCTTCATGTTAAGGACATTTAGTTGTATTTCAATGGTTTTCTCCTTATTTTGAAGATGTCAAGTTTGTTGACGACATTGTTCCTTATTGTTGAGGTCTAGTCGTGTTTAATGGTTAATTGTATTTTTCCTCTAAGGGATGCCAAATCAGGGAATGATCTCACTCCTTTGTTCTGAAAGATGCCAAGTCGTAGTCAACAGGTGATATGTTCATTCCTCTGGAAGATGCCAAATTGGGGAATGATCTTGCTTCTTTCTCTGAATGACGCCAAATCGAGGAACAATCTTGCTCCTTTATCCAAAGCACGTCAAGTCATAATCAATGGTGAATAAAAATGAAAAAAAAACTATCATGCATTAATGACTTATTTTTCTTTTATTGAATAAAAAGGTTATTTTTGAACATCTATCCCCTTAGAGATACCTCTTTCACAATGATTTTTTCGTATGAAATGATGAATGACCCTCTTTCACTATCCCTTAACAAAAGAAGAAAAAATATCCCTTGTGGTCCTCATTTGAGTCTAAAATATTTTTTTGTTTGGTTTTAACCCTAACCAAGGATCATTCCCTACACTTGGGGCAAGAAAAAGCAAAATATGCTCACTCGAGCTAAGACAATCCAATCTAATTTTACTACATGAATGAATTCTTATAAGATAAGGTAAAACACCATAAGGTTAACCAAATACAATATGTTAGAAGATACAAATCAAATTGAGAATGATAAGATATGTTTTAAATACGAAAAGTAATTGTGCTCAAATCAAATAGAGGTCTCAAATGTAATAAACAAGGGGGACAAAAGCATATAAAAGGATTCTAAAAAATAAAATGTCTCTTTTGGTTGGTGAGAAGAAGTTGATTCAAAGATTTAGGTTATAGAAATGAGAAAATCATGAATGCCAAATGCATTGAAAAAGGAAATTACCTCTAGGGTGAAAACATTTAAATGGGCAGTCTAGAGGGATCCAAAAAAGGAAAGAAAAAGATTAGGGAAGTAGATTCAAGTCAAGAAAAATAAGAATGAATGTCCTTGGTTTAGTCATCCTTAAACACATGTTTGTGCCTATTTATCCATTTCTTTCATAACTATGAGCCATGGCCTACATTACGTGCCTTAAAAGTTCTTTCTAATCATACATGAATTTCTAAGTGATAGATACTATCTTCAGATTTCATTATGCTCCTAAAGGTAATCTTTTTATTTGTAACTTTTCCCCTAAAAATTTTAATGCATGATGAGGAAAATGAGAAAAACAATAAACAAGGGATTACATATGAAAATCCATAAATAGCCTCTTGAAACCAAAGGAGGATTGAAATTGGAAACCTTAAAAGGCATATTGAATGTGAAAATTGTACAACTAAGGCATCAGAGGCGAGCTTATAAATCTCTTAAGAAAGCTTCGTACATCATATAAGCATTAACGAGAGCTTGGAACCAATGAACATTTCAAGAAGACAAACATGATGAACATATCAAATCAAGGGACATCAAAGAACCAAAAGTGCTAAATCTTTGTCAAAGAAGCTAATTCAAAAAACTTTCCTTCTCAAATTAACCCAAATCTCAAAATCATCATTAGTCTTGACACTTGTCAAAGAGCTATAATTTTTTAAGGATTAAAAGTGTGATAGATTTGTTTGATAACCAATGAACTCATGTTTTGTGATTTGTTTGAATTTTGAGCTCGAAACAAGGGAAACCATTTTTCAAAGCTTCTTCATCAAACTCTTCAAACTTTGAAAAATGAAAGAGAAAGAATTTTTTTTTCAAACATAACAGTTTTCTCGAGAATAAAATGAGGCCCTTGGAATTGGTTGACTCACTATACCTCAAAGGCCCAAAATTGTGAAATAAGGCCGAGAAACAAAACCTATATTAATAAGAAATGAAGCAAAAATGATGAAAATATCTTTCGAATTGAGGAAAAAATATTTCTCACAAATCTTTGTGATATCATGTTTGCTTCAACAAGAAAGAGCGGGACTAGAGAATGAGTAATGATATTCGAATGAGCTTTGTAAAAATATAAGGTGAAACTACTGATGGTACTCTTTTTTACCTGGTTTGAGCTTGGTATATTTAACAAAAATAGTACAAGGATAAAACAGTCCGAATTTGATATGAGCATGACTACACTTGATCCAGAGAGTATTCCACAAGGACAAATCATAAGATCAAGAGCTAAGCAATTCAGGAACATTCATGCCTTATCTAATAAACCATATAATGTTATGCAGGCGCATGCTTAACATATTACATTCACATCTTTACTTAGTTTATTTCATGTTCATGCATTCATACTTAGCTTATTTCATGATTATGTTAGCTCATTCATTACTATTTAGCTCATTCATACACTTTTCATTAGTGAAATAATCTATTTCATTCATTTCCTAATGATTCAAGACTCATTATATTATTTTCTTGACACATCTAGGTTCAAGCATTGCTAAGAAACATTATAGTAGCTTATGGATAGCTCACTCAATCTATGATAGCTCGTGGAAGTAAAATACATCAATGGATAACTCGCCATCACTTAAAGGATCTCACAAGTTAAGAATAATAGCTAAAGGAGCTGAAGTGTACATGACATTAGTTGGAGAGTAACTGACGAGCTAGAAGCTGAGCTAAGGACTTACGACAACTAGAGGTAGATGGAGTGACACTAGGTACCTAGCTAGATACTTAAGCTACCTATCTAGTTAAGTGACCTAACGAGCTACCTAAGTTGCATCCATGAGTGCAACATTAACAAAGGAGGCCATGTGCACAAAGCATGTTTCCATATACATGCTTAAGTCATGTATACCCATTTGAATTCAAACTAGGTGCCAACTCCAAGAGGCATGTAACCATTCAGCCAAAGCAAGGCAACTAACCATCTTGCTGCCAAATATGAAAGAAAATAACACCATCCAGCCAAGCCTTTTATTCCTTTCAAATTAGCCAAACCATGATGATTATTCAGCTAAATAAGTGCATTTTTTTCTTTTAAATACTTGTCAAACTAGCACCTATGTTATTCATCTTCCATAGACTTAATTATTCATTTAAACATTTACATTTGACATATCCTAAAAATTTTGAAATAATGTGTAAGGTTTTTAAAGTTTCAATGTTTTTATGAGTTTCTGAGAATATATGGACTAATGTCATGGTTTACACAAAAGTTGGGTTATTTTAAAATCCTTATTCTTTTTTTCTTTGTTTCTTTTATGTTGTTCGTGTGCAAACTAGTAAATTGTGTGTCCCTCTCTCTTTATGGTTGTTTCATCGCTAACCATGTAGAGGTATACCTTCGACACCATTATGTTTGTCTCATTGACCCTTTTTATCTAATGTACTTGGATAATTGTTCATCGTCGTCATTTATAACTGGTGAAGGTTTGAATATTCAAGTTTCGTTATCTTTTTAGAAACTGATGTTTGCAAGTGACTCGTCGTGCTTTAAAATATTTTTTTGCATCTTTTGGGAATTTTTTGGTCACCGGAGGTGGTCCACGTGCCCTACGTCCTTCAATGTGCGAGAGGGCTTCATTCTGACAGTTCTACTAGTGAATCGATTGGATCAAACTAGTATGACACTAAATTGATTTCACCTGACCTATTGACTAAATTGGACCAGTTGACCCTTGATTGTTGACCTTTGATTTTTTTAAGGCCCTTACTTTTATGTTTTTCGATGTCATGAGTTTATTTTTGCAGTCTATTTTTCCAAATTATGACCCAAAAGCCCTTTTTGCATCATTTATCGCTTAAAGCCATAATTATGTTAAGTAAATTATGAGATTTTAAACTCATTTTTTGGTGTTATTTTCTAAAGGTGAGCACATATCTCTGCATCGCTCTCTGATAGATCTAGAAAACCCTTTCTCAACTCAGTTTAATTTTGCTCGATTGTCTCGAGATTCGTGTAAGTATTATTTAGTAGCTTTATAATGTATTTCTGTTTAGATATATGGTTTTCGTATTCATAGAGTGGTATTGCTTTTAGGTTCCCTTTCTGCAAGACCTAGTACTATTGATTGTGTGAAGCATAAAAAATGGTTTTGATTAGTACTATAGGTGTCCCATGACCTATTTTTTACCTTTGATATTATATGCTATTATGGTGTATGATATTACTTGCACGCATTCTGATTGCGTGTATCTGAATTATGATTATTTTCTAATTATTGTTGCATCATTTTAAATCTACACATTGATGCATTTCTTATTCTACAATGGATTTAATCCCCGTCCTATTTGTGAATGGGATTTAATCTCGGTCATGTTTCTACATGGGATTATATCCCTATCCTAATTTTGTATGTGATTATATCCCCATCCTGTTTATGTTTGGGAGCCTTTTCGAAGGGTTAGATCCCCATCTTGATTTCTTTATTCTAACTTGGGTATCTTTACAGAGGGTAACATCCTCATCCTATTTATTCATTGCGAAAAGTATTGTATGTTATTGATACTTCACTCTAATGAATAAATTATTAAGTTATTGTTTTCACATTATTTGTGTTATATATATATATATATATATATATATATATATATATTACTGTAGAGGACACACTGGCTTTATAGCTCTCTATTTTAGCTTATATGTTTACAAATGCTTCTGATCTTTAGGATTACGACTAGTACCTGAAGGATTGTTTAGTAGTACATTTTCCTTTTAGCCGTTGTATAAACGTTTTCAAAATTTATATTATTTATTTTTCTTTGATTTTATATACATTTATATATGATGTTGGGATTCTATGTTTTTACATACTTTCAATTTTAAACTCGTCTAGTTTCTTATATTATGAATTATTACTTTTATATTCAGATTAATATTGAATTTAGTGGCATCATAGTCATGTTTAACACTCAGATTGTATTAACTATAAATTTTATACTATTCTAAAAGATAATTTTTGCATACATCAAAAAAGTTTGGGTTTGGGGAATATTTTCTAAATTCCATTTTGATTATATTTTTTTCAAATAATTATAATCTTTATTATTTCAAATATGAATATTTTATTACAAGATTCCAATACCAGATTGGACTTTAGCTTATGTTTACTTCTTATCTCAAACTCAAAAGATAGTAGGCCACCTCGTAAAGGTCGACCTCCTTCTGTACCATATCGTAGAAATTGTAACGCTACAGCCCGTAGAGGCCGGGTGATTCATAGTGATAGAGATCATATATTTCTTGTACCATCTCATCTATTTTGTTCATTATTTTGCTTTACTTGATGGTTGGTCTACCTATTCTTATGTTGCGAGTTTTGTTGCCCACAAACTTGACATTCCTGTTGAGCCATCAAACTTTCCTGTTACAGTTTAGTCTTATGTCGGTCAATTCATAATGGTTGATAAAATCTATCGAAACTATCCACTCGAGTTTAGTAGGGAGACTTTTTTGGTAAACCTTATGGTACTTTATCTTGATGAGTTCTATCTCATTCTTGATTCTAATTGGATGAAATAAGATCGAGTTGATTTGAATTATGAATGTAAAAGAGTGATTATGACGACTTTTGATGATAGGGAAACTGTTTTGTTTGGTGAGCAACAGGGTTATATATCTAATGTGATATGACCCATGGTAGTTGAGAACATGATTCAGAATAGTTCCGTAATGTACCTTGATTAAATTTTGGATTTGAGGAAGTTTATTGCTGGAATTAAACAGACTTATACCGTGAGAGATTTTCTGGATGTTTTCCTAAAAGACTTGTTTGGTGTACCGCCTGAGAGAGAAGTAGAGTTCAGAATCAAACTATATATGGGGACCATATCGGTGTCCATAGCCCCTTATCGTATGTCACCTAAAGAGTTGAGAGAGTTGAAGGTCCAGTTACAGAAGTTGTTGAACCGATGTTTTATTCAGCCTAGTACCTCTCTATGGGGAGCTTTCATACTCTTTGTTTAGAAGAAAGATGGGATATTAATCTTGTGTATTGATTATCAAAAGTTGAATAAAACAAATACTCGTTATCGCCTATCGATGATTTGTTTGAATAGTTCTACTGCGTAAATGTTTTCTCCAGAATCAATCATTGTTCTGGCTATTATCAACTTAAGGTGAAAGATTCAGATGTTTTATAGATGATTTTCATACTCAATATTTATATTGGTCATAAAAGTCTAAAAAATTTATTGATTCGGAAGGATCATAATTTGAGACAACGTTGTTGGTTAAAGTTTATGTAAGACTATGATTTCGTGATTAAGTGTCATCTTTGAAAAGCCAACATAGTTGTCGATGCTTTGAGTCGTATAGTGAGTACTGATTTGATGGTTATATTCTCTAGTATGAGCTTATATGATTATGGTACTTTGTTAACTAAACTTTGAGTAAAGCCAACTTTTGTAATTGAGATTTAAT
This sequence comes from Hibiscus syriacus, assembly GCF_006381635.1. NCBI lineage: Eukaryota > Viridiplantae > Streptophyta > Magnoliopsida > Malvales > Malvaceae > Hibiscus > Hibiscus syriacus. The sequence goes on along the minus strand of NW_024063086.1, from coordinate 49,200 downwards.
CAAAGGATCCTCTCGACGCATTCTTATTTTCGTTTACAAAATGAGTTGGTAAGGTTCTGATTCTGAGTACACCTCTGATGATGATGATGTATTTTTTTTCTGAATATGTTATTGCACTCTAAATGATCTCGAGTTTTGAAATTCTATTTGTAGGAAGCTCATGATAGTCCTTATTTTATGCATCCAAGTGGTGTTATGATGTACCAGAATTTTAGTGAAAGGTACTATTGGTCTGGTTTGAAAAGAGATGTCATTGAGTATGTGGCTAAGTGTCTGACCTGTCAACAAGTAAAGGCTGAGCAAATGTTTTTGTCTAGTTTACTTCAACCCATTCAGATACCAGAGTGGAAATGAGAGTGAGTAACTATGGATTTTTTCAGTGGATTACCTTTGAAGCAGTTTAAGAAAGATTAAGTTTGGTTTATTGTTGACCATCTTATTAAGCCTGCTCACTTTATTTCGATCCCGACAAATTATGTTATGGATGTATTGGCTCAATTGTACATTTCTATGATTGTTTTCCTTCATGGAGTTCTCTTATCCATTATTTTCTTATTAAGGTTTAAGGTTCATGTCGTGATTCTAAAACACTCTTCATGAGGTTCTGGGTACACGATTGAATTTCAGTACTGCTTACCACTCGCGGTCTAACGGTCAATGTATAATTGCCTTAAGTAGAGTTTCCCTACAACAACAATTATCAGACCAATATTCAGATGGAACCGTAGGGGACCTTGTATGGTCGTACGTGTCGTACGCTTTTGTATTTGACTAAGTTATATGAGAAGAGCGTTGTATGACGCAATCTTATTCAGAAGATAGGGAGTACTATTAGATTGATCCGAGACATGCTCAAGGATACTTTTGATAGATAGAAGTCTCACGATGATTTGAAGAGACATGATATTGAGATTAATGTTGGTGACAAAGTCTTTCTAAAAGTATCTCTATGGAAAAAAGGTTATCAGATTTGGCCGTAAAGGAAAGTTGAGTATGAGCTTTGTTGGACCTTATTAGATTTTGCGTCGAGTAGGACTTGTTATATATCAGTTTGAGTTTCATCTTGAGCTTGAGCACACTCATGATGTTTACCATGTCTCTATGTTGAGACACTATCGTTATGAGCCGTCTCATGTTATTTTTGTTGAGGATATTGAGTTGAGACCTAATCTGAGTTAGGATGAGGAGCCCATTCAGATTCTTGCTTATAATGATTGTGTTTTGATGAGTTAATGTATACCTATGGTTAAGGTATTTTGGAGTAACTACACTCTTTCGAAGGCAACCTAGGATACTCAGAGGCCTATGGAGGAGCAATTTCCATATCTTTTTTCGACAGAAAAAATTTCGAGGTCGGATTTTTCTTAAGGGGGTGAGGTGTCACAAACTACAAATTTGGGACTAAAATATAAGGCTCTTAAATTTTCTATTCCTTTTATATGTTTATGGGAATAGAGGGACTAATGTCATAGTTTACCCAAAGTTGGGTTATTTAAAAATCTTTATTCTTTTATTTTCTTTCTTTCTTCTTCTATTGTTCGTGTGTAAACCAATAAATTGTTTACCTCTATGATTATTTTGGTTTTTCTTTGATCCGTCGCTAATCGTGTGGTGGTGTCCGGCACCTACAGTACCATTGTGTTCATCACATCGACCCAGTACATCGACAACGTTTGCAATTGGTAAAGGTTTAAACATTCAGATTTCGTTAAAACCTCATTTCTATTGATATTTGCAAAAAACTAACATCAGTAATGTACTCCCCGTGCTTTAAACTATTTTTTGCATTTCTTGGGAATTTTTCGGCCACCGAATGAGGCTCCATGTTCCCATGCACTGCCGTGCACGACTGGGCTTTGTTATTGTGGTTCAAATAGTGAACTGGTTTGGCCTTGAACTAGTTTAACTCGACCCATTAATTGAACCAGACCAGTTGACTATTGACTTTGATCATTGACTTTTTGAAAACCTTACCTTTATGTTTTCCGTAGTCATGAGTATGTTTTCGCAGTCTATTTTGCCAATTTCTCACCTGAAATCCCTATTTTTGCTTCATTTATCGCTTAAAGTCATAATTATATTAAGTAAATTGTGACATTTTGGACTCACTTTATGGTGTTATTTTTTTAAGGTTATCACGTATCTCCGCATCATTCTTCGATAGATCCCGACCACCCTTTCTCAACTTTGTTTGATTTTGTTCGCTCATCTTGACATTTATATAAGTATTATTTAGTGACTTGATTGTTTATTTTTGTTTAGATATATGGTATACGTATTCATAGAGTGGTATTATTTTTAGGTTCCCGTTCCACTGGACCTATTACTATTAATCATAGTAAGCATAAGGCTTAGCGGGTTTGTATTATGTACTATAGGTGTGTCCCTTGACCTATTTGTTACCTTTGATATTTTATGCTAATATGGTGTATGATATTATTTTTACGCATTCTGGTTACTTGTATCTGGATTATGATTATTTTCTGATTATTGTTGTATCATTTTAAATATGTACATTAATGCATTCCTGATTCTACATGTGATTTAATTCCCACCCTATTTCTACATAGGATTATATCCTTGTCCTATTTCTACATGGGATTATATCCCCATCCAATTTCTATTTGGGTGCCTCTTTGGAGGGATAGATCTCTATCCCAATTTCTATATTCTGGCTTGGGTACCTTTATAGAGGATAACGTCCCAATCCTGTTTATCCATGGCGAAAGCACTCTGATGAATAAAATCAATATTACTATTTTTGCATTATTTGTGTTGTTATATATATATATATATATATATATATTGATATTTGTTTTACTCTAGAGGACACACTGGGCTTTATAACTCACTATTTTAGCTTTTATGTTTACAGATTCTTACGATCTTTATGATTATGACTGATACCTAGATAATCATGTTAAACTATATTTTGATATAATAATTAAGGTAAAATATTTATGGACTTAAATTAAATTTATTCAAAGTTTTCAAAAATAATTCAAAGTCAATTTAATTTGGAATTGAGCACAGAATATTTTTATGAATAGTATCGTACTATATGACTAGTATCGATATTGTATGAATAATACCGATATTGTGTGTACAGTAGTATCGATACCATGAACAGTAACGATACTAAAAAATTCCAGAATGCAAAATAGGTATCGATATTGCATGAATAGTATCGATACCATGAACAGTGGTATCGATACTATCATGCCCAACGGTCATAAACAGCTAGTTTATTTAAATATTACAAAGGTAGTATCGATACTATGAATAGTAGTACTGATTCTCCTTGTTCTAGGCAGTTTTATTTTGCATAAATTTAATCCCCAAAAAGCTCCAAAACATCTCCAACGGCTAGAAACAACCACAAACTCATTACAACCTATAATGCAAGCTGAAGTCACTTGAAGATTGTAGAGAACACCTATCCAAGCATTCAAACACAAGAGAAGAGCTTTCTATTCTTATTTTCCTTAAGAGCTTTTTATTCTTATTTTCCTTAAGAGCTTTTTTATTCTTATTTTCCTTTCTCTTGTAAATATTAGTGTGTTTTGAGCTTATTACAAATCTTGAGCTTATTACAAATCTTTAGGTTTTGTTTTCGTGAGCTTAATTATTTGTAAACACCTACCTTAGAGAGGTTTTCTTGGTTTTCATTTCTTTTCTTTTTGTAAAATGGTTGGTTCTACCTTATCCAAGTGAAAAGATAGGGATTGGTTCTAGCTGAGCCCGTTAAAAGCTATGGAGTTGTAAAGGTTATGTAACACCCATCTCACGTATACCCTTCCGTACACGAGATATGATGTCACATCACTTTAATAAAAAATATTTGCCATTTGAAAACCCATTAAATTTTTGTTTCAATTTGATTAAAAACAAAATAAAATATTTTTTGAAAGCAACATACTCAAATCTTCACTTAATTACATTACAAAATATTTACCATAGTTTAATTACATGCCAACTAAGTTTTTAAATTGAATAAGATTGTCCTACCGTTACTGATGAGAGTCAACTTTAACTAATGATACCCACTAAAACTGCTGCACACCTTACTCAGTTTATCTCCGCTTTTACCTACACGTGGAAACAACACACCATAAGTATTTACTTAGTGAGACGTAATATTATAAAATAACCTTTGTGTATACATAAGTATGCATAATGCAGAGTAGAATTCTTTTGTTACGGTAACATTTTTCTATTCTTTCTAACTTCTTTTTCTTCGCGACAAATTCCTTCAGGAATTTATCATAGGAAGGCATATGCTCTATGTCTTCAAGTAATAGGGCATTAATATAATGTTGGTTAAGGACATCAATAAATTTATTGAACTGAATCTCGTCGTTGTTCTTCTTCAACCGTTGAGGAAAGGGTGGTGAAGGTCTGACTTCATCTTCTATAGCTGGTGAGGAGACTTTTGCATGGGCAATAAATTTCTCACTATATGCTTGAATACTTTCTGAACCTTTATCTTTTTCCTTCTCCTCAAGCAATCTCTATAGTTCAACAATTTCAGCTTAATCCCCAGGTTGTGTAGTGCCTTGGCTAGAAATTTCTGGTTGTTTCCCCCAAACTTATCCTTATAGTTAATATAGGTACCACTCCTTAGTGTAAGTACACTATGCTGCTCCTTTCCATGATGTTTAGTGACCTCAATATCACTAGGGAGAATACCTTAAGTACACTATGCTGCTCCTTTCCATGATGTTTAGTGACCTCAGTATCACTAGGGAGACTACCTTGTGGATGAGAATTTAATACCGTGGTAAAATTTGACCCACTTGGTTTTCCAATGCTCTCAAGGATGAACTATGGATTTGCAAAAGATCCCCTTGACTTTGTAATAAATTACATTGGTTCTTAATTGTTGATGAGTGTTCATGCATCAAAGTCTTTGTTGAGGCCATTAAATCTTTTGTCGAGGCCATAAATTCCTGCAATGAAGTCTCTAAGGAGTTAGAATTAGAATTTAAATTAGAGGAAGAAATTGTACCTTTATTATGTTGCCAGGGTTTATGCTGATGTTGATGTTGAAAATTTTGATGTTCCGAATTATTCTATCGTGGATTATTATAATTGCCTACCTGATTATTATTGTTGGTCCCTTGATTACCCCATTAAATATTTGGATGTTATCGCCATCCATGATTGTATGTATTCGAGTAGGGGTTGTTATTGCTTTGGTTATAGTTTACCTATAAAATTAATAGATTCCTGGTTTTCTGGACACTCACTCTGATGATGGTTTACTCAATAAATTATGCATGCATCACTAGTTGCCTTGACTTTTCTCACCTCATTAGGACGCTGCAAATTTTTCAACATGTTAGTTATGGCAAAAAGTTGAGAAGAGACTGAATCCTTACCCTCAATTTCATATGCTTCAGATACTTTTCTACCAGTCCCAAGCCTTGTAGTCAAGAATTGATAGTCATTATTTGCTATCCTGTCGAGGATATCGAAGGCTTCCTTGGGTTTTTCATCAAGAAATGTGTAATTCGCTGAGGCATCGAACATCACTCGAGTAGGTGCATTAACTCCATTATAAAACATGACGACTTGAGTCCAGTCATCGAATCCATGGTTTACGCACTTACGAAGTAAACTTTAATATCTGTCCCAATATTCATACATGGATTCATTATCACCTTGGTGGAAACTTGGAATGGCATTTCGTAGTTGTTTGATCATATTGGGTGGATTGTAACAAAGTAGGAAGGTTTTACATAAATATGCCCAAGACTCTATTGAGCCCGAAGGGACTCCACTGACCCAAGATGTTTCCGGTTGCATAGAGATTAAGGGAAAAGTTTAAGCTTCAACACATCTTCCTGCACTCCTTGTTGCATGAACGAATCACATACTTGAAGAAAGGCACGAACATGTTGTCTAGCATCCTCATTAGGTGAGCCACCAAGACAAAGAAAAACGTTGACTCAAATATATTCATAATAACCTCACATATTCAGACTTTTCACAGAGCACTCAGGTTAGTCGTTTGCTATGGCGAGAAATTATTCTCAGTCAGGAATGATTTGTTATGATATGTTTAGGCTGTCTGACAAGATTACTAGAGTATTCTAAGACGGTTGCTTTGGCAATACTACTTGAAGTGAGCTACATCCCTTGATTTTTAGACTATTGTTGTGGCAATAGCCCTCAGCGTTAACTATAGTCGTTGTCTATCATACTCAAGCGTTTATCCCTTTTAGTCGATTGAAACCCTCTCCTTATCTCTAAGGCATGCTTGTTAAAATATCATTATCACAAATGTATTCCATTTCTCACGTAGATCTATCTTAATTCTCTCAAATCTAAGAATCAATTTCTAGAAAAACAATAATCTCTCAAACGCTCTTATAAGGTCTAGAAGTGTTTCGCCTAATCACATGAAATCTCTTGAAAGCTCTTACAGTTTCAAGGAAAAATATTAAAACAATGAACAAAACAAACTTAAGAAAAATTATAACGCATCATTCATAAACCATTTAATAATCATCTTGGCAAAACAAAAACCAACACCCAGTAAAGCAAATCATGGTGTTTCCAAAGTATCATCTAAAAGTATCATCGTTTAATACATGCCCCAAAACATATTAAAGAAATTAAGAACATAGGAAGAATGAGTCCGAAATAGGTCTCTATCGTGATAGCTCTGACCAGTACCACACCTACCTTGACGGCAGCCTCTCTCGAGGCCTGACCGTCGCTATGCTATAGCCTGGTTATGGAGGGCACCAAGGACAGTCGGGTTGGAGAATGGTCGAAAGTAAGGTACTGCAGCTGCTTGCTCCACGCCTAACATAAATATTCTTCTTCCTTGCCTCCTCTTTTTGGCGGCTATGAATGGGTATTTATAATGGGAATTTCTAGGGCTTTGTGTAATTGAATATTCCCTAAATTCCCGTGTTAACTTGTCCATGCTATAGATAGAAAGGTGAATGGATAAGGTCAAATTCTTGGAGGGATTGATTGCGAGTGAGGCCAGTCATACAATTGTCAGGTGACATCAACAGTTTATCATATCCGCTTCAGACTTACAGGATAAATATTACATTGGAAAGAAAAATCGGTTCCTCACTGTGTTTGTCTTCTGTGTTCCACTGACCCATATGAAATATTTTGTAATGGCTAAAATATTCTTCCTAAGTCATTTTTCTTCACAGACAACCCACGAAAACCCTTTCTCTTCAACAACATCAGTTAAGCCAAATAAATCTTGCCTAGGAAAAACTTATCCACCATATGCAAATATGACCTAAATATAACTAAATGCAATTAGTATTCTATGAAAACAATGTTTAGACAAAAGTAACTTAAGTAAAAAGACTGAAAAATAGTTTTTTTTTACGGAGTTAACAACTTGGCATCCTCATTGCTCACTAATTATTTTATAGTTGAGTGATCTGTGTGAACATTAACTTTGGTGCCTATCAAGTATGACCTAAACTTTTCAAATGTAAATACTACGATAATAAATTCCTTCTCAGTGGTAGTATAATTCAATTGATCTTTATTCAAGGTACGACTAGCATAATATATAACAGGAAAAATTTTACCTCGACGTTGCCCAAGCACAACTCCCATGGTATAATCGCTCGTGTCACACATTAGCTCTAACTATGACGTCCAATCGGGGGGAACCACAATGGGTATAGAGATAAGTCTTTATTTTAGCTTAGGGAATCAGCCATGAAAAAAATTATCAAACACGAAGGGTTGATTTTGTTGAAGCATGGTGTATAAGGGCTTGGATATCGTGATGTATTCATTGATGACTCTTCTATAGAACCCAACATGTCGAAGGAAGCTCCTAATTCCCTTGACAGATGTTGGTAGGGGTAGCTTCTCAATCACCTCAATTTTGGCTTTGTCCACTTCAATGCCCTTATGGTTGAGCACAATGCCTTTGGTCACCGTGAAGTGACACTTTTCTCAGTTCAACATGTGGTCAACCTTATCACGTAGCTTGAGTACTTTTACCAAATTGCCTAGGCATTTCTCATAGTCATCTCCAAAAATAGAGAATTCATCCATAAAGATTTCCAGAAAATCCTTAATCATGTTAGAGAAGATAACTTGCATGCAGCGTCGAAAAGTTTCCAGGGCATTACAGAGTCCAAAAGGTATTCTTTTGAAAGCATAAGTGGCACAATGACACGTGAAAGTTGTCTTCTCCTAGTCCTCTAGTGTGATGGCAATTTAATTATACCCATAATATCCTTCTAAGAAGCAATAAAATTCATTTCCCACCAACTGTTTCAGCATTTGATTAATGAAGGGTAGAGGAAAATGATAATTTCTTGTAGCCTTGTTTAGCTTGAGATACTCCATGCATATCCTCCATCCGGTTACGGTACGCATTGGTAATAGCTCATTGTCTTCATTGATCACTACGGTCGTGCCTTCTTTCTTGGGTACACATTGGACAAAACTCACCTGTAAACTATTAGATATGGGGTAAATTATTCCAATATCAAGCCATTTGATGATTTCTTTCATCACCACACTCTTCATGACTGGGTTGAGTCTTCTTTGTGGCTCTATGGAATTGCCATGGCATTTTTCCAACAAAATCTTATGCATGAAAATAGTGGGACTTATCCCTTTCAAATCTACCATAGTCCATCCTAATGTTGCGAAAAAACACTTAGCAAACTATATTCTTGGTTAGGAGTAACGACAGAGGAGATAATAACATGTAACGTTTCATCATTACCCAAGTAAGCATATTTAAGATGTTGTGGAAAATTATTTAGTTCTAGGGTAGGTGAATGATGTAATGAGGGCTTTGAAGTAACACACTCATCAAAATCAAAAGGTTCAAAGCGTGTATCTGGGCTACCTATGGGTAAGCTAGCCTGTTGTACCTACAAAGAAAAGTCCTTAGGCTACTCTATGCTTTCCTCTTCTATAAGGCTCTCATAATTTTCCAGCTGAATGAATTGTTATGGAAAAATTTGTAACATCCCAAAATCGGGTTAGTGACTACAATGAGAATTTTTTGAATTTGGTGATCAATTTAGGAAAAATTGAAAAGTTTAGGGATTTAAAGTGTAATATTCTGTTAGTGGGTTAAATGGTAATTAAAGAAGAATGAAAAGGGTATTATGGTAAATTGAGCTTAAGGGATATTTTTTCTCTCCTTATTTAAGAAGATAACACGTGGGTTTGGGAGTTATCTGGAAAACTCTCTTCTCCTTCTTCTTTCTCCTTCACATTGGCTTCCACTCCTAAAGGTAAGTTCAATTTTAGTTGGTTAATTCCTGGATTTTAAGTTGAGTTTAATCCTTGAGTGTTATATAAGCTTAAGGAAAGCTTATATAAGCTTAAGGACAGCTTATATAAGCTTAAAACATTAAAAAGAGAGAATTAGAAAGGAATTTCTATTCAGACTTTAGAAATGAGTGCATCTTTTTTTAGTATAGGATTTCAGAGAAATTGGACTTGCGATAAGTACATTTCCTATAAGTCTAATGCATGAAGTCATGAACATAAGCATGTGAATGACGTGATTTGTATGTAGGCATAGTTATATGTGTTGATATGTTTTTTTATGTACTACTATAAGATTATATGTTTTTATATGATACATGTTAAGTGTCTATCATATATGTGAACACATGATGATATGAGATAAGTTAAGTTAGGTAATACCAAACTATGATATTGTATGAAAAGATATGAACTATATGTTATGACATTGTGAACATATGAGAAAGGATATAAGAGGTATTATGTGGTATATGTGATATATGTGATTTATGGAAAAAATATGTGAAATGATATAAGTAATAATCATGCCCATGTTATGTGTCCCGAGGGCTAGAGGTATAGTTGGCATGCCAAGAGTCGAGGGTTCTACGTGGTCCTCAGGACATAGTGGTTCTTCGGGACATTTCATAGTGGTCATTTGGGACAAATTCATATACCCCTAGTGGGACCTCATACGATATGGGGTGGTAGCATAGTGCACAACCTAAATAGACTCACATATCTATAGTTCTCACATGTGTACATAGGCTAATAAAGAAATAATAACAAATACAATATATGTGATATGTATGTTTGGTAATGTGAAATGTGTTACATAAATTACATGATGACAGGTTTGTTCTTTGGTGTAGTGATATACTTGTTACATGATGTGTATATATGGTAAGCTAAAAGGGTAATATGATAAAGGGGATTAATGATGATGATAAGAGTAATAATAAGGATAATGAAATGATATGTATATGTATGTATTTATGTTTTGATGCATAATGTATTTTATTGTGTATTATGATTACATGAAGTATGAATAATAGGAATTAGAAATTACATGTTATAGTAAGTTTAATTATGCCTCGCTAAGTCATAGACTTAGCGTGTGAGTGTTTCACACGTAGGTTCCGGAAAGCAAGAAGAGAAGCTAAGAGGAGCAGGACAGGTCAGATTCTCCTTTCCACAGTTCAGATCAGAAATGTGTTTAAATTATAAGTATTTTGTTATAGTAAATGTAGTTGGCATGTATTAATAGATTTGAATTGAAGATGCTCTGATAGGTTTTGTAAACCTATTTGGTTTTAAATTAATGTAAGTCAATACTTTCTTAAATTGCAAGTTTTACCAATTTGTAAAGAAAAGCATTTTGAAAAGTTAATGATACACCTCAGACTCGGATCTGGGTCAGATACGGGTTGGGGGTGTTACAAAATTGATCGGCTTCTCCCACTATCAATGAGTCCACTTCCACAATACTGTAACATTTTTCAGACTCATCCACATACTTGAGAGTACGGAATACATTCACAGTCACACATTGGTCGGTCACTCTCATGGTGAGCTTGCCCTTCTCACAATCAATAAAAATATGCCCAGTGGCTTGGGATGGTCTCCCTAAAATTATGGATGTCATGAAATCAGCCTCGTAATCATGTATAATGAAGTCTAGTGCAAATACAAATTTGTTAACTCTAACAATGGCATCCTCAACTCGCCCCTCAGGACGAACATGGGAGCGGTCGACAAGTTGTAAAATAACAAAGGTGGGTCTTGCATTTCTCATTCCAAGCTTTAAGAAGATTAACTTTGGCATTAAGTTCACACTTGAGCCAAGGTCATATAGTGCCTTCCCAACATAGTTTTCTCCTATAAAGCATGGAATAATAAAACTACATGGATTCTTCTTGGTAACAATCTCCTTGAGATATTTAGCATATGTGGGCTTTTTTTCTACAGCTTCAAGAAAATGAACATTAATGTAGAGCTGGTCAAGAATGTCAACAAACTTCTTGAATTGAATGCCATCATTATGTTTCTTTAGTCTTTGTGGGAATGGTGGTGGGAGTCTTACTTCTTCTAATGAAGGGGCGGGAACAACAATTTTTGTGGAGGGAATAAAAAAGGTGGAATATTTTTCTTCCAGCCGCCCATTCTCTCTTTTCTCAAGAATTTAAGATCAAAAGGTCTAAAATCAAGTCTTTAAAATTTGGTGATATGATTTCCTATTTATAGTGGGGAATAAACCTAGGGATTTATTTCAAAATTTCCATGATACCCCAAGGTTTGTTCCATTCACGTGAAGGGTGGTACAAAGGTTACAGTGGTTCTCTCCTAGGTTGCAGACAGCTGAGAGTACGTGAAGAGAAGAACAACTAGGTTTTATAAAAATATCTTTTTTGCTCCATAAATGACGACTGAGTTGCAGTAGCATTCACATTCTACTAAGGATTTCCATTTTGTTACAATAATTCTCCTCATACATCCTTGCTCCCAAATCCTGTACATCATCAAACAAATTACATTCCCTATAACACAACACCGTTTTCAAAATAAAATGCCACGGTAAAATATATATCCACCACATGCAAATATATGCTCATAAATGCATCTAGATACTCATATATGAGCTGTTAGACAATCAATAACTTAAGTGAAAATTCCCTAAATATAGCCTTTTTACAGTGTTATCAATGATATCATTTCTTCTGTAACATCTAGTGCTCCATATGTTAAGACAATAAAAGATGCTTTAGAGTGTTCCTTTTGAGCTCTAGAGCTAATAAATTACATTTTCATCACTCATGGAAACAATATTCCTTGCTCGTGATTATCCAATTACCGGACGATGACAATTCTATAAACTTTGGAACAAAGAGAAAAAATTGGTAAAGGAGCAAGGAAGAATTTGCAAGGGAGTTACATCCCAAGCCTATCATTTCGAAAAAGGATTGCTTTGGGCTTGGGTTAAAGTCCAATTTTCAACAACGAAAGAATGAATGAAAGTAGATAAAGGAAGAAAGAAAAACCATATTGCTTTAGGAGGACATTCAGTGGGAGAATATGTCTTTCACTCATCGGAAGAACACGTTCAAGTTTATAGGATTACTCAATATTTAACAACAATTGGTTGAGGCAATTAAAGAATGCGAGAAGATGAAGGACGAAAAATGTTTGAAGAAACCATGGAAGGGCTATTTTTTAATGTCAAATTAGGAGGATACATTTTTCTAAGTCTATAAAAAGGTTTATCTCATGAAGACATAGAGTATATGCACCCCAATAGTAAACTACTTTCCTACACAGAGGCTAACCTCTTAAATGTAACACCATAACTTGACTTCACCTGAATCTAGAAGATTCTAGTGTCACACAAAATCACCAAAGTGTCTAACCATTTTTTGGTATCATTTACCCAAATGATAAAGACATAATCATCATATCCAAAAACTAAAACAATATAATTTAAGTTTAAAAAATATGAAGCTCCAAAAATACGAATTAAGTATCAATAATAAGTTTTAAAAATATAGATTTATGATTAAAATATGTTATAAGGTTAGTGAATATAAATACCATCCATAATAAGTCAAGATGTGGTATGAAGAATGAACTAGAAGTTTTACTTAGTGGTGTGCTCCTCAAACCTCCACCTAAGAACCTACGAACAAAAACACATTTTGAACGCTGAGCTAAGGAGCACAATGCCACACAAATAACCCTAGTATACTACATAGATTTATAACTTAAGAATGTTGGCAAGTATAATTAGAAAAGTAATACTATAACCCCTTCAGACCGATGCAGGTGACCTGATCCGATCTGGGGTGACACATTAGAGCCACCGGAGCGACCTATAGTAAAAAATCCTGTAAAAATTAATTTGTTTTGTTAAAATGTGTAAAATCATAAAAAAAATTGTAATTAAAATAGAAGTTCAGAAAATATTCATATATTACATACAGACTTAAAATCATACATTTTCATACTTATTATAAAAACCAAATGTAACCTGCATACCACCTAACTACAATTGTACCATTTTCTGCAAGCAAAGCCAAAAGGAACTCCTTTACTAATGTCGATAGATGTACTGGATCAAATCTTTTAACCTGAAATGAAAAGTAAAAAGAGTGAGCTTTGGGAAGCTAAGTAATACAAAACTACCAAGTGATGTTGAATGGCATGCAGATAAAGGGCAGTCATAATTTTCCATATTGATTTAGACTTCTACAGATATTTGTGATGAGCTGATGGTTCTACTGATATTTCAGGTAGTAAACGACATAAAGCTTTCAGTTCAAAGGAAATGTTCAGAGGACTAGGTTCAAGAGATTATAATATGGTTTCTAGTATATTCCCACAAAACCAGTGAAAAGGTATAAATATTTTTTTAAAACAATAAGAGTTAAAACATATTTATTTTAAAACCATAGTAAAACCCTCCATCCGAACACTAATATAAAGTTCCCCAAAACTACATCCATAATGAGTTAACCTAAGCACGTAGTAGAGGTACCACCCTAAGGGAATGCCTTGGCGCCTATGGGCCTACCCAAGGGTTTCCTTAGGTCCGTAAGGATTTACCAGCTTTATCAGAGTTGAACCTCCTACTTTAGAATTTTACCCATACAATATCAAGTAAAAATAAGATTTAACACTAAACAATAATATCATGATCGTGATCCAGTAAAATCTCGTAAGTGTGATAATGAATTAAACCACATAACTTCTCTCTACCCGCACACCATATGATGCAAGGTGATCTACACGCTTTGGAGGAAGAGAGTAGATAGCCTTAGTGTGTCCTGATCTAGGATTGACAAGTACTGATGTCCTTGAATTATAAGCTTGGGCTGCAATAAAAATAAGAAAAAAACATGTTTAATATTGAGATAATAAATGGAATAATAAAATAAATAATGAAATGAAAGAATATGAATAGAGATGGATGAAGAATTAATGGTCTTTATGGATGAAGTTGATGGTGTTGATGATGAAATGGAGATGGTGGTGTTGTATCTCAAGCACGCTAAAGAGGAAACAATGTTAGGAAGCACAATCTCGATCTTCACAAACTTGCTTGAGAGGGGGTAGAAGTGTCTTCAACCCACTATATATCAATCTATGAATTTAGGAATCAAAATGGAAAGAATGACGCCACAAGTATATGAATTATACTTGCTTAATCGATAAAGTTCACAAAGAACTTTGAAGAGAAATTAACTCACAAGATTATGTTTTATATATGAGATGAGATTAGTACAAATGAAGGCAAGCCTCTCAATTTATAGGAAATGAGAGGGCTTGGCCGAATGGTTACATAGGGATTCGGCTGCTACATGTCTCTTAATGAAAGTACATAATTAATGGAATAAAGAGATATGTCCTTTAAGATTAGTTTTAGTTCGGATATCCTTTCATGAAAGGCATTGATGTTTCAGTCAAAGGATGGGGAGACAGCTCCCTTTGCCGAATGGCACATGCTTGTTCATATTGGCTCCAATTTCTTTTTCTTGGACGAATGGTGATGTGTCTCCTCCTGTTTGGAACCAAAGGCTCTCATGTGCAAGGCATGTGTTGTGGTTGAATAGTCACGAAACTTTTTATCATGTCCTTTGATGATTTAGGCCTCCAATGGTTGTGATTTCTTCACCAACGTGCTCCTTGGTAAAAGGGCATATTCATGGGCAACATCATTCATGAAAGGTCACAATGTTTGGAAATGTAACCTTTCATGTTTGAGGTAGTTCTGGAGTGAATGAGCTGGAGGTGAGCTGGCCATAGGTGAGTTTTAGCATGGTGAACATTATAGCAGCTCCTTGTGAAAATGTACCTCTTGAGGTGGTAACTATTCACAAAAAAATACGATTTCACAAATTTTAACTTAGGACATATTCGAAGTGTTCTGAGTGGTGATGATGTCGGTGCACCTCCCCAGCTGAATTGAAGTTATCTTGTAGTTCAAATCTTCAGCTCAATCCAGCTATGAGCTCACGGGTCTCCGGGCAACTTTTCACCAATGGTTCCTTATGCTCTCCTAAAAGTCACCATGTAAGTTTCCTTGCTGTTGCATGCTCCATTAAGCTCCAATATAGCTCCCAAATTATATCCGAATATGCCTACATACATATCATAAGGAAATAAGTTAAGTATATGAACTTAGATAATATGTATAATATAAGAATGTGAACTATAATATATATTAATAACTTATATCTCACATATTAATGAATAAGTTATTATCATAATAACTATAGATATAATATATATATATATATATATATATGTATATATTTGAAAATAACTATATTATAGCATATGAAATAAGCATCTTTATGTATAAAGTTAGAAAGTTTATTCCCTTGAAAGGTTGGAATAGCCATTGTAAACATGATGCTGAACTGTATCACATCATCCTCCCCTTCTTTTAATCGATTTGTCCTCAAATTGAAAGGTCTTCTTTTCCTAGTTTCCTTCCATTCAATAAGTACCTTTATGAAAAGGTTAATATCCTTTGAAACAATGCTTTGGAAGTTTTTGATCTGAAAGAAAGAAAACTTTCAAAAGTAAAAATGTGATCAAACATAATTAAAGTTAAGAAATACTTCCTGTTAAATGTATGTTCAAAGTTCATGTCTATTGATGACGTTTTGCTTTGAACGTTAGTGCCCTTTTGTATTCCAAAAATCATGTCCCTTTGTTCGTCAATAGATGTATGTGTTGATTAATGAAAGGTGATGACTCTTGGAATGGTGATGTCCTTATAGTCTTCATAAGTTATGTCCCTTGGATGAAGAATCACCTCCCTTTGCTTGTCATTATTCGCACCTTTTGGCCCTTGAAAGGTCACGTCCTTTAGTTCCCTAATTTGATGAATTATGTCTCTTGGATCATCCTACAAGTCAAAGGAAATTTCTGCATTGTCAAGGTTAGAAAAATCTTCGTCGACCTTGCGTCTCATTAATAAACATCTTTGTAACAAGCACATAGATGTATAAGAACATGTTTTTGGACTAGTTTCCTATTGGTTTGACTTCGATTTTCCTTTCCTCATGGTCTCAATACTTTCTTTCATCTTTATTTGATCAATTTGGACTTGTTTAGGCGTCAAAAGTGAGAATAATCTTCTTTTCTCCATGGTTGAACAAATATGGATTGGTAAAAATAATAATGGATGGTCATTCTATCATATTACCATGGTCTTCCAAGGAGTAAATGTCTAGCATGCATATGAACAAAATCGCACATAACCTCGTCCTTATACTTCCCAATTGAAAAATGAACAATCCCCTGTTAAGTTCTCCTCGTTCATTGAGCCATTGTAATTTGTAGGGATTTGGATGCTTTAATGTTTTCAATCCCAATTTCTCCACCATGATGGTACTTGCCACATTGGTACAACTTCCACCGTCTATGATCATGATGTTAGAGTATGCCCAAAGACCAATCATATGATGATTGTAATAATATATTTATTTATCGATTTTATTGAATAAAGGCATTGCCACTATTATTTTCAGTTATGTGTATGTGTTTAATATAAACTGAAAGATAATAAAGTCCATATAATAACATTATTAAAAGATCCATAGTCAAGTATTATTATGGGTAAGGACAATAATAACATGCTTAAGACTAACATGGTATTGATTGATGACAAGGAGTTGTCATTGACATAGAGATGCCATAATTGATACATGATTATATTGTTAGAGAACAATGTATTGGATTGACCCATCATGAGCATATGTCCTGGATTATTATCTAACAGTCATAACATTTCTCATGGTGATGACTATGTATGATCCTCAGACTTGAGATCAATGTCATCCCAATATATATATTGTTGTATGTTTTGATACAATTAAACATGCTCCGTAACTGGTTGCACTATAAAGATTGTTATTGAATATATTTCGATATATGTAGTGGGGTGTATATGGTTAAGATAGGATTTGTCCTTCCTACATAATAGGAAATATATCACAGGCCACTTGATTGAGTGAGACTAGAAAGGCATGGCCATGCTCGAATAAGTTGATATGTGATATCATATTCGTTAATTATAGTCTACTCTAGATATCAAGAAACAATAGATGGGTTATACAAGTGTGACTATTCTAAGACTTCTGCCTATTCTAGATATAAAGGACAAAAGAGTTAATCACGAAGATGATATGTCGAATCATAATTTCTTGTAACTTAGGTGACAATGATATATTGCTAGATGTCACTCATTGTATGTAATATTATAATTGTTCTAATAATTACTACTAACGTTACAAGAACCTACAAGGTCACACCCTAGGATTGAAATGAGCAAAAATGTACAATTTGTTGTATGTTACTAAAATATATCTAGAGTTATGATATGTATATTTGATATACATATGATTTTAATTATCCCGAATATAGTAAGTAAGCAGTAAAAGAATGTAATTTAGATTACAACTCTTTTAATTGGTATATATTATTCGAAATAATTAAATAAGTTTTAAATAAACATTAAAGATTATAATTCAGATTATAAGTCTTTAATGTATATTTAATTGAATTAATTAAATAGTATTTTATTGTTAATTCGAAATAACTTTGAAAACCCTAAGATGTTAGGGTAATGGATATAAAAGGGTGTGTTAGGTCTAGCAGCCATTTTTAACACACACACACACACAATCCTTCAGACGTTTTTCTCTCAAAATAGTTTTGGGGAAAACAGATATTGCTCTCAATCAGGTGAACTGATTAGAGGTCGATACGTGATTTTATGGAGGCTTACGATTCGAACCTATCTACACGACCAGTATTCACTTCTTTTCTTTCTGTTTTCTAGGAACCTGCTGTAAGTATTCGTATCCCTTCCTCTCGATTTCGGTTTTACATACTTGGATCGCTGGTGAGACCGTCGAGTTTTGTTTCTACTGCGCTGTGGGGTGCGCCGACAGTCCCAACACATGAAACACACCTTTTCATTTACATGGCATCGGGTATTAAAGATTTTTTCACGTTGTGCACTGTCCTTTACTACTTGAGCACTCAGACTTCTTTTAACCACTAGGCCTTCATCTTCCACGGTAGCACCAAATTCTACTTCTTCTTCAACTTCGGTTGGTGTTACTACTTTATTTTCATGGTCAGACTCAATGTCACCATTTCCAAGTAGTAACATGGTGTTTCGGTTAGGACATTGGGTAGAAACATGCCCTCTCCCAAGACAGTTAAAGCACCGAATATCTCTGGATCGTTCAGGGGTCTCTTTTCCTCGGCTTTCCTTGTTGAGTTATTGAGTACTAGATGATTCGGCCTTCTCTTTGGTAGGAGTAGGGTTAGACTTCTTTAAATTGTTTGGAATCCATCTTGAACGTGCAGGCATAGTAGTGCGAGAGATAGATCTTCTCCTTAATTCCCTTTCTATCTTCAAAGCCATTTGCACCATTTCATCGATCTTTATGTAATGGTACAACTCCAAGGTATTGGTAATTTCTAGATTGAGTCTGGCAATAAATCTAGCCATGGTTGCTTCACGATCCTCCTCAATATTGACTCGGATCATTGTCACTTCCATCTCCTTATAAAAATCATCCACACGTTGTTGACCTTGTTTAAGGTTCTGCAGTTTCTAAAATAAGTCCCTATGATAATGAACATGAATGAAATGTTTACGCATAATACCTTTCATTTCAAGCCATACTGAGATTAGTCTTTCTCCATTCCTCATTCTGGTAATAGTAAGTTGATCCCACTATATCAAAGCATAATCAACAAACTCCATGGCTGTCAATCTTACTTTCTTGAGTTTGGAATAGTTATGGCCACTAAAAACATGTTCCACTTTTCCTTCCAATTCAAAATATGCTTCAGGATCAGTTTTTCTTTGGAATTGAGGATTTTTGATTTTTATGTTGCTCATGTTATCATCAACATTGGCACGCCTAGATCCTTGTATCATTGTTGGTTATCCTTCATCATAATGGTCTAGGACATCATTTTTCAGAAGAGGTTGTTGCCTCTAAGGAGGATCATTGTTCCGAGCGTGGGGTTGATCTTGTCTTTGGTCTATCTTATCATGAAGAGCATCAACCTCTGCATGAAACATTCTCATCAATTCTCCAATCAAAGCTTGCATTTGCAAGTTTGGTTGACCTGTACTTTCTCTAGGACTTTGAGACATGGTTAGTAAACAAAATTAAATTAAATTAAACCTTATCAACACACTCACAAAGGCTCTCAATTTCACTCCAAAGAAATGATAAGATCACTCCACTCAACACTCGTGTTTACTCTCGGGAATATATATTAGCTTTTAACGATTCCCCTTCTGATCTCACTCTCTCAAATAGCCTTTTTCCACTCAATTTCTCTTGCTAAGTCCTTTCAAGAACTTACTCAAGATTAGAACAAGTTAATTCTTTCCTTGTGTATGTCGGCTGCAAATAAGGTTAGGGTAGAAAGGAATAGAAGAAATGGAAAAATAGAAGAAATGGAAAGGTAGAAGAAAGGATTTAAGGTATTAAAAATAAAGAAATGGTTGAAGACAAGGAAAATTAAAGGATGGAAAAGGAAGAGGTGACTTACAATTCAAGAAACAACACTTACTGCAACCTTTCTCAAGACACAATAAGGTTATCTTCTCTCAGTGTAGATATGCCTCTTTGATGTACTTGCAATGGTAGAACAATTTCCTTGGCTTTGCTTTCTTTTTGAATTTCTTCTTTTTGTCTTTTCTTTCTTTTTGTGCTCTAATTTTGATGTATTAGTCTTTTTCTTTTGCTTTGCACGCCAATGACACTTTTATTGTCAATCCAACTATGCTCTGATTACCGCTTGGTGTAAGGTGATCTACATGCATTGGAGGAAGAGAGTATATAGTCTTATTGTGTCTCGATCTAGGATTGACAAGTACTGATGTCCTTGAATTATAAGCTTGGGCTGCAATAAAGATAAAAAAGAAATATGTTTAATGTTAAAATAATAAATGGAATAATAAAATAAATAATGAAATAAAAGAATAGGAATAAATATGGATACGGAATTGATGGTCTTTATGGATGAAGTTGATGGTGTTGATGATGAAATGGAGATGGTGGTGTTGTTGTATCTCAAGCATGCCAAAGAGGAAACAATGCTAGGTAGCACAATCGCGATCTTCACAAACTTGTTGGAGGGGTGGTAGAAGTGTCTTCAACCCACTAGATATCAATCTAGGAATTTAGGAATCAAAGTGGAAGGAATGACGCCACAAATATAATTCATATACTTGCTTAATCGATAAAGTTCACAAAGCACTTTGAAGAGAAATTAACTCACAAGAGTATTATTTATATATGAGATGAGATGAGTACAAATAAAGGCAAGCCTCTCAATTTATAGGAAATGAGAGGGCTTGGCCGAATGGTTATATAGGGATTCGGCTGGTACATGTCTCTTAATGAAAGTACATAATTAATAGAATAAAGAGATATGTCCTTTAAGCTTGGTGTTGCTTCAACTATCCTTTCATGAAGGGCCTTGATGTTTCAGTCAAAGGGTGGGGAGACATCTCTCTTGGCCGAATGGTACATGCTTGTTCATCTTGGTGCCAATTTCCTTTCATTGGTCGAATGGTAATGTGTCTCCCCGTGTTTGGTGCCAAAGGCTCTCATGTACAAGGCATGTGTTGTGGCCGAATAGTCATGAAGCTTTGTATCATGTCATTTGATGATTTAGGCCTCCAATTGTTGTGATTTCTTCACCAACGTGCTCCTTGGTGAAAGGGCATCTTCATGGGTAGCATCATTCATAATAGGTCACAATGTTTGGAAAGGTAACCTTTCATGTTTGAGCTAGTTCTGGTGTGAATGAGCTGGAGGTGAGCTGGCCATATGTGAGTTGTAGCATAGTGAACATTATGGTAGCTCCTTGTGAAAAGGTACCTCTTGAGGTGGCAACTATTCGTGAAAAGGTACGATTTCACAAATTTTAACGTAGGACATATTTGAAGTGTCCTGAGTGGTGATGATGTTGGTGCAGCTCCCCAGCTGAATTGAAGTCATCTTGCAGCTCAAATCTTCAGCTCAATCCAGCTATGAGCTCACAGGTCTCCGGGTAACTTTTTACCAATGGTTCCTTATGCTCTCCTAAACGTCCCCATGTAAGTTTCCTTCCTGTTGCATTCTCCGTTTAGCTCCAATATAGCTCCCAAGTTATAGCCGAATGTGCCTACATACATATCATAAGGAAATAAGTTAAGTATATGAACTAAGATAATGTATATATAATAATAACTTATATCTCACATTTTAATGAATAAGTTATTATCATAATAACTATAGATATAATATATATATATGAAAAAAACTATATTATAACATATGAAATAAGAATCTTTATGTATAAAGTTAGAAAGTTTCTTCCCTTGAAAGGTTGGAATAGCCATTGTAAACATGATGTTGAATTGGATCACATCACCATATGCAGTCCCATGATTTACCAAAGAGAGCAACTTGGGGCTTAAGAGTCTACCCAATAAAGTTTCTCGGGGCCTCAGAGCCTACCCAAGGGTCACCTTAGTCCATAAGGAATTACCATCTTGATCAGAGTTAAACTTCCATACTTCATCCTACCTTATTAGTGTCCCAATAAAATAGTTCAAGTAGTAGTCAGTATATCCCCTAATCGATAAATGAAGAGCGATTATATTTTCTAGTGAAAACAGTAATCAGATAACACATACCATGTAGCCATGGTTCATAAACCAGTAAATCAATAAATCAGTAAATCATAATTTTTAGTGAAACACATTTCAAAGCAGATAAAACAATCATGTTGCACATAAGGAGCATACTAGAGGATCCAGTTATTTTCTAGAGGTACATAGCAATTATCAAGTGGGGACCATAAAATTTTTGTAATTTAATAGTATTTCATAATCTAGATCCCTATAAAAAGATGTTTGATAGCTAACAGAGTCATCAGTCATTCATGAAGTGATTTATCAATATTATATAGTATTCAAATATTTTTTGGGGGCACTAAGTAATCGGGAAGGTGCTCAAAATCTTTTGCATTAGAGTTATTTGAGATTTAAGGTATGACAGAAGTTATTTCATTATTCAGTAAATCAGGAGTATTTTGGACATTTGGTTCTTGGATAATTCTTAGTAATTTAATCTAAAATGAGTCAGATGATGATTCATGATAACTAAGATTCATATCGATTTATCATGATTCTGAGTTAACTTGAACTGAACAAATCCAAGCATTGATACCTGTCAATTGGTCAAATCGATACACCTCAATGGTATTCACACTTTAATACTGACAACTCTTGTTAAACTGATCATCTTTAGAATTATTGTTGAATGGATCTTAGGGAGATGAACATGTGTTCCAATGGTATTTATTTCATTTCTGTAATGCAATGATACCAAGAAATGTCGACGTGCTTGATTCTTGGTTCAACATTGTTATGGATAATACAACATATATGTTCATCAGCGTTTCCAGACTTATCTAAGTCATTGCCTTAATTATAGGTCTTTGAGGGTACTTAGGTCATTTATTAGTTAAGTCTATCCCGGTCACTTCAGAGTTTCCAGAGTAATTCAGTCATTTCTCTAAATTTGAATGCGTACAGTACATTCATTCAGTTCAACTTGGTCATATAATATAGTCATTTTGGTATTCGAGGTTGATTTATTCATTTCAGAGCTGAGAGTATTTAGTTATTCCGGAGCTTGGACGTACTTAAAATCATTTTACCCTTTAGGGGCATTTCCAAATATACCAAAAATTTAACCGGTCATTCCAAGATTCAAGTGTATCAAAATATAAGTTCTCAGGTCATCTCCATTATCATAGCCAACCATAGTCCTTTTTACAATTTAAGGGTATTATCGTCATTTCATTCAATTCTGTTAGTGACATTACTTCTGATAACTTAGGCTTCAATTGTTCATTCAAAAATCAAAGTTTATAGGCCTTGTTCTTTCTATGAGGCTTAAAAATGATTCAAATATATTTTCCAGATAAATTAGGAGTTAGCAGCTGCGTCATAAATTTTATCAGGTTAAAATACAAATTCTCAGGGTAATTCCACTATCAGGATCAATACATACCTTTTTTACAACTTAAGGGTATTTTTGTAATTTTACCCCATAAGGGGTTTTCATAATTTTACCTAACCTAAGTAATGTCATAATTTCTCATCCAAGTATTTTTGACATTTAAGCTTTAAAGAGATAAATCATAATTTACAGATCCTGAGGTTGATTGTTTTACCCCTTAATCACATAACTTGTAATTAAATTCCTATCGGTCCCCCAATTTCTTAAACGAGTTATTTGAGTCATATTCGGTTACTAACTTTTTACCATATTTGGATCGAGTTTAGAAATAATTTACTATATAGATGAGTCCAATCATATTCATCCATGTATTTACCAATTCCAACATGTTCTATAAAGCATGCATAAGATAGTAATGTATTATCTTGATTTATTTGCTCCACCGATCAAACAATTAAACTCCATTCGATCACTTTAACGTCCAATAATTCCTCGGGTACATAGCAACAGAATTTACATCAGAAACTGAACTTAATTGAGAAACCAAATTGAATCCAAAGGTAAAACACTAAAACATGGCTTACTGATTGCGAATTTGGCAAAATGGACTTCAAATTCGAACTCAGGACGTCGAAAAATATAAAATAGGAATTTTCGAAAATTTTGACTTTTCGACTCAAAGTCAACAATCAAATTGGTCAACGGTCAATGGTCAGACCAATTAATAGTCAAATCTGGTCAAAGTCAATGCGTTGGGGCAAAGTCAACGGATAGGGTCGGGTTGACTCTTTCTGAGTTGACTTATCAGTGGACTCAGCTGACTCAGTTAACTCGAACGAGTTGACTTAGTTTTCTAGAAATCTCGGTTGAGAAGGAAGCCCCACGCGTGTATGACAGCGCGTGGAAGCGATGACAGGCTCGGGGCGGTCGGTCGATTACTCTTCGAGAAACTGAACACCATTATTAAGCTATAATCAACTCAAACGTCAGCCAAAATCATATGAAATAAAATAAAATGATCAAAAAGCTTACCCACATCGGTTATCAACAAAACTGACGATGTTGATGAGACATACCAGTCAGGTTTTGAGTGAAACAGGAGAGGAACCTTTTGGTGACGGCAGTGTGGAGAGACGATGGCCGAGGCGACCATAGTCAAACCTAAAACGTGCGACAGAGGTGTGGGTTTCGACGAATGTTTAATCGTTCATTCCCGGTGAACGGCAACTCCTTTCGACAATCGGTCAAAGAATTTTTGTCGAAGCGATGTAACGGTCCCGAAGGGGTGACGAAGCATCGAACGACAACCAGAAGGTTGAGAATCGGGGAGGGTCGACGGGGAAGGTTTAGGAATTTAAGAATTTAGGGGTATATCACTGGGGTGGTTTTCCATAGTTCAATTTTTAGTTAAAAAACCCAAAACCAATCATATTAAACATATTTTTATTATTTTATTAACCAAACATTGCGCTAGCCTAGTAACAACGGCATGGCTCTTCATTTCCTATGGTTTGGGTTCGAAACCCATCGACCATACTATTCATTCATTGTTTTTTGTTAAAAGGCTGTTGAGGGTATAATTCCAGCTTAGGTTCCTAAGCTTCCTAAAAATTCTAAAACAGACCTCAAATTCTCAAAGTTTTACTATTTAGTTCTTGTAAATAATTAAATTTAAATATAAATCAACACTAAAGAAAATTTGGGGTGTGACAAATATCATCAATGCAATACAATCCACAACATATATGTACGAATCATGATGTATCTCGGCGTCACATAGCTTTGGTAACTCACATCCCTCAAGCCTACAAATATTTGTACTTTAGATGGGACAAGACTTGCATATACATCAGGAACGTACATCAATTGGCTTATAATTGCAAATTACCTCGGGTGAGACTTGGGTCACACATGCATCAAGATCTTATATCTGACTAGCCCACTCTTATAGTGCATTTCAGATGAAGTCTAGGTCATATAACATTAGAACATCATCTAGCAGCAATCTCAAGTGTCATAGAATAACTTTTGGCAAATTTAGATAACCCACCAAACACAATCGAATATATTCGTACACAAGTAAATTAAATGTCCTCGTCATTTACCAAGTATTAAAAAAAACCTAAGTTTTATGAAATCTCACAGCATAATATTCTTGTGCTTATCAAACACAATTTATCAGGTTCACACTTTAAGATTATTAACAATCTCAAGCATTATTAGATTTCTAACTCTCGAGTCCTTTATAAATAATCAAGGCCACTATCTAACGTTTAATGATGATATCGACACTTATACATGGGTATTGATACTCTCCTTGTGTATGGGTACTAGAAGTAGGTTTGAAGTCCAATTAAAAGCCACCGGTATGGACACTACTATATGATTATTGATACTCTCTTGCATTGGTACCTATACGTCAAATCAAATTAATTCCAAAGGCGTGCGTGACTACAGGTTGGTTGGCGAAAGAAAGCAATGGATGGCAATTCAAATGTTGCAAATTAACAAGGGTAAAACTACACGTGTAGTACCTAACTAGCACTTTTGTTTCATTTTAGTACTTAAACTTTCATTTTTTTTAAATCATACCGAACATTTACTTTTGTTTCACTTCAATACACCTTCATTAAAAACATTACATATTGGCTGGCGTGACACAACGTGATATTTTTAAATTTCGTCACCAATATTTTTTAATTTTTATTTAACCAATTATATTTAATTGGTATAATTTCACAACCAAATATATTTAATTTTTATTGCGTTAGAACTACAATATTTTTAATTAAAACTAAGAATCAAATCTATGACCTCTCCCCAAGAAAAATTAGTGTTCAACCATTAAGTTAGTCTATGAAATTAATTAGATATCGTCATTTTTATATTTAATTTATAAAATTGTTTAATTAAAGAGTAAATTATTGAATTATTTAAAAATAAAAAAATAATTATAAACCAATTTATTTAATTAAAAATAAAAATAAAAATGGTATTTGATCACTAGTGTGGAAATATAGAAAATATTTAAAATTATCACATTGTGCTATGTCAACCTATCCATTAAGTTTTTTATGATGGGAAATAAAATTAATAAAAATTAAACACAAGGTATGATTTAAATATATATATATATATACTAAAATAGAACAAAAGTAATAATGTAGGTTTAAACGTGTAGTTTACTCAATTATCAATTGTCGCGTGAAGACTAATTTACAAAAGGGGGCTACGGCTTGCGGGCATGAGGTATGTTGTTGTTTTCAAGTTTTCCTCTTCTTTATTTAATCGAGTTTTAAAACATATTGTTTTACATGATTTCATATTTACATATTTGTAATTTTAATTTGCATGCATTTTATTTTTGTATTATTTATCATTTTGAATTTATGTCTAATAATTGAAATTTATTTATATAACCTAATCTATTAGGTACCGAAAGGGCGTAGT
This sequence comes from Hibiscus syriacus, assembly GCF_006381635.1. NCBI lineage: Eukaryota > Viridiplantae > Streptophyta > Magnoliopsida > Malvales > Malvaceae > Hibiscus > Hibiscus syriacus. Next base: position 22,423 of record NW_024063086.1, on the reverse strand, counting down.
AGAGGCTAATCCTTCCACATATATAACCGATATGTTTTCTCTGGAAAGTAGACCGTAATTCTTTATTTTAATTTTTCTAAAATGATGGGGTTTTGGGTGATGTAATCATGCCCTGATAAATGTTGGTAAAATTAATTGTAAAACTGAGACGTTAAAATTGACTGAAAATATAAATAAATAAATTAATTAAAATAAAAATTGTGTCATGGTGATTCATTGCTTTAGAAGTAAATTTATTCTGATGTATATAATTACTGCAATGAAAGAATATCCCTTGAATTTAGCACAACAGCCCAAAACTTCGTACTGTCGAAATATGGAATGGACAAAGATGATATTACTCTTCTTAATTCAAGCTGCTTGAAAAACAATGGAAAATGAGAAAACTTTTAGAGATGACAAGGAAAGGTAGAGATAATTTGATTTTAGGATGCTTTGAAAATGCCAAGAACCTTTTGTATTTATAGGCTGAAAAATCCGACACATAACTAAAAATTAGGTTGAAAATCTTCATCATTAATCAATTGAAATTACAATTGATAAATTAGTTGTTGTTACAACTATAATTGTAAAATGTATCTAACCCATAAACTATCTAGGTGCAAGCTGAACCAACTGTAGTAACAGTTCTAATTACAAAATGTATCTGATCCACAAGTCGTCCAGGTGCGTGACAACAATTTCCGGAGCCAATCAATCAACATTACAACAAATTAATAGATTTAATCAGATTTAATTTCGTAATTATGTTGTAACAACTATTAGATAAATTCATAATTATAGGTTAGTCTTTTAAATACCTTTTCAAAAGAAATACCCTTTCTAATGTGGGATATGTGCTTTTTTTCTCTTAAAGCATTATTAACACTACTCCACTATTGTATAAAAATATCTTTTGGAAAACTGAAAAACAATTTAAAACATGAGAAGAGCAATAGTGAGATTAGTCGCTTAAGCACTAGTGGGATTGATTGGAACTAATACATAGTGACAATGAGTAATTATACATTTAACTAAGTGAATGAATCTAGAACCTGTTAAGATATGGGTGAACTCATGATACACGATTAATCTCATTCATCCACTAAAGTCCTTGATATATATATCCCATAATTCCTCAAGATTTGGTAAGTGCATTTGAAAGGCATCCCAATGTTTTTCATAAAAAGTGGTTAATCCTTCTCACTTATGTAGATAATTTCACCAGGTTTATCTCACCATAAACCAACCAAATCATGGTTATGAAATTATTAAGAACTTTTCTATAAGATCAACCTCACTAAAACTAGGTGAATTCTTCAAGTTCATTTAAAAATGAACCGCCTAAACTCTGGGATAATAGTTCATTAAAAATAAAAACCCAATCTATTTTCTCGGTGAATTCAATAAGTCATTCTCAAATAGGATCAACCAAACTCCTGGGATTGAAGTTATTACAAGTTAAAAAAAGCTCATCCTTTCTAATGGTAAATCATTGCGAGTCAACTAGAACGATAAATTCGTCAAGTCTTTCTCACTAATATCACCAAAAACTTGGGCTATGAATTTATTAAGAGCAAAGAACTTAACCTTGTGCATGTATTCTATTTTTTCATATGGATAGATAAAAATGTACACTATGAGTCTTTTCATGGTTTCATTTATGATATTGAACTTAGAGATAACTAAGTTGGGCATCAACGGTGAATTCCTCAACTAATGGGATTTAGAGTTATCTCCCTCGACGAAAAAAGAAACAATTTATGACTTAACCCTTTGGTTAACAGATCAACTAGGCTCCTCTCCAACTTCACATACTCTAAAGAGATTATTGTGTTTCTTAGTAAATGTCTTACGAATTCATGTTTTATATCAATGTGTCTCTTCTCACCATTTTAAGCTTGGCTATGAGCCACACATATCCCTACCTATAAATCACATAATAAAGACACCGTAGGAGTCAGTTTTCCCCAATATGAAATTTATGACAATAAATTCTTGAGCCACTCGGCTTCTTGCACAATTGGGTCAAGAGCGATAAATTTTGAATCTATAGTAGAACAAGTAATGCACGTTTTAGAAAACTTCCACGAAATTTTTGTTTCGCCTAGCGTGAAGACATACGCACTCATCGAGCTTATTTCATCATTATCGATAACCTAGTTAAAACCACAGTAACTCTCGAGAACTATATGATAGTCAACAAACTCTAGTTTCTAATCCATTGTATCTTTAAGGTACTTAAGTAAGCATTTTAGTGCAATCTAGTGCTCATTACTATGATGATGAGTATATATACTTAGTCTACTAATACTATAGACAATATCAGACCGAGTATTACATTAATAACATAAGGCTACAAATTATTTTAGCATACTCTATCTGGAAATATTATTTCCTATATTCTTAAAGAGATGTGTGCTAGATTCATAAGGAGTTCTCACAAGGATGACATCAAAACTATCAAATTTCTTTAACATTTTCTAAATGTAATGTGTTTGATTTAAACAAAATCTTATTGAGTTTCATAAATCTTACTCCTAAGATAACATCTACCTCTCTCGAATTAGTCATCTCAAATTTAGTACACCAAAATTTTTAGTTTTTTTAGTTTCAATGTTGGCACTAAAAAATAGCATGTCATCTACAAAAAGAACAATGACTACACAATCATAATAAAGAAATTTTAGTACATGTGTGCATCAACCCCATTAAAAATAAACTCAAAACTAAGAATAGGTTTATGATATTTCTTGTACCATTGATTTGGATGTTGCTTAAGGCCATAGAATGACTTATTGATTCTAAACACTTTGTGTTCCATGCTAGGAGCCTCGAAACCTGGTGGTTGCTTTATATAGGTCTCTTGGTCTATATCTCTATTCAAGAATGTAATCTTTACACACGTTTGATTTACCTGTAGTAAGTGTATATAAGCTAATTTAAAAACATAAAAAATGAATCTTTGAGATCTTAATAACGAGAGAGTATGTATAAAAGAAAACAATACTAAATTTCTGAGTAAACCCTTTTCTACTACTCTTGCTTATATCTATAGATTAACTCATCTAGTCTAAGTTTTTTTCCTGAAAACCCACTTATTACTAATAGGTCTAAATCCTCTAGGAAAGTCTACCAACTTCCAAGTGGGATCAAACATTATTGATTATAGTTCATCATTAATAACAATTTTCCACAAACTAGCATCCATTGATCTAATAGCTTAATCATACGTCTTTAGATCATCATCGAACGAAAAAGCCTGAGCTATAGTATCGTAAATCAGTTCTAAATCACTTATTCCATTAATAAAGGAAGTTATAAAATATGGTCCAAAAGTTTTTGGCACTCTTTTTCATTTACTTTTTTTAGGCTCTATATCATCATCTAGAGTCTCCCTAGTAATAGGTGTATTAAAAGAAGATGAGGCAATATTTTCTAATTGGGTATCAATCTTTAAGCTAGGTTTCTTAAGTGCAAAGACGTTCTCAAAGAAAACAACATCTCTAGATTCAGAAATACAAAAATCATGCAAACACATAAATCTAAAATTAACACTATTTGTAGCATACCCAATAAACAAAATGTCAACATTTTTAGGATAAATAATAGTTTTCTTAAAATCATGCAATCCTACTTTATCAAGATACCCCCATACTTTCAGGTATTTTAGGTTAGGGGAATACCATTTATACAATTCATATGTGTTATAATTTAATTTCTTATGAGGTACTTGATTTAATAAATCAATAACATAAAGAGTGACTTCCCCACATACTTTTAGATAACCCTAAATTTATTCATAAAGCATTTATCATGTTTTTAAAATTCCATTTTTCTTTTTATCTAAGTCATTTTGTTTAGGAAAATAAGGTGTAGAGTATTTATGTATTATGTCATTCTTTTCACAAGTCTCTTTAAGAAAATTAGAACCATATTCACCACCTTATTAGATCTATGCCATTTTATTCTCATATCAAGTTTATTTTATACTTCATTATAAGTTAGAAAATAATCTTTTGCTTCATCTTTTTTCTTAAGGGATAAACCTTTGTATATCTAGAATAATCATCTACAAGGTGTCATAGAAATGTTTTCCTCTCTTACTCTTACAATTTTTAAAGTATGCTAAATCAATGTGAACTAATTTTAAAAGATTAGTTTTCCTTTTGGTGACAGACTGAAAGGAAGGTCTAGTATGTTTGGATTCTATACAAATTTCACATTTTTCAAGCTATTCTTATCTAGATTAGGCAATGGATTCATTTTAATGAGTCATTATTAAGAATCAATATTCAGATGTCCTAATCTAGCATGCCACATATAAAGAGTCTCAACTATATAAGTAAAAGTGGTGGCATTATTATTTCCATTAAACATAGTTTCTACAAAAAATAAAACTATTTAAATATCTTTTCCATATATTCCCCATTTCGGAAAAGAAGAAGTTTATCTATTTTGAAAACTAGTTTAATGCCTACCTTATTAAATAACCTACCACTCATTAAATTTCTATACAATGTAGGTACAAAAAGGACATTATTTAAAAATAGGGTTTTACCGAAAGTCAACTTCACTCAAACTTTTTATTTACCTAGAACATCAGAGCTGCTAGAGTTTCCCATTTACATTTGTTCATCTTTTTCCATACTTTCAAATGAGTGAACATCTCTCAATTGGTGCAAAAATTTCTAACTGCACCAATGTCCACGATTCATTCTACAGTGTTCTCCATCAGGTTAACTTTAGAAATCACAACAAAAATGATATCATTAGTATTCTTAGTAATGTTTCATTATGATTGATTCTCATTTTGGAGGTCATAGAGTTTTTGACACTAGTAGACTTTGTGCCTAGCTCATACACACACATAACAATTTAAAGGCTTGATGGGCATGCCTTGTGTATTTCCTTTCCTGGCTTCTTAAATTTGATTGCCTTTTGAGGTTTAGTCTCATTCTTTTGGTTTACTTTGTTATTGGGCCTATTGGGTTTAGAACCTCAGGTTGATCTAGATCTCATAAGATTAGCCTTTAAAATACAAATGATTATAGGAGTTAGTAACTTATCCTTGGGAAGATTGACCTCCCCTATCTTTATGTAGCCCACCAATTATTCTAGAGGAATATCCCTCTTCTTATGCTCTAACGAGTTGAAATATTTGGACCATCATTTTCACAGCTTCTCGATAAGAATTTAGTTTGAAAAACCTCATAAAATTTAATTCCTTTGGTGAGTATATTGGCCACTAACTTATAGTAGTCATGGCCTTGGTCCATGATAGCATTTTCATCGATCATCTGGAACTTGAGCCATTCTCTAATGACGTATTTCTTCATGTCCACATCATCAGCTTTGTACTTCTTCTCCAAAGTATCCTATATTTCCTTTGTGCTTTTTTCATTCAATAAAATGTAAAAAAAAACTTATTAGACATGTGACTCAAAATATGTCCTCTTTCAATTTTGTTATCTTTCTCAATTTTTCCTAGAGTGACTCCCCCATTAATGGACATATAAATAATGGTACCAAAGAATCAATTACATCGGTAGTTGTTTGCATGGGTGGTGGCTTGAGCAAGGCGTAATCTAAGTCAAGGTGCATGAAAAAGATTACTATTAGACATGGGTGTTGTCATGGTTGTGTTGCTCCTCCTTGCTATAGCCAATCCCCCCGTTGTTAACTCTTATTTGTAACTTAAATCCAAAATTGAAATTCATCTTGGATATCATTAGATTCAATGAGAAAGTGAAAGATGTGCAATCTAAGGGATAAAGACTCTATGGGGTTTGATCGAGTTGTTTGAGTGGGTTTATTTTGGGAATATTCAGGGATTCAAATAGCCCACTATATAGCGATCGTAGAGTCTTCTATAACTGTTAGAGCCGAAAATAGCAGTGTGAAGCGAAATCACACCAACCACTCAATTATCATCCCTTTTCAATTTGACCACCAATGTTTCGATTTTTTCAATCATACCACTCAATTATTTAAATGGTTCGCTCAAGTCACTTATCGTTAAAAATTAATGTAGAATATGACGTGTTAGATAAAATTTTGTTATAATTACACATTTGATCCTTGTTATACATTGTGTTAATTTGATCTTAATTTTAATTGAATTCAACAAAATTTATCCGCTGGTTATATTGTGAAATGTGTTGGTCTCTAATTAGATAGTTAAATCCTTTTATAATTTACTTAATTCATTAAATTTATTTTCCTCCAATTAAAAGGAGACACATGTCAGATAATTCTTTCTTTTTAATTGGTTTTTCATCTACTAACTTTCTTGCACCCTGATTCTCTTCATCCTTATCTGCATCCAACTTAATAGGAGGTGCCACAAGCTTCGATTTCTATTTGAAGCTGAAAGGAAGTTTGCCTTTCAACGAAGTTTAGGCGGCCTTTCGTTCTGTGGCTACATTATTAAAAGAAATAAAAGGCTTGATAACTGAAGACCATCTTACAAAAATGGGCGGTTTAGATTCCTCTAGTAATAAAGCCTTATATTTATCATCATTCTAATGTTAAAGCTATTTAGAACTCTCCATAAAGGAACCATCATTCACAAAAAAGACTAAATGACCCTCATTTCTCCATTAGCAAAGAGAATACAAACAACACTTAAAACACTATTGACAGGAAGAAGTCACCACTGGACAAGTAAAAGCTTCCAAGATATTTAGATGTTGTAGTGGGTCTTAAGGTATGACCATTATAACAACATAAAAAGATAACGATAAAATCCACATAATCAACACAAATTAAAACATGGTTAAAATAGGATCAATTACAACTATCAATCTATTAATTAGATTCTCCTCAAACATAATTTGGGTTTTTTTCAAAAAAAAAAAAGAAAAGAAAATATAACCCTAAATTGATAAAACCAACCTAAGTCAATAACGAATAACAACACAACATATTCAGATCTATTAAGAACGTGAAACATAAGATCCAATTGAAAATGGAAATTTTAAGGTTGACGGATTCAGAATAATAGAAACATAAAAACATGAGAAAAGAGAAGGAAATGGGATAATACTGGCAGTGAAACCGTCGTGAAAGAAAGAGGCAAATAAGAAACGAACGAATTATCTGAAGAGTAGAAGATATTGTGGTTTCAGGACCATCCGATTAGAAACTTACACATGTCATAAACTTATTAGAATATTAAATTTAATTAAAATTATGAGCAAATTGACACCTTGTGTAGGAAATAGGGACCGAATGTTTATTTGCACCAAATATTTTTTCCTAAAACATCATCTTCTTCATAAGTTTTAATGGTAGGTGGCTTGATTGAACCATTTAAATAGTTAGGTAGTCTTGTCGATGAAATCAAAACATCAATGGTCAAATTGAAAGAGGGTAATAGTAAAGTGGTCATCCATGTAGTTTACCCTTTTATTATATTATTGGTAATAAAAATAATGCATTGCTTATATTTCTAATTATAATTTTATTTTTTTTACTAATATAAGGTGATAAAAAGTTGTAGTATATGTTTTAGAGACTCTCAACTATTTGACAATTCTTGAGTGTTGGAACTGTTGCTGACGTGTAGTAGGTGGTTATGCAATTATGAGGTTGTTAGCATATTTGTTATGAACGGTTGTTAGACATGTAGTTTTAACTTGTTGTGTGACTACAATATAAAAAGATGTGATGTTTATCAATGAAGAACCATCTCTCATTGTTATTTCTTTTATAATATTATATTTTCTTCTTGAAACCCTAGTTTCTAACATGGTATAAATTGCTAGTGGTCCTAGTTGTAGTGCTTCTACTTACGTGGTTTTCTTCTTATGATCTTGTTTGCGGTGTTGTTGTGTTCTTTCGTTTTCACTAACAAAAAGATCAATGTGTTGTTGGATGAAAAGAATTTCTTGTTATAGAAAAAGCAAGTTTTGCTAACAGTTTGTAGTCATCGCCTTGAGTGTCTTCTTACCGGTGGTATGAAGCCTCCACCTGAAATGATTGTCGATGAAAAAAAAGTCTTGTTCTCAAAGAGGCATATGATGATTTGTAGCACAGGATAGTGCATTGGCGTTATGGTTGCTTTCTACTATTAGTCCACATCTTCTGTCTCGATTTGTTGGTGTTGAGACAACAACTTCTATCTCGAGTACGGTGTTGCAGTACTTTGTGAATTGGTCATCAACTTCGGTAATGAGCTTACATTGTAAACTTCAGTCTTTCAAGAAGGGAGAAGACAATATGCGTGTGTATATTGCTAAGGTTAAAGAAATCTGTGATGCTTTGGCTTCGTGTGGGAGTTCAATTCCTCTAGTAAGGCATATTGCTAGTATTTTGAAGGGTTTGCCTTGTGAATATCAACCTTTTATGGATGTTATTACAATGAGTAGTGATATGTTACCTTTGGATAAGGTATGAACTATGCTTATAGATGCAAAGATGTAACTTGTTGGGTTCGCTGCTCAAGAAGAAACTATAGTAGCTACTGCTCATCTTACTCATGGATCTGGTTCAGGTGATTTCTCTAAACGTTCGTATTCAAACTATAATAAATAATGTTTATCTGTTACTCATTCAAGTGGCAGATCTAGTGTGGTCGTGACTGGCCACATATTTAATGTCAATTGTGTGGTAAGCTTGGGGATCTGGTCAATCGCTATTGACATCACTATGATGAAGATTATTAGATTGCTAGTAGTAGTCATTTACGGTATGTAGAAGACTTTGCTCAAGTCAACACGACTGCCTATGATAATTGCAGTTGTACATTTTGTTCGAAGGGTTCTTGACTTCATACTTCGACTAATACAAATTCTCAAGCATCTGAGAAAGATTAGTGGGTTGTTGACTCTGGTGCTACGCATCACGTGACTCTAAATGCTGATATTATAACTCATCGCACTTGTCATAGCGGTCCAGGTAAGCTGGTTATTGGTGATGGTGTTTCATTAGTTGTTAATCTTGTTGGTGATACGACCCTAAAATCTACCTCTAAAATATTGTTAGTTAGTGATTTGCTTCATGTGCCTAGTATAACTCAAAATTTACTCTTTGTATCTAAGTTTACTAGGGACAACAACGTGATTTTTGAGTTTAATGCTCAAGGCTACTGCATTCGTGATGTTGTTACTCTAGATGCTTCTTCAAGAGCGTATGTAATGAGGGATTTATGTGTTTCCTAATAATAGTACTTCAATTGTTTGTAAAAAAATTTTGTTAATTCTTTTATGGTTGATGATGTTTACAGTTTTTGGCATAGAAGGTTAGGGCATGTAGCGTATAATACTTTGCTAGTGTGTCAGACTCTTGATGTACATGTTCCCAAAGCTATGAATAAGATATGTGAGGCTTGTTCCATTGGCAAAAGCCATAAACTACCTTTTTTCACTCCAATACTGTGTACATTAAGCCCTTTCAACTTGTTTATACTGATATATAGGGGCCATCTCACATTTCTTCTAATGGATTTTATTATTATTTGTCGTTTATTGATGCCTATTCGAGGCATACTTGAGTTTATTTCTTGAAAGCTAGATTGCAAGAAATGAATATGTTCAAGTTATTTCAGTAAATGATTTCTACTCAGTTTGGTTTGTCTGTTAAGGTTGTGCAAATCGACTGGGGTGGGAAATATCGTAGTCTCTTGTATGTTCTATTGAAAGATGGGATTACTCATCGTATTGCTTGTCCTTACACATTCAAGCAGAAAGAAAGCATTGGTATATCATTGAGCTTGATTTGGTGTTGTTAGCTCAGACAACTATGACTTTACGTTATTAGTATTATGCAGATGTTACTACGGTATTTCTCATTAATCGGCTTCATACTAGGGTCTTGGATGGGTGTCACCACTCGAGAATTTGGGGGAAGAAACCAGAATATGAGTTTATGAAGGTCATTAGGTGCAAGTGTTTTCCTCACTTGATAGTTTTTCAGAAACATAAAATTGAGTTTCGATCTCAACCATGCACCTTTTTGGGTTATAACCCACAACACAAGGGTTATATGTGCCTAGCAGCTATTGGGAAGATATATGTTTCTAGACGTGTAATTTTTTATGAATTGGTTTTTCCATTTGCAAGGGTTGATAGTTCAAGTAATGATTTTGTTTCTTGTAAACATAAGTCCACGACGCTTGAACTTTTGACTGATATGTGTTAGTTTTAAACCAATGGAACTCGTACGGTGCAAGCTTCTCATATTTCTGGTGAGACGGGTCAGGCTACTGTGGATGCGGGTGTTACTTCTCTGGGAGCAACAGTTCAGCAAGAGGTAGCTGGTGCAACCTCATTTAATGCAACGAGGATTATGGTGAGATGAGTCAAGCTACTATGGATATGGGTGTTACTTTTCTAGGAGCAGCAGTTCAACAAGAGGTTGATGGTGCAACCTTAGTTAGTGCAGCTGAGGATACTGAGTTGGTGGATCTAGTGAAGTCTATGACAGGCCCTGTTGCACTTGCCAACGTTGCTCATTCATTACAAACAGTTGTTACGAGGCCTGATAATGGTGAAGGTTCGATGGAAAGTGGTGGCATCTCTTTGAATCGTCATTCGATGTTGACAAGAAGTAAATGTAGTGTATTCAAGCCTAAGTTGTATTCGGCTAGCTATGATGATATGGAACCTGTAAATGTGCATGAGGCACTTCAGTCTTCTCATTGGAGAGTTACAGTTCATGTAGAGTTTGAAGCATTGCAGACGAATGGTACATAGACCCTTGTGAAGCTTCTTGAAGGATGATCAGTGGTTGGGTGCAAATGGCTTTTAAAATTAAAGAAGAACCCCGATGGTTTTGTTAGCATATACAAAGCTAGGTTAGTAGTAAAAGGGTTCTCGTAGGTGTCTGGACATGATTTTGGTGAGACGTTTGTCCCAGTTGTTAATTTTGCTACACTAAATGTTGTTCTTTCTTTGGCTGTAACAAAGGGTTGGCATTTGCTTTAGGTTTAGTTGAATAATTCATTCTTGCATGGTGATCTGTATGAGGATGTTTTCATGCAATAGCCGTCTGGGTTTGAACAAGTAATTGTTGATGGTAGTCCTTTGGTGTGTAAATTGCAGAAAGCTTTGCATAGTCTACGTCAAGCTCCTCGAAACTGGAATGATAAGCTTAAGAGTTTCCTAGTTAGAATTGATTTTAAATAATCTTCAGCAGATACATCATTATGTGTTCGTTGTGCAGACGGTCGATGGGTCAATATGCTTGTGTATGTTGATGATATAGTGTTGACTGGTGAGTCGAATGTGCAAATTGAAGAAGTGGTGAGGTTGCTTGGGGATGAGTTTGCCTTAAAAGATCTTGGTGATCTTCGTTACTTTCTGGGTATAAAATTTAAACAGTGGGAGGTTTGTTGATTCTTAGTCAATTAAAGTTTATTTTAGAATTGCTAATAAAGACTAAGATGAGTACTGCCAATTTTGCTTCTACACCTATGCTTGTATCTGCTAAGTTGACTCAAGATGTAGGTCTGTTGCTTTAGGATGCCTATGAATATCGGAGTGTTGTGGGAGCGCTGCTATATGCATGTCATACTCGGTCAGACATTGCATTCAACGTTAATAAGGTTGCACAATACATGCATGCCCCAATACAAGGACATCTTGTTGTTGTAAAAGATTTTTGCAGTATTTGGTAGGAACACTTAATCATGGTTTGGTGATAACACCTGCAGTGGCTGGCTTCAATGTTGTAGTATTTCTGATATTGATTGGGCTGGAAACACTGATGATCACAAGTCCATGTCTGGTAACTATGTTTTTGTAGGTGATATTGTACTCATGTGGACTTCTAGGAAACAAAAGTCGGTCGCCAGGTCCACCATGGAGGCTGAATACATGAGTGTTGCTGATGTTACTACTTAAACGACGTGGGTGAGTGCCCTTATGAGTGATATGGGTATTGCAAGGCAAAAAATACCAATTGTATGGTGCAATAACAACAGTGTTGTTGCCATGACAGCTAATCGTGTCTACCATGCAAAAAGTAAGCCTGTAGAGCTTGATGTCCATTTCGTTCGTGAGAAGATTGCGTTGAAACAAGTGGTGGTGAATTATGTGCCAGGTAGTCACCAAGTTGCTAATGGTTTTACAAAGCCTCTAGCTGTAGCTCAGTTTAAAGTTTTTCGTGCTAAAGTTAATCTTCAATCTTTTCTTGGGGAGGAGGAAAAAGTAGAGAGAATTTGAGTGTTGCAACTGTTGCTGACGTGTGGTAGGCGATTATGCAGTTATGAGGTTGTTAGCATATTTGTTACGAGCGGTTGTTAGATCTGTAGTTTTATCTTGCTGGGTAACTACTGTATAAAAAGTTTTGTTGTGTATCAATGAAGAACTACCTCTCATTGTTATTTCTTTTATGATATTGTATTTTCTTCTTGAAACCCTAGTTTCTAACAACAGTGAATGCTCAAATACCCTACAATTGTCGGTGCTCGAACACATGACCTCTAGGGACAAGAACCTTCTCTTTAACCATTGAGGTAGCTTGGTTTGTGCTAATTTTATTTCTTGTATATAAATGAAAATTGAGCATGCCACCATGTGAAGAGTTCCCAAAAAAAAGAATTGAAAGGTACAACAAATAATGACATTGGTTGGCACTTTGGAACTTAAGTGTCAAATACAAAAGGAAATGTTGTATGTAAAATTTATGAAAGAAGAAATAACACAACTTAAAGAGTAAATTGCTCATAAAACCATCAATGTTGCGGATAGATATTATTATCGAAATTTGTATAATATAAATTATATTATCATTCTTCTATAAGTTTGCCTAATTTGTTGAATATAGATTCTCCTATAAGTTAGCCTAATTTGTTGTAACAGCTAACCAAATTGTAGCTTGTACATTGTATAAATTGATTTGATAATAATATACAAGACACGATATTATATTCCTTTTGGTATCAGTAGCCTAGTTTATTTTTCCTCCTATTTTCTGCATCAATGGCTAACTTAAAATTTTATCCCGCCACCACTGTCACTAATATCGAAACAGCCATCCCCATCACTCTTGATCTCAAAAGAGGCCAATACAACAACTGGGCAACTCTCTTCAAGCTCCATGCCCTTGCCCACCTCGTTCTTGACCACATCATCCCTCCTACGGAAGCCGCCACCACCATGACGGATGCCAAAACATCAACTTGCAAGAGGATTGATGCCTTTGTCACGCAATGGATTTATAGTACAGTTTCTTCAGATATTCTCAACACTATCATTATTCTGGAAGATGAGGCAAAAGATGCCTGGAACCGTGTAGCAGAATTGTTCCAAGATAACAAGAATACGAGAGCCGTTCACCTTGAAACCCAATTTACCAACACTCACCTTCGGGATTTTCCAAATGTTGTTGCCTATTGCCAGCGACTTAAAGTGCTGGCAGATCAATTAGAAAATATTAGCGCAAAAGTGTCTGACGATCTCATGGTTCTCAAAATGATTCATGGATTAAAAGAGGCTTACGCGGGGTTCGTAACCATCATTCAACACCGCGGTCCTCTTCCCACCTTTGCGCAAGCCCGTTCGATGCTTTCATTAGAAGAAGAAAGCATGAAACAACGTGCTACTCTTGAATCAGGTGCAGATTCTACTTTGCTTATTAATTCCAATAATAATCTTGTTTCTGGTGATAATAATTCCAAACAGCTTCAAGAAAATAAAAATGAGAATAGTAATTCCATAAGCCAAAATCATGGTGGGTGTGGATGGCGGCCCAGCAACTATTACGGTAGTCGTGGTGGCCTTGGAAATCGTGGTGGATCTTGTGGTAGGGGACAAAAGCAACATTCAGCAGCGTCATAGCCGCAACAATGGGCTTCCATGCCTCATTGGGATGCCTGCTCACCTCACACTTGGGCCAAATCACCTTGCCCATATCCCACTACGGGATGGTAGCTTCGTCCACAAACCACAAAAGGAGTCTTTGGACCTGAACCATCCCATACCCACTACACAACAGCGACCCCAAGTATGAATCATGTCCCTACAGACATAGATGCGGCTATGAACACACTCTCACTTCATCAACTGAATGACTATTGGTACATGGATACAGGTGCTACCTCTCATATGACTGCTAATCAAGGTACTCTCTCGTCCTATTTTAATTTAAGCAGACATAATGGCATTATTGTTGGTAATGGTCATACAATTTCTATTCTTGGTTATGGAAGTGCCTCACAAAACCAAACAAATCCACCGTTGAGCCTTAAAAATGTGTTGCATGCACCTAAACTTATCAGAAACCTTATTTCCGCTCAAAAATTCACTAACAATAATATGGTGTCCAATGAATTTGATCCTTTTGGGTTTTCCGTGAAGGATTTACAGACCGGAATACACCTAATGAGATATGATAGCTTGGGTGATCTCTATCCCTTTCAGCTTTACCATTCGTTTTCCTGTCATTTCTTCAAATTTGTGGTATTCTCGTTTAGGGCTCCCAGGAAAAGTCATTATGAATTCTCTTCGTAGTAATAATTTTATTAAATATAATCAAGCTTGCAATTCCTTCTGTGAATCTTGTCCTCTTGGAAAAAACACTAAATTGCCTTTTAATGACTCATTATTTTACTACTATGCCATTTGATATAATTCACAGTGACTTGTGGACATCTCCTATATTAAGTTCATCAAGTCATCGTTACTATGCTATTTTTCTTGATAAATATAGTTATTTCTTATGGACTTTTCCTATATCTCGAAAATCACAAGTTCATTAAATTTTCTTCTTATTTCGAGCATATATCAAAACATAATTCGGAAGATAAATTAAGCAATTTCAATGTGACAATGGCAGAGAATATGACAATGGTCCTTTTTGAAATTTTTGTGAATTAAATGGTATATTTTCGCTTGTCATGTCCTCATACCTCATCTCAAAATGGTAAAGCCAAACGAAAAATAAAACTATCAATAACATGGTTCGTACTTTACGTGCTCATTCTTCCATGCCACCCTCATTTTGGCCCATGCTCTCGAAATGGCAACATATCTTCTAAACATCCTCCCTTCAAAGAAATTAAACCACCACTCACCTACTCAAATTCTTTACGGAAAAATCCCAGATTACACCCATTTTAAGGTTTTTGGATGCTTGCGTTACCCGTTATTTCCTTCCACCAACATCAATAAATTATAAGCACATTCTACTCGATGTGTCTTCTTAGGTTATCCATCAAACCATTGGGGTATAATTACTATGACATTTCGAATAAGAAAATTATTATTTCTCGACTTGTTATTTTTCATGAATATCAATTCCCTTTTTTTCTTCCTCGTATGAATTTTTAGATGATGGTTTACACCCTCAAATCCTTCATCAATTGCATTCCCCTACCCCGTTGGATGAACAGACCCAACCACCCATTTCCCCTACCAATGCAGCAACACAGCCCACTCCCCAACTCACTCGTTCTCTTTTTCCCACGACAACCACAAACTCCAGCCCAGCCTCTTCTTCTCATCCTCGACCTAATCCAATTTCCACTAAATCCATTCGACCTCCATTTCTAGCCAACCGAATGGAAACTAGAAGTCAATATGGTATACACAAGCTCACTCCTAAAACTTAAGTGCCCTCTCCACAACTACTTCTATGTATCCTATACCCCACATCCCTTTGCTCTTAAAGACCAAATTGGAAATTGGTCTGAAAGATGAATATGATGATCTAATTAAAAAATAAGACGTGGGACTTAGTGTCTCGTCCATCTGATGTTAATGTTATTCGTTCAAGATGGATTTTTAGACATAAAATGAAATTTAATGTCTCTTTTGAGGGCACAAAGCCCGTTTTATAGGTGATGGTAGGTCTCAACAAGCTGGAGTAGATTGTAACGAGACGTTCAGTCCGGTTGTTAAACCAACCACTATTCATACTGTGTTGATCGTCGCTTTATCAAATCTTGGGCCATTCATCAGTTAGATGTTAAAAATGAATATCTTCATGGTAATCTAAATGAAACTATTTATATGCATTAGCCTTTGGATTTCAAAGATGCCGCTCATCCTAACTATGTATGCTTGTTGAAAAAATTACTCTGTAGTCTTAAGCAAGCCCTTCGAGCCTGGTATCAACATTTTACCAATGTTTTAAAACTGGACCGGACATTGAACTGTTGAAGGTACTGGTTCACTGGTTCAACTGGGTTCAACCGTGGTTGAACCAGATTTTATATAAAATAATATATTTTTTTAATTTTACATAATATTCAAAGCAATATTAATATATGTAACACTTTTTTTAAGTTTACAATATTAAAAGGTATAAAAATATCACAAGTCATAACATATATAAATTAAAAAACCATAAAATCAAGTGAAATAAAATGATTCAAATCAACTACAACATAATATTTAAAGTAAAACATATTAAATAATAAATATAATTATACAACTATAATCAAAAAATAAATTGGGGCTTAAAAAAATCATAACAAATGATGTCATTTGGTTTAATTGTTTTAAAAAACCAATCTCACATGGCTAAGAAACAAGAAGAGCATCCCAAAAGTTTAAAGAGTAAAAATATGAGAACAAAATCCCACATGGCTAAGAAACATAGAAGAGCATCCCAACTTACTTCTATAAATAATAGAGGTAATTTAACATTCAAAATCATGGAGCCTTTTGATGAGCACAAAGCGAACTCTTCTTTCGCTTCAATTGAGCTCAAATTTTAGGCTTCAATCGAATTCTAAATTTTTTTTTGAGTTCGAGCCTTTTCGATTTCGAGTTTTAATATTATATTTCGAGTTTGAGTTGAACTTGATAATTTTTAGCTCGTGAGTTTTTGAGTCGAGTTGAGCTTACTTTTAAAGTTTTCGAGTTCGAGTCGAGCTCAGCAATACTCGAATTTGACTCGGTTCGTTGAACAAACGACGTCGCTTGATTTAATTTTTTTAAAGAAAAAAAAGTGAACCGGCGGTTCAAACCAGTTTTACCGGTTCACCTCGGTTTTACGGTTTTCAATCGGTTCTTCTGGTTCTTTACCGGTTCTGTGCTCATCCGGTTTGGGAGTTAACCGGACCGGACAGGCCACCGGTTCACGGTTTAACCGGTCGAACCGGCCGATCCGGTTTTAATAACATTGCATTTTACAGACTATGTGGCCACCATTGGTTTCTCTTACAATACGTCTGATCATTCATTATTCTATACAAAAATGGATCTGTTGAGTTATTTTTTGGGAATTGCAGTAACCCGGAATTCACATGGCCTTTTTCTTTCCCAGACACAATACGTTGATGATATAATTCTCACTACATTTTGATACTCTTCGATTATCTATCATGTCTTTTCTCAAGTCGTGCTCCACTCCTGTTGACACTAATGGGAAGCTTAGTGTTTCTATCGGCAAGCTTATGAGGGCCCAACTAAATATCGCCGTTTAGCTGGAGCTTTACAATATCTTACATTTACCAGGTCTGATATGTCCTATGCCGTGCAACAAGTATGTCCTCATATGCATGATCCAAAGAAAGAACACATGAATGCTCTGAAACGTATTTTACGCTACATCCAAGGTACTACTCATTATGGTTTACATTTGTCAAACATTCATTACCAAATTAATCTCTTATACGGATGTCGATTGGGGTAGCTTTCCAGATACACGAAGGTTTACCTCTGGATATTGTGTATTCCTTGGTGATAACTTAGTTTCCTGGTTATCCAAAAGACAAGCTACATTGTGTCGCTTCAGTGCTAAAGTTGAATACAGAAGTGTAGCTAATGTTGTTTTTCAATCTTGTTGGCTCCAAAACCTTATTCTTGAGCTTCATTATCCAATTGAAAAAAGCTACATTAGAGTACTGTGACAATGTAAGTTCTATTTATCTCTTGGGTAATCCTATCCAACACTAATGTACAAAACACATCGAGATGGACATTCACTTTGTACGTGGAAAGGTGGCTCGTGGTGAAGTTCGAGTTCTTCATATTCTTTCTCGTTTTCAAATTGTTGATATTTTACCAAAGGACTTCTGCGCGTATTATTTGATGATTTTCGAGACAGTCAGCATTCAGCCACCTCTTTCTTCAACTGAAGGGGTATGATAGATATATTGTGGAAATTGTGTAATATAGGGTCCGTTGATTCACTAAAATGTTTTCCGGAAATAGTTTTCGTAAAATGAATTAAATTTTCTGGAAAACGTTTTACGATGTTTGGAATATGTTGTTTAAACACATTTTCCACTAGTTGATGAATTTTTTAAAATTATTTATTACAAATATTAAATACATAAATAAATATCTATCATAAAACTTAATATATTATTTTAAATATTAAATATTTATTTATTATAAAATATTAATTATATTATTAATAAAATAAAAATATTGGTATATTTTATTGAAATAAAAATATTATAAATTATATTAATTATATTAAAGTAATAGTGTTTATATATTTTAAAATATAATTAGTATATTAATTATCTTTATTAAAATATTTTTAGATTATAATATATTATTAAATATATAAATAATATTATTCATTATTAATAATTTATTATATATTATTAAAATAAAATATAATATCTATATTATATTATTATAATATAATTGATTATTTTATTATAACATTAAAAAAATTATATTATATTATGAGAAATATTAATAAATACATTTTAAATATTTTAATAATAAATATTTTTGATTTGAATTTTATGATTAGTGACCTCTTTTCTTTTGCATCTTTTTCATCTTTTTTTTCCTCCACCCTCTCACAAGTGTTACCACTGATTTGCAAGTGCATCTTTTGTTCTAAAGACTGAAGATTGATATCTTCTATTACAATGCCACTAGCATTGTATTCATCGATATTATTGTCCGATTCATTATCCATGGTAACATTCTCTTTAGGGTTGGGATTCCTTTCTAATTCTGATGAAGAGGTATCGTTATAAAGTAAATTGGAACATTTTCGTCTAGTATAACCGTATCATTTGCATGTAAGGCAATGTATATCTCTTATTCACATCTTTTTAAGGTTTTCATCCATATCACTTTTATCCATTATAGGCTTTTCCTTTTCAATATCCCTCGGTTCCTTTACCGCGATAAGTTTGAGGTAAAGGACAAGCAGTATAGGGGAACAATGTACCTTTGTGTGGTCCAGCGGAGATCGTCTTTTTTGTTCAAGGTCAAAAATTGCAACTATTAATTTGGAGTTGAATCTGTAACACCTAAAACCCGTATAATGTACCTATATAGATTATAGATGTCACCTGAATTTCTTCAAAATATTTTCCAATTCAAAATTGATTTAAAATCTATTTTCTTAAAATGGTACTATAATATAAAAATATCATATCACATCAAATATCACATAGTACTTAAAACATATATTAGTATGGATTTATGCTATCCATACTGAAATAGAGTAAAACAATTTAGTTTAGTCATTAAACCAGTTCCAAAATATTTAAACAGAGCTAATAGGACATTCGTAAGTACATGCCATAAACTAAGTCAAAATTACATTATAGGATGTCTTACTGATATTGAAGTATTTCTTTGATGTCTGGAGTGCTCTGTACTCTTTACTACTCTTGGCTTTTTACCTACGCTTGAAAATCATCACACGCTAAGTATACTTAGTGAGGCAATTAAAACAATAAATAATGCAATACAACTCATGCATGAAATTCAATGTCAAAATCAAAATGCCATAAGATCTTGTTACCTGCATGTCCAATATTTTACCATGATCAAAAACAATATGATATAAATATTAACATTTTACCAATAGTTATAGCCGACAAGTAAACATATAAAGACCCTGGGTATTCGAGTAATATCTGCACCGTAGTGCACACATAAGGTCATGCCCACCATATACACCAAAGTGCATTACATAAGGTTGTTCCCACCATACACCGAAGTGTATTACACATAAGGTCGTGCCCACCATATTACACTTAGTGTCCTTACACACTATAGTGTTAATATAAACCTGCAATTGCTATACTCTATGGCATGCCAACTATACCTTGCCCTTCAACGACTTACTTGGACATATAGTCTAATTCATTCATCCATAGTATCATATAACCATATATTTAACATTAGGGAAGTTCATACCCAAATTCTTGATCAATGCAGTATAATTTCACATGGTGACATATCACTGTATCGAAGTTATAAAAATGACAGAATATCATGCTAATATAAACAAGGTAGACCTTTCACAAGTCTTCCTGATGATGTATAAAACATCTATGTACAATGTCATGCATGTATTGCACTCACCTTAACACTTATATAACAAAAAGATGTGTCTCACTACGATCCACAATAAACCTTTTATTTGACTTGCTTCGATCACAAATCAACACGATCTGTACAAATCACAATTTCATAAAAATACATATGTTAGTATTGTACTAAATAAAACACATCCAAAATCAAAATCCATAATATACTTGAAATCATTTTCTACCAAAATACTTAGCACTTAATAATTCCTTTTAACATAGGTACCAACTTTTCCAATATACACAAAATCGTCATTCTCCATTTTATCACTTAGATTCTTAATACCAAAATTACAACATTGAAATTTACCATTCAATGCTTTTACAGATGCTTAATTACATTTAAGTACCCAATTATAGAAATGTTGCACTTAAATCACTAATCTTTTTAAACTTCCAAATGGTCATATTTCACATCTAAACACTCTTTCAATTCCAAAATAGTATTTACAGCATATTACATCAACTATTAAACAATCATACAACCATTCACAAATTTTCCAAAATTGTTGAATTGATCCCTCAACTTTTCAAAAAATTACAAAATTGTCCCAAAATTTTTATAAGGCTTGTAGAATACTTCCACATCATTTCTAGCCCTTATATAATTTTCCATAATTTTTTCACTCAACTAACCCATGGCCGAATACTTTAAACTTAGAAACTAAGTTTTCATGATTTTGCTCAATTTTGATTCAATTCAAGCATGAAATAAATTCCAATCAACCTTACAACATCTCTAAATCAAACCCTAATCAAATCTCATCAAAACACAGAGTTCTATAATTTCTTCATTTGACCGAATATTATAGATTCATTCTAGGAAGTTTGAACATGTTTTAATCATAATTCATGCTTGAAAATGAATCTACAACCTTAAAAACATCAATATTCATATCAATTTCATAACTCTAGCATGAACCTAAACCCTAAGATTTGGGATCTTTGAAACCAAGCAAGTTGAGCAAGCATAATGGTACCAAAAGATAGCGTTTCTCGAGTAGATCACTTTCCTATTTCACGACATATTTTGAATTCCATAGGAAATGGCTTAAAAATGGAAAACAATTATTTTTCCTTACCTTATGATAACTCACGGCAATGGAGAGGATGATGAACAACTTCGGCATGAAATTATATATTTTCATGATAAATTTACTTTAATTTACCTTTAATGAATATTAAATCATTAAATTAGGAAAATACCAATTACCCTTAATGAAACTCATAATTACCATTAAACCAAGACACCTAACCTTATCATCTTCCAAACCAAGATACCTAAACCTTATCATCTTCCATAAGTGAATATGAACAAATAAGATCTTAGTTTACAGATTTGCCCTTGCCTTTTTCCAAAAAGCACAATCTTGCCACTTAATCTAATAGTCCAAATAAACATGGAATTAAACACTTAAATCTAAAGATTATATATTGTTTCCAACATTTAAAAATGTGAAAAATAATATTTTTGGGGTTTAATTTATCATCCTTCAGATTTTCCTAAATTTTCTATTCGATCCGATTTGATTTTTTTTCCTCAACTTCCTTGTTCTATAACTTTTATTTACAAATCTCATATTAAAATTTGATTCCCATGAAACATTATTCTTGAGATAACCTATTTATTTACAAGGCCAAATGTAACTTTTTATAATTACCATTTTGGTTCCTAAACTTTTCCAAAGTTTACACTTTGGTCACCAAACTTTTCAAATTTTATTTTGGTCACTATCTAAATTTTGGGGTATTACAACTCTCCCCCTTAAATAAAATTCTTCCTCTAATTTTAAGATGTACATATATGAAGAGGTATGGATACTGCTTTTATGTCCTCCTCTCTTTCCCAAGTAGCGTCCTCGACTTATAATTTTGCCAAAGAACTTTGACTAAATGAATCGTCTTGCTACGCAGTTCTTTGATTTCTCGAGCCAAGATCCGTATTGCTTCTTCTTCATAAGTTAAATCTAGTCGGATCTCAATTTCCTCCGATGCAATGACATGTGAATGATCTATTGATACTTTCTAAGCATCGACACTATGAAAAACATTGTACTTTGTCCAACTCTAGAGGTAATGCTAAATGATAAGCCACCAGTCCGACACGCTTTAAGATCTCATAAGATTCTATGAATCTTAAACTTAGTTTTCCTTTGTGCCAAAACACAAAATCTTTTCCAAGGTGATACTTTAAGAAAA